>NC_089877.1:19342500-19942500 GCF_040182565.1 Anser cygnoides | reverse complement strand
AAGATGTTTCTGAGCCACTGGAGAGCCTATGTGACTGATGCCAAGTAAGCAGAAATGCGAGCAACTCCACTGATTATCGTGGAGCCAGGCAGATTTCTACTAGCTGACGAGCTGGTATTTCACGTAACCTTTGATTCTTGTAAGTGCATGTCTGTGTGATTAGAAGAAAAGAACATATTTTCAAGGAAGAAAATGTAGGTATGGAGATAATTACCTTCTCTGGTGTTTCGCCAGGAGGATATTGAGATCTTTCTCCATTTTCTTCAGAATAAAGCCTGGCAGCTCTTCAAATGGTCTTGCTGAGTTTCTGCAAAGTAGCCAAGTGTTCCCGCAGAGCCCTCTGTCTCTCCAAGCATGCCTTTCCCCAGAGCCAGGACTTCTGCTACCCTCTTGCTCTGGGGCTGCCATGTGCAGTCCTCCCACCTGGAGGCTGAGCAGAGATCCTCCCATGGTAGGCATAAAGCTTGCTGTCACGAGCATGACTTCGCCTGCCATTCCGTTCCCTCCGAGGACAGTGGTAATTCTCCTCACAGCATTATTTATTTAAAATGAGTTCATTTCAGAGAAAGCATATCTTAAGAATAATAAAGCAGGCTGTGTGCATAGCTCACTTTCCCCTAAGGACTAACGGTCCCTGGATTTAGGAAGACACAGTTCGTGCAATCCACAGCATCTCTCTGCCAGCCTGCCTTTTCAGACAAGTTTCTCCAGGCAGAGTAACAGATATTAACCCTACAGTGGGCTTTAATCTGTTTTGGTTTTCTTTCTTTCTTTCTTTATTTATTTTTTCGATGTGTATTGTAGTTCCAGCAAGAGAAAGGTGGTTTATCACCAGACTCTTTGTTCTAAGGAACCAGGAACACTTCTTCCCCTGAGGACATGATGTAACCAGCCCTCTCCCCCTCTTGCCTTACAGCTTACCCTGGTGGTCACTAATTGCTGGTGGAGCTGACAATGCTAGGCCTGGCAGATCAGGTCTGCCACCAGGAGGTGGCACATGCAGTGCTGGTGATAAACCCCGGGGAGCTTACGTGCCTTTCCCATCGCCTCCAGCAAAGTTCAGGTGCCACCATTCAGATCTAGGTAGGGTGTAATTGTTGTGACTTGCTCAGAAATGTATTTACTTCACAGCACTGGAGAAATTCTGTATTTTGGCTTATATTTTCCTATCACAGTTGTGAATTTAAGAAGAAATGAGGTTCCTTGGATGATGAATTTGACAGAGAGCCCCCACTTAACATGGTTTGTGGGACTGGCCCATCTTCTCTTGGCACAGGGAGAGCGTAGGGTATGGTTTGCCTTTGCTATCATTCCTCCCCTGATATTTTAGTAGATTTGCTTTGAAAGCCCTCTCATTCACCTTTAAGCTAAGTAAATGAGTATCGTAAATAATTGAAACTACAGTTGATCCCATGGGAAGGCTGCAACAAATGGCTTAGTGGGCAAGTGGCCAAGTCCTTCATCTCTGTGAGTAACCTACTGGCTTTCCCCTTCTCAGCACACAGCATCTGCAAAGGAGTCTGTGTCCAATGTCACTGTTCCGCCTAATATATCATCGCACAATGGTCATCAGTTCCTACAAGGAAAGAGGCTTGTCTCCTTGCTTCAGTTTGCCTCTGCACGCTCTGAAGCCTTTGTGGCAGCTAATTGGATCTCAAGCTCTATTGACATGTACATCCCTAGGTATTTGGTTTTTTTTAGGGTTTTTTTTTTGGTCTGCATAGATGGAGATAACAGGTTGTTAGCACTTGAAACATAAGTCCAACCCACCTTTCATGTCTCTTGGCAAACAAAGGCTAAACAGCATGTATCACATTAATTAGCATCCTTCCCAATTTACTTATCTGAGGATATACTGATGGCTGTTGAGGACAAATGAAAGTGAGTATCTTGGAAAAAAGGCAAAGAGGCTGAATACAGATATCCTGGAATTATTCTCAACATAAGCACAGGTTTTGAAAGAACGGGCATTTCCCTTTTCTGCTGTTGTAGATTCCGTGTACATGGGATTTCAATACATGAACATGGCTCAGAGGAGTCTTTACACCGTGGCACAGAAGTGGTCCTATAGCCAGTGAAGATCAAGGCAAAATTGCTATCTACTGGGACATGCAGGGAAGGAATTACTCTTACTGTGGGGAAATGAGTAAGTAGGAGGGTTGACACCCGAAGGAGACAAAGGCTTTGAGGATCATTTGGGAGATCTGTGGGACACGAGGCTGATACTCCTGATGATGTGCATTGCTGAGAACAGCAGCTGGTGGGACACATGGCTGGAAAAAGGGGACAGATCTTTTCTGAGTCAGTCATCTTCGGAGCAAGTACACGGAGAAAACCTAACGACAAAGGGAAATTGCATTCTGGAAGGGAAATGGCGATGCTGGGTAACGACAGCACCCGACTTTGCTGGTGTCACTGCTATTGAGGATGTTAGTATCATTTTCCCCAGCCAGCTTAATAACCTGAAGAAGAGTTTATTTACATGTGAACAAAAGGTTTCTTATAAAGAATCATCATAAAAAGCATCCACAGTGCTGTATTAATAATTCTGTATTTCACAAAAAACATGCACCTTTGTGTTCTCTCATGGAAATTCCTCCAATATGCTGGTGAGACTTTTGTCACTCAAAATGCATAATGCTCTAGAAGAATTCACTTAATGTCCTAGTAATTAATTAGTTGTGTTAGCCTTCTGTGTATGTAATTGATTTGATTTACCTGCATGGTTTTACCTAGCCCTTTCCCCATGCTCACTGCACCGTGCAAACTACCCTAAAACAAGAAGCAGCAAGCAAAGAATTCATGCTCAAGGCTTTTACTCCCAGGTTCACTAAAAATAAATGAGCTGAGTTTTTTTTTTTTTTTTTTAAGGAGGTGGAGGACAGTCTCACTTTGGAGTCTCAATGCACAGGGTGCCACAGAGGATAGAGAGCTGCATGTACCCATCCTCTTAAATAAGTAGTCAGCTGCGCCATTGGATTAAGTCTGTATCAAGCTAAGAATGTGCATCTTAATATTTTGAGCCCTTCTCTCTGAGCTAGTTATGATATGCTTTATTTAAACAAGCTTGGGGACCTGATGCACAAGTTATTCAGCTGTTGCTGTGGATAAGAGCAGATTAGATTGCAGTGACCTCCTTGGCTAAAGAAAAGTGTACTTTCCACTTACACCAGCAATGACGGGTAGCTAAACATCCACTTTGTGAGAAAACAGCTCTCTCCCCTTGAACTTTAAAGGAAACATTTGAACAAAATGAGCTGTGGTTTCCTGAAAACACGTGAATTTGCTCTTGCACAAGAAGTTTGATTGGCAAAGCCTAGTGACTTGTGATACTTGTGATCTCTGTTTAAAACAAAGCAACAGTAAAGCTGCTGTTGGGATTTGTTGGTGTTTTAATGGTATGAACAGTACAGGGATGTTTCGGAGGCTGCCTCTCTTGCAGCCTCAGCTGTATGCCGTGTCAGGTGCCTTGACACCTGCTTTTGAGCACAAGCAGGTGCACAGGGGCAGAAGATTGTTGAAACTGCAGTTAATTGTATGCACAAACCCCGGACCCCAGAAAAACAGATTTGAAAACCCAAGCTCTTTGGCTTCCTTGTTAGTTTTTTTCTAATAAAAGCTACTGCAAGTTCCTGGTTCTTGTGGTGGGAGACTCAAAGTTTCACCAGCTTCTTGCTCCAGGCTTCCTGCTTGCTTCTTTTGCTTCCTGCTGGACCTCAATTTAACCCTCTCAGTGTCAGGAGGGTTACTGTCCCTCTCAGGTCAGTAACTCCGTTAATTAGCTCAGATTCTGTACAGGGCTTCATGTCCCAGGTAGTTTTTGGTATTAAATGCTCGCTCCAAATTTTGTGATGAATTTTGTGGCACAAGTGCAGTGTGATATCTTCTGTTTTATCAATAAAGAACTGAAACACAAGACAAGCCATGACTTTTCAGGAGTATATAGGAAGCCTGTCGCACAGCTACTTCCCACAGCCAGATCATTTCTTAGGATCTTCTGTTCTTCTGTTCTCCGCTCATCCTCTGAAGTTACGCAGCCAGTGACGGTGTATCTCTGCTGGTATCAAACATGGCTAGAGTCAATAAGCATTTCAGCAACCTTGGAAGATTCCTAAACGTTTGATTCCTGAGGTAGGCTTTTACAGTCAAATTAGGAAAAGAAAATTCAGTAAGCAAGCAGCTTGCTGTTTTTAAGGAAGAAATTACAAGAAAATGTTAAGACCTGGAGCTGTTTCACATCTGGAGAGAAAGCGAGGAAGGGGGAATCTCCCAGAGCTGACTAAAGCATCTTGGAGATGCTGTGTAACACTGGTGGCACTGACAAGAAATGAGTCTGTTGTCCCTTGACTGCCAGATGTCAGCAAAACTCATGCAATGCCTCTTACTTAGCTCAGTAGTCTTTATCCTAAAATCTTACAAGATTTCTATTGAGAGGCAGATGGTACGAGGAGGTCAGGGCTGAAGAAAACATGTACTGCCCTGAGCTTCTTACTCTTATAGACAGGCTTGGGGACATCTCATTTAAAACAAGCCTTACCTGTTGGTACAATCAATCTCGTCTCTTCTTAGCAGGCAAGAGGGCTCCCACAAATGACCTTATAGATCAGGTACTTTCTGTTTACATTCGATTTCCCACTCCCTGCTATTTGTAGAAAATGATCATCAAGGCATTACATTTAAAGTTTTGCCTGGTGAGAAACTATTGGATATTTTGTCATTTCCTTGCAGCTTCTCCTACCCGAGTGGAGAGGCAGAGAGGTAGGGGAAGCAATCACCAGAAAGGTCAGGAATATTTACTTACCTATATTGAAGCGCTGCTGAGTGGCTTTGTCCAGTTTGGGAGCTGGCTGGGTGGAATTTTTTCGTTCAGGATGTGGTAGAGAAGTACTGAGGCTTGAAATTAAAAGTCTATTTACCTGCGGGTTAGAAAGCTGGGGTTGCTGCAGGCATCCTCTGTCTGGCCTTTGCCTAAACGCTATGCCAGAATGTAAGTGACATCTCACGCTGGCAGCGAGTTGAAAAGGAGCTGATAAAGAAAGATCTCCCCAAGAGGCTGCTTTTGGCCCTTCCTCCAGAGAGGATTGCAACAAGGCCTCACAGTGTGCCGGGACAGCAGAAAGGATTTCGCTCTTCAGTGTCACTGTGGCTTCAGCTTAATCAGAGAGTTGTATCATACCGATTGTAAATACTGGCAAAGCCTGGGCTCTGCACAGATACAACTTGTTGTTGCAGTTCCGTGGCTTTTACCAGGAAGGGAAGGAGGAGTCTGGCAGCTCCTGGTCCTCTTGAAGGGTGCTGGCCTTGCGCTGGGCTTGCCAGCCAGCCACAGCTCCCCTCGTGGGCTCTGCATTTCCGAAGCAAAGAGGGGACACAACCGAGAGTAAAACAAGCCTTACGTGTGAATTGCTACAGCTTTAGTAGCTGTCCCAAGGAACCACTTCTTAACTTGGCCTGAATTTATACACAGGTTTAAGTAAGGTGTGTGTAAGGGACGTTTGGCCGCTGCTGTGATGTAGATGAGGCTGGGACAGATCCCTGCCCCTTCTCCCTCGCTGCATCAGCTGCTTCCAGCCACCGACCTCGGCTGCAGTTACTCTCCAGTCCTGCCACAGGTCCTGCAGCTCTCCTCTTGTTCAGATACTGCTGTACTTCAGTGCCTGAAGCTCTCTGCACATGACCTGTGTACCATAGAGTGGTATCATTTGTTTTTTAGAAAGTCTTTTTAATAAGGCAATGAGATATTGAAGAGCCAAATTAGGCTCTGATGGGAGAAGGTGGGAAAATATTTGTGCTCATTTAGTGGGAACAGTATCTGACGTTAGGTAAAGTGCTAGCCATGTGTATGCCCTGCTCTAAGAAGTGGTGATCTTGCGCTGCTTTATAGTGGATTTCCACACTGAGCAGCAGGACACATTGAACTTCTCTTAGCAGAAACGCCACTGAAACCTGGTGATGTTAACAAACAGGAGTAAACCTCCAATGTGACTGAAGCCAGAAGTTGCAGGAATTCGCATGGAAGTGGTGCCAGGTAGAAGCTCACTCCTCTCATCTTTTGCCTGATGAATCCTAAGGAGAAGAAGAATTTTTCTCTGCTTCACTTCCAGATTGATAAAAGGTTCTTACTGCCTAACCTTTCAGAAACCCTTTCTTCTACGGAAATCCACATGACTAAAAATAGGCATCTCATTTAGAATAATGGTTTGCCTGCTGAGAGTTTTTTATTATGCTTCGTTGTGCTCCTTCACAAGTATTATGCTTTGCCAAAGGCATGGCTTGTGTATGGGAGAACACAGCAGATTCGAATTGCAGAATATTTAATACAGTACTTACAGCTCCTGTTTTGTGATAGACGTTTTGCCCGGCTGAGGACTGGTAGCGCAGAGACAAACAAGAGAAGCTGACAGATTGGTGAATGCTGGGTGGGATCGCCTTTCAGCAGACTTGATGAATCACTCTGCTGCAGCATTTCATTTTCAGAAAGATCATTTGCGGAAAAAGTCAAATGGAAGGCAGAAAAAGAGGCAGCCGGGAGTGTTTTGTGAGTTTTCATTTAAATCAAATATACAATTAAATTAGAATAAAGATGTATTTAAAAGTTTCTGCTATTCCAAACATATTTTGAGGAACAAACAAAATCCAGGCTAGCAGGAAACAGAATGAACTGGAGGAGGGTTTGCCAGTCATGTTCCAAAAGTAGGTGTTGAGTTTTGTTTAACTCTGATCGAAACCAGTAGGAATCACGTGTCTAGAGCTTCAAACAGCGCTTCAGTTAGGTAAGAAAAAATGTCCATGTTAAAACCTCGCAGGCAGGTCATTCGAGCAAAGACTAATGTGCTTTTAATAGGACTGCACGTGGACCCTGAACTCCTTGTGGCCTGAATGAGGGAAGTGGTCTTGCTTAATGCCTTGTCTGGACTCTTAGAAGTTCAAGGCTGCTTCTGTGTCAAGACCAACTAGTTAATAGACACACATTAATAGAAAGGGCTCTCTCGGTTGTGCTGCACAAGGTTGCTTTGAGGGCTCTGTGCTCAGTGCGAGGGGTGACTCTCACATCCATTTTCTCACCATACCAAATTTGTTGTTGTCTTCAAATCAGGCTCGGCAGTTTTTCTCCTGTCTCTCATGGGAGCATCAGCCCATCTGTAGGAGTTTTTCCAGGTCAAAACTTTCACCCTTGTTTCTGGATCCCCACCATACTCAGCGGGGTTGCAGGGAGGTGAAGGCAGGCAGAATCGTATGGAGAGGTGAGAGTTACGGCGCAGCCGTATCAGCTTGGCAGGGTGAAAGGCTGCGGGGGATGCCGAACACCTTTTTGACCCTAGCATAAGCATACGGCAGAGTGTGAATGCTTTGAGGAGTAACTCTTTGAAAAAGGTTTTAAATCAGCTGCTCTTCAGAGAACAGCACTCTTTGGTGCATTTACAGCACACTTGGTTAGAAGATCAGTTAGAAACTCATATAAAGGAGGACTATGTAAAATGCTACATTTACAGTCAAATAAATACAAAGCTGTATATGTATGTGTATATGTATATATATTAAACTATAAGACTTCTAGATAGCTTCCCATGTCAGTGGACATGGAATAAAAAAGTAAAGAAATCTGGAGGTAGTGTTCACAGCATCTGTATGCCTGCCTCTTGCAGAGAAGCAAGCAGTCGAGAGACTGCCTGGAGATGAGACAGAAGGAAATGAGACACACATACAGCGTGGGGTTATAAAACGCTTATGTCCCCTTCTAAGCAAGATATTCAAACAGACACTTTCTTTTTAAACCAACAAATAATAATAATGGGTCATACAATGCGCATGAATTGATGTGAAGGGACTTGATTTCAAAGCATTGATGCTTTGAAATGCTAGTGCAGGAACTGGTCATGTAATGCCTGCTTTGTTAAGCAATGTTTTGCTGTTCACTCCGTTTCTGAAATGTGGAAGTCTGTTTCCAGTTGTGTTCACAACATAAAATTCTTATACTATTTGTGCAGGGAAAAGTGGTTAACTTTATGAGAAGGAGAGGGCTTGCTTTCATTTTGCCTCTGCAAGTTGCTAATTAGTGAATCTTCTGCAGGTAAAAAGGAAGAGCAGGAACTCATGGAGAGGCAGTCTATTGAGACCGTGTTAAAGCACACACAAGCTAACAAAACATTACTCCTGATGTTGAAGTACTTTATAAATGTTGATCGCAAGTTATTAAACATCGTTGATCTCAAGTAGGACATGGAGATTGCCTTGACAAGGGCAGCCTGTGAGCCCGGGTAAAAGGGATTATCATGTTGAGCCACTGCATCGGTTTGCAAATCAAAATCTGAGTGCGGAAGTGCAAACTTCACATTTTGCATCTGGTAGGATGCCACGTGCCTTTCAGAGAAGCATCACTGTTTTCTTTGACCTCATCCCCCTTCCTCCAGATTAGCGGTGATGGGAATTGTAGGTTGATGCATAGCTCTCTCACTTGGCAGGGCAGATTTTCTTAAGTCTGATAAATTAATATTCCAAATAGACCTTCCTCTTTTGTCTTCAAGGCAATAAATCTAATAGTTAGATATCTGCCCTCAGCTAGGCTGTTCCTCTTCACCTGTCCCTTTCTGAATTAGTTTTTCAACAATCGAATTACCTCACTACTTCTGTAGGATACTAGCTAAATTTCAGAGCCTCTCTTGAGCTAACAGCACAACTGTGCCTACCCATCCTCTCTGGTGTTTCTGCTCGAGACCACAGGAGGTCCAGACAAGGCACAGGGAGTTGAGGGTAAGTGAAGAGCTGAAACCCAGCCCAGTCTAATTCCTAAAAGAAGGCTAGGAATCCCAAACACATGTAACTTCATCATTTATTGCCTGTAATTTTCTCAGCTAACTTCAAGCTTAATAATAGCTTTCAGATTTGGTTTTCTGTTCTAATTAATGTTCCAGTGACTGTGTATTCTCTCTGCGTAAAATCAAAAGCAGCTTCGATGATAATTGTAGTGGGAGCAGAGCACCTCCTGTTCAAGATAGTCATCCGCGAGAAAGTGCTTGCTTGACAGTCAAGGTGTTGAGAGTAAGCAGTAGCTTTTTCTTGTACTACCCCAGAGCTGTATTCTGTCAGTGGCTCTGCTTGGTGGTAGTAAACCTCTAAGAAGGAAATGAGAGAACCAGAGAGACCTAGCACCACCTTTGCACGTGCAGCAGAGATTTCTTCATTGTGATGAACTTCTAAAGTCATAGTTTGTCGTGGAGTCGTGTCGTTGAGTAACTTTACGTTTACCCCGTAATGATTATGACGTAGTGGGTTCAAAGTTCCTCTTTTACACTGTGGGAAATGCTTTGCATCCACTTTTTTTCCAGGAGCAAACAAAAACAATTCCGTGTGAACAACACGGATGGAAAATCCTAGCGTATGGTAGAAGCACAATAGCTTTAACTCAAAGTTAGCATCGGTTGTTTCATTTTGGATGCCCCTAGCTGGAATGACTGGTGTCAGAGATGCAATTACCAAAGAATACGTTTGGTCTGTCTGATGTCCGATGTGGAAGAGAGGCAGGCGTTGCCTTAGACTGTCCCCATGAAGCAAGCTGTGAATTTATTTTGGTTGTCATTTTGACTGCTGCAGCAAAAAGATCTGAGTAGTGTTGTATTTTTCAGTCAGATTTAGAGCAGATTAATGGAGAAGAAGAAGGGACAGGTCTGTTCACCTTTCCTGCTGTACCTCGGCTGTCGTTGAGGAGCACCCAGTGAGGGGGAATGGATGGGCATATCTGAGCAGCTCCTCAGTGCTTTGCGTTTACAGCAGAAAAATCAGGTTAAGCTGTGAATATGCATAACAATAATATAAAAATGTTCCTTCCTTTTTTTGTTTGCTTGATTCTACACAAACGTGTACATGTGGTTATACTGGGAGAGAGGCACTTGCAGTCGGTTCGGATGCTGTCTCTTGGTGACCAGTGGGCCCAACAGCAGCCTGCTGTACCCGAGAGAGAGACTCAACTCTCGAGCACTGCAAAGGCCTCTAAAGCAGAAGTTCATTTAAGAGCCGCTCCATTTAGTAGCTAAATTCTTACATCCCGTCTGTCCTGAATTTTGGATAGCTCTTTCCCTGCTGCTTCAATATAACTACATCCATCCTGGTGTAAGAAGTGGGGTGCCTTGGCCAAAATAATGAACACAGTTCAGAGCATCACTACAACATTAGTGCTGCTGCTGATCTTTTAGGAAGCAAATGGAAGATGCTGCGGGGAACTTGTTCGCAACAGAAAGATATTAAGCTGAAAGGAGATGCTATGGGTAGATGACAGTTTTCATTTATAGGTCTCATTTGCAAAAATGAGTGATTAAACTGAATCCAGTCTCTCTATAGTACTTTGGTGGTTAAGGGAGAAGGGAAAAGACGTTCTGGAGGTCTGCAATGGAAAACACGACCATTAACTCAGAACAGGAGCTCCTAATGTTCTCTGCAGATACCTGTAATAGACACCAGCTCTACGGGAGAATGGCTTTAGGAAATGTCAGTTAACTTTTTATTTATTTCAGTTTATGACTATTGTCTGACATCTCCGTGCCCCCCTGCACTTTGATTCTGAACAGCTGTACTCAGCAAAGTTTGAGTTTTGTGTCTTTTGTTGTTGTTTCAGATTGACAAGTATGCTCAGCGTGATCTGAAGAAAGGGCTTCATTTGTATGGGACAGATGGAAACATTGGCCTAACTAATGCATGGAGCATCATTCAAACAGATGTAAGTCTGAGCTTTTTTTTTCCCTTCCTCTCTACCCTCTGGGTTCTGGAACAGCATATTCTGTGTGCAGACCTAATTAGACCCCCAGATCCCAAGCCAACCTCTTCCTCACATCCAATCAGCACATTAGCAACTAAACTGCTGTTTGTAACAAATGGTGATTTTTGTTTATTTATTTTGGCCAGGATAGCTAATTTCTGTTAAATATTTATATTTTGTTGACACCTAAATATCACTTAGTTTGCCGTGCAGAGAGTGCAGGAGATGGTCAAACAGGAAGCAAGCGTCACCTTCTCTTTAAAGTCAAAGGAATAGCTTACGTCGGAGCGAGCAGCAATAGCGTAATGACAAACACTCCAGACCTGTTTCATTACTGTCTTGTCTCCTTTTGTTGCTATTGTTGGTTTCCTCTAGCACAAAATGGAAGCTGGCCATGGTGTTTGCAACCTCCTCCTGCAGTCAGCACATTTTTTCCCAGCAGAATTCAGTCATCCTCCATCACAGATGGGCTGGGAATGATTTTTGCTATGTTGCCACCGCTGTCGCATCGTTCTGATTCTCTGACAACACTCTTGCCAGTGTTTGTCTCATAAGGCTAAGCTGAACTCCGTAGCTGGCTTTTTCCTTTTGTCCTTGTCTGGCTTGCTGAGGAAACGCCATCATTTACAGTCCAGGTTTATTAGCTCTGTCCATCTCTTTTCATATTCAGTGCAATTATTTCTCTTGGGTGTGATCTTTCTGATCTAAGTACTCCTTCTTGAATGAGGAAAAGTGCTTCAGTATCTCTTCAGCTTTAGGAAGAAGCACCCGTGCCACCTTGGTTTCACCCAGAAAATCTTCTGTAGCTTTCTCAGAATTCTCCTCCAGAGGCGCTAGCATGGTACAGACACGCAGGGCTCTAGTCTTGCCTCTGATGCCTTAAATTGGCCAGAAACAATAACCTCTGCCAATGCTTCCAAAGTTAAATGAACTACTCAAGATGATGGATGGGCAACCTACCGCATTCTGGTACAATAAACCTGCTCAATTTCCCTTTTCTTCCTTTACTTTAGTAAAATCCTGAACTGTACATCTTTCAGTCTGATCGTGTTCAAGATTCACATATGCTTTTCTATACAATATAAGATAACAGGAGTGGCAGGCTGCCAAGGAAGGTGGGAAGTTAAAAAATTCAGGGTCGCTAGCAGAGCCAAAGAATTGGTTTGCTAATCCCTGTGTATTTTTGGGCTGTAGATCCTGTCCATATTGAGAGCAGCAGGCTGGCAGTGACAGTACTGCATATGAAAGTCTTGAACAGCTCAGGTCCAGCAAACAACCTTCCTGGTCCGGCATCCTAGCAATTGCATAGGGAAGGTTCCTTCTGTTATCTTTCAAAGGACTCAGCATTTTGCATTAGTTCCTAATATTTTTCTCTTCCAACACTACGCTGTATGAAAAGGGATAAATTACTGACAAGAGAAATGCATTTTGAGGTGCTGGCCCAAGAGTAAGTCATATGAAATGTAGATAAAATGTTTAATATCATTGCTTATTTCAAACAGAATATAGAAGTTTTGCCCCCTCACACTAACTTCATTCTGGAGCAAAATTTACTAATATTAAGATGTTTGTCGTAAATATTAATCTGTTTTCAGTGACACCCCAAGAAGTATTAGATATATATCTAAGGTGGAGGAAAAAACATTATGTGGAGGATTTAAGGAAGCTTCTGCTTCCTTTCTGTAAAATTGGTGCAACAATATATTCTGGTATGTCCAATTCACCTATCCACCACATTTTTTTCGAGATGTTCACAAATTGGACTGGATTCAAGTAAGATATATCAGAATAATCAGAACTGTGGAAATCTACTTGATGATGAGAAATTTACAAAGCTTCATGTAACCAGGGAAAGATGAAGTAGTGCTTTGATTGCAGTCCTTAAAGGGAGCAGGAAGGGAAATGGTTTTTGAAAGTAGGGAGCGCTGCAATTGATCTGAGAGCTGAAAACACAAGCTACAGATATTTGATGGCAAGATGCCATTTGTGCAGCAGGATGCTGCATCCTCCTTCCCTGCAGTTGAGACAGTTTTTTTTTTTTTTTTTTTTTTTTCTAAAATAAATGGTCTTGTTCAGCGACGAGCTTGGGCTTGATAGTTTGTGGTCTTTGCAGTGCTACAGATGATGCTAGATGATATTAATGGTTCCTTTGGCCTTGAAACCTCTTACTGTTTAAAGCGGGTCTTACAAGTTTCAGACGTCAGCTAGTCCTAACGTCAGTGAGTTCTTAAGCCCCAAAAGAGCCCAAAAGATAACAGGAAAGTGCCACCTTGCAAGCCACCTGCAGTCTTGTTAAGTCGCTCTCTTTTCTAACAGGCCAGCTACAAGAGCACCACGCAGTGTCCTGGCAGCACCGCGCTCGTACAGCCCACGTGCTCCCGGTGCTGCGTAGCGAGGAGAGGAGCATGGCACTCCCAGAGAGCCAGCTTTACTGCTCTGCATAATTGCTTTTCACATGTATCTTTCAAAACTATTTTGGAATAGACTATTGCAGTGGTGCAGTGGAGGCAATCCAGCATAGTTAATTATGTAAAGCACTTTGCAGTTGAATAGCACTATGTAAATGCCAAGTATTATTTTTTGTGTTCAGTAATAATCGTTACCCCTTACATCGCTAATCAGTAGAGGGTAATCACTGATGAGAGGATTAGGAGCGTGCAGGGGACTTGCAGAAGGGAAGGTCCTGGCCCAGACTTGCTGTTTTCATTCTGGCTGCAAAGGGACAGCTCTCCCAAACCCCCCTGTTAGAGCTATCACGTTGCCATACAGCAGAATGTCTCAGCGCTCATTTTTTTTAATGGAGCCAGTAGACACCAGTCATCGGTTGAGCTATGGGCCGTGTCTGTATGTGGATGGAAAACAGCAGCCTCAGAAAAAGGGGAAATAAAACTTGACAGTAGCAGAAATGATGATGAGTCATCCTCCCTTGTCCCCTCCGCATTCGCCCTCCTTTCTTTGCACAAGTACTACTCAGAGCTAGAACAGAAGGCTGGCACTGGGATTAAAATACTAGGCCTAGACCCAGGGGACTGAGCTCTGGTGTGGCTCTGCAGTTGTCCTGCTGTTAGCCTGCAGACCGTCCCCACCCGGAGGTCACCAAGTGCCACCAAGTGTGGCAACCGCTGCTTAAAGAAGGGGAAAAAAAGTTTACCCAGAAACAGAGCCCCGTGTAGCTGGTGGCATTGGGTCTCCGTGGGACTGGCTGGTCACGAGTTAGGGAGGCGTCTCCACTGGGGTATGGATGGCCAGCGCAAACACAGGCACCTGTGAATGGCGCTGTTGGGCTGCTTCGGGGCGACTGAGCGGACGGGCAGGCTCCCCTTTTCTCCTGAGTGGGGTGGGTGGGGGTGTCCCAGAGCAGCGTGACAGAAGAGCTAAGCAGAGAGGGGAATGGGGGCTGGTTTTCTGTTGTTCCTCCTCTTTTGAGGGGCTTTCTTCATTGAAGCCTTTGTGCCTTAAGAAATTGTTTTCCCCTTTTTCCCAG
Organism: Anser cygnoides; assembly: GCF_040182565.1. Lineage (NCBI taxonomy): Eukaryota > Metazoa > Chordata > Aves > Anseriformes > Anatidae > Anser > Anser cygnoides. The sequence continues at coordinate 19,928,266 of NC_089877.1, read as the reverse complement.
AAGCATGCAGTGCCCAGGTAACCAGGACAAGGACAAGGCAGGCTCGGGCAGGCCCTGCTGCTGGGAGGAATGTCTAGATGTGGTCTGTGATCTGCTGGGATTACCAGCGAGGGAGTGGGGCTGAGCTGCATACATGCAATGCATGGTAGAGGAAAGCACTAGGCTTGTTCTGCAGCGGTGTTAAGCCTTTAGGTCAGGGAGCTGGTGCAAGCTGGAACATTTTATTGATTTCTTTTTAATACCTTCAGATTACCAAACTCACTTCCTTTCTCAATGGAGTTTCAAGCTTTAAAAGAATCCAATGCGGAAGCAGGTGACTTACGCATGTCATGACTAAAGACCACAAAAGCATACAAAATTTTTTTAAATGTGGCTGAAATTCTAATAGTTTAGGATGTCAGTTACACAGAACCGTATCACACTCCTCACCGACCAGGACTGGTTAAAGTTACAGGTAGAGATCATTAGGAAATGAGAAATATGCATTAATTTTTAAAACGTTGCTTCATTCCCAGCATCTCTGTGATCAATTTTTGAACACATCTCCTTTTAACTAACCAGGCAGTAATTTGAGAAGCATGGAGAAAAAGCATTAGCTTCACTAAAGTGAGCAAATTCAGCTCACTTTTATTGCTGTGTAATCCCTTTCATGTCTATTTAGACCAAGGTAACTGAGAACAAAATTAGACCCAATCTCCCTCCACCCTGTCATTGATTTGATGTTAGATCAAAACATACTTTGGGATTACTGCTGAACTAATCCCAGAAATCCATTAAACATTATATGATTTTAAATTATAACCATCTTACTCACTCCTTTTTACGGTGATGAAAGAAAAAAATAATATAAAAGTCATCCTATGCTGTCCCTAGTGTCCCTACTAAAACCTGACTGAGCCAGGGACTGGATGTCTGCATGTTCAATTTTTATCTTTTCTTCTTTTTTTCTTTTTTCTCCAAAACCCCTGTCCCAACGTGGCTGATCTTGTGAGATTTTGGCAGTGAAAATAAGGCCTGTTCAGTCTTGAACACCAGTGAAATCCATGCAAGAATCTTTACATTTTCACTTCAGTAAGATAGAAATATGTTTAACATAAATTACCAGCCATAGATATACCAAGCAGCAATTGCTTGTTAACACAAAAATAAAGCCATCTGCAAGCAGTTTCCATTCCAAAAATACACGACAGAGACCTCAGTGCCGCTGGTGAGTTTGGCTGGGAAAAGACCTTAGCAGCACCACTTTTTGACTGCACATGGGCTTTTGGGAACCAACATGTCCCTTCAGACAATCAATACTGGGGAAGGACTGATGTCTGTAACCAAGGAGGACAAAATGTGGTTTGATATCTCGGGAGACAGAGCCTCCCATGTGAAGCAAACAGCATCGTTGTGTCAGTATTGCTGGAAACGTTCAGCAGCAGGAGGTTGGATGCGCAGAGGCATTTGACAAGCTTTTTGCTTGTCTGAGCCACTGTGCCCCAACATTTGGAGGGTGTGAGTGTGCCCAGAACCAGTACCCAGCTGTTGCCTTGTGCCAGAAGTACCCCGTTTGTTCATGTGGGCAGGCACAATTACCTCCAATTAGACGAGCTCTTTCACAGCTACAAGCCCTGGCATTGCGTGATCTGAGGTGTCCAAGTCAGGGCGCCTTAAAGTTCCTGCTATTCAGGACAGTACCTGCCATTACTCCTTTTTAAAGTGTGTCAAGCTAGATGCCCCAAATAAGCACAAGTAGTTTGTAATTGTGTCTAAAAATGTGAGTGAATTGTTCCCTGTTGAAACTAGGGACAAAATCCATCAATTAGGCAACCCTATCTAACTTTATCACTAACTAGTGAAAGGAATAATATGGGACTGTAAACGACGCCCATAAAATGAAGGTGGTTGTAGCTTACCCTCCAGGAAACAGAGTCCTCAATTGCTTCATGACAATCGGGTGGTTTCACTTTTTAGCCACGGCAAAACATCAGCCTTAGTGAAGGAACATGAGCTCTGCCCTAACCGGCTGCAGCAAACTGCTGGTTGCAGAAATTACCTTCCACGTGACCTGTGCTTTCTCCACCCTCCAAGCTATAGGTCTGTCTCCAACCATCTTTGCTCAGAAAACACGTACCTTTTAACATTTAACATAACATTGCCCACAAATCTCTAGAAAGTAATCTTAGTTTGCTCATTGTCCTCAGTATGCGCCTTTATTATGCTTACTCTGTTTGTTCAGCAGTCCCTCATCTCTCTTAGTAATTTGGCTACTCCTTGTTGTTCACCTTTCTGCACACAGGATAAACTAGTTGCTTGTAACACGACCAAAATCACTCCCATACTCGCTGTTCTCTGCTTGGGCCCCTGCACTGAATTCTCCCAGTTTACTGAGCTCTCGGTTTATCCATCTCTCTGGCTCCTAGCCGGCCCCCTGTGCTGAAGCTATGCTGGTGACCCACTCAGACCCACTGCTGCTCGTTTCCTTGTTCTTGCCTCTTGGCCTACTGCCCTCTCAGTGCCTCTGCTCCCTACAGATGCTGTGTGCCTGACGTGGGCTTTGCTGACCGCTGCCAGTGCTGGTCAGCGCTTCCTCTCCTTTAGGACTGCGTATCAGCCACTGCTTAATTCCTTCGTGCAGCCTCTCTTTGTCTTCCGAAGACGTGACATCTCTTTTGATGTGTTATCATTATTTCTTCCAGCACCAAGATTATTGATCCTCACGCAATTTCATTCTGTTTCACCCTTGATCTTTTCTTAGCCCTTTCTCCCCTTGCTGGGACTGCCTTATCTGCCAGCAGTGGCAGGTAAGTATCAGTATTTAATCCTCTTCTTTTGTACAGTACACAGAGGATCTGCGTGGGCAGGGAATGCGTCACCAAGACCAAACGAAGTTTGTCCCACTGCAGCTTGTCCATACCTGCATCCCCTCCTATTATTTCTACCTGTTGGCTCACTGGGAAGTTTTTCACTGTTTGGCGTCCCAATCCTAGATTGTGGTCTAGCCATGATCTGCTTCACGGAGCCCATAAAAGAGCTGGTCTCAACACCTGTATTTGAGCTACAAAACCTGTACGTCATCCCTGTAGTCTGTCGGACTTTGAGACCCTCAGCCATGCAAAATTATGGGGAGAAGGAGTTCAGTCCCAGTCTATGCAAACTTATATCACTTGTGTTCGGCCAGAACAGCACACAAATGTCTCAGCCCTTTGTATTTTACTCTCTGTATCACAGATAAGCCACATTTTCAAGGCTTGCTTGAAAGACAAGCTGTCACTTCCATCTATCAAAAGAGCTGACTGATAACTAATGATGACACCCTGCAAGACCTTCTCGTAAAATTTCCAGATAGATCCACACTCCTCAAATGCATGGCATGTGTTCCCTACTGCTCTGATCTGTTTCGGGGACCGCTTCCTCATGGAACTCCTGTCTTGTGTGCAGCAACATAAAGGAACAAAAGAAAGTCACAAACTTTTTTTTCTCTTTGAAGTTATTTTATAGAAAATGCAGCCTGTAAACTCACAAATCAAACACTAGCAAGCTAAGGATTGATTTCTGCCACAGACCAAATCAGAATTCTGAGCAGAACCTTAGGGGGATAGATGCGAGTCCAGGAAGGCTTTCTGAGTTTTGTTTGGCAGAAGAAAAACAGAGCTGTGAGTACTGAAACGTCTCTATTGCAGACTGTTTTCTGTGAGTGCTTAAGTAAGGTACGATGTGCAAGGCAATGTGTGACACCTCTGCCCTCTGTTGGTCTTGAATGGCAGATCTCTGGTGCGTGCAGAGACCTGGCCACTCAGCCCTCCCATGCCCACAGACCCTACAGCTGTTAGAGGGAAAACATGCTCAGGCCCATGTAAGTACCAGCATCCTAAATCCTAATAGGACCTAATAGGAGGTCCTAAGACTTGGTGATGCAGAACTCGGCGTGATTATGAGCTATCAGACACGAGAGGAATGGCTGTGTATGGAAGTGAAAAATACTGTACAGGCTTACATAAAATCAGGCTTTAAAAATAAGACCTCAACAAGTCACTTCAGGGCCAAGGAGGTGGCTGGCATAGCCTTGAGAAAGCGCGAAGTACGGCCTGTAGCTGGGAGCAGTTCTGCAGCCCCAGGTCAGTGAAGCCATGCAGGCTGCTTATAGTCATCAGTGCCAGAGAGCCTAAATACCTACAGGTTCTTACTCTGGAGCTAGCGCAGGAGTGGCAGATGGTGTATACATCTATATGCTAATCAGTCTTTGCGTGTTTTCTATCACAGGCAGCTACCAGATCCCAGGGGGGAAGATGGTCACAGAGCCATTCCCTGTACTGTTATGTACATCTCCTACACGTTTCATCCTGCTCCCAAAGTGGAACAAACCTTCCAGTTTAGCACAGTTCCTGTACATTGCGTCAGTGTGTGAAGATACTTAAAGCACCCATCACTTAGCAGCATCAAATAATGACGTTATGGAACTGCACCAAAGAGAGGAGGAAATGAATCTTTTAGTGAGTCACAAAGACTTTCAGAGGTGATCAGTAATTAACAGCTTGGAGAGAAATTTGCCTCATTAACTTCAATCATGATTTCATAAGTAGCGTGCAGTAGAAATCCCAGTGTCTTTACCTCCTGGCTCCCATAACTGTAGCCTAAATATTTTTTTTCCTGACAACAAGCTGCAAATAATTGGTGTAATCCTGCTCAGTCACAGAAAACCTTGGTACTTGGCTGGCATTGTCCTATTTCAGCTCCTGCAGTGTCCTGCCACTGTAAATAGGTGCCTTTGCATCTTGTCTCAACATTAGCTACTTTAGCCTGTATGGGTAAAGCTAAGGAAATACTATTTTTTTTAAAGTTTCAAGCTCCTGCTGGTGTATTCAAGTGTAATTCTGTGCACTGAATGAGGTCCTGTTTGTGTCCAATGGCAGGCATGGAAGCTTCTTCCACCACCTCAGAACGAGCAGACACCAGGGACAGATCAGCCTTACAGTGTCATCTCGGTTCTTATTTTTCCAGTTCAGATGCTGTGGAGTCTCCAACTACACTGACTGGTTCGAAGTGTACAATACGACCCGGGTGCCAGACTCCTGCTGCTTGGAATTCAGCGAGAACTGTGGGCTCCATTCCCCAGGGACCTGGTGGAAAGCGGTGAGTAGCTCCCCAGCTGCAGCTCAGCAGCCTCCTTCCAACCCAGGTGAAGGGCAGGAAGCTAGTTAGCTGAAAGGTGATAAGGTGTGGTGTCACCTCGGGCAGCTTTAATCAGGTTTTGGAAGGCTCATGTCGAGCTACAGCTTTTCACCTCTGATGAAACTGCCAGTTTGAATACTTTGAGGAGCTGAAGGCCGTTCATGTCACAGCCAAGTACCTTCACTGATCTGGAGCGTGGTCCACCCAGATCAAGCTAGGAAATGACAGGATTGTCTTTTTTAACATCCACCTACTGGATTAAGGTAAAGGCAAATGGCTTCCCCCCCCACACACCCTGGAGCACTGGCATAGCAGTAGCTTTGTGTGGCACAAGCAGTCATGAGGCACGATTGCGAGCCTTGTGCGCTCTGCTCCTGCCAGGCACCTTAGTTCAGGGGCTTCTGCTGTGTGTAGAGCCCAAATTTCTGTCTTTAACTAGCTCAGCAATTGTTGGTGCTAATTACAGGTAATGTAAATACCCAGGAGGGAGGCGTGGGGCAGGGCCAGCTGGTGAAGTAGCACTGAAATGAAGTTTTGCTTGTTCTAATGGTTTGCAAAGACAGAAACTGTGCAAGAGCTCTGTTACTTTTTAGTGAGATTTCATGCCCATGGATTGGCACTGGCAGAGGCTGAGTTGCAACCAAACATTGTTCCATCGTACCTCCCAGGTAGCTCCAAGTCAAATTCTGAATTAGGGACTTAAAAGGTCTTATTCTATTTTATTCAGGGTACCAAGATGATCGGTGCAGGTTAACCAGGCTAAAACCACACCGTTTGGGTAGGCATTAATGCCATGTACATACTGTGGAAGCCACTAACCGAAGGCTGAACAACCTTGCCCATGTACATTTACAGGACACAGGGCAGTGTGTGTGCAAGGCTGTCCCACAGAGGCGGAGTGTATTATTTAAAGAAAGGATTCACCTCAGCCAATGCCAGCCCCTCCAAGGGAAGGGCGATTGCCATGTTCCAGGGCTAGGAATTTGAGGTTATAGCTAGTGTGGAATTTAAAGCAGGAAGAAAATAATGGAGGAGCACCCATACTGCAGCTTAAAATGATGGAAAATGGTAAGAAAGCAGCCCTTGTGCAGCAGGAGAGGCTACTGAGCAGCTCTCACTGACACCCTTGTTTGTGTAATGTGTATATATGAGGTACATATTTGTGTGTGTGCATCTGTCTATTTATTATATATATTTTGTAATAAACCTTTTCTGAGACATGAAGAAAATGGAAAGGCTCATTCTGAAATTCTAACTGCTTCTAGTTGAATGTTAGAGGGCAAAGATGCCCCAAATCTAGTTCTTGGTTATATTTAATTACTGGCCCACTTCATATTCATGTGTGCAGTGTTTCGGAGGTGGTATTACAGCTCGTACTCTGTGTGCAGGCTCCAAGCCAGAAAGGCACTGTATTTGCTCCACTGGTGATGCGATGAACCAGGGTACCCAGCAGCTTAGTGTTGTATTTTCTGTCTTTATGTTCCCAGGGGAATACATCCATGTGTTTATAGCTAATACGTTTTGTTTTTTTCCAGCCTTGCTACGAAACGGTGAAAATATGGCTCCAGGAAAACTTACTAGCAGTGGGAATCTTTGGATTGTGCACAGCTCTGGTGCAGGTAAACTTTAATACTGATTTTCAAATCCTAAGTAATCGCAACTAAATAAGTGTTAATAAATAGACATATTCTGCCGAAGTCTAATTTAATAATTTCAAATTTTGCATGATGTTAGACTAAAACTCAGAGATTTAAGTTTCTGTCATGTTTTCATTCTGTGAAAATACTGTGTAGAGGATACAGAACTAGGAATACTGCACACATTTTCTGTGTCATGACGTACTGCAAAGAGCAGGCACTTTACCACGTGGTTTATCTAAGGCTCACACTCAACTCAGTGATGAGTCAACGTCCTGTGACAGAATCCTAGTCATTGTAGGGTGTATTGCCTTTTAGAGTACCTGTATTTGTTCAGTAGTTTTCCAGAGAGGCCAATCAGCTTAAGCTAAATATCTAATGTTGAGCTGGCCTAAAGGTAGCTTACATCTTCAATCCCATCCTAACTCGTAGGGTAAGTTCTAAGTAGAGATGTTGTTCCCAGAATTCAACCTTGGCTATAAAACCATTCTCCTTTGCCATTAATTTCTGTGAAAGTCGGTAGGCCAGACTGGTACAGAGCTGCTGCTAAGATTGTGACTTGCAGTTCTTTCCAGTGTAACTTTGGTCAGAGGCAGGTCAGCCATCAGTGCAGTGGATTCTTTCTCTTAAGTATATGTATTTTTAATCCAGCTGGTGGTGAGTCTGGCCCCAGTGCAGCCACAGCAGTACAACCCTCAGCCTGAGGATACAAAGGTGAAAGCTGCACCAGAGCTCAGGCTGTTTCAGCTCTAGGTCAGCCCTCTGCTTACGGCCTGGAGGCCCACTCCTGAACGCAGTAAGACAGAGTTCTAGTTTCCAGTTCCTGTCTCTCTCTCACACGCAACACGCTAGCAGAAAGGATGGCATAGCTAAACTAATGCTATATAACGCCAGATTAACTCATGGCTTTAAATTTTGCATGGTATACTGCTGGCAGCGGAGAGAGAGAGACTGGGATCACAGTTCAGTTTATATGCTTGCTAGCGTTGGATTAGGCAGAATAACATGTATCCTACTTTCTGGTAAGTCATGGCTGCAATTTATCAGTGCAAATGCCTGACTCCTTGTAGGCCCAAATTCAGTGGAGTTTTATGTTTTCTAGTATTTTAAGCTGATATGCTTAGGAAACAGGTAGGTGTAACAAGATCAAATGGCAGCGAGACAATATAAGAAGATTGGGTTGTTAATCTATTACCACATTTTAAAAAAAAAAAAGGCAACTTTTGAGCATTTAGGGAGTCTTTAAACGATACACTGAACACCCAGTAGATCATGGCAGTGTCCTTCCCACAGGCCCTGATGACAGTCAGGGTACTGAAGAGCAAATACTATCCTTCTGACAAACAGGAGTGACTAATTTCCAATGGGAGCAAACATTTCAGACAACTTTAAAATGCTGATTAATATTGCTAGTAAATGCTGTGAAACACAGAGAAACCAGCTCAGCATACAAACACTTTTGTCAGGGTCTGCCCCTAGCTGCACTAAATGATTGAATCTAAGTGATGATGAAAGATTTGATCCACTGTCACCTAAAATGAATTGGGTGCCCTCCATTGTTGCTCTTACAATGTTGATCTGGCCCTAAATATGTGATAGGTTTTGTTTTTCACATTAATGATTTGATAGTTAGAATCACACCACGACACAACTTGAAGGACATACAGCAGATGCGGCAGGAGAATCTTCTCCAGCCATGCATGCTAGATAGAAATTGTAAAACAAATTCACCACCAAAATAAAACCCCCAAGGTTTTATTACACAACCATCTTGGAAGGAGTTCCTTTATTAAGAAATAAAAGGCAGCATTCTAGGGCTACTTCTAAAAGGCAGTTGTTTATTATAAGACAGCAGACTAAAGCCTCACTGCTTTATTTCACTGTGGAAGAATGAGAAATGAGACAAATACATAACCATTTTTTTTGCCTTTATATATGAAGTAGTATGTGTTACTCATATTCTTTCAAAAATAGTTATCAGGGAGACTACCATTTATATACACAGTACCATTTACGTGGTCAAATCAGGTGCTTAAAATAGAATTCACACAAAAAAAATCTACTTGGCAAATCCTTATCCCAGTGAAGATGTTTACAGCAGTGTTGCAAAAGAACAGCACAACCACTCAGTACATTCACGTAAGTACTTCAAATGGAAGGGAAATGGGACTCTTCCTCCGCCCCTTTTCTGAGAAATTGAGCTACCCGAGGTCAGCAGTCAGGCTGGGAGCAGGACCACCACCTCTGCCTGCTGCTTCTCTTGAACAGCCTGAGCAGAAGGAGAGAGACTTACATTGCTGATGAGCCACTGAGCCACTGATGATTATGATTAATGCATGGTCAGTCTCCAGTGATTCCCCCAGAGGGATCTCTGCACAAACATGCTTTGAAAAGTAAAGTACAGTAAAGTAAACCACAGCATCCTTTGGGTCAGGGATGAAACTGATTGTCTTCCAAAGCAACAGCTACAGAGATAACCACAGCCCCACAGCAGAGCAAGTTGTTACTATAAAATACTTTTGAGCAAAAGACATCCAAACATTTCTTTTCGATACACCTCTTCCCAGTATCTGGCTGCTGCTTTTTATGGAGAAATCAACTCTACTGCGGTCATTGTTCATTCTGTAAAACAGCAATACAGGTAAGGACAAAAGGCAGACAAACTAGGAACAGCAACAAGGACAGGAGCTGGCAGGAAAAGCAGTATGTGATGTGTCTTCCTGTGTGTGAACAAAACCAGTGTAAGCATGCTTTTCTTTTTTTGTTTGTTTCAATAAATAGGGGTTTTTTTGACTTACTGAAAAACGGTTGTTTGCTTTTTTTCTCTTAGATTCTTGGACTCACCTTTGCAATGACCATGTATTGTCAGGTAGTCAAGGCAGACACCTACTGTGCATAGATACCATTCCCAATCTTTCTGCTTCTCCTCCAAAGGACACAGGAGAAATCTCCTTCATGCTCATTCATCTGACCTTTTCCCCCCCCACTTTGTACTATAAACTGTGTATAATGCTATCTTTCTGAAGATTTTGTGAATCACCCCATTTTACTGAAGGAGGAAGAAAAAGTCAGTACTTGAACTGGCACAGGTAAGCAGCAGCCTTGGCTTTAAACAGAAGAAAACCTCCCAACAGCGATGGTTCCTTTTCTGGGGCCTATGGAAGGCAAAGGAGGCTGCAAACGAGGGGCTGAGCTGCAAACCCATGTTAAGAAAAGATTGCAGTGGCGCAACCTCTGTGAAACCTGCCAGGTTGCCTTCCAGCATTTCAGAGTCTGGAAGAGAGGGTGTAGAAAACGCGCATTCTTCAGCATGGAAAGAAGGTACAGAGTAGCTAGCACTGAACGCAACTGTAATTTCACTACAGTTTGCACACAGCTAAAATGTCAAGAGCAACCAGCCTTTCCTCCAAGTGTCTCAAGATGATTTTGTAGCCAGGAGAGGATTATCTTCAGAAATGCTATTTTAAAGGAGTATTTTTAATTTCATGTGCTGCAAAGTCAGGCTTTTAATCAGAATCTGTACAGTGAGATCTGGCTGTTAAGGGAAAACAATATTGGACACTGTCTCACTTATTAATTGCCAGTGGCATATAGGTGATAGTTGACTGAATATGTAATACATATTACATTCATATACACGTACTGTTCTGAAAGGAGGTGAAAATAACCAGCATCTAACCTCAGAAAGAGGGAACCTTTCTATCCCATTTTACATTCCAACTGAAATAACCAAGTACTATTTCTTGTAGGAGGCACTATCACTTATACCTCTGGGAAACAAGTAATTACTTTCAGCTGTATCTTCATTTCAGTAAACAACTTGTGAGTGGGCTCCTCTGTCATTCTACTATGATTTTATTTTTGTCATCTCTGTTTCAAGTTAGTCTGCCAAAAAAATCACTCATTTCCACACTCGAAGATTTGTACAATGCTGTCAGCTGTTCCTTCCCTCAATGTCACCATTTCATTAATTTACTCTAGAATATCAGTGTCTGCAGGTATGATAGAGTTTGCCTTGCTAAGGAAAAATCTTTGCACATTGCTCATCTTTCCAAGAGTTATTAAGACTTCAGATGTTTTTATGCTTGGCAGTTTTTTCCAGCTGTGTGCTTACAACAGCCAAGGCACATCAGTATTTGTTAGAAATGGAGTCACTTCTCAGTTCTGCTTTTTGCAGCCATCTCCCTCCTACTGGTTTCAAAGGCTGATGGCTAGAACATGCCCCACACTTCCTGGAATTTGCAGAAATCAAAGTCAGTACTTTCCTTTTGCCAGGAAACAGCCACCAGTTGTCTGATTCTCCACCCTACATCGGTAGCTGAAGTAATTTATGTAGTACCTTTCTGCATGAACCTTCCAGTGTCTAAGAATCTCATGCTTCCTACTGCTCAAACAAACTGCCAACAACTCCCCATCAGCAAGCAGCCCCAGGTAATGTACACATGGCAGGGAGAGGCTGAAGCACCTGCGGAAAGGAGATAGCAGCGAACAGGCTAGCAGAGCAATGCAGCTGGCCTGCTCCCCCCAGCAGCCTTTTGAGGACCTCAGCTACTGCCAGCAGACTGGGGAGACAACCTCAGTGCCCTGTTTTCACAGAAAGCCCTGTGCAGTCATTCTTACTGGGACAGACTAGAAGCACCTTTAGTGCTTACAACAGCATGTCAATCCCTGTAGCACGGGGCATTTAATTGTGCAAGCTAAGTTCAAAGTAACGAGTTACTTGTGTGCATTTTGTGCAGCTTCCCAATCATTTGCTCTCATAGCAACCTCACCACCACTAAAGAATTTTATTGCCATGCCAACAAGCCACAAATGTTAACGGACTTCAACCCATGACAGAGGTTAAACTGAGCGAGTAGCCCACAATACACAGGTGACCTGTGCCTTGAGCAGGAGACTTACTCTCAGTGTTGTAATCACCACGGTCTCGATGCTCTCTGCTCCTTGAGCCCAGGGTAACCCATCAACAATCATGCTCTTGGAGAGATGGGAGAAGTTTGTTCCTTTCCTCTCTCCACGCTTCTTACCTGCACAGAAACAATTCCAGGTTAGAGGTATCATTAGTGCGAGTTTTTGCCACGCTTCATAGTTTGTACTCACAGGTGCTCCTGCTGACAGCTCTGCATTTCCACCACTGAAAAGCTGCGTAGCAGAATGATGAACACAATTGTAAAACACTGATTTTTAAGAAAGACAAAAGGCAGACTAGTCTATTCATAGTGATCTCTGCCATTAAAAACTAACGGAGAGCAATCCTGATGGCTTTGGTGATGAGAGCAAACCATTGTGCAGCAGAACTCCCACATGGGGCAACTCTCATCAGTTTGGGTGGTGGTGGTGAAGGGAGACGACAGAGTACAACCCTCATCCTGTGAGACTTCAGCTACACCTACAGAATAATAATAATAAAAGAAACCAGTGCAGATGAGACATCACACATTCCGGTTCTCTCTAATCATTTGCCACAGTTTAAGCATCCTTACAACAAGATAAACAGCCTCGGTTTTCAAAAATACGATCTAGAGGCAGTATGAGCAACACTTGCTTTGTAAAGCCCAGTCATTGCAACATCACCATTCAGCAGCAACTACTAAAGAGAAAAACACACTGCCAACAGAGATGCTAGTGCAACTTACTGATAGTTTGCACTGGACCATTTTCTATATTTGATGTCAGTAACTCTCTTTACACAAGCCAAACAGATGTTACGGTGCTTAAAGCATTACCAGCACAATCCAGTTTCAAACCTCTGAACATACTGAATATAACAAGAATCAGCTTTAACATATTTTCTTTCTAAAAGCATTGCATCTTTCTCCCCTGAGGTCAGACTGTTTTGTGATGTTTAACAGCAGCATTTTTTTCTAAGCAACAACAAAAAATAGTTCCATTTTATGTATAAAACTTGACATTGAACTGGTTGATTATAATCACCCCCTAGTACATTCAAAATGGTGCTCATACTGTATTTATGCAGAGCATGCCAGAAGTCATTCCAGTTGCTTCCATTAGTGTTTTTGTCACTTTTAGTAAGGCCTTTTAGATTACTTCCACTTATTTTTAAATGTGAAGGAAGACTCAATACATTTAAAGACAGAACCAAAGGTAACAAATAGAGTGAAGCAGAGAACTCCCAATTTACACCCATTGCTCTTTCTGCTTAATAACAAGATGTGAAAGCATAGGGCACACAGCTGGACCTACTGAATTCAGCAAGATCTGGATTTAGCTTTTAGATTCAGTCCAATATACTTCTGGCTTTTCATCTTCACAATTTTAAGAATATATATATTTAATAGAATGTGTTTTATTTTCCTGTACAGTAATTGTCAGCAGCAGCCAAATCTTACTGCTTGTACCACAGAATTATTTAGCTCTACGTATTATAGTGCACAATCACTGAAATTCACTCCAGTTTCTGTTCTGTGAACATTTCTTCATTCCTCCTCCTCAAATAATATAAACTTGTAAAGGTTTATTCTTCCATTTAATAGCTACCATTTGAATGCAGCGTTATATGATCTGTAATACGGAGAGGAAGGAAATGCACCGAAGTTGTAAAAACATTACCTAGCATCAGTAATAGGGCCGCTACGTGAATCCGCCCACCCCTCTCACTTCTCACAAGCTAATTAAAAATTGGTTCTATTTTTCAATGCATGTGGCTCCAGGCTGCTTCCTCCCATTCGCAGACAGGACAGGAGGTTGTCAGCATGGACAAAGTTACTGCCCTGCACTTCACACTTGGCTTCATTGTTGTGCTATAAGTGTGGCACCAAAGGTAAGCAGGGAAAAGAAAGCCGATCGTGGCATTTGTTTTAAAACCAGACACTTTATTACCTTTGTCCACAAGAATTCGTGCTAAGTGTGAATGATCTTCATAGACACTGAGTTAGGCAATTCACTGTAAGAAAACAAGTCAGGACTCGCCCTGGGAAATTTTGTTTGGATTCCATTATGAATTCTCTTAGAGCGTCACCTGTGTCTTACCGCAGTGGGCAGGTCTCCTCAGTTCCTTGGATTTTGTCACTGCAACTATGATAATACATTTTTGTGCATTCATATAAAGAACAAAATTTAAAATATACATTTTATTTTTAAAAAATTATTAAATATTCTTTAAAGTTTACAACAGAATGTCTTTTGTATTCTTTATAACGAACTACACTACAAGCTATACAGTGAGTATATACATACCAAAAGATGGGTGTGCAAGCATGCACACACACCCACACTATATGCAATAAAAAAAAATACATAGCATACTTCTTTTTGTCATTTCTCATTACCTGTCTTTGATTTGATCTGTCCTTCCTTATTGGTTCTTTATTTTGCTGGTTTTGTTTTTTAAACTTGAGCAGCTTACCCATTTCCAGGTAAATTTATACGCCTTTCTTTTTCCTCTTATGAACAACCTGAAATTATGTACAGTCAATACAGGAAACATTTCAGAAAACACTGGGGGGGGGGGGGGGGGGGGACCTGTTTAGTAACATAACAAAAAACTGTACACCCTAAACCAACTGGTATGTTCAGAACGTGTTATTGGCAATTTTGAAAGAATCTGACTTCTCTTTTTCTGAGGTAGTTGCTCATATTCACAAAGTGTGTAGGAAAACTCAGTTAATTAACACCAAAATGCAACATTAGGAACTCCTACTACGCCAGATCAGAAACGGTCTGTTTAGCCAAGTACGTTGTCTGAAGTCTTGTCTAACACTGCCCTTTTCAATACAATTTATTGCACCCTCCAGGTCAAACAGCTTCACGAGTGAAACTGCCTCTAAATTTGGTGCCTTCTGAACAACACAGACAGACAACTGAAAGTGTTAGGGTCGACCATGGCCTGAAAGCAGAGAGCCGCAGATTTAGAGGTTGTTGCAGGAAATCTCACAAAGGATAATCCAGTCCTTTGGTGAAGTTTCTTCCAACTCCCTTAGGTCACTGGCAGGCTTGTATTCCTTGGATTTTCTTCATCCTGTTAAACGTGCCACTAGATGGTCTCATTAACCACATCTATCCTTAATCCTTTTTCTGAATTCTGTGAAGATTTTCCACTTCAGTCTTATATTGTAGCAGTGAATTTCACAACTTCATCATGGCATATACATTAAAGAAACCACCCCTTCTTAAATGTATTTTAAACATTTTGCCTTTCAATTTCATTTATTCACCATTGGCTCTATATTTCAAAAATGCTAAGTTAATGAATGTTATGGAAATTTATGGGCAGAGAGCACAGCTCTATTTACCTTTACAGCCTGATTTATTTTCCCACTAAAGCTTTAACCTGGGAAATAGAGTACGCTATTGTTTTTCAGGATCCCATTGTTTCAAAATTTGAAGTCTAGTCTACCTTCCCCAGCAGCTATCCTAGTTCAGTTGTCTTTGCTTTTTGAACTACATGTTGGCACAGACAGAGGTGTTTCTATTTTAATCAACAACTAGCCCAGCATTTCAGCTGACATCCCGCTATTTTTTTCTGAAATGTACTTAGCACAACCTGGGAATGTCAGGCTTAGCTGATTATACTTGCTGTGTACTATAAAGTACTTTGTGGTGGCACAGCACTGCAGCTACAACGGAAACCATGCTAACAGTAGCACGTAAAAACAAGAACATACAAAAAAACATTTTCAAAGAGACACAAAAGCACAGCCCTTACTTTCTAGTATGTTAAAAAAAAGCAAAAAACAAAGAACCTATCGTTAGTAATTTACCCAGTGATTGCAATTTGAAAGGCTGTTTATCTGAAACCCAAACGGTTGGCTATGTAGGTCATTTTACCCTACACCTTGATTTTTTTTTAATAAAACTATTTCCCCATAGAAATACTGTATGTTATTCTGTTCACTAGAAACTGTGATTTTTTGTTGACCTGGAAGTACACCTTAGCTTACATTCCCTCAAACAGCCAGAAAGCATTCACTACAGCAGTGCAAGCTAGAGAGTTACGCAGGGTGCTTAGAAATCACCTCACAACACGTTTCTTTAGTGATGAAATAGCTGATCTGTTAAAATGACTTCTGCAGAAATTGTTTAGGCAGAACATTTTGTTACAACAGAGGTGTTTAACAGAGACTTCCCAGTACTGGTGGTTAAAGGAATAATTTCAAAGTATGGGATCCTTTACCCAGTATAAACCTCCCATGACATTTCCAAGGGACTATTACAGGATGTGGTTCAAATCATAGCTAACGTAAGAAAATATAACTGTATATATTCTATATAAAACTAAGTTTTGTACAAAGTACAGCATAAAAAGCAACTGTTAATGTGTATTGCTTATGTATTTATTTTTCCATACTGACAGCGACAAAAGTTTTAGGTGTGAAGCATTCGTCCTGAAGATATTACAAATTACTAGAGAAATAAAGGGATTTCAGGAAGCAGTTTGCGCAAGTCTATTCAGATGCACCTCATCTCCCTCCTGCACAAATGCCTTCCCTTGGCTGTACAGCTGAAGCCCGCAGCTGCTCCAGACCTTCCACCCGTACTGTACCATTTAAACGTGCTGTTCTGCACACAAGGCTGCCCTGTTACTCAGGGGCCCGCTCTGCCAAATGCAGTGAGAACGAAGTTATTTATATAACTTTGCATCCTATGCAAGACTGGCATCCTACGTGGCTTTAGGAACTTTAGGTTTGGCACTGTGCTAGGAGAGCAGTCCCTGCATAGGAGAGAAAAGCGAGCACTGTGACCAGGTAATTCACGTCACAGCCTACTTATGAACCTAACTAGCGACTACATCTGAATCGCTCTCTGAGCGTCCACAGTTCCCCTCATGCAAGCCTGCACACTCCTACACATCTGATCAAGCAGAACTGCCACTAGCTGCTTGGCATTCTCCAGAGAGACTAATGCCGCAGGGAATTGTTTTTTCTTTTTTTTTTCCTCCTCTTTCTTCTTCTAACACAATTTACCTTGAAAAAATCAGTTGAATTAATCCATTAGCCATTTCTGATACTGTATCTGAGCTTGAATAGTAAACACGCAGGATGCTGAACTCAGCCTCAGGCTCGAGGCTTTCCCACTGCTGTTCTTTTGAAAAGCTCACATGCATCCACGCAGTCCTGAGGTGATGACCAGGGCATTTCTCCTTGTGCAAGCTAACTGTCCAAGACAACTTAAACTAAAAACAGAAACAAAACCCAAAACAATAAAACCCACACAACAATTTTCAGTTTGCTTTCATTTCTGAAGGAATCGAGCCCTCCCCTCCTCCCAAGGGAGTTAATGATGTTTACAGGCTGAACTAAGATGAAGCATTTGCAAGTACTACCGGAAAAGAGCACTTCAGCATGGTGCTCCTGCTAGTGCTTTCTTGGAAACTCCTCTCACTCGCGTGCCCATACCAGATTGCTTGTGACAGCCAAAGTCACAGAAAGTTTCTTTACAATCCTCAGCACTCCTCCCTCCCCACCAATGGCCTCGGTCTTTGTAACTGCAGTAGCCTAACTTGAAGGTCACGCTGGCATTAGCTGAGTAGGGAGACTGCACGGGGCTGCAAGTGCAGAAGGGCCATTGGAAAAATTCTTCATGCTATGAGCTCAGCTGCAGGAACGTGACAGGTATGTTAGAAAGAAAAACAGGAATATTTTGCCCCAGAAGTCAGAGGTGCTTTGATTGTTCTCCTGGTGAGCAGCTATGTTATGCTACTTGGTCTTTCAAGAACAGAGATGTCCCTAAACCTCATAACTGAAAATACTCCTACATTTCCTACAGAAACTGTGAACTCAGACCTGTGCACAACTGAAGGCATTGTGGATTAACAAATGCAAACACAAGAGTACGTAAATTGAATTAATGTGTCATATAATTACCCACTCACTTTCCCTAAACAACTTACCAGCTTGAAAGTACAGCTTGTTGTCATGAAACTTGCTTGATATTTGGTGCTAATAAAAATTGAAGTTTTAAATCTCCTTCCTGTGAAGTCCATGCATTCAAGTTCCTCCCTATTAAACACCTTCTTATTCCTAACTGTGCACCACAGCTGGTTACTGTGACACGGTCCATTCTTCATTATCAAAGTGTGCTTTGAAATACATGCTCATAGGTTTAAAAGAATTATCATCACATGAAAAATGGGCATAATTAAAAGCTTTCTGCGAATCACACACTCTAGTTTCTGATGGAATCAAGAGTTAATGTACATTCAATATAAACATACGTATCATTTTCTGAGAATCAGAATATTCCAATGCAAGCAAAGCTTTTTTTTTTTTTTTAAAAAAAAAAAAAAACACATGACATAGGACTCCATCCAGTTGAGCAGAGCATTTTTCTCCCTCCCACCATAAGGTACAATAGAGCAGCATCCCATGAAATACACGCTGAGCCCTTGGACAACACGCGGTGTTCTTTCAAAAACATGCTCCCAGAACAGAATCAGGGCTGCAGTACTTACGCAGTAAAGTCTCTCTATAAACTGTTCCACCTAAACCCTGTGATTTTGCAGACTGGGGGGTTTTGAGTCTTGTGTAAACGTGCAGATCCCTGTCTGTAGCATGCTGCGATTCAGAAAAGGGGGGCAGTCACCAACCCCATCTACAGTATACAAGGTTGAATGTATGCATGTAAGTGTTCGGTGCCATTTCGTTTACCTTTTGTCTTTGATCCTGCCTTCCTTCTGTTCTAGCAGCTTTCCTGTCCTTTTCCAAGGTTATGACTGAAATCCCAGCTACTCCCCCCCAGATGCCACAGGTTTGCAAAGCTCATAAAGGACACTGGATGATGAAAACAATTCCAAGGGATACAAACACTGATTTCTCTTACCTCCTCCAACCTTCAGTACCTCCAGCCTCACAGGCAGATCAATCCAGGGAGCAGTGGGGGGGTGTGAATTTATATGCAATTTAAACATTACTGAAAACTTCTGAGATCTATGACATTTAAAAGAACTCAGCACACCAGAGCCAACACATCATTGGTCCACTTACTCACATGGAGCACGGTGTCCTGCAAGTTAAAGAGTTTTCTTAACATCAGTGCAATTATACAAACCGTAAGGGTGTGCAGTTACACAATCAGATCTAGCACCAAACAGCTGGGTGCTCTGGTGCCTTACACAAGCAGCTCTTGTTAAGCATAAACAGAAATTCGGGACAATATAGTTCTGATTGATGCAAGCTTATTTCATTTTAATCTAGTGACCTCTCACTGAAAATTAAAGTTTCCTTGAGAGCTTTATAGCATGAAGTGAAGTGGCAAATTAAATTGAAATTGAGATAATCCCCAGAAATGTGTACACAAGAAAAGCAACTTTAAGTCCAGACACCTTTCAGCCTGGTAAGTTCTTATATAAATAAGAAAAAGCAATCTCCTACAATGAAAATATTCTCAAGTCTTTCAATTTATCTGAAGACATCCCAGAATGCATCACACTGTGTCTACATTATCATCTGCAGTGGGGCTACTCAGATCTCTATCAGAGAATGAATTAGTATTGAAATGGGTTACATGAACCAGAAGCACCACGGAATTTCACAGACAGGAGTTAAAAAAATAAAAAATAAATTCAGGCAGCCATCTGAGCCAGTCTTTTTCAAATCTCCTCTGGCTAGCTTACTGATAGTACACATCACTAGCCTCAACATAATTTCCATTTCAGTATTTCCGTATAGCTACATTTGCTTATTTGAAAGCTTAAACAAGATCTCTCTTCAAGGAAGAAAGTTGCTCTGCAACTCTTTTTTTAAAGTTTGGGTAAAATTGTTCCTGTGGCAACAATATAATAAGAAGTGAAAACCCTGAAGGAATGACATTCAGCATATACAGACACACACAAGGAATTTAAGCCCCAGGAATGAAAGTAGATTTGCCAGTAGGCAAGGTTGTGCTGTAGTTTCAGTTATGTCTTCAATACAATTTCTGAAGCAGAGAATATGATGATTCCCCAGGGAAACTGCACAACCACAATGCCTAAGCATATTTAAAGATTATCATTCAGGGCTTTTAAAGCCAACTCTGTTTCCATTAATCCACTGAGCTGCCAGCCCAATCTCACATTGGCAGGCTTGCTCGCTCTTTAACAATAGAGAGCTTATTAAATATTAAGGTCTTAATCTTAAGTACTTCTGTATGACTGAGAAATCCTGAACAGTGCACAGGAAATAAACATTTTTCAACTAACACAAATATATAAGGGGTGTATTAGATAAAGGCAAATGTCCCCTCACTAGCAGTAAAACTGAGTAACAAATCCTTTGGCTGCAAAGCAGGCGGCGTGTCCCCACAGTCACATTCTCCCCTACTTGTCTAGACACAGCGTTCACTGGCTTACCTCTGAAGGACGAAAGCTTGCTGCTCTCCTGCCTTGAAGTGCCAGCATAGCAATTAGCAAGAGGTTCACACTACTCTGATGGGAAACACTACAGTTAAAGAGAAAGAAAGATGGACACTTGGATGAAGTTAGTGGGACAAGCAGCATGTTTGATCTCTGTGTAGTGTTAAAAAAAATGAACCAAAAATAAAACCTAAAATGTTGTCAATATACTCTGTAACTACAATACATAAACTGAATATATATCCAATAGGAAATTTTCTGAAAAATCATTTTCCACCCAACAGGGAAGAGGGGCATCTAATAGGATGGATTATTTTTCTCTTGTATTTGCAAGTAGATTGCTTCAGACCTAGCATAGCTCAGGGAAAAGAGAAAACAAAAGGAAAGCTTTCAGCTGAGGTTTTTAGCTTTCCATACTACTATGCCATTGCACGGAACCCAGCAGCAAGACAGATGGTCACCAGCAAAACAGGCAGCAGAATGAAGCCAGGGAGAACCCACAGAGGTGCCGAAACCCCACCTGCCTCTTAGGCAGGAGATCAGCAGAGCTCTGTAGCGCAAGCTGTCCTGTAACCCCTGAAGCAGCCCCAGGAGGTTGTGGGGAGTGTGCCTTGCCTGAGGAACTGAGACCTCCCCCGTACAGATAGCTCCTTTGTCTTCTTTCTCTGCGCCCTTCCCTCCCACCCAAATTTTCCACTGCAGCCAGCTCTGCTCCCTGCTGCACATCACCATTCCCCAGGGGCTGCCAGGCTGAAACCCCTTGGCCTCCCTGACAGCAAGCGGAGGCACGGCACCTTCTCCACGAGCAGAAATACAAACCTGAAGGTCTCTTCCTAGACTCCAGGCAGGTTCAGATCACAAACAGCGGTCAGACAGGCAACACACTCAATACTCGGATATTGCCAAACATGACAGAAAGAAGGAGCTTGGAGTTCGTGTGTACACATGCACACCTAGATATCAATCAAGAGCAAAACACTGGATTTAGTGCTGAGGAACACAGTTACCATTTCATAGAACAAGTTCTGCAGGTGCTGCATTGAAGTACAGAGGTACTGAGGGCTAGAAAACACATAAAGCTTCCAAACCTGTGGAAGGGATAATGCAGCACGCAGAATTATGTAAGTCATTTTGTACTGCAAGCCAATCCCCTTATTAACAAGGGATTACAACAGTCACAGCGTTTGGTATCGTTCACACACACAAAACTCGTGTATTAACTCCTATATATGCGAAACCCAGTTCAACGATACACACCTGGACGGCACTCTTTTTTCCCCCCCCCAAGGTTTTTACGTATAAGAATATCAATACATCAGATTTAAATTTCCAAAGGTGTCCTGGATTGTCACAGAGCAGGGCCACTCGCCAGAGCCAAGAGGAACGTGGTTTCTTCATTTACCCAGAGCTCACAAGTCTTTGCCCTTACGGCAGCAGCCCCTATGACCACGCAGGCTACCAGTGAAACTGGAAGGTCTGAGGAGTGACTAGTCTGAAACAAACAACATTCAGATTCCTTTGTAAGTCCTAAAGGCCAGTCCTTGAAACAACTGCAGATTTGGTAATAAAATGATCTTCCAGTTATCGTATCAGTTCTTTTGTGTGTGCACTAGCTTAGCTTGTTTATGCCTTATTTCATAATTGGATATCTATTTTATAGTAAGTCTTTAGAAGAATTCACTATAGGTGCTTACAAGCGCTCCTTTATAAAGAAAGCAACAAAAAATGAAATGTGGAATCATTTTAATGGACAAAATACTTAAGGTACAAAATAGTTTCAAAGAAAATAATGTGTTACTTAAGTAAGCATGGGAAGTAATTATTTTGATAATGTGCAGAACAATCCTTAAGACATTAAATAAAAATAAGCGTTTCAGCTTCCTTCTAAATAAATTCTTTTACAATCTCCTCTCCTGACAGGTAAGCCAAGTTTGGCTTGCCATAAATTCTATGTGCCCTAGTATAAAGCTTGGCAGACCTATCTCATCATAATTTAATTTCTTTCCTTATCCTTCCTAATTCTTAAAGTTTAATTTAACATTGGCAGAAATGAGCTGGAATAGCTCAAATTAAGTGAAGAACAGCCATTATTATGAACACACATTTTACCAGCCTCTGTTCCAAATACTCCTGGAAACAGAAGGGATTTATTCGCCAAAGCATTACTGGTCCTCAGACCAAGATCCCACATCTTAGCACCTAATTCACATTTTGACACTGACTGTATATGGGACACAATTCACGACAGAGATTCCAAACAAGGGGTGCCTTTTAAGGTGATTCAACACAGCATCGTAGGGTTCCTTGATTTTGTACAAATAATTAGCTTCAGCTTCACTTTCCTGAATAATTTCTGAAGTGCATTTTCAATAGCAATGGAAAAGGATTCGTTGCAACACAGATAACTCAAACTAAACCAAACATCCTTCCTCAGGGCGATGCAGGGGCTGCTTACAAAATACTGCCGTTCAGCTGAGCATCGGCCATTTTGCAGTCTGACAGCAAGCAAAGTTTTACAGCAGAAAAAAAAAAGCACTGGACGGAGAGATGCCATCAGAGACCTTGGAGGGCTTGCCAAGTGCATCTCGCTTTCAGCGCTGCTTTGCCAGACCACTCCAACACTAACAAAAATTCAAAAACATTTTCATGTGCAGCAAGTCATGCCACGGCCCTGCTTCGGTAGTGCTTGCAGTCATTCTGGGTGACATCTCCCTGTCACCATGAGGAAACTGCCCAAATTTAAGCGCCTGACACTTGCACTGTCACACGCTTCTCACTAAGCAAAGCTTTCATTATTTTGGGTTCATTCTGAAATTAGAAGTAAATTCTTTCAAATGCATCCATTCCATTTACTTCCAGAATATCCCCCAAATGAGTCACTTGATGCTGCCAGTAGAAGCTTTAAAAAGGGAAAGAAAAAGGTATCATGAAAACTGCAGCATCAATAAAAATGGAGCTATACAACTTCACAGCATAGCTCTGTCCTCAGAAGTGTCCTCCTTTTCATCACAGAGACCACTTTCTCCTCCACCCTTCCAAATAATGGTTTTAAGTTTGGTGCAGGAAGGGGAAAAGTCATTTCTATTTCTTTTGATTCCTCCAGTTCTAATTTTGTCAACACAACTGCAGGAGATGAAGCAGGATTATATTTTCATTTGAGATTCATTAAAATAACTGCAATCAGGCTGCAGCTGCACTGCTAAAAATCTGTTTTAATTATAAGCAACAATAAAAATCCTAGAAAACAAACGGGCTCCAGACACGCAAGTCAGTGGCCTGTGGCATCTTTAAGCAGTGATGGTGCCTAAACATGAAGAACGTTAAATGCCAGGAAAAAAAAAAAAAACATGCCTTCACTTAGAAAGAAAATGGCTTGGAACAGAAAGCTGAGCAGCAGCTTGACTCGGACAGCTCACGCACACAGACCACGCAGTGACTTTCAAAACAGAGAAGTACGTCTTCTGGAGCGCGTACTCAAGCAGAGCAAGCATGGCAAGGTTGGCCATGCAAATGTGATCAACTGCAGATCCTTGTCACTTTCTTTAATCCAAGTAAAATGCAGAAAACGGCAGAAGTACCCAGGCACTGGAAAAAATGTTCAAGTATTGCCCTTGGGTGAAGAGGAGATACAGATTCACAGATTTCTCTAGGTTGGAAGAGACCTCAAGATCATCGAGTCCAACCTCCGACCTAACACTAAGTACTCCACTAAACCATATCCCTAAGCTCTACATCTAAACGTCCTTTAAAGACCTCCAGGGATGGTGACTCCACCACCTCCCTGGGCAGCCCGTTCCAATGCTTAATAACCCTTTCGGTAAAGAAGTACTTCCTAACATCCAACCTAAAACTCCCCTGTCGCAACTTTAGCCCACTCCCCCTCGTCCTGTCACTAGGCACGTGGGAGAATAGACCAACCCCCACCTCTCTACAGCCTCCTTTCAGGTAACTGTAGAGAGCGATGAGGTCGCCCCTGAGCCTCCTCTTCTCCAGGCTGAACAAGCCCAGCTCCCTCAGCCGCTCCTCGTAAGACTTGTTCTCCAGACCCCTCACCAGCTTGGTCGCCCTTCTCTGGACTCGCTCGAGCACGTCCATGTCCTTCCTGTAGCGAGGGGCCCAAAACTGAACACAGTACTCGAGGTGCGGCCTCACCAGAGCCGAGTACAGGGGCACAATCACTTCCCTCGACCTGCTGGCCACACTGCTTCTTATACAGGCCAGGATGCTGTTGGCCTTCTTGGCCACCTGGGCACACTGCTGGCTCATATTCAGCCGACTATCCACCAATACTCCCAGGTCCTTCTCGGCCAGGCAGCTTTCCAGCCACTCATCTCCCAGCCTGTAGCTCTGCTTGGGGTTGTTGCAGCCCAGGTGCAGGACCCGGCACTTGGCCTTGTTGAACTTCATACCTCACAGAAGAACAGTCTGGCTAATGACGGGAGGACAAAACTCCACTACCCTCCTTTTAACGTCTATAACCAGTGACTTCACGACTAGGAAAATATTCAGGCCTTTTAAAAACGCAGCTACTGTCTGTAGCCTTCTGACTTACTGCAGTAGTTCATTACTCCACCTGACTGCATGCTGTGTAAATTACTATTTCCATTTATCCCTTCTAGATTCACTTGTCTCCATATCTACAAGCAAAGCTATTTTCAAAGCTACTCTCCCTTAACCTGTGGTGGAGAGGGGAGGAATTCACCGCTCCTCGCGGTAAAACTCAGAACGGCAACACGCTCGACTCACCCTGTGTTCATTGTGACAGGCACACAGCCCCGACTTGCTGTCAGACTGTTCTGCAGTGACTGCCTGGGGGTGTCCGTGAGGAAGGGACCCTGCTTTGCTCTGGTTTCTGATGATTCAGAGGTAGGGTCTAGCTAGCAGTGACGGGACAGACAGAAACCTTAGCTCCTGTTTGACTTTGTGACTACCTCATATTGAAGAAGTTAATTTTCCCTTTGGTTTCCCCTTCATCCTTTGGCTGCTAGGTCTGTTTAAAGCCGCACGCTCTCTGGAATACCATCCTCTTCCAGCGCGTAGCGCATCTCCTGCCTCTCTTCTGCTCGGGGAAGCCGACCTGTTTTTTCAATGCAGTTATTATCCCTAACAACTGAGGGTTCCTGAATACCTTGCCAGAGAGAGAGGCGGGGGGGGGGAGAGTGAGGCGGCTTCTCATATACCTGATAAATGAGTTTAATTCTGCGTATGCTTGAAATTCAAATTATACACCAATATGCACACCTGGGAAGGCAATAAGTATTTACAATAGTCATGTTGTGATCCACAAAATTCATTCAGTAACTTAATTCTCAGCCAAAAAACAGTGTGAAGCCATCAGAACAGTGCACTTAGTTTTTTACAAATATATTGGCCAAGGGTACAGCATTGACTCTGCCAAAATATTTCATATTCCTTGGCGTCAAGAAAGACGAGGCACAGAGAACATCTTGGGAATGCAGAGGCTTGGATTTTTTTTTATTTTTTATTTTTCCAAGTGTAGCTTTTTGATGCTCCTACAATAGTTAGAAAAGGAGAAAACATCTCTTCTGAGAGCAGTTGCTTCCCTCCAGTCCCTCTCCCCCATTTTCCTCAAACCACTGTGAGCACTCTTTCCCTTTCCTGCCCCATCCACCACCTTAAGAGATGCAGGCAGAGAAAAGCTCAGTAGCTACTGCCAAGGGGAGGAGATGAAGTCTGACATGAAACTTTGACCTTGCTCAAGCCAAATGTTTAAGCACTGTATCCGAGCAAACAGGCAAGTCCTCACTCTCCTGGGGAAGATAAATATTCTCCGTGTCACTTTATTTATATAATTTTATCTCTTATCAAAACAACAGATAAATCTGCAATAGTAAAAACAAAAACTTTTAAAACCTTACTGTGCATTCCCCCTTTTATCAGGCTTGGTAATCCCAAGTTCTAAAACAAATACTAAAGGTACAGCTTAGCCCTTCATGCTTTAAAATAGTCAATATACTCCTAATGTGGGCTTTCAAGACATAAGCTCAGCCATTTTCTCCTGTGCAAATGCATCCTTGCGTCAACTACAATTTCAGGGTTGATATGAATGAAGAGAGAAGGAATTAGATGGAATTTAAAATCCTGGCACACTGTTTGACACAAAGTCCATCTAAACAATTCCAAGCTAACAGCAAAAGCAATTTAATTTTAATAGAAAGTTCTGGGTTACAAAACATAAGCAGCATGCAAAGACCTGATACAGCAGACATCCATTTAGTGGCTGTAATTCTAAAGGCATCATTGAATAAAACACTTTCTGATGTTAATTCAAAATGATGATACCAGCAAGCTAAACAGACTCCAAAAAAAAAAAAAAAAAAACAAAAAACCACAAACCAACCATTTTATTGGTTAGCTGCACCTACAGTTGCAACACAAGAGATGATATATTTGTATCAAGGGGTGCTTGCCATAGGGACTTGAGACAAAAACTATTTTTCTACTTGGATTTGCAGAACTTGCCTGCATCAATTACTCCAAACGCCTCCACCTGGTTCACACCAGAAGTGCAAAACAAAGGGACTTTGGCTTTCAAGTAGCTGAAGTTATCAGTTGTTTTAAAAAGAGCAAAAATAAAATGATCATTAGCACAGTTTTTTCACACGATGACATGAAATAGAGTAAAACCAACACAACTGCTTGTTTTACACAAACTTCTTGTTTTTCACAGAAACTGAAACAGCAAGTATGTGCGAGAGGGAAATCAGCCCAGAGGCAGCTGTTCTGAGCAAAGTGGAGCTTTGCCACCCTCCCACAGTATCACTGTGGGACTAGGGAGCCACTGTGGCAAATAAAAAGGCTTAAGTTCCCTCTCCTCCCCTCTCACTGCAGTCATACAACACTCTCAGGCACCTTTTTCCTAACTTTCACAGCACAAGAGTGCAGACGTTGTTACTGCTAGGCCTTCATCTGCTCACAGTACACAAATGTGTCCACTCACAGCCCCCCCCCCCTTTTTTTTTCTCCTCAGGCTCCAAAACTAGCAAAGGGAAACATAAAGTTACAAGAATGGCAAGAACAGTCAAATAACCAATAGCAACTTAAGTTTTCTGTCCCACAAGGGTTCATCTAAAACTTGGAGGAGAAATATTAAAGACTGGGTGAAAATAGACATAGCCAGTCCTAAACAACAAGTTAAGCAGAGACTGCCCACCGGCTGTTCACAGTCACAGTCCCATTCTCCATAGCTGCAAGCAATTATAGCACACGCCAAAGGCTCTGGCACATGGGGGAAAACTGGCTGAAACATATCAAAGGGCCTACCCAGACCATTTCTAAACACAGATTCTAGGGAAGAATAGAAGAGAGAATTAATGTTTAGCAAAAATTAGTGATGTCCTTAGGTGTTGGATTGTTTTTTCGGGGGGGGAATTAAACAAGAGGAAACAACATACTCAGCCTTACCTTTCTGAGCAGGATGAGCAGCAGCCGTAACCATGACATACCAGCTTCATATATGGGAGGAAACTGGTGAACCACACCACTATCTTCTGACTTCAACGCCATACACGCTGACCTTTGACAAAGGTGAGGTGTAGCACGCAAGCAACCCCAGCTGCAATTAATTATACATATAGCAGGGTCATCACAGCAAGAGCTGACAGAGCTGGAACATTAGACAGCCCTGCTCCAACGTACTGTGCCCGCGTGTGCAGGAAAATGCAACCATCCTACGAGGTTTATATCAAGCCACTTACCTCAAAATCACAAAGCATACAGTCTAGTACTGGAGAGTGCTTTTCTTTCACCACTGTTGTGCTTAGTGGCTTCAGGTAAGTGAAATTAGAAGAGTTAGGAAGTCTCTAGAAAGTCAATATGCTGCTTATCTACACTGATCACCTTCACATGAGCTTCATTAACCATCTTCACACGTACATCTGGTAAAGTTCTGCTCCCACCTGTGTAGTCACTGAGAGTTCACACAAAGGGGGGCAGCTTTTAGCTTATTTTGTTTTGCCTTTCCAGTCTGGAAAATTGCTAAATTTCACCTTATTTAAACTCCACACAATGGGTGGATCAAAATGTGATCACCTATGTGCCCCATGAAGGCAACTCACACATAGCCCTTTGCTCTGCTCTCAGCAGTTGATGTGGAGCATGTAAAATGACTGATTGTTTGCAATTCTGAGCCTTAGATTCCATTCATACTTTTTTTTTGAAAAATTACAGTTCGTAATAATATTCTCTTTCCAATGTAATACATTAAAGGCACATTTTCAGCTTTTAGTCTCAAATGCTAACACTTATAAGTGATCTTATTTATTTTAGCAATTTGTTGAATAAAGAGTGCTAATCAAATTATATTCTAGTTATTTTCCATATTAAAGATTTTTTTTTTTCTAAAAAGAAGATCTATATTCCCCTAATACAGAGTATCAAAGTGATTGCCTGGTAGACTACAAAACACCAATTCAGGCTTACTTAATTTGCACTTAATACATAAAAAAGAGATCACTGGTGAATGAGATTTCAAGAAAAAGTAAAAGAGCTACATACCACCTCTTCAAGCTGCAGAAGTAGAACCCATGTGCTTTGTGCTGCCATTTGTTTAACTGAAGTTAAGTAGGTGCACTGTGTATTAATCAAAACAACGAACTATAAAAGACATACCCCAAATCCAGGAGAGACTGTAATTACAGTTCCTATGGATTTTCATTAACTGTTGTCTCCACAGAGAAGTATGCACAGAACAACCCCACAGTCCCCAAAATAATCACTACTACTGTATATTTTTTTCTCAAGCCCATAAACAACATTAAATTGTTACAACTCCATCAACAATTCTTTATAACTAAGGAGTGGTTCAAGAAGCTGTTCTCCTGTTGTCATACTTCATTCTGTCTTGCCTCTTTCTCTCTCACTCCCACTGTTCTCACCTAGAAGCCACGAGTAATTCTGAAGTTTGAGACCTACAAACGGCAACAAAAAGAAATTATAAATCAAATACTGGTGCAATTTTACTTGAAGAAGTAGCTTCTCACCGTGACACAAGCTATACATTTTATTTTCCACAATTCTCTGTTAAAACAATTTTTGATCACAGAGATTCCATAGTGGCTCTGGTTCTCTAGACAGACACACTTACCACAGGTGACATTTCCTGAGATAACATGCAATGCTGTTATTCCAGGAGCATGGTCAATGCAATCCTGCAAGTAGATACGCTCTTTTCTGCCTCTGTAAGATACTTAGTTGTACACAGATATGGAAAAAAAACCCATCCTATTAAAATGATGATAATTAACAATAAAAATATTCACAGTGAAGGCCAGCTGCAACACAATCAGCTATTTCTTTTTCTCAATGAATGCAATCAAAATTGTGCAGAAAAATTAATTTACCTTAATTCTGTACAAGTCTAACCTAAAAAAGTAAAACATGGGGAAACACAACAAGGATTGGATGTAAGAAAGCTCTGAGATCTTACTCTAATATATGGAAATGTGTTCCTAAAACAGAATGAGGTGACAGACCACAGCTTTTTTTTCCTTACTCGTACCTTAGAATGTAGTCGTACCTGAGTGATGGAATATTCTGTTGAAATTAACACACTTCCATTTTACTACCTGCTATACCAGATGTATTTATGCTTTATGTATGCTGCTTTAATAGGAACACTAGATATTTCTCCCCAGTCATACCCTTGATTCTTTAAGCCCAACATCTTTGGCCCTGCAAGTACTTCATTCAAGAGGTACTTGCTTCTAAGGAAGAGTGAACTGTCTTTTTTTTTTTTTTTTTTAGCTTTACAGAAAAATGCCTCGATGCACCATAAAACAGTGCTTTCTGTTCTTTTTGAAACAAGGGAATAAAATCCACTTGCCTGGCCCGTTCCTTGGTTCTTGCAGCAGTGCCACGACAGCACTCCCACCCATCATCTGTCCTTTGCTCAGCTTGTCCCCTTGTCAGAGGGAAAGTCATAAAAACTGATGAACCCACTTACAGAACCCACTTACATACCCAGCATCTCGTGTCATCTTTTCACACGTGCAGTCAGGTGCAACTTTCAAGAGACGCCTGCCTTCATCATGAATCACTGATGGCACCTGGCTTCTTGCATTCTGTGATATCTGACAAAAGACAATCTGACACTGCCACGTGTTGAAAAATTAAGCAAACATAAGACAAATCCATTAGAAGACAGTTTTCATTCATTCTGGAGCTCAAATGCCTTCTGTTACTCACTTTATTTTTTGAAAGCTTCACACTGAAGAATTATGCCTACTTTCTTTCGAACTACTATTTTTAAAGCACCAGATATATTTTGCCCTTTAGAGACAAAAGGTAACATCCTTGGCCTCGAGCACCTATATACCACGGATTGCTCAAACTTGCAATGTACTTCTCATCTCGTATTTATTTTTCATGACACAGCATGGGTTAGTTTGATCTTTTTGACACATAAAGGTATTCATTCTACTCTAAGGATGGAAAAGACACTTCTTCCTAACAGCTGTACTCAAAGACAAACAGAACAGCTGAACTTCATAGCAAATCACCATGGAATAAAAAAATGATTATGAAAAACATGACAAATTACAAATATCCTTTCTAGAGAGGAAACAAGCAACTAAAATGAAGTATTTTCTTCTTCCCCAACTCACCGTGCTTGAAAGCACTACCTCCCAGATAGTACTGGTAATGGATGCCATTTCAGATCACAATCCCCTCCATTTTTAACTGACCTTTTTTTTTGTTTTTATGAGATACTGTGGTTCTGTAGTGTCACTGAAAGTAGAAAAACAGCATAACAGAATTTAATTCTTGTGCTATTCTAGATACTATTGCCAGAATGACTTCAAATTGCTTTTGAACGAACTAGAAAGTTCAAGTTAATTGAACATGAGGATTCACATAGCAAATTATCTTAGTACTAATGGTATGGAAGAAAGAAGCCTGATTAGTAAACCCCGCTGGATACTGCAATGTGAGAACTCGGAGATGCCAGAACTAAATCAGAGAGGTGAAGATCAATAGTTCTTTAATCAATGGTGGATTACAGTGGAATTTATTCTGCTGAAACCAGCAGGGGCAGATAAATCCCCCGCTGAGATTAATTACTGGGAAGGGTGGATGCAAAGAGAGGAGTGCAGTTATCTTTGTGACAACTGTAAGTGGCAAGAAGAACACCAGTGGGAGCACAGAGCTATTGCCTGGATCTCTGCTGGTGACCAACAACACCCTCATCAAATTCCCAGCACCTCCCCTAGGTACCTTACAAGAAACTACCTTGAAGCCTGTGTATTTCTACAAACACGAAACACATACACCAAAAAGCAAGGACAATTTCAGGAGGGAAATTCTGGCTTTGTTTTTAAACTAATGGATTGTAATAGATTTTTGGTTAATAATAAAAAAAAATCTGTTTTATGGAGGTAAAAGTACTAATGTGTACAGTTAAAGAATAACAGCTTTATTCAGAAAGATGGTGATCACATTCGCAACATCTACTTAAGTCAATGAATTGTCAGAGCTGCTCTGGGGCTCTCTTGGGGCTATCCGTGTAATCCATCATTACACGCATACTTCTCAGTTCCATTGCAGCCTTTGGTGCTAAACACTACAGTTCCCACAAACTAACCACTAATGCATCATGCACTGGTGCTACATACTGTAAACTAAGAAACTAAGCAAGTTAAGTAGAAGAGAAAAATCACAAAGCATCCTCTCTCGTATTAAAAACAAAGGTTTAGAAACAAGACACGAATCAAAATTACTCTGATTTTGAACTACTTGAAGAATTTAGTAAAATGAAGAAAACAACCAGAGCCAACAACACAGCTTGTCAGTATTTAATCCTCAATCAGTCTGAGGGAAAGATATCTAATTGCTCCCCTACCTGTGCCACCCCCCTCCCTCTTATGTTGATTTACCTTATCAGAAGACAGCAAGCTGCAGAGAGTCCGACAGATATTAAATTTGCTGTAAATATCTGTTCACGTACTTTTATTATTAGCAACAATAGTTTGAGAGGTCTCCATCGTAAACTTTGATGAGATGATAAGAACTTGCCCATTTTATTTCTTGTAGAAAACAATTTCAATTCCAGTGCCATCCCAGTTGTGTCGATCCGTTTTCAATGATTGTGAATTCAGGAGCATTATAATAAATTTCTCTGTTTTTTCTTTTCTTTTTTTCTGAATGTTATCAGAAACCAACAATCACATCTATGTGGCAAATCAGAAAAGCTTCTTTATTGGAAAAAAAATGCAATAATTTTTAATACAGGTATTATATAAATTACAAAACATACTATAAAAATCACCTCTCTGGTATACCCAAATTAACTGAAGGTGGAGTCTCAGCGAAGCAAATAAAGTCTCTCCCAGATCATCTCTTACTTTAAAGAAGGTCATAAAAATAATCCAGGCCTTGTCCCAGTTCCCAGATGGATATCCCAGTGCCCAATTCTTTTGCAAGCTCTAAGCGCAACTGGATGGACTAAGACAAAGACATATAAAGCAATTAGTTTTTAGTCCGTGACATCAAACATTCCATGCTGCCATCTCTTCATGCCATTTTCAGACTTTAAAAATGACCATCTGTAAACTAGATACTGAAAAACCTGAAGTCTGTATATCAAGTATTCTCTGGTTAGAAAGCCATCATTTAGTAAGAGACAGTTAATTGCACCAGCTAATTCAATGACCTAATACACCATAACCAGCTAAACAGACAAAATGCCATGGAAATAAATCTGATTTATGAACTATGCAAAGGACTATTCTCATTTAGGCTATCACTTCACAACTTACAGAAATCCTAACTCTTCCCAGGAATTTCCCAAGGGTAAAATAAAACTTTATCACTGAAGACAATTAGAACAACCATCAAGATCTTGTGCATACCCTTGCCTTCTCCCAAGACAGAGTCATAATTTTCATTATCAGAATTCTATTTTAGAACGATTCTGGAAGATTAATATTAAAAGGTATCCTTATCTGTGTTACTGCTATTGATTTAGAATTAGTTTAGCCATTGGTTTACAAGGGAAATAATGTTACAATTCATGTTCTGAACTTCTTTCAGTTCAGACAATAAAAATAATTCCTTTTGAGTCTTTCACTTTCAGGTTTTCTGACTTTGAAGTGCAGCATTGCTTGAACTGCGCATACCACAGGGATGTTTTAAAAACTCATTTCCATAGGAAACAGAACAAAGTGTTGAGCCACCATTAATACATCTGCTGGGCCCAGACTTCATGCTTGCTTTTATCTAATTTTGAACAAGCCAATTTTGAGCGGATCAACCTACCAGTGACTATAACATTAAAAAGGGGAATAAACACACCTGTGTGAGGAGAAATAAACCAACATTCGGTGTTCCACCGATCATCCCGATCACCATTATGTGACCAACTATTTGATTTGCCTCAGCATACAAGTCTCAAAGTATTTCATTACAGCCTTGTTGAAATTTGAAAGAAAACCTGTTTCTATAAATTCACCAAACATTTCAACTGAATATGTTAATATAAGAAGGTGTAAATAAAGAAATCTACAAGAATAAATGTTCTTTAATCAGGCTAGGACTGATTCTAGCAGGGTTAAATCCTTCCATAAGACCAGAGAATGTAGCATGACAACATGCAGCATAATTTGTCTTTTCTCTGGTAGACTGGCAATGAAACTTTCTATCACTCTAAGACAGATACTAGGAAGCACATAGTTAGACACGGTGATTAATATCCCATACATTGTAGTATTCCCACCTGTATTAGATTAATGAAGGGAAATATAGTTGTACTAACAGAGCATAAGACAATATTCTCATTCAGAAAAATGGAGCTTTGGATAATTTCACACTAGTTTAACCATACAAAATATCTCTGTTCTCTCCAAATATGATATATTGTCACTAAAGAAGCAATTCTTTTCTAATATTAAAAGCCAGAAGAGGCTTAAGATGCTGCCTTTACTTTCATTTGAGAAAACCTAAAAATAGCTTCCTGGGAATTAAGGCAAGGAACCATTGTATCATGTATTCTCATACACTGCAGACTATTGTGTGGACAGAAATTGCATGTCCAGCCAAAAGACTGCAGTAAGGGCAAAGTTTTCAAAAAACTAAATATGTTCCAGAGAAAAAGAACGGAAGATAATAGGCTGATGAAGGGCAACAGTGAGAAACAGGACCCCATTACAGAGGAAGGTGAAACCAGCATCTGCTAGCACATGACCTGTGCACTCAAACAGATCCTCTCAGAGCACTGTTTGCCCTGGTGTGTCTTATCTCAGACATGGCAAATCTTCAAAGATCCTCCAAACCCCATTACATATTAGACAGAAAAAAAAAAATCTTATACTGGAAATGGAAGCCTTGAATCATAACAACTACATCAGGGTGAATTTCTTCCACAGAAGTCTAAGCCCACTTAAGCATTTTCCAAATTGTCTCAATAATCCAAGTCAAGTAAACACCCCTTTCCTCTTACTGCCCTCAGACCTGAAAAAGTCACACCTACCTTCAGTGTTGGATAAAAGATGGCATGTTTTCCTCCTTTATTTCTGCAAAACAGGAAAAAAAAACAGTAATCACAATAGCTTTAGTAGACTCTCATGGGATTTTCAGCTGAGTTCATAATTAAAAAGAGTTTTATTCTTTCTAATAAGAAGGAAACAGAGACAGTGCTGGAGAAAACTGCTGACTTCACTGTGAAGAAGTTACCACTTTTAAAAATAAGCATTACTATGCCCCTATCAAAGACAGAGATCACTTGCAATTAAGTAGCTTGTCTAAGATTTCTTACCCAGTGGTCATCCCACTCTGGAGGCTGAGGGATACTCTGAATTCAGACACTTTTGACATTAACTTCTATTCAGCCTATACTTGCCCTCTGACTACTCTAGTTATTAGTGCAGGGTAGGGCCAAAATGTTCTCCAGTTCTCTTCCCTTTCTACTTCAGATAAAAACCTTCTTCTCCTGTTCCTTTCCTACTATAGATACAAACATATCACAGTACATGAATTGGAAGTGGTGGGGAAAGAAAAGCAATTAGGGGAAGCTACACCTGCACTATGTATCTGTAATTCAAGTATGCAATCTTTCCACTCTCCTGCCAGTCTCAGTTACAGGAATATTTGGCAGTACATCAAACAAAATATGTATTTACTCCACACTAGTGGTGTTTAAGGAGGACAACTCTTAAAAGAGGTGGAAAGGTCAACAGCAAAAAAAAGAGGCTCCAAGACGTCCAAGAAGATGCAAACTGAAAAGGACATCTCAAACCAGAAATGGCTTGATACAAGATCTAAGTAAATACCCTGTGATGCCTTACTGCAGCTGGATGCAACAATATTATAAAACTGACAGATAGTAACAGGCAGTTGTGCCTACTAAATACTTATCTTAAAAAAAAAAAAGATGAAGACACTTGACTGTCAGATGCAAACTGTGAAAAATTTCCTCAAATAACCAACCATTTTTATGTTAAACTAAATGATACCAGTATAAAATATATAGGCAGGGCAAGCTACAGTGGGCACAAATACCAAAGCTGCATTTTAACCACTAGAAATGAGAAGGATGAGTTACAGTTGGTCTCACAGAACCACTTCACCAGTTAGGCTAGGAGGGAAGGCAGAGTGCTTGGACAGACCAAGCGGACATTGCTGGTAAAATCTTTCAACTCAAGCAAATGC
Organism: Anser cygnoides; assembly: GCF_040182565.1. NCBI lineage: Eukaryota > Metazoa > Chordata > Aves > Anseriformes > Anatidae > Anser > Anser cygnoides. Next base: position 19,892,524 of record NC_089877.1, on the reverse strand, counting down.
ATACCTACCAGTACAGTGCACAGGGACAAACACCCAGAGATGACAGATTTCTGTGATTATTTGTAATAGTTTCTGCTTGTTACGTGAAAACTACTAGCTGTGGTTTGCTTAAAGATTCATGATTTGATTTCTTAGCAACTGCAGACATGCAAGATTCCCAGGTGAGATGCTTTACTAGTGAAGCATATTTCAGGCCTACCTGCTATTCCTATCCAACATACCTGCTCCTTTGCAAAGCAAGGTGGTAACTGAAAAAAAGTTCCCTTAAATAACCCCCTGCATTCAGCTGAACCACTGCAGACATGCTGAGCCGCATGGCTGCCTGCCAAGCACTGCACACCAACTGATATTCAGAGTGATTTTCTGACCCAGTGTGTTTTACGCATCAAAAATTGTTCTTGAAAGGCCACAACCAAGAATCTCCAAAGACTGGCTTTCAAAGGCAAATGATGTAGTACTACTGACAAGCTTTCCCTTTCCCACATGTTCAGTTTGGAAGACATTTAGGAAATGTGTTTCCAAAATGAATCCCAGATGCATGCCATTCAAACAGAGCCCTCAGATTTACTCCTTTGAGAGCAAGTTTTCATCCAGTGGTCATTGTGTCTCCAACTGGACTTTGCATTAAGATCAGTAAAACAAAGTTGCTGATTTATTTCTCTTTGGTTAACACAAAACACCTTGTAACTGTTTGACACAGTCGAAGTAACCGTGCAACAGGACACCAAAGAATAAAAAATGAAAGGACACAGATTCCAGTCCTTTCATACAAACACATAAAATAAATTGAAACACTGCTGACCTACAAGTAAATATTTTTTTTCTGATAAATACATGTAAGCTGAGAAATTTACAACACAGGAGAAAATTGCAGGTTGAGAGAGTCCTTGAAAATTAATTACAATACCTAGGTAGGGCAGGGCTTTTGTTTTTGTTCTTTTCTTCTCAAGTTCAAAAATATTCAAAGCAAGAAGGTATTTATTAAAAAACAATGTAGTTACATTGTTGTTTTTTTCTTAAAGCACCCCAAAATGTATTTCACTCTTAATTTCAGTGCTTCTTCACAGCAGTCTTCAAGGTGGTAAGATTTTGCTTGTATAATATTACTGTATTTTTGTATGTTTGTATATAAGATATAGCAAATTATTACTGAGGCTTACAATAAGATTTTGCTGTTTGTTTAACTTTGTTTTAAATGGATTTTTAATAGCAGCAGGAAACCTCTTGGCATTTCCTGATGAAAAAGAGAGGACAAAGAAAGTTATTAACCTTTCCCTTCAGGCTCTTGGGAAAACATTCCCAGACTTTTAACAACTTCTGATGTTCACCTGATAGTCTCGTTACCCTACTCCACGGTCCATTTTACTTAGTGCAATTGCTTAACCAATCTAGTCACTAGGACTTGTAAAACCAGGCTCTCATTCCACAGACTTTTCTCAGAACAATATTTGGATGAGTTACTGGTAATCACCCAATTAGCTCACAATACTAATCTCAGATGCTCAGAGTAAATGACACTCAGCAGATAGCTTTGATGGATAACTTCTAAAGATATGACTCATCAGACTTCTCTTCCGAAGATTGTGTTAGCTTGAGTTATTTCATTAATCCTTCTCTGATTTAATTCTCTTGCCTGAAGCACTCTTATGCTGCAGTTCAGTGTTGACATACAGATCACAAACAACAGAATTTCCATTTGCTGAATTCAGTTGCATACTATAGTTAACTGGTAATACATTGTGTACTGGGCCGTGCCTAATAATATTTGCAGAACAGTAAGCAAATAACTGTAACTCACTTTTTGTATTTGAAGTAATGTTCAGCAATTTGTTCATCCCAGACAATTTTCGGTTTGTGCTCCTTCAAGGTTTCAATGTACCTACAAATTAAAAACATAGATATGGAATTAACTTTTTTAAAAAGCAGTTATGAAATTAAATAGCAGGCAATTCTAAAAAGCAGCTTTACCATGCTTAGATGCTGAACACTGTATCAAAATGTTCTTGCTTACAAATAATTTTCTCAGTCACTTTTCCAATTTGCCATGTTTGCATTTATAAGCTTTTTTATTTAAGCAGTGAATGAATTAACATTCATCAGATAAGAAGATGAAGACTGTTCTTCAATATTTCTACGGTCTAATTCTTATATATGAAAGCATAGGAACTGAAGTCATTCCTAGGCTGTACCTAATTAGGTAGTATGAGGCTAATCAATGCACTTCATTATAAGCCACTATTATGTGATCAGAAAAGCTGTCCGATAAAAGGGGCTTAGTTAATGTTCTAAGAACAAAATAAAAAATTATAGAGCTTGTTTAAAAGGAAAAGTTACTGTTAAGCCACCTTTAGCAAAATTTTCTTCACCACTATCTTCTCGGCATTATTTTCTTGCACGGATATTTTGTATGGGGAATAATCTACCTCATATCTACTTGGCATAAAGTGAAAACTGAAAATTACTTGTATGCAAAAACTGCGTAAGCAACTAGTGCAGAATAGTTAGTTAGTATGTTGTAAGCCGATGTTCTTCGTTCCCAGCATCATCTCAGTGCAGAGACAGTGTCTCCTTATGTCTGCATCTTCGACTGCACAATGGAAACAATGCCGCTTGCTGCCTCATGGAAGTACACCAGAAGATGGCAAGCTACAAACGAGAGACCACAGCAGCATCACAGCCTCTAGCACATGTTCTTCCACCTCTTCTGCAGCATTGTAACCTGCAGCTTTGGCCAGCAAGAAGGCTGAATTAACTCTGCTGACAACTTTCTTGACTACACATTAGGGGATTTATCTGGCCACAGTCACTGGTTTCTTTTTTCCTCTTGAGGATTGTAATATCATAATATAATATAAAATAATAATAATAATGATGTAATATAATTATATAATATAAAATAATTTATATAATAATATAATATAAAATAATATAATAATTTGAATCTGAACTTCTGTTAGCAGTTGTCCATCTGTATGATGATTACGTAAAGCAATCAAAAGCAAACATGGTGGTCGTAAGGTAGCATTAAAGATCTTTTTTCCATTAAGAAAGTTTCTAGAAAACCTAATAAAACTATACCTTTCAGAATATGTCTCATTTTTGCAATAACATCTATGTTCATGACAGGATTTGCAGGGAGAAATTTGCCTTCAAATCTTATTTGAAATTTCTCCATCCTAAGATGCTATAAATTATTTCCATCAGACACTACCCTGATCCCATCAATGCTGAAATTCCATTTCACTATATAGTTAGAGAAAGAGAGAATTTGTATTTCTCAGTTTGAAAAAGATTCATTTTCCCCTTCCTTACTAATCTACATTACTATTTGCAGAATTGCAGGGAATATTTTCCTTCTTTGCTCATTCATGTATTGGTAAATTGTCGCCTACTGCTAGAAGTATTAGAAAAGATTTTCATTTCATATTTAGGCCAACCCAAGCATGTTATTTAAGTATCTACATAAGCAAACAAATGGTAGCAGATATTGCACTATTTCTCAATACACACATACCCAGAAACAATATACCTTTTCAAATAGTGCAAGTTAAACCTTGGAACCTTCACATATCCCTTTGTAAGAAATACAGAATTGTAAGTTGTCCCACTAGACAAATATGCAAACAGATCTACTTTTGTACGTTTAAAATTTAAGGATAGCTTTTAACACCTTGCCCCATTCCAGTACGGTGACTTCAGTAATGACAGAAGCTAACCTTTGTGCAGAATGGAAAACGAGATGTTACAGCCCAGAGTTATCAGCCAAGGCATCCTGGCACACAGTTTTCTTCCTCAACACATTCCCTCACATGGGAAGTTCTCACTTCTGTTGCTAAAAATCCCAACACGATTAAAGAATACGCAACATACATATGAACAAGCTTTAAAATTAGAAATGTAACTTGCAGCAATTATTATAGCCTATTACATGTAAGTTATGTTGTTATTTTAAAGTTGTTCAGGCATGCACTTCATTTAATGAGAACCCATCCTGACCATGCACAGAGAATTTATCTCCCTTTCTCCTGCCTCTGGGCATTTATCAACATAGTATGTAAGAGAAAAAGTGAATGAATTCATCTTCAAATCACATCCATGGGGATGACACTAGCTCCAAGCTTGACTTTTGGAAAAAATAAATATTAAGCCCAAAACTGTCACTATCATCCAATAATTTTGGGGGTCTGACTTGAAATGCATTAACTTTTTTTTAAATTGTCTCTGTTAAGGACAACAAAAATTCAAAGTACAATGTTCAAAACAGGGAACTCCCATTTACTTTGATTGCAACTGTGTGCAGACATCTTCCAGATGTGCCATATCTCATTATCTCTGGCCTATCCTACTATGTGTATCATAAGAAGGGTTGCTCTGTAAAACTGCAGCGCACATATTACAGTACACTTGCTTGAATCACAGTAATGCTATCAGACACTCTTAACATATTATGTCCTAGCTGAGGTGGTACTTGACTCAACAAACATTTGACATCTAGTTATTTCTTAAAAAATAATGGATTTCAAAGAGCAATCTTCCATCACGCTGAACCAGACAAGCATGGGATATCGGCATGCCTGGGACAGAAGAGATCCAGTTTCATTTCCAGGTTCTGAAAGAGGGAAAGGGATGGGCAGGGAGCTCATCACAAACAGCCTTCCTTTTTCTCTCCACCTCTCGCCTCACTCCTCTTCTTTCTTGCATTCATTGCTTTTTTCTCCTCCTCTCTTTCTAATCTCTCCCTTTTTCTACTGCTACTTTCATGTTCCTTCAGGCTAATTTATTTTCTTCCTTGTCCATCAGCTCTTAACTTACTAGACTTCTTTTACCAAGCTGTTTCAGCAGCTAGGGTATGATAAAGACGGAAAACCTCAACTGCCTTGCACTACCCATTTCCCAGGAAGCTGTGACCAATGACAGAGGAAGTCATGCTCAGTTTCTCCGCTCCTGGCCTGAAGCAAGGTCAGCACAGATGAAGCACCTGGTGTGCTGATGCTTCTAATGAAGCTCCAGTGCAGAATTTCATTGGATTCATCTCTATCAAGCCTCATTTCACCCCCCAGCCACCTTCATACCTGGTTTAAAGCCCTCTTGATGAGCCCTGCCAGCTCCCGGGCTAGAGTCCGTTTCCCCCTTTAAGATAGGTGGGACCCATCTGCAGCCATCAGGCCGAGTAGCGAGTAAACATCCCCATGATCAAAAAAAAACCCACAAATTCCTGCGATGGCACCAGCCTCTCAGCCATGTCTTGATCAGCCAGGCTTTCCAGGTGCACTCAGTATCCTTCCCCACCCCTGAAGGGACAGAGGAAAACACCACCTGTGCACCCATTCAATTCAGTAACTGCCCCAATCCCCTGAAGTCCTTTATGATAGCCTTCAGGCTTCTCTCAGCAATTTTATTGCTGCCAGCCTGAATTATCACTAAGGGGTAATAATCGAAGGGGCAAACAAGGCCAGGAAGGTTCCTGGTAACATCCCTGACCTGGGCCCCCGGGAGGCAGCAGACTTCCCCATGGGTAGGGTCTGGCCGACATACGGGGCCCTCTGTTCCCCTCAGAAGGGAGTGACCTACGACCATTACCCTTCTTTCCTTCTTGGTGGAGGCAGTCTCGAGCTGTGCAGTTGACTTCCTTGCCCTAGACAGCCTACTGTATGGACTTTCCCCCACATCCCCATCACCGTGTCCCTCGAGCTCCCAGGCTTCAAACCTATTGTGTAAAGGCACCTGGTGAAGCAAGGCAGGTAGGGAGGGGGCTCACCTGTGACGCCGAGCAGGGACCTGTTTCCATTCCTCTCCATCTCTCAGGTCCCCTCCCTCTGCCTGACAGCAACAGGGCAGGGGGTCCCCCACTATTTGGGGTGTGTCATGCCAGTGCCTTTCTCTCAGGCACAGCAAGGAGTGACTCCGCAGGCCTAACTCCTGCTCACACTCACTGATAGCCCTTACCCTCTGCACCTCCTCCTTGAGCTCCTCCACCAGGCTGATCAGCTCCTCCACCTGCCCACACCTCACGCTGGCAGCATCTCTGTCACCCTCCGATGGCAGCAACAGGCTCAGGCACCCCCTGCAGCCAGAGACCTGAACAGCCGCATTTTGGGGCAAGCACTCAGACTGGGTGGCCACAGTCCTTTTGGCGAGCGCTTGTCGCCTGGTGGTAACCATGGCTGGGTTTGCTGCCTGGGAATCAGCCAGTATGTGTCTTACTGCAAGTACAGAAGAAAACACAAATGTTACAGCCTTTCTGTGCATACAGGCTTACATGTTCGTGGCGCCTCTTATCCTCATTTAACTTCACAGAAATTTTATAAAGAAAAAGCCCTGAGAGCTTACTCAGTAGTGAAGCTGGCAAATTACCCTAGGGAACTGCAAGTAGAGCTGGAAGTACCCTAATGCTATCTTTTCTCAGTATAACCCAAATGGTTCTCCTTTATAAAAAGGAAAACAGAGTTATATATGGATCGGAGAATAGAAGCAATCACGTATGAGGCAGAAAAAGGTGCAAATGTTTATGTATTTAAGGTTTTGACTCAAACTGGCACATACAAGAGGAACATATGAAAATTTCTTTAAAGAAAACACGACCTTTATTTGTAACCCAATAAATATTTCCCAGACAACACAGACATACCAGATTGAGGCAGAAGGTTTGCATATCTGTTTGGATACCTTTGATAACATTCTGCTGTTCAGCAGTTCTGTTTTATTTTGCAGTGATACAGATATAATATTTTTGTTCTTATACTCTGTTCTTTGAGATGCTTAGGTGAGGCTACAAAACATGAACTTTTTTCATTGCCAATTGTTTATGATAACAGCTAGTTACTAAGTCACTGTTTGTTATATGCATTCACTTTGGGTATTTTCTATCAGAAATCTTTGTTGGGCTGACCACAAACAAAATCTCAACTTCCTAGCTGAAGTATCAGACAATATTTCCCTTTGTATTTGTTCAGTTAGCTGTGGATTTTTCTTTCCAATTTATCCAACCTAACACATGACAGATGTGTTAGGGGTTTATAGTATTTATAGAGGTTTGGTTGTAGCAGCCGTTGCTATCTTGCAAGAATGAGTTCCTTGCCTCTAAAAGCCTGTTACATTGTCTGGACATCTCTTTCTGCTCTAGCCAAAGGGCACCGTCCTGTCAGGCAGAAGTTAATGGTAGAAGAGTTTACTATGCTAGAACAACAAGCAGGATTCAGGCAACCTTACAGAAATACAATTCCACAACAGAACTGAACGTAATAAGGCATACAGTTACAGACTAGCTCACAGAACAACTCTATTTAATCATGTTTTAAGAAGTTTAGTTTGACTATTAGCTAGAGGATTTATATGTTTGTTTTACGAACTCAGTACATTGCTCAAGTCTTCACTAAATCATCTTCATTTAGTCTTGACTGTCTTTGCACACATTTTTTAAAAATGCGACTATTCAACAAAATTGCGATGTTGTCTATGGTATTCATCATGGAATTATCACCAAGTAGGCACGCAACCTAAGAACGAACCAAGACGAACAAAGAGTAACAGAATTCTCTCTCAAATTAGGAAACGGCTCACCTCGAGGTTAACACAATTCTGCTTCTAACTTACTTCTGTTATGAACTACACCAGACAGACCTCTCATTATGCACTCACTTCTAAGCAAGCATCTTCTCCCTCCTCACAGTTTTAAGTTGAAATTAAGAGAAAAAAAGAGAAAAAAATAGCAGATGTGTAAAACAGTCTAATGTGAATCATTTAATAATTTAAAAGTTGATCTGAAGTAGATCCTCCCCTCTCTCACACTTCCTATTTCATAATTAAAAATGTTTTCATTAGCTATCATAACTGTCTCTGCTGTACATCAGGGACAACTTGAAAAGCCTGCTTTAAAGCAGATTGTCAGACTACATTTTGCAGATGTAAAACGCACCACACTGTGAAAGCAAACTGATTTTCCTCCAAACTCTGCCCATCCACCATCAACAACATATACCAACAAATCACAGATAATATTAAACCTAAAATAAGTCCTACAGGACACACCAATGGCAATTGCCCAGAAAAAGAAAAAAAAAAAAAAAGGAAAACCCTTTTCCTAAATGTGTTTGAAAACTTAGTTATATTACTTGTGAAAAGACAATTTCAATAAAATGTGTAGCACTGATGTGTCAACAGCAGTACTTATTACAACATATGTCAAATCACACAATCTGCACTTAGTTATTAAAATACTATATTAATTTTATATTTTGTTTTATAATCAATGTAATGTTTCAACTATTCACTATGATACTAGAAAAAGGCAGGAGGAGGAGATCTCATTTTTACTAAACTCCAGTTGCAAAAGTATTACAATAAACATGTATGAAAGAGAATATTCAGCAAAAATACTTTGTCAGCAAAGTATGTGACCTTCTTGTAGGATGTCAACTTTTAAGAAAAGAACTTCCCTCATTCTGAAAATGAGAAAATCATGGTTTTCCCACTTTTTAATTTACTTTTTTTAAATCCCTTGCCTCATTAGGCTCTCTGTATATATATTTGTATATAAATACATTTGGGGTTTCTTTATTATTTATTATTATTATTACTTTTCTCTCTCTGGACAGGATTTGTAATCTGGATCTTTTGTGGCATATGGAAAAAAAAAAAGACAGTGTAGAGATCTGTATTAAACTGAAATCTGTCTAGGTGTCTCCACTACATGGAAAATTGCACTGGAAAAATAACCCTCTTTTCAGGACAAGCCTCAGACTACCAATGCTGTTTCAGAATGATTATACCTGAAGATGCTATAGTGAAATGACAGAATTTGCTTTGAGCACAGTGAAAGCATTGCTTACTCCTACCACACCAAGGTATTCTCCACCATAATCCAGGATGAGAATCATCTCAACATCAAACATTTGAGCACATGAATTTCAGTTAGAGATGAGGAAGAGTAAATGGAAGACTAATTAAATTATACTGAATAATAAATAAATGATCTTGCTGTCAAAAATATACATAATGCTTAAGTTACATAACAAGCATCTACTACGTTGAAGAGAAGAAGCTGAGTCACGGCAATGTTATTCTTACAGAATTCTGAAATACTTATAAAGTGCTTCCAGGCTTCCAAGACAATGGCACATCTAAAGGAGAACTGAAAATATGTATTGTTGAGAAGCCAATAGGTGACTTTTTTTTCGGAACCACTACACTGATATTACTGCAGCTTAATGTCCATCCTTTGTAGATGAAACATGGGTCCTAATAAATTGTTAGGTGATGTATATAACAGTAGAAAAACTAGTCCTTGCTAGACTGGACAACATAAATATAGAAGCTCTACTCCACCTCATCCAATAGTCTGGCTTACTACAGTCTTAGACATGACACCACAGTCTTAGACATGACACCGTCTCTCTGGTTAAAAACTACTGCTCAACATAATAAAAATTAATGCTTGCTTATCCCTGCGGGCTTGTTTCAAGAATCAGCAGGTTAATCATAAAAAGAAGTCTTTGAAGATAAAAAATACTAGTTTAAGGGCACATATTTTGAAATGCTTAAGTAACCCTCAAGTGAGGTTGAAGCATTTTCAGATACAGTACTTTAAATACAATACTGTGCTCCGTTCCTCCAAGAACTGGTATTATACACAATGCACGTGAAAAAGTGAGGCTGTCAATTCCTGGATGTGAAACTGAATAAAATACAGATATACTAATATATCTACTGTTCAGCTTCAGCTGTAAATAAGAAAAACTAAAACTATGCTAGTTTTGTTGCATGGCAAGGTTGTTGTTTTGTTTTGTTTTTTTTTTAATAAATAAATACAAAATTAAAAGCTTTCTGGATTACCCTCTTGCTTAAAACATGCAAATCTGCTATATTTATACAGTGCTACACAGATCGCTATAAAAACTCTTTATACTGAGTTTGGAGCCTGGTTCCTGGCAGATTTCGATGATTTTAATTCAGTGTATAGGAGATGTATTTTGATCAACTCCACCTATGACTGAATGAAGGTTGAGCGCACAGGCACTTTGATATCCCAAATTCTTCCATGCCTGATTTAAAACTGCAGAAAGAACAAAATTACATTTCTTTTCCATCCTCACCTAAAAGGTCAGATCTTTCAAATGCCAGTGAACATCCTGACTAACTCTTCCAGTTGCTTCTTGCATTTCTCCTCAGCCACACCTGAATTAAAACCACCCCAACACAAACTCAGGGTGACCAGCAGCATCACCCAGAAGATTTAACAACCACAAAAGCCAGCAGGAGCATCTTTCCCTCACCCTGTGTCAGCTAAGGAGCAGTGAAGTTGTTCCAAGCCCCCATCCCAGCCCTGGCTAACCTGGAGCTGGGGTTCTGTGGTTGCCAGGAGGCCTGAGCCAAGTAGGTGGTCAAACCCACCATTTCCTCAGCCCTGGCTGAGAAAGATGGGTGAGAGCTGAGCCCCCTGCAGGGTATAGCTGCAGAAAGGTTACGCTTGGTAGCAAAGAAGAATGAAAGGGAACGTACGTTGGGTGCAAGCAGCAGAAGGCACAAAGGGTGGGAGAAGGATGCTGTGACTGCAGGTGAAGACCTGACAGCAGTGTAGCTACCAGATGACCTTCTCTGGTCAGGCAGAGTGCAAAACTCACAGGCTGCAGGACTCTGGGTATATAAAACTGATCCAGGCCAGCAATGGCCTTAGGAGAGAAATGTTGTCTCTGTTCTCTCTCCAGAAATAGTTTAGGCCAAACAGAAGCAGTGTTACTTGCAAGGAAACAGAACTTCATGTGATGAACAAACCTATCTACAGTAGGGGAGCACAGCAAGAAATCCTATCCGCTACTGGATTTCATCTACTTCAAAAGATGCTGGGAATGAGATGCTCCACTTTGAGGAGCCTCAAAATAAGAGTGTTTAGATTCCTTCACTGTCATTCATGCCAGGCCTGACATTTCCACCATCAGTATTTCTGCCTGTTCCACCCTGGCCTTACTACTAGTGGGTTTTCAGTAAAACATGGCCTGTGAAGGCAAAGTTGATAGAAAATGCTAAAGCATGGACATGGTCTAGTTGTTTAACAGCTCTCTCCCTTCAAAGCAGTGGGAACATTCATATCCTTCATATCCCTTGAAGGCAGCCTCTGCTTCAATGGCCCTGTACTCTGTATTTAGGGTGTGCTTCACTTTTATGCTATAGGAAAGGCAGCTCTAGAGGCAAGAAGGCAGCATTCCCCACTGCCCTTTGCACCTTTGCTAATCCCGAGCCTGCTGAATGTATCAAATTAAATGCTCCTGAGAACACTTTTAACTTCAGCCCAGCAAACAAATTCATGGCAGCATTTGCCCCATCAGGTACACAGTTCTCAGAGCCCTAGGACTGTAATTTTGAATGATGCTATGACAAACAATGTCCACTATTTACTTGTATCCATTTTTGTTTATATGTGAAAAGTGCATAGTAAATACTTTCAAAATGCAGGAATGCTCACATATTTACTTTACTTTAAGTAAAAAAAAAAAAAAGAGAGAATTCAACTCAGTAAGATCAATTGAGATAAATTATCTAAAAGAAATATTAAAGAATTGCTAATGCTTTAAGTATCTTAGTGTGCTGCTTTAGTTTGATAATAAATTTTACCCATGGTCTCTTAAAACTAATGCATTCAAAATCTATTTAAAGTTACATTCCTAAGTGGAAGCATACTGTAATATTCTCTGACTTCTACAGGTAGCAAGGACCAAAATCTAGCAAGTTTGGCTCTTACATCTGAGGTTAACCTGCCAAATTCTCATTGCCGATAAATCTAGTTAAAATAAGACTACACTGTTTTTACATACATAGTTTTTGAAACTAATTTGCTGGAATGTCAGTTAAATTTTGGTATTTCAACCTAGCTCTCACAAAACCGAAAAATGTTTCTAAGGCTATTCCATGTCTTTTAAACATCACCTGTCACGCTTCAAGTCCAACCTTGCAAGAGCTGAACACTAAATGCTTTCTGTAAGATAAAAGAAACACTGTACAGCGATAGTTTTTTGGCATGAAGTAGTTACAGATGTGCAGTAATACATTTAAATGATCAAGCACAGTACAGCAAACAGTTTTACCTTCACATGAAAGAATTCATAAATTCAATTCCTGACTGCAAGGACTGTAGTTAAAGAAGGCACCTATGCTAGATGAAAATCTATGGCACATCAGTAAACTGCAGTGTCCTATGAAGCTATGAACTATACACCCATTTCCAGTTTTGGGGACTAAGCTAAAGAATGAAGAACATTTCTGCTGACTTTCCAGTTCCTTCTTCATACTTAGCAAAGGGAGTTTTCTCCTCTCAATTGACCATATTTTAGTCACAGCTATATAGAGTTATTTAGGATTCACACCAACAGAACTACTACATGACCTTCAGCCTTTGTTTTTTGAAAAGACAGAACAATGACAAATTCATGGAAACGATTATTAGTCTCTCATAAATGATGCAAATCTCACAGGGTTAGTACATTTTAAACAGGCCTTAGAATAATCTGGATGGCACTCTTGAATTGGAAATGGACTATGAAGTAATAAAACTATATTTTATCCAATTAGAGTGGAGATTTATGACTTTTTAAGAAGTTACCTTCATCAGGGCAGTTAAATACTTGAGAACAGGGAATTTAAATCTCCTGATATTTAGTTAAACTAACACTAATTCATGTGGCAGTATTAAAAGAAAACCCGGCACTTTGCACCATGAAAAAGCAGAACATCTTCCATATCTTTGCAGTAAGCCAGACAAATATTTGTGTATTTTTATTTGTTCAGTTTCTGCCAGAAAAAACATATCTGTGCTTCCTGCTAAGATATGTTAAGATTATATTTTAAATCAAAGAACAGTATGTGTATATTTATTCAAAATGATTTCCAAAAGAACTGTTACTTAAATCAAATGGCAACATTTGGAGCACAAATCAAGGGACAAAATGATGGTCATACTTTTTTTTCCCCTTAAATGAACTGGAAACTTCAAAATGGAATATTGTCTTACCTCTAACAAGTATGTGTATATATATACTTTTTATCTTTAAATGAAGCAGCCTGATTTTTCACATTAGCCGTAACTGCAGTCTTCTATCAGGTATATAGCACTCTGGACACAAAGAATCTTTGGTTTTCTGAAGAAATTGCTGATAGAAGAACAGCGTTAACGGGAATTATACTCATAGCATCTGTGGGCTTTGTGTACATTCTAAGATTTTGTTACTGCCTGAGGAAGTTAGAAAGATACATCTTTTTGCCATGTTTGAACAATAAAAGTTTGTGTTCTGCAAATACTTGAGCGAATTCAAGACAGTAAGTGTTCACAATTAATCTGATTACACCGCCAAAGGTAAAACAGTATGGCATGTTTGTAGCTGAAGTGGTTCCACATGCAAATATGTGAAATTGCAATAAGGCTTTCAAAATACTAGCACTTTGCATTCCCTATACAGTCATCCAACACATGGAGTAATCACCAGTGCAGCTGTGCAATTAATGTAAGAAGAAAGTCCTTAAAACAGCTACTAATTGTAAATCTGAACAAGTTAAACATTAACAAACACAATGATATGTATGTAACAGAAGGCCAAACTATAAAGACCAAAGTAAAGTTAAAGAGCAGAATCTCCTGCAAGGCACTGATTAATAAAAGCATAGTGGAAGAAAGACTAATAAAGCAGGGAATGAAGAAATACTGTTTTTGTTTGTTTTAAAAAAAAGCAGAATATAGAAAAAAATCTTGGGCAGACAAAGGTTATTGCTTTTCCCTTTTGCTTCAGCTTTCATCAGTGAACATATTTTTTTTTCAAAGTCATAAAAAGCATTTGATTGTGTTAATTGAAACATGGATTCCATTGAATTAAGTCTGGTAAGATACTAAATAGGTTCACCGCCACAAATAAGTCAACTTTTCTACCTTGAGGGAGGCCTGAAGGGAAAAGCAAAGCTTTCCTTCTCATCGCAAAGAGCCATTTCGAAACCATATGGCAGAGGTGCCATGTGGGAATAACTCCCTGTGCTCCACATACCTAATTATCACAAGCTCCTGCTACAGTCATATATCCAGAGAAGAGGTATGAATGACCTTGTTAAGTAAAGAAAACATAAAACGAAGATGAGAGCTAAGCTAGAAGATGAAGAGAAACAGATGGGACTGTCAACTGTAAAACTGCAAAGCCCTATGATATAAGAACATGAACAACATGGAGAACAGTGCCTGCATTAGAGGAAAAAGTTCCAGCTGAAATCACTGGAAGATTTACTGACCTATCTTTGGGATTGCCAATGCTTTTGCTGGGTATTATTTTAATTCTTTTACATTAGGTGGAAGGATGTAATCCACTGCAGCTATTGCAATAGACCTGAGTACTGCCTTACACACATTGCAGTCTACAAATGCAGCCTTTGCACCTCTTCAGAAGCTCTTTTATTTCAGTCATCCCACTCAAGATGGCTGTTTTCTTTTCAAATCCAGGAGTCCTGAGGATATATAAAAGATACCTCCTCAGAATATGAAAAGGCAGGTTCTTGGCTTTTCAATAAGCTCTGATTCCATAACTGGTATCAGTTGATGATTGGCTTTTGATCAGTTTTCTGATTGATTTTGTCACTTGCTGAACTGAAATCCCAAACACTATGTTGTGAGTAATCTTTTTTCCTCCAAAACTCTACATCTGTGGATTATGATGATCGCTATCTTTGATCAAATGCTCAAAAAGTTTCCATACAGAGGGCAATACTTGGAAAAACAAAAAAAAAACACAGTAGCATTCAACTGAGAGCCTAAACCCTAACAGAGTAACACAGTGGAAAGGCCAAACCAGATTTTATTGGGCCCTTTGCCCATGTGGTTATCAAGTCAAGGAAGGTCTAAATGTATCATACATGTTATAGGTTTCAGAAGCTGACAAGAAGAGATGAAGAAAAAGGAGAAAAGGGGGGTGAGGGAGGGGGCAAGGGCTGGTTTTTATTCTTTATTCTGAGCAAGCAAAAGCAATTCAAATATGCTGGAAACTGGTTTGAATCCTGGGGAATGAAGAGATAGATTATTAGACCTATTAATTCATATCCATGAAATACATTCCAATTACAAGTGGTTTCTGACCCTTTCTGTCCCCACAGCCATTGCAAGAACCCCTTTAATTACTTGCCTCTTTTGCAATCAGATACAATTAAGCCGTACTAATTATTTGACACAAGATATTTTAAGTATGGAAGAGTCTGACCAGTTGCTATAACAACACAACGTAATGAACTTGACTGGCAGGTATTACAGATTCATGGCTGTAATTGCTCCTCCCTTGTCATAATGGTTTTGAACTGCATCCCCACTTCCAAATCTATCATCTTCGTTGCTATTTGTTATTTTGTACCTACAGTAGAATATGAACATACTGAATATAAGCACGCTCAAAGAACTCATAAAACCATCAAATTGTCACAGCACTTCACACTTCAGGATGATTGCATAAACATCAAGCAATTAAGATAGAGGTGGGAAGGCTAGTGATTAAAATAAAGAATCCTTTTTGGAAACAAGTTCTTCCTCTGAAAGACAGAAGTCTGGGATAAGGTTATAAATTAAACTAGACAAAAGCAATACCAATCCAACCAGAAACCACGGGGATTTTGTATAATAAAACAGTGACTTCTCCCTAGCAGCAACTAAGGAGCAACTAATATTTATGCCACAATGCATAAATATTTCTTCAGAAATACTGTAACAGCTTTAACAGATGCTTAGAAAAAGGTAATTTAAGGCAGATATCAGAAAATTATAAAAACTTTGCAAGTTCTGTACATGATTCTAGATGATCTTCATTGTGTCCAAAAGGATGCCTGGTCATGAAGGGAAACGAGAGGCTAAGAAGTTACCAAGTTAACAGAAAAGCAGTTTTAAGGAAGCAAGACAAGATTGCAAAACTTCAGGAGCGCTTTGCTCTGGCTTACATCTAAAGCAAATTAAACTGTTCACTACTGAATAGTTCCAGTCAGATTCAAATTTCATTTTTAACACAATCAAAGAATGATTAACTCAAAAGGAATTCAAAAAGCTGCTCCAATGTTACAGATACGGCAATGCCATTCTGTAAAGAACTGGTTTTATAATTTTGAGTGCAGGAGGACAATACCAAAGCTTCACAGAACTAGAAATATTGTTTCATTCCAGCAAATAGATCTGTTGTTCGTAATAAAATAAAAATAACATATCCAAGTTTTCTTACCTTTCCATTTGCATTACTGGATACTAAAATTAAATTTGAAGCCAACTGTATTCATGTTTGCTTTTACCCAGAGGCTAAACCATTTCTTGAAAATCTTCAGTTTTAACAATTAAAACTGATGGCAGATGCTAGAATTTTACAGCTATCACCCATAATTAACTACAACTTCAAACATAACAGAGTAAAAAATTCTTGACTGATGTCTGATATTCACCATTACCACCAAACTTTCCTTCTTGACCTTGTGACTTCTTTAGCTAGTCAAACCAAATGAGGAAACATAGCAGACTAATAAAACAAGACTAAAACTCACAAGTGCTTCAGAAAACAGTACACACCTACTATTTTGCCAGTATCAAATCGATCCTCTCTCTCCTTCATTGAACAAACAAGAATAACCTAGCTCTGTTCCTCTGCTAGTCAGTGTTAGCAGAGCACAAGTACTTGCATTTGGTTCTACAAATATTTTCAAAAGAGAATTTAGCTAAATCATCAATTAAGAAATTATTTAAAACATTAAGATACTTTAGTTACCTTAAACAAAAAATATAGAAATAAATCCAAAATGTTTATTTAGTAGTCATTACACAATTCTCCCCTAAGCCAAAACTAGCTGTCTTGCATTGCTTACACAGTAACAGCTTTTTTTTTTTTTAACAATTATTACATAAATTTAAGCTTACTTCTTTCTTAGAAAGTATATGGAGTTTTAAAGATTCATATCTTAGTCTATGAACTATTTCAATACAACATATTTTAGCATTTTCATACAAAAAAAAATCTTAGTAGGACATATTGTAACAACTTCTGGGGGTAAAAATTAGGGCAATCTACCACTACAACATTAAAATGAAAGAACACCTGATAGAACAAGTGCTTCAGCATTACTCACATCCATAATCATAAATATGTATCATATTTAAAGAAAGGAAATGAAATGAAAAGGATCGAGGAAGAATATTGAAAGAACAAATATATTAGGGTTAAAAATGACTTGCATACACAAAATGGATTTTGCTAGCAAGAGATGCATATGGGACATTATATTATACGTGCAGTGTTACTGTCATTCTAAGAGAAGAGTATAACAACATGAGTGACAAGTGATAGGATCGGGTGGCAAACAATAGGACAAGAGGAAACAGTCTCTAGTTACACCAGGGGAGGTTTACGTTGGATATTAGGAAGAACTTTTTCACGGAGAGGGTGATCAAGCATTGGGCTGCCCAAGGAAGTGGTGGAGTCCCCATCCCTGGAGGTATTTAAGAGACATGTGGATGTGACACCAAGGGACAGGGTTTAGTGATGGGGCCCAACAGGTCAGGTTCATGGCTGGACTTGATAATCTTGAAGGTCCTTTCTTAGATGACTGAACTACATATGATATGAACTATATATAATTCAAATACTTGGATTTTTTCCACACAGTACCCAAGTCCACTGGCTTAGGATTTCACAACTATTTAAACAAGCATCAACTACTATCTGACATGCCTCTTAGAGTATATTCAAAGGGGGGTAAAAGACTGTGATACGCTGTTTAGTTTGATTTTCACAGCTATACAGAAAGCAATACATTTATTAGTCACATATGGAAAGTCGCATCTCATGGGTGAGATCTGGTAGACTGCAGGATGCTGTGACTGACTGTACCCCATCCCACCCCCACAAATACTGAAGAACATAGTCCTAAGTTATGGAAATATTTTTTCTGCATGAGGTAGTACTGAAAAATTGAAACTGAAACTTCACATCTTTTTC
The DNA here is from genome assembly GCF_040182565.1 of Anser cygnoides. Lineage (NCBI taxonomy): Eukaryota > Metazoa > Chordata > Aves > Anseriformes > Anatidae > Anser > Anser cygnoides. The sequence goes on along the minus strand of NC_089877.1, from coordinate 19,874,546 downwards.
TGAAAATAGCCAGGATGGTGATAGTCATTAAAACAAGCAAACACAGAATAATTTATCTTCAGCACCTCTGGAACTTGACTAATTGACTGCTTAACTTTCACTGCCTTTGAAGTGTATTTTAATATAACTATGCAATCACTGTATGCAAAACATACTAATAACTTCCATAATTTACGTATTCCAAAGCATTATGAAGAGTAATGAACCTTGCTGTTGAGATTTATCATGCAAGATAACCTAGTCAGAAAGTTAGTCATTAAGCAGCCACTTTCCCTTAACAAAAAGTGGAAGAAGTCTTCGCTAACGGAGGAAACACTATAAAATACATCTTACAGGTACATAAAGGCTACTTTACCCATTCCAGAATTTTCTGTAAAATTATAGGAACTTCAGAAGTGTGAACTATTATTCATCAAAGGCCTCGTAAGATTTTTCAAGGTCAGGTGCAATAATGTTTATTTCATAACAGTCTAGCATCTTCTAAATGCTTCACTGGCATTATTCAATTAACCTTCAGAGCAGCCCATCTTCCACATAGAGGCAGAGATGGTAACTTATGTCACTAGCAAGAGTGATGTATTCAAAGTCATCACAGGAATAGAGGTCTGCTGTTGTAAATAAAATGGTGGGTTTCTATATGTAAAAAACTGATTATTATCAAAATAGTATTTTGAAACGAACTTAATCCACTGTTTTAATACAATACATATGTTAAAAAAAAAAAGTAAAGCAACCACTCACTTGATTAACATTTTTCTTCCTAAACATTTACAAGAAGCGTAACTCTTGATTAATCCCCCGTTTGCTCACCTGTTTGAGGATAACATCAGAAGACAAGGTAACTAGATTCCAACTTAGAGAACAAGTTTATTTCCTTCTGTTGAAACTAAATGTCGGTTATTCAAGCCATACTTTTATACTGCTTTTACTAGCCTTGTAATCAACAAAAGAAGAAACTCACGGAGGGAGATAACGTAAAGCAGGAGGAGGAGGAAAAAGAGATCAGGATAGGAAAGAAGTAGGAGACTGCAAATTATAAGAACTCGGGATAAATGCAGGAAAGATGAAGTGTATATAAGACTTAAGGACTGACGTGGAAACATTAGGATTGAAAAATAATTAAATTACCAATAAGGACGGTTATTAAAATATCAATACTAAAAAATTCAATTTATACCTGTATGTGTTAAAAATGGGATACAAATCAAAAACAACCCTTTTCAAATTCTGTTTCATATCAGATGTGAAAATAAAATTACTTAATTTACATCCTACATGAACTTACAGAGACAGAGGAATAAAATATCTTTTTCGATATACTAGTCTTAAGTTTGCATTTAGAAACTTGCCAAGGTTTGTGATGATGTTATAAAGCTGAACTAGATGTTGAGAGCAAGTTTTGCTTGCATCGGTTTAGTAAATCTTGAGGGAGTGAGACCTGGGAGTTGGTGCATTAGACAGCTAGCAGAGTTAAACACTGTTGCTAGCTTGCTACTCTTCCCCCTCTTTTATGGCTACAGGCAAGTTACTTATGAACAGAGAATATCCCCATCGTAATACAAGGTTATACCCACTTTCACAAGACATACTGAAACTTCAGACTGAACATGATACCCAGATGAAGTACTTCCAAGGCTCTTTTAGGGGATTACATAAGTACACTCAGTTCTAACCTGTATTTACTGTTCATAAAGAAATTCTGTGATTTTATAACATAGGAAAGGACCATGAAAGATTCAATAGCAATCCTTAATTGGCTGAAGGGATTTCATCCTGTCCTGCTATCTGTATAAGCCCAATTCTTTAAATCCCCTTGCAGTAACCTATCTAGCAACCATTAGAAAATACTCTTAACTATGAAAACAATGTGGCTGATCGTGGTTTTTATATGAAGTTTTGTTTTACTTACCTTTTTGCAGACTTTTTTTATATTTAGTTTTCAATATACATGACTTAGTGTCTTGAAATATCAGCTGCCTCCATTAAACTTGGTAATAAATACAAAGGTAAAATAAGATGTAGGAAAAATCAAGTCAAGGAGAGTCATGCTGTCTAATGTCTAATGAGAGATTTCTCATTAGAACGAGTCTTCCCAATTGTGAGTACATTGTAACAACTCGTAAGTCCAGCTAAGCCAACTACTGAGCCATGGGAATGACTTTTGGTTAAAATTCTAACAACACAATTCCAGTACAGAAGGTTTAATGGGAAATAAAAATGAAATCTAACACCAACAAATCTGTTTTCACTGGGCTACCTTCTGTCTATTTTCCAAAGGCACTAGGTATAGGTTAAACGCTCCACAAATAAAAAGGTAAAAAGCATGCAGAAGGTAATGCTTGACAGTAAGACACTTGACGATTATAAGCTTTACTCTAACCACAAATAACCAAATAGAGAAGCTCTAAAATTAGCATTCAAGAAGAAGCTAGTAGCTGTTGGTCAACTGTCGATCAACTAGGATGGAGTTGAATGGCAAGAGCTCTGGTTTAGCACACTCTCACAGCTGAGGGAAGGATGTCTGATCCTCAGCAGGCCTACCAGATGATGCAAAATAGAATCGGACAGCAAGAGCCTTGTTACAGAACCTCAAAGTGGCCCCAGAGACATTCATTATGCACTGAATGTCAAACTCGGCTTTATTTCACTAACAGAACATTAAATACATCAAAGGAAATGCTGATGAGGGACATTCTGGCATTGGCTGTCCTGGTGAAGCGTGTGAGGGAAGAGAATTAAGTAATTTGTGGAACAGTCCCTGGCTGAGCTGGGTCAAATGTGGAAGAGAACCTTGCAAAAATAAGTATGTGGCCTGTTAAAACTGATATGTCAGACAGAACAATGCTTGAATTTAAATATGATTTCAAGGGAAATAAGAATTTACTTGGGAGGGCACACTGTTTTCTAATGCTTATACTGCGTTTAACACTCATTCTGTGGCAGCATCAGCTGATGCATTTGAACTAGTTGTACATTAAAATACTGTGCAGCTCTCCATTACTATTTTTTCTTAAATCTGAATTTATATTCTTTCATGTAACTACCAGCATATTATTTTTTTTTTAAATCCTCATTGTCAAATTACATGAATAAAATACTGGCCGCAGAGGTACATACAGAAGGCCTGAAAGCACGAGTGGCATGCCTTTATCTCTGATTAACACACGATACAGCAGCACAAGATGTGGATGTCCTGAGTCTGGCCCTCTGTCACCCTGAGCACTGCCTTGCAGGTGGTAAGGCCTAGGTCCTAAAAAGTTTTCATAGGGTTCATTTCTATTAAGAGTCCTAATTTTAGAAAGCTTCAGGAAGAACCAAGTGCCTTGGACAATCTGGTCTGCAGATTCCAGAGCCAATATTTATACTGAGAAAAGAGCAGGCTCAGGCCTTAAGCACTATAAACCTATCTGATTTTATGTCAAGGGTTGGTAAGGGACAGGGCAGTCATCTATGATGTCATTTAAGTATACCTACAAACTTAAAAAGCACTGAAATGAATAATTAAGGTGATCATAAATTTTACACTACCCACAAAATAAATATATGTTATGTTTTCCAAATATAAAAGGAATGCATATTTCATTGCAAAACAACATGGATTGTTGGTGGCAGTAAGAGCAGGGCTTATGCATTATTCACTGCTGAAAAAAATTCAGTGATTCAAAGGTTGCCTGATGGCATTCATGCCCTCCTGCAACGCTAAGTCTGAAGATGAGCGAAGGTGTTTGAAGCTCAAGACTGGTGCAGCACCTGCTTTTGCTGCCAGTGAGTCGCAGGGAAATACCTGCACACAGTCCAGGCACCTCCAGAGTTACATGGTGGGGTCAACGGAAAGAGCATGGCAAAGCTATGGCTGTGGTGGGCAGTGTTTCTCTAAACTTCTCAGTCTGGCCCAAGCACAGGAAAGAGCTGCGTAAGAGCTGTAATTCTGAGAGGTCAGAGCACTCCGAGCATCAGCACCCTAGCTGAAGACGTGGTATTGCTAGCAAAGAACTGCAACAAGGGGCCTGCCAGCCTGCAATTTTCTATTATCCAGACTGTTAGCAGGTGAATGGGAGCAGAGCATGGTCTGTAGGTTTAAAGGTGAACAAGTAAAATGACAGAACTGGAAGGCAACAACTGCTTTAATGTGAGCAGTGATCAGTGTGACCAAAGGACATAAGCATGTATCTCCTACTGCAGGCAGTGAAAAGGCAGCCTGCAAGGAGTGCTGGGCATACTGGTGCATCGGCGAAAGAGACAACAGCTGCTGTGTGGACTTTTGCTGTAATGTTGTATTTCTGACATCTCAGAAACCTGGCTTTGGCCAAGTCAAAAACTTCTCATGACTGATAAAAGATACTGGTAGGAATCCACAGCTCTGCAACAAGTAAGGGTTGCTCATCAACTTAATAGACAAATGGACTTGTCTGGCAATTGTAAATGGTTGGTTTCACAACAGAAAGAGGTAAGCTGCAGCATTTCACAAGATCTGTGTAGCTACCTTTGCTATTCAATCTATAGACAGAAATAACCTGAAAAAGGATAAATTAGCACAGGTACAATAATTTCCTGATTACACAAAAATATACTGAAATCAGTCACAGAATTTCGTAATAATGAATTAAATAGCAGGAAAATGGCAACTGAAATCTGATGCCAATAAACACAAAAATAGTAACTATGAGAAAAGTAAAGCACTGGTTCTGAATAAGCTGTTATCAGTCAGAAGAATGACCTTGGTGTTTCTATAGATAGTTCTCTGTAAAGTATCAGCCCAGACTCAAGTCAAGCAGGATGTCAGAAATTACTAAGGGAGGACCAGAGAACCAGGAACTACAAGTGATAAACTGTTACGTTCACTCGATCAAGTACTCTGAATGCAGTTCCCAGTTCTGGTCCTTGAAAGCCTATGATGTATGAAGAACATTTTAACAGGTTATACAGCAACATTCAGCTAAGGATCACATTTAAACAGAATCTGCAGCCAATACCATTGTCTACTACACATCCCCTTGAACTAAGAAATAAATAACAAACCAGAAATCATTCATATCACTATGCCCATACATACCACAATCAGTTAGGTGAACATAAAATTTATCTCTGTTTGAGCACCTGTTTCAATTGTGTTTTCCCACAGGGCAAGTAGGTGCCACTGCAGTAGATGAGAGACCTCTAGGAAATAAAAAAAAGTCTGAGGCACAGTTCCATTAATCATGGTTTAATCTCAATTTCTATAGGAAAAAGCACTAATAGAACCTGTCAGTCATCAGAAAATGTGGGGGAAGGATGGGGAGGAAGTGGAAAAGAGGAGATGCTGATTTGGCACACAAACCTTGTAGGAGCCACACCAAACTCCAAGGTAAATCTAAGTAAGCGTGTTAATTTTACAGTATGTAGAAAACCATTAGAAACAGAATCAAGTTCTTAATTTTAATTGCAGCAGATCTGGCATTTTAAGGATATAATTTGTCACCTTGATTGTCCTGCATACTTGAAGGACCAAGGGTTTTGAAATTCAGTAGAACATTTGCTTTTTAGAAATATACATCATACAAATATGCTTAGAAACACCTTAAAACAATAGTAAGCACTGATTTGACATTTATGAATGGGTTCTGGGATTAACATGTTAACTTGTCATCAAACACGAACATTTTTTTTCAAAATGAACATCCTTTAATACTTGGAATTTAACATTACTGATAAAATATTGGTTATTTTTAATCACAGTCATGATATTTCACCAAGTGAGCTGCAGATAGTTATATTTTCCAATCTTGCTTTGTTTTTCACTTCTCCCTTTGTGAGGACTACTAACTTTCAAAACAGACTGGTTACTACTGAAAACTGACCCCCAGAAAAGGACATTTATTGCCATTGAAATGTTGCTTAATATATAGATTTGTTAAAATGGTTTTAACCTATATCCTTCATCAAAAAGAAACAATGTTAAAATTATTTTCCAGTTGGCACACTAAAACAGCAGTAAACATTATTTGCAATAAAACTTCATACATAATTTAACAAATGTAATTATAGCATACTAAAACTTTAAAGCAACCCAGTATCATAAGCAGAGCCAGTATTACAATGGTACCATGGCTGAATATTATGGTTGAAATTTCAGTGAGATATACTTTGGGGATTTCTCAACTGCAAGATCACATTCATGCATGACAATGCTTAAGATGATGCTGTGAAAACAAAGAATTCAAAAAAGATGTGCAGAGTGAGGAAAACTCTGGAAACTTGCAAGAGAGACTGAAAGACAGGATTTCTTTACCTTTGAATTGAAAAATAATGAAAGCAATACAAGTAACACACTTTGGAGTTCTGCATATGTGCATTTCTTGCCACTGTGCAGGTTCAGACTATAACATAGGATAATCCTAGTATTCCTGTAGATGTACAATGCCACCAAGTTTCTGCCTACTGTAACTGTTAATGCAAGCAATGTTTCTAGATGAGGCACAAAACAATAAAATATTAAACATATTTTACTTTATTTAAAATTATATTAAATATAGAAATATTGTTTTTAATATAAAAAAATCCCTGTCAATAAGCCCAGGCTTGTCTATCAAATGGTACATACTTAAATACCAAAAGTAACCAGCATGTCATGATTTAACACCACTTTGACAGCCCTTCAGCATGAAAACTCATCCACAGGCCTGACAAAGTCTGTATCAGCACTGCTTAAATCCATTACTCAACTATAACAGGTAAAGTAGGCAAACAGACAAAGGAATCTGCATTAGGTTTGTGTCAGCATAAAGCTTTGCCAGTTACGTGATTTTCATCAATATTTTAGGCAAATGCCAGCAAAACATTTTAGAATATTCTACATCTTAAACTTCCCTTGAAGTGATAACTTTTACACCAGTCCTAACTAACTTGAGCAGACTGCAAGATGTAGAGAGAACAACAGAAACACAAACTCAAACTTACGTCTTGTCTGAGAAACTGGCAGATTTCAATGCAGTTTGTTCTTTTCATTTCACTACAGAGGTGTTAAAAATAGCAGCATTTTTAAGCCACTTGTCATTTTGTGTAAGTGAAAACAATATTAAAGTAGCAAACTATGTAAACATAGAAAATTAATATTTTTAAACAGGATTTACAAATATAATCCAAATGAAAACCAGGAGTTGGACAATCCAGTGTACCTTATGTTTCTTTTCTGCTTTTGTGAGCATATTTTTGCTATTTAATAGCAATCTAAAAGCTCTGATCTATGCAGTCTGTCTCCTCATAATGAACTACAATATTTACAGATTTAAACAGAAATGGATTCCAGGATCCTTGCACTGACAATCTTCATTTTGTGACAGTAATAAACAGACTCATCATCATTTGCTTCTTTCACATACACAGCTTTGCAAATACCATATTGCTTTCACTTGTGTTAACAAGCCTCTGCATTGCCATTCCATCCTTCTGTTTTATCCAAAAGTAACAGCACAATAAAAGCTTTTCAGAATATTTTCTCATTATTCTGCCCTGGAGGTCATAGAACTCCTCCCCAAAAACCCCCAGTAAATCTTTCAAATTTCATTTCTGCCAGTTGAATTTCCATCAGCTACCCTTGACAAGTCAGAGAATGTCACTAAGTTATGAATTTTGCCTAAGGTTATGAAAAGTCACATCTCCTACGGCCTCCTGGCACATACACTTTGCAGTACTCCCTCAGAGCCGCAGCTAACCTCCCACAACAGATGCAATACTGAAGCAGGTGCTGACCATCTATTGAAATGGAGCAACCTTGGCAAAGGGCTCGCTACACAAAACTCCCGTTACATTTGAATCCTAAAAGACTCTAAATTAAAGAATGAATTTGACCCCCACACAAGGCTGTCTGGGAAAGACAGACAAGAGACAAGGGATTATAAAAGGAGGGGTTACCTAATGGTTCTTTGCTGAGAACCTTACAGAGAGAATATTCAAAAGGACAATTTTTTTTTCACTTTTTCCCCAGGCAGAAGAGTGAAAACTATGTGCAGGATAGGAACACTGAATGAACTCTCAAAGCTTGTAATGCAAACTCTGAATAATACTTAATAAGTGAAACCATGAGAAAAACAGAGGTGTTTAGTATTTTGTCCTCAAATATTTTGTTTCTTTTTCTAGCTAAAGTAAAGAGTGTTTGTTTTCTTGGACACATTACCAAGTCCCAGTGGGCATTTTATTTGCTTGCTTTTCCTCTAAGTATCACAAATATCTGATCAGAAAAACTGCAAAACAAAACCATAGAACAGGAACTCGGGGAGAGTGTGTGCTGCCAGTGAATTTGCAGGATCCATGCTCATCTGGGAACTTAAATAAACAAGGTGAAAGGTACAGTCCATTCTTGGAGAACAAGGGTTTAAACTACGGTCTTTAAACTGAAAGAGGGGAGATTTAGAGTGGATAGTGGGAAGAAATTCTTTACTCTGAGGGTGGTGAGGTCCTGGCACAGGCCACTCAGAGAAGCTGTGGATGACCCATCCTTGGAAGTGTTCAAAGCCAGGCTGGATGGGGCTTTGGGCAGTCTACTCTGGTGGGTGGTGTCCCTGCCCATGGCAGAAGGTTGGAACCGGATGATCTTTAAGGTCCCTTCCAACACAAACCTTCCTATGGTTCTGTGACCAGCGAAGGATGGTGAACTTCAAATCCTCATGCAGCAACAGAACCGATCAGCGCTTGTGTTGTCAATTCCACTACTTGCCAATTCCACTACTTGCCAATGCCTTTTTTTTTTCTTCCCCCTTCAAATCCTGAAGTGCTTTTCCTAGTAAAGTCCCAACTGCAGAAACACAAATTTTCTGTGAAATCCCTGAGGGAATCTCACCACATTAACAGCATTAATTATGTTAATTAGAACTGTGGTTAGTGGAAAATAAACATCTCAAGCAACTTATTTCAAAGTGTTGGGTGAGCTGTGCTGGAGAACTTATCCATGTGCTCCTTCAATTTCATAGGAACAGGCTATTTATTACAAGTGGACTTTTTTTCCATTTATTTTGTCTAGCCCTTCACGCCAGTATTTCTCAGAACACATGCACCAGATAAAAGATTTGGTCATGGCTCACATGAGAAAGTCTGAGCGCTTAACTGTACAGCAGATGGAACCATAATTACTACCAAGTGTAATTTTCCATGCTTCACTGTTTTGAATTTAGACTGTGTGTATTTATAGTGATTTCAGAACAGGAAAAACCTGCTGAAGTCAACTGAAGCCAATTCTTTATTGGCTTAACTGAACTCTCTGTATTGGTTCTGTTCATCTTGTTGATAAGTTTTAAGTTGTTCTAATAACAGACTTCACCCCCTGGCTTTCCTTTGCAGAGTGGCTTTTATTTATTTATTTTTACTTACACCTTCAATTAACTCACTGCCAAGAACCCAGTGGTAATTTTCCAGCAAGCTGAAGCCTAAGTAAAGCATTTGCTGGGACGGCAGTAGTGGTTACAGGTGTGGTACTTTGCTTGTTGCAGTATTTCTCATCTAGCAAGCGAGGAGTTTTGGTATACAGTGTCTTTCACACACTTTACACTGGGAGTGTTCTCTGCAGTAGCTATGCCTACAAATATTTGTAGAGCTAACCCCCAAAATTTGCAGACTGATACAAATATTTATAAGGTGTTCACACCAATATTTGCAAAAATACTCTGAGATCACACGTTATTTCAGAGATGGAAAATTTCCATTACAATCCCGTACCAAACAGGAAGGTAAACAAAACCCCTCCAGAACAGCAACAGACACTATACTTGAAAACATCATACGTGACATTTGAAACGTACATTTTTGTGCCGGAATTTCATGTTTGAACTCTTAAATGTATGACGTTCATGTTACTGTAGTATTAAAACACTTAGGTAAGTGCTTTTCATGTTCAGAGCTAAAAAGAGGACACACAAAAGATGGAAAATAATTCTGCTTCATTAAGTCCATACCTGGATGTACACACATGTACACAAGCATCACAGCAATATCCCTGAAAAAGTCTGAATTTTAAGCTGAACTGACATTTCAGTAATGATATCACTGAACTAGCAGTATTGGGCTAACCGCAAGTAAATGTGAAATCAGAAATTAAAATGTGTAAGCTATTAAAGTCGTCAGTTCTTTCAAGAACTGACAGAGTTGTATCTTATTATCCAGTCACCTGCTCTAAATTTCAGGAATCCTGGTGAATTTACCCTACATAAGACTTATTAAATACTTTTTACCACCTATGGTATTTTTAAACTTTAAAGCAGTACTTACGTTTTACTTTCTACAACTTCTTTAGAGGGCTATTATAGAGATATACAAGGATATTTATTTACCCTTACAAATTTCAAAATACTATTGTGTAACCTTAAGTAAGCATTTTGATTGAGATAAATCAAACGATCAGATAAAAAAATAGTTTCGGCCAAGTATATACTTAAGCCCTGTGTTTTTGATCTGTGTCCCCCCCAAAGATGGTTTTGTGTGATACAAAACTATAAAAAAGACCCCACGATCCCCTAAACATGCCTGTTTTTCTTCGTCAGCTTTTCTGTGATCCCGCTGTGACTCCATGGATGGAAGTCTTACCCTTGGCTTAATGACACGGAAAACCAAAAAAAGATACCCCCAAACACTGCTTTTCTAAGAGACTGCTTTATCTACTAAAATAAGTTATAAATATTCCCCAAACTATCAGAATTTATTTGGAATGATGTCTCCACTCTTACATTTGGCATACAGTCCAGTTGCTCCTTCCGTTTCCAAACAATAATGTTAGTTAGAATTAATAAGCATTGGTTTTGATCCAGACTATTAACATAGCACGATTGATCCATGGGGTGTTTTACAGCTTGTTAAAAGTTTATTAGCTAACGCAGACCATCAGTAAAAACTGTTTAATTGGCTAATTGCTACAGCTGTTTCTGACAGTGACGCTTGTGATTCTTCCCATGCATACAGTAACATCTACTCCTGAAAATCACCTGCCTGACATTCATTTTTCATTCTTCTGCAATGTGAAACAAACAGCAGTTTGTTTTTGCTCTCTTAACATTTCTTACGAGAAATACTAGATTAGGTCAGAGCTGAAGACAGAGGAATCTTTTTTAAAAACATGGAAAATAAATAAATAAGTAAATAAATAAATAAATAAAAATCCTGCCCATGTCTTGGTTTGGTAAGCAGTGACCTCCAAGTCAGCGCTATGATGAGCTAACTTGAGATTACTGCAGCATCTCGGTCTCTCTTTAAGGCTATACAGCAGCTGCTTCACAATCTCAACTCAACTAAGCAAGTATTTGCACTGGAAAACCTTTAACAACCGATATTTGGCCAGCTGGAATTATAAGAATGGTGATATTTCACAATTATTATTAGCTGCAGTGTAGTTTTATCTGAATTCTATTTCAAGAGATAAAATTGTTTGATATGCAGAAACTTCTCATTCTCTCCATAAACAATTTGCTCTAATTGCCTGTAATATGAAGACTGTGTTTAAAAACATTAAGAGTGTATTTTTGCTCACTGAAACAGCTCTTAACTGTTATATGTTCTGAAACAGGGTTATACTTGCAGAAATTCCTAGGGAAAGAAAATGCATATAGTGTTTATTCATTCATCTATTCCTTCCAAGTGCTGAGAAGCTCAAGCACTGCTCTACAGTAGTTATTTCTACAACAGTCCTCCTTAAATGTTCCGAGTGAAAAGAAATAGCACAAGGGCTGAGAGCAGCCTGTTACACCTCTGAATTTTCTTTATTTAAAAATGCACAAGTAGAATATAAGTGGTGGTGGTGAAATATTTCTGGCAACAACCTCCTCTAGAACTTCCACCTTTGCTGCAGAAAAAAAAGAGGGGTCTAATTTCTTTGCAGTTATTCTTATAGATTAACTAAGGTTCATTTTAAAACCATTCCTTGCATTCAGATTCTAGAACCTGTCTTATACATAGCATATTACTTTTTACTTGCCTTCCAGTACAAAATTGATATTGACACAATGCACAAATACACCGAAATCCAGAAAAACTTTATCTCTGTTTGTTGAACAATAACAGCAGTAGTTACATAGCAGATTATCGTCCTAGCAGATTGTTGAATCTGCTTCCTAATTATACCTTTAAGTGTTGACCAATGCTATAAGTGAATTAATACATTACAAAGACATGATGTGTCTTAAACTACTGTCTTCTCAATAATAAAGTGAAAAATAATTTTAACTGAAGTTCAACTGGATAACTATATTTTAAAGTAATAGTTTATGCTACTAAAGCCTGAGTGCTTTTAAAGCTAGTATGAGCATATCAAGTCATAAAAAACTAGGCTAATTGCAATTTATATTGCTGCTTTAGAGTCTTACACGTTATTGTAGATCATCTCTCCTAATAAGTGTAAGCATTCAATTTTTAATTGTGTCCTAATATTTCTTACCCTTGAAAAAGTCATCTTATGTGTACTTATATAGCGGGCCAATGAAAGAGAAGAAAAAATGTAATAATTAGATATATGATTAGCACCGCCACTAAAATTTGTGGATAAAAAAGAAAAAACAACAAAAAAACCCACAGTGCTCAGCTGACTCTTCTATTCCAGACACAATTCTACTCTTGTTTTTGGTCATTTCCTAGAATTCCTCTAGATCCATATACAGATTAATTAGTATTTGTAAGGATCTTCATAATTTATAGACATTGAAACCTGGAAAGAGAATATTGTTTACATTTGTTCCTCTGCGAGACTGAAGAATTCACATTTCTGAATCTCAGTTTGAGATAAAAAGAAACTCTTAAGGCTCCTAGGAGCTATGATGGTGGCTGAATCTAACTCATATCATGCCTGGTACCCATGGTACGTGGTACTCTGACAGCTTTTGGGATATACAAGCCAACCAACCTCATTTGTTCTATCCAACCAAAATAACTGAAAAAAAGATGTTGCATAAGAAAATTAAAAGCAGTAAACAAACTAAACATTAAAATAAAACATATCCTGAAATTTACTTTCCTGTATTCTTTTTTTTCCAAGCCTCATAAGCCTCCTGAATACTTACAGAAATGAAAGGCTTAAAGAAATGGAGACTCAGATCCTGATTGTGGCACATCAGTACTAGGATGCAAATAATTAATGCATTCCAATGCAATATGATGGTCAACAGAGCATTCGTACAGCCAAAGAAAAGGTCACAAAATACGTCTCTTTTTAATGAATACGGCTGTATAATAGCATTGAATTCAGAAAATATTGAATTGCTTATGAGATAATGTGAAGGAGGAAAAAAAAATGAGAAAAAGATAATTTCCACTGGAAGATTTTTTTAATTTTTTTTTTCTGAGACGGAACCAAAAGGACGTGGCTGCCAGGCACCAAACACTATGGATAATCTCAGAGCAGAGCGCGCAGCCACTGACAGTGTGGGTTACATTGCAGTCTATCACCCACTCTTTTAGGGCAAAAACCCTGAAAGCTTTGCAATTTCCAACGTCTTCTACCAGGGAACGGAAACCTAAAAACATGGACCTGACAGATGGCATCTACAGAAAAAACAGCCAGCCTTATGGTATGTGTCAGAATCATAGTTTTTAATCAAACTTTGACTTTTAAGTCAAATTTCTTAAGAGCAAGCTCTGCTGAATAGGAAAGTAAGCAGAGAAAAAATTCTTCTAAAGTGGCAGTCAACAAGTCTCACGAAAGACCACACCAAACCTTTTCTAATACCATCTGTTAGTACCAGATGAACACGCGAGTACTGAGTTTATGCTGGCAATCAATAGCATGTTTTCCAGTTATATCTTGATAAACCCCACAAGTTTTTTAGTTGCACAGAAAATCCACAAAGTAAGGAGTAGGTCCAGCGAGGCCGATTAAGAAAACCCATACGGACAGGCAACTTTTGTACCATTGCAGGCTTTAAAAGGCTACTGTTTAATGCAAAGAACTAGAAGACCAAAGAAGATTGGAAACTCGAGTGAAATCCCAAGCCTGTATGTAGCAAACACACAATAAAATGCATCAAGGTTTTCTTGTCATTCACGGAAAGACAGATCTCATCTAAAATGTGCAGCTGTTTCACAAACAAGGTGGTTGCTCATTCAGACTTCTATCAAGAACTCCATCCGTTGTAAGGTGAGCTAGAGCAGCCATTCCTGATGACTAGCTGAAACTCGTACCAGCATCCACCTCAAATTTAATGAACATAACACCCCTGGCTGGTAAAAAAAAAAAAAAAAAAAAAAAAAAAAAAAGTATCACTGCAGTGCAGTTCAACATGGCTACAGCAGAGGAAACATCCATGCTTTTTGGAACAACTTTTAAGCTATTAAATTCTGATATAAGCAAGTCACGGTTATTCTCTTTCACTAGATAAATAAGCGTTAAGTTAAGTAGCATGCTATTACTGCGGCTGGCTGCAGAATGGGAACTGCTTGGCAAATACTCAGTTGTCTACTACTCCAGCCACCTCCATCTGTGAAAAATTAGGAATGAGATTTGGGTGTTGAATATTAACTAATTCTAAAAGATTGCAGTGTGAAAAACACCGGTCATCCTTGCCTACCAACAAAAAATGGACAATTCAGGCACTGTAGAAACCTCCAATTTACCTAGAAAATGTGTCCTCGGGATAGACTCAGCACAATTCATTTAATCATCCTGATTCATGGAACAGATGAATTTACATGATCTGTTCGTAACGCCAACTGACCTCATATGAATCAGCAAGTCTGAATGAGTATTTTTCAGTCTGTGGCTCCCGGACACTTTGTTAGAACACAAAATCACATGCTTGCAGCCTTTCGCCTAGCCAAAAAGAAAACAGTCAAGCTGGCATTTTCTAGTTCATCGTTCAAAGAGGCTTAGTACACTGGTAAGAGATGGAATTACATTACACCAGTCACTATCCATGCCTGAAATGTTTGTATTTGTCATATTCAGCTTCAGCATTACTCAAACCCCCTTCTGTCTTAGAAAACCTTGATGTCCTACACGGTGCTCTCCAGTACCATCACCACTAGTGACATCAGCTTTGCAATATGCATGTGCGTGCTGAATGTCAAAGTCTGCACACCTAAATACACATTACAGGGTTTGGAGGTTTTGTTGTCACTTTTGCACTGAGGGAAGGATGGGGAACCAACCTCATGCTCAGATGTCAAGTTCATAGATGGTGCATGAATTCTGCAAATTACAGTAATTTGGGTTGGTTACAATTCCCTGTGCAAGCATATAATTAATAAAATGGGAATAAACCTTGCTGTACAATTTGTGCCAGCACTTGCTCTAATTTCCCAGACAGCCCAGCCTCATTACCTCCAGATTTGTGCATCTCATTATGATGCTGACACTCACATTTGTGTGATTAGTGCTGAAATTACAGATTCATCCTGATTTAGTGTGGCCTTTATTGCTGTTAATTAGACAACGAAATGTGAAAACTGTTACGGCATTTTAATTACCTGAATGCAATGAGATTTGTATGGTTAAAAAAAAAAAGAGAGAAAATGCAATCTTTTCCTTGAAACAGTTGCTGGCTCCGATGGAAATAGCTGACTGAGAGAAATCTGATGTTTTGCTCCTAGTTGAGATGATCCATTGTGTCTGTATTTGGCACGTACAGTTCCTTTTTTTGTGTGTGTATAAAATGACAGATCGAATATGCTATTTTATTAAAGGGTATTAAAACATGGAAAAACAAAACCGTGAATGGAATAAAGATGGGAGAACTGGTTAATCTAAGTAACTTCTTAAATATTATTTTGGCCAAGATCCTTCAAAAAATGGAGGAACAGCCACCAGTAAGCACAAGTAATGTGCATAAGTGTAACCTCAAGGAAACGCAGCATCAAAGCTCCAAGAAAAGAAGCCCTGGAGTTGCTGGACTTGCGTTGAAGTAATTTTGCACAGATTGTGCCCTGAGCACGAGCCATGCCCTGTAAGAACTTGCTAGGGAAGGCAGCAGGAGGCTGCCCCTATGACAGGGGACTACTGCACTAACAAGTTGTCCCCAGTGACTGTTCACTTTAGGCACACAGCTCACATGTAGGCACTTGCAGGTAGACACACAAACGTACAGGTCTGAGTCTTGTACGGCTCCATGCCTCTTCAGTTTGTATCTCTGGATGTACTTAATTATGGCAGACATGGTCTTTACCAGCACTGCTATGAACACAGAGCCCAGCAAGCCTGCAGCCAGCTGCTGACAACCCAAGTGTGCAATTCGAGAAAAGCACTGTCATGGTACTACAACTTTTGTTACAGACTCAGATTCGTAGAACATTATTTACACTGTACCCATTTAACTACATTTAATAGTCTGTTGCCCATTTAAATCATTCTTCAACAGCGCACCCTACATCAGCATTATCTTATTTGACCATAAACACCTTTCTATACATAACACTATCATTTTGGTGATTCTGACTAAGGTTTCTTAAGCCTGTCTACTCCTTTCATCATATACTGGATAAAATTTTGTGGTTTTTCTTTTGCAAGATCAATAATAATAATAATAAAACAGCATTACGTTTATTTTTGAAAAGAAAATCAAATTGGCACCATAGTTTTTAAACAGACAGATTTCAAGTAGATTTTAAATCAGCAAGAATCAGGAAATATGAAAAAGGACACTCTCAAAGAGATGTCAAATATAATAGATTTTATACCTTTCTATCCAAACAGCAAATGCATCCATGAGTAGCTCATAACATTACAACGTAGTTGGCATGGTGTTGCTCTGAGAGCTTCTCTGGTCTCTATGCATTTACGTTCTTATCTTAAATTATGTCCATTTACATTTTTGGATTGGCAATTTTTAATGAAATAGATAAAGAAAATATTCAACACTTTTTTTTTAAACTATTCTGTAAACTTCTAATGAAACCAAATTCAAAACAGTGTGGTGAAAATGCAAGTCTTTGTATTATTGCTAGTATTGATCTCCTGACTTTTAACATGCAAAAACTCAGCATGCTTATCCAGGTACTCGGTGTTCAGAAAGCAGAGAAAACTGTTTCAGCGATTTCATCCATGGTTTCTTTCATGCAGATACAATGACCGGCACCTTTTCAACCAACGAAGTCCGTTTTTTCCCCTGAATGTTGATTTGGCATGAATCCAAATTTTACTTCCATTAAAAAATAGAAGACAATTACCTTCGTATTTGCTTTAATATTCCTAAAAACAATGGTATTCTCTTACTTTAAAGCCAATATAGTTCACGTTGTATCTGTGGAGTCATAAGACATCACCTTTTCCTTGCATTGCCACGTGCTCATTCAGACATTCTGCTATACAACAGAAATACCACCGTATCTTGCCCTCAGTAGAGAAGAATTTAGGTCCAAGATTATCTGGCTCCCCACCTTCTGCCTCCCCTCTACTTTTGATACCACAGACAGTCCCCTGAACATAATTTTGACAAGTGTACCATGAAGATATTATTGAATTGACCATCTGCCTGAGGAACTAAACATGGATAAAAAGAAGAAAAAAAAAACAACAAGACAGACAGGTATAATATAAATAAATAAGGATTTGTCCAGCAATTTTTCACTCTAAAGACAGCTTCCCCCAGAAGCGTTTTACAAGAATAAGTACCACCATTTTTCAAACTAGGGTTGCAAATATTAAGCAATTTGCCAAAGGCTACACTAGTCAATAAGAAAATCATGAGCAGAGTCCAGTTCCTTGCTGAATTCATTAAAGTGCTAAACAAAGTCTTTAAAAAAGGAGGGCAGGAGACACATATTCATGTATAAATATAAGCAAGAAAATGATGTTGATGGAATAAATACAAATCAGGCACATGGTGTGACAGTACTGCAGCTTTTTGAACCACTTCAAAAAGCAGAAAGAGCAAAATTTTGGCAGAGTCTTCTTTCTCTTCTGATTCGAAGACACTGCATAGTTGAATACACTATTGAGAAAGTGCTCAAGTACACCCTGTTATGCATCATTCCTTGACACCTTAATAACCCTAAACCTAACCCCAATTATGACCCTAACCCAACACCAACATCACCAATTTCTCCCATCAAAAAGTGCTCACAACGGAAGCCTTTTGCTAGACCTGAACTCCCTTTGGGAGCCTTTACACAACCGCACACACAACAGGACTCTGTTTTTTCTCTCTCTCCAAGCACTAACGACCCTAACCCTAATTATGACCCTAACCTGACACCTACGTTGCTAATTTCTCCCATCAAAAAGTATTCACAACGGAAGCCTTTTGCTTTGACCTGAGAGAATGTTCCTATAGAGAACCTTTAAAATTAAAAATTAGGAGGAGGTGTGAATCGTGGTTGTAAACTAACCTTTAACTTCTCCTTCAGAAAAAATAATGAATACCACATGTAATTGGGAAAAAGAGTTGGATTACACAGAATTAGAATGTTGCCAGGGTATTCTGTTTTTTGTATTAATATGTATATCATTCTTCATATTGACGGAAGTTCAGGGGGCAATAATACTGACCCTGAATGTGGAAATGTTACCTGTGAGGTAGGGAATTATCTATATTGTACCAAATATGGTAGCTACGGGAATGCTAATATATATAATGCACACCAGACACAACATGGGAATCATCCTATAACTGAATGGCTAGTCCTGAAAGGCAAGGTATTGGCTATGTGGTCATAAAGCCAGGAAGGTGCTTGACCCTAGAATGGAAGGAAGCTTGCTCCCTGGGGGCAGTAATTCCAAATGTAACTATTACTGAAGATGTACAAAGCCAAAGTCCCCTTGGGACCCATATACACAGAACGAAGAGGACTCCAGCTAATCCTCTAGTGAAAAGGAACAGGGCATTTCACAGGTTTGCGATGTGGTTTATCCCTTGGTTAGGGGTGAGTGAATTAGAGAAAGCTATTGTAAATATATCAGCTGTAGTAGAAGAATTAGAAAATAACACTCTGGATACGATCCAGGCACTAGAAGAGGTGGTGACGAGTCTATCAAAGATAGTATTCCAGAATCTAAAGGTGCTGCTTCTGTTACTCCTTGCAAGGAGGGGTTCACGCTATAATTAATGCCAGTTGCTGTATGTATGTAGACCAAATGGGGCAATCTGAGACTGATCTCAAAAATATTTGGGAGAAAACCAAGACCTTACATGAGGTGACCCAAGATGACACTCCCTGGAGATTTAGAGACATTTGGGAAAAATTGTCTGGCTGCCTGGATGGGATTGGGTCATGTAACTATTTGTTAGTATTCTAGTAATAATAGCATTGTGCATAAAATGCCAAGTATACTCTCTGCTAATATCACTGTTAAAGGAAGTGTACTTATTAGCAAGCATAATTAGTTGCAAGCTTCTGAATGTCATTTCACCATGCAAGGCTGAATGACAGAAGGGGAACAATCAGTCTGACCACTGAGGTCTTTATGAATTGCAGACATTAGCAAATCTCAGTAAGAAAATGCCCTGAAGTGTATATTTGCAATTTCTCTGCTATTAGAGATTATTAAAAGTTATTCATATGCCATGGCTAGAATGGGACAAAAATAGAAAGCTTACATAATCATCTATTATGAAGAATGAGTACTAAATGTAAAAATAATTGAAAATGAGATTGTAGGCAGCCACTGGAAAGCTAGAGTTGCCTTAGCTCTAAAAACACACAATAATGTATTTGTTGGTTAGTGGCTGTAAAGGACATACAGCTGATCTGCATTAATTTATAAACACTGCATGTGACCTGGTCACTGTAACAGTTACTGCCTGCATATATCAACTTGGCTTTGTAACAGAGCTGTTGGGAAACTAAACTGAACCATTAGATTAGCAACAATTGCCAGGTTATGAATCAATCACCCTGTCAACATCACTGATGGAAATAATAGAGGTCTTCAAGTCAAAGTTGCAAGACTTATTTTTACCTAAGCTGGAAAGCAAAGATCTAAAGGACACCCAACAGGTAGGAAGCAATTTTCCACTTTCAGCTAGGCAAGAAACATTGCAGTGACCTGCTAAGTGATCACGGTTTGCAGTCTGTACACAAGTGGATCACGCAGCCCTCACTTTACAAATGAGTTCTCCCGCAGGTGAAGGAAACAAGACTGAGTTTAGCAGAGACACTCAGGAAGACCAGAAAAGGAAACAGAAAAGCAGCCAATACGCAAGTCCTGACAAAGACACCTTTGAAGAAAGTGCTTACTCTTATTTTTGGTAGAATGTAAAGTATCCTGAAGTTTTCTCTTAGGAAACCTTTTTTTCCTCTCTTAGCATTAAGGGTGTGCAACGTTCAACAACATACATGGGTTCACTAGCACAGATGAGTCATACAGTGAATTAAAATGTTCTGTGCAACTGACTTAACTATTGTGCCTGTTACCAACAACATGTTCTAGACTTGCCTGATTTTTGTAGGAGTATACATGCAACAAAACCAGTAATCTGACAATTGCTTAAACTAAAAAGGGTATTCCCGGAGGACAACTCGTCTTTCTCAAACCTTTCAAAATAGTTGTTAGACAGGGAGTCACGATGCCCACTCACACATATCTAAAGCAGACACAGCTCTCACGGAAATTAATGACTGCAGATAGCGTCTATGATCAGCAACCTATACTTTCACCACATTACACTGCTCATTGTTTCACTATCATGTTGAAGAACCTTCTTAGCTGCAATGAAGTGCCACTAAAAGAACGAGGTGCTAGAAAGAGAAAGAAAATGATGTGGCCTTGTGATATTCAGAGGTCATGGCAAAATTAATCAGCATGTGTTGCCATCAGTACTATATCCAGAAGTTCAGGCTGTCTAGAGGTGAAAGAATATAAAATTAAAGATGAACTGTGACTCAGAGAGAGGTCAGGAATGGTCTCCTTTCAATTCATCTCTCAGCATAATATACTATGTGTAATAGAGGCCTTACCCCCTGAAGATGATGCAATAGAAAATGGGAAAAATACTTGTTATAGTATGTATGAAGGAAACAAGACTTTTGCTGCATCTTTTAAAGTGCATTTCTAGTATATACTACCCTTTGAGAGACCACTTGTTGCAATTTAAAAACTAAGTTATGTATGGTTACATACCACTGCTACTTCGGTCTGTTTCATAACGAAAAAAAAGTCTAAAGCCCAGAGAAGCCCAGCAACTTCAAAAGTATCTTCTCTTTGTGAAAACTACAGAGGTGGAGCACCAGAAGGTGTTTACTGTTAACAAGAAAGACTTTTGAGACTTAAGGTCTTTAAAACCATATTAGTGATAATGACATTCAATATCAAATCTCACAGAGCTTTATAAAACATCATTCTGAAATGCAGCACACTTCTGCAAAGGAACTCATTAAGAATGATACACATAATCATGTCGACGCTGGGAGAAACCCACTACCCACATGATACTGCAGGATATCCTGTGGGAGCATAAAGCTTTCCTTTTCGGGTCTGATGGAAGCTCCTGGTAAACTGCATTTCTTGCAAAGAAAGAGGGAGAACAAACCAATTAACTGCTCTTATTAGTAACAATCTCAGAATTAAAGCAGAGATAAAGTACACTTAGGTCCTAAATTCATGATCTGGGTGCGGAAATTACATTTTCATTTAGCGATCCAAAGGGGTTATGCATAGCAGCAAATTTTGCAACGCAACTGAGTTTGCACATACTAAAAGACGTATGTACTAATGGATGCCACATGGACTTTAATACTTCAAACTAGCAAAACCCTATCAGGCCCCTAATGACTTTTACCTATATTTCTTAAGGTATTTCCATACTAATTGTACTTTGTTCACTAAATGCTACTTTGAAATAGCAGCCAAATGTCTTAATAATGGTGTCTGATGATTGTAGCTCAACATAACAGACAGAACAGTACTCCTTCTTTATAAATACTGTTTTCCATTTCCAGCAATGAAGTTAAGTGTTTCAAAAGCATCATTTCATGGTTCTTGTAGTATGCACAAAAAAGGACATTAGTCTTTCTGTTCCCAGTAGCAGATGAATACACACAAAAATGTATTGCCAGTAAAGGGTGATCTTGTTTTATGGATTTTAACTAGTATTTGTATCAAGCTTGAGCAGAACCCATGTAATATCACTGATACAGCGTAAGTTTAATCTTATTCACATGATTTTGCAGTACTTATTCTCATTAGAGGCAAAAGCTCCTAAGGTCAAAGGCAATGGGGAAGATGTTTCATTTCCCTTCATACTCTGAACGCTACCTGGAATTAAACATAGTGCTTAAGTATCTGGATGCATTTAGATCTGCTCAAAAAGCATTTAATATCCTTCTGTAAATAGCAAATTCTGTCACTGAGGTGGTGCAAAGAACTCCTGCAAGTGTTATCAAATTGGTATGTAAAATATATATCATATTATGATACATAATATGCTTATATAATATGCTCCCTATATGCTTATAAAAATGTAATAACGAATTAAACATTTGTGTGTGAAGTGTTTGTATTTTCCACTATGATGAAAGCTTCTGTTTAGTCAAATATAGCTCTGGATTAATAGTTTCAGCTGCTTCTAAAGAAAAAAAGCACCTGACAAGTTACTACATCAATTAAATGGAACCAAGCCAAATGAGGAATATACTAATAACTTCTGGAATGAGAAATGTTAATTCTTTTACATTAACTGGCCTTTTGGGGTTTCTAATAGGCTGAATCTAGCATACTATGGGATTTTAACATTGACATGTTTCTAATGAGAGGTTAATGAATCTAATCTCTCACACTACGGTGAAACACAAGACTGGGATTCAGGGAGCCAGCTCTGATGGTGTTTGGCTGTGTTCCAGTTGAGTTCACTTATTTACGAAGAAGTTTCCATCAGATGTTCCTTTTCGTATGGAAACAAAGTGACTTGGGACAAAATGGTCCCTGTGGCATGGAAGAGACTGTCAGCAGCCCAAGGAAGAGGCCAATTCTAAATTAAAATTCATTAACCTTAGCATCTGTCAGAGTTTTGAAAAGAAAAAAAATAAAAGGGGGGGGGAATGCATTAGACAGAGACAAACAGAATTACCATGGTTTCCCTGCTTTCCAGCAAACTACTTACTAAATCAATAGCCTTCGTTCTCTGAGAATGGTATGTGCATTTGAAAAACAGAAATATGATTCTGGCTAAGTACTGTTCTTTACGGACAACTCCCTTCAACTACCTGCTATTTGAATGTGATAAAAATACCTTTTTTTACTGTCTCCCTTTTTCTGTCCCCCTGGTCCCCACCCCAGCTTTTTTTTTTTTAAATACCTCCCAAATTCTACTTCTTCCTTAAGGAATGTAAAAATCCAGTAAGAGTTTGCAGCCATGTAACATGGAGACTTCATGGGGAAAAGAACATGAAAACCAGTTTGAAGATTACTTAGTGCTAGTGAAGCTTCTATACATGATGAAATCACTACGGGTGAGACAGTGCAGTTTTCATTTGTACCATGCTTATATGGTCCACAGCTAGGTTTCCTACATGCTACTGCAATGCAAATACTGTATGAGAGAACTCCAGAAAAAAAGTAATTAAAAAAATACTTTCCTCTATTCTGAAGCAAGCATTTAGGAAAATGGTGGGATTTAAAGATGAAAAACTAATAAGGAGAAAACAAGATTTCATTCTTCTCTCAGCAAGCACTAAGACCAGCACTATGGATGCAAGGAAAAAAAAAATCGACACCATAAAAGGCAAGTAAAAATTTTAAATTTTTCCTTTGAAATCTACTGATTATTAGATACAGATGTATTATTAGGTAGTTATCAAATACAACTGTATCACAGAACTATAGAATCCCCCAAGTAGGAAGGAACCCAGAAGGACTCTAGTCACTTCACCATCTTGGTAGCCCTCCTTTGGACATTCTCTAATAGTTTTATGTCCTTATATTGTGGCATCCAACCATTTTTAAGGCATAGTTCCCAAACATGAGAGAAATAATACATCAACAAGCCTTATCTAAAACACATTTGCAAAATAACTTTTTGTTCTTCTGAATTTGTAATACCGAGTAAAATTTTGGTTTTATGCACTGTTGAAACTTTCGAGTGGATTAACTGCTCAGCTTGAGTACCAGGAAGAGCTGATGGAAGTAATGTGTAAGTACTATTTTCCTCAGGAGACAATAATTTAATGAGAGCAACTGAAAGATGAAGTCTGTATCTGATTCATCAACTAATAAAGGAAGTTTGAGGTAATCTGAAGTGTGATTACTGATGCTAGTTGTCATGCAGACAGGCTTGTATATTTGGGTATCATTCTTGTCAGTTTAAATAGTATTAAGAAAATATGTTGACCTAACTTGTTTCTGGCAGAACACCGCTTGCTGTGTAACTTCATAGCAAGGGTTTTTATCCCCTTCTTGACTCTCAGAGCAGCATAAAGTAACAGTGTTTTGGCCAAATTTATGTATGGTCAAACAGAACGCATCCCACCAGCTAGGCCTAGAAATCTACCTGCCACCAAAACACTGTTAACAGTTTTCATGCAAACCACACCCAAAGAGTCACACTGTGAGAAATGCACAGACATCACATACTCTAACCCAACTAAGTACACAATTTACAAGGTCTACAGGTATAGCAAGCAGTTTCATGCCTCACACAACAATGAAGTCTCATTTCCCATCTCTAGCTGGATTCTCATTTAGCCAGGTAAAAAACCTTTCCCAGTTAAGCTCCATATGGATTCTCTGTAAACCAGTAACAGATATAGCTTAGAGCAGGGAGTCTTACTCTCCTTACAGCTATAACTTGTGATTAACAGCTCTACTAAGCCACCCACATTCAGAAAAGTTGTCATCTTTGAGAACTTCAGCCTCTGTCAAATTTGGTTTAAATTAGTCCATATATACAAAAAGCACTGCAGAGAACAACAGTGTGGACAAGATGACCAGCAGAGACAACGTGAGTTATAAGCCTTATTTCTTTAAGAAACGAAGGAAAATAGTGCTAATCTGGATGACTCACTGTAGAATACTCAAGATATGAAATATATCAAACAAAAGTCAATAATGCATTTGAGTACATATATATTTATCTGAATATATATACAAATGAAAAATCATAAACACCTCAAAGCAAATGGAACTGAGAAACTTCCAGATGTTTGTGAAGTGGTATTAGTGTTCACTGGCAATTCAAAAGTCAGTTAGCATTTCAATACATAATCTACTTTACAGTAATGTCCTCAAAACACACTTTTTTTTGGCAGACTACTCTGACGAATATTTGGAATTTGTTTTTATACAATTTGTATTTCCTAGCAATTGGAAACACGATCCTACAATTTAACAGTGCCACAACATGGGTAAATAAGTACATTTTATGCAAGTTATTCAGCCAGTCTTACTGCTTTTCAAATGTTATATTTCTACTTTTCAACTGTAAATGATCAGCATCCTGCTCTCATGCCTCTCTGCTTAGCTTCCTTTTAAGTTGATTCTTGCCTGGAATAAAGTTGCTTTTCAATAGAAGCAGGTTGTAGTGAACCAAAGTCTCGTAATACTTCAAATATTTGATTTATATTTCCAATTTATTTTTAAGATTAACATGCTCTTCTGCCTCCCTCACCAGATCTTGAGTTAAATTACAAATGCTAATCCAAGTCTCTCCATTCACTCTGTGGGAGCTCAGGTTCCTTATTTGGGTTAGTAAACTCCAATTCTGGGGCCAGGGACATCCCTTTTCACTGGTGCTATACTAGGAGAAGGTTTAAACCACTCTGTAAAGTGGCACAGTCCTAACAGATTGAAACATTCTAGTCTGACAGTGTTTTCTTTCACCTTACAAGCTTGTAAAATACATAAGATTTGGAATTATGAACAAAATCTTCTAACAAAAATACATGCTTTAGCACCGGGATAAGAGATCATCCATGGGTATGGTGAACTTTGCAAGAGATGAAAATAGAAGATATAGTAGAAGCTTTAAAGATTTTCAGTACATACTTGAAGAAAATCACACTTCAAATAATAAGCCTAAATAGAACATGCAAGTATAACAAGATGTTCAACACTGGTAACAGTATTGTTCCCATCAAAATGGACCTCCACTACTGCAGCAAAGTAAAGTCATATGTTCTCGGCTGACAAAGATTATTTTTTCTTGGATGGGTAACATTCAAAACTAACACTGTAAACAAACAGAGAAAAAAGACAAATAACTTTGAATCTAATCAAAGTAACTTAAAAATAGGTAGCAAAATAAGAACAGTCTGTAGATGTAATATTTTGTTGAATATATATTTGAGACAACCTTCTACTACAAAGAGGACACTGTAAAATGACTTCCCTTGTTTCACTGTAATGGAGGAAAATACTGCCAGTTAATACTATTAAAGATGAGAAAGCTGCAAATGTTCACCTTCTCAAAGCCATCCACATTTTTCACAGTCCAAACTGAGATCCCTCGTGGCACAGTGTTCCAGCGTTATTTTTAATAATGGCAAACAAAAACAACAAAAATCTCACTTGCCCAGTTCTTGCATTCCCATTTCATTCTTTTAAAGGCTGTTAACATGTTCAAAAGTCTCCCTTCAACAGGCTATCAAATACGGCAGAATATTCCGTGACTTCCCTTTATTCTCCCCAAGTAGTCCTGGCAATCGTAGAAACAAGGGAACAAGAGGCAGAATTGCTATCTGCTGGAGGAAGGCTGAGTTCTCTGGATTACTTCATGAAATGATTATTGTACAGTCACTTGCCTCCCACAAATTTTTACGTGGAACCAATGTTGGTAAGAAACATGTTTAGGAAGCAAAAGTACAGCTTATTCCTCATGAGAATGACATTCTCTTCTTCCCCCAGCTTTACAGAAGACCTGGTAGAGGTTTTTTACTTGTTTAAAAGATTTGCTGTGTTTTTTTCCACCTGTCAAAATTCTTCCCTGCAGTGAAATTGTCTGGAGACAAAGGGCAAAGTGACTCTATTCATGAAGATTATCTTTAGCAATTAACTAAGACAAACAGCTAATGAGTCTGAAGGTGTAATATGCAAGGCAGTTAAGTGTGGGTAGCAGAAAGAACCTTAAAGAGAAACCAGAACAATCAAGAATAGAAAAAGAACAAGAGATGATAATGCCTAGGATTAATTAGATAATTGATTAAATGCATATGACTAAATTGATTCAAGAAACCAGATGAAAAGCTATTCTTGGGTAAGACAAAACGTATTTGCTTTCAGCAAAAAGATCAGATGTTCCTTCTAACACCACCAAAAAAGTCAAACAAAAAAACAAGCTCACCCCAGCTAAAGTTCTCCAGCTGTCATCCCAGTATTTATTACACTGTCACTGCCCAGTGCTCTTGAATTGTGCATTACCAATATTCACCATTGCTCTGAACAATGTACCACAGTCTTTTTATGTTGGGGTATGTTATTTAGATACAGAAGGGCTACAAGAGCAAAAAATGCATATCAAAATTAATTCCAAGTTGTTTCACACTGCACTAAAAATCTCAACATTTGCCAAAGTTCAAATGCATACCTCTTACCAGCAATACCCCTAGAACTAAATTATATCCGTCTGCTTTTCTGATAGTTCAAATAAAGGAGGAAAGAGATTAAATAAATTGCTAAGGTTTCACAGCAAAGTTGACAGCACAGTTGAGAAAGAAAATAAAAAAGAACATTTTACTTCTATTAAAAATTCTGCCTTTTCACCAGCATATTTGTTTTCTTTCAGAAACATAACCTTGAATTTAAGTGAGCCAAAAGAACACAGGTCTCTGCACAGATGCCTGTTTTGGATAAGCTTTCCTATCATTTGCTGTCCAAACTCTACTATGTTTCTAGTCTTATTAACTACAGTTTGCTTTGGAGAGGATGGGGGGAACTTTGCTCCCCTGGCAATGAGCAATTAATTATCAGGCATATTGATTGGAAATATAGATTTACCAAAAACGCAAAGGAAAAGGAAACGTTTACACAGCATTGTTGTCCTCAGAGACCTCTCTCTCACAATTTCAATCCCTCTATAGGTATCAGAGTGAATTACACTGGACTACTTCACCTTACAAAGAATGTCCAGAAATAAGCACTGTTTAAACTCCCAAAACAACTTCCCATCAGATCCATGTGAACAAAAATAATCTAAAATTTCAAATGACAAACAGTTAACATGTAAAACCAGAGACGGTCAGCTTCAGTTGTGCACAATGCAAGAGGGAACTTTTAATAACTGCAGTGAACTTGAAGAAAGTGAATGAAGAGAGAGAACTTAAAATATAATACTCTACAGCCCATGTCAAACTACATATATTAATGTCAGCTGGGGCAAACAGCACCATGACAGCTGTAGAAATTTTTTTCCAGGCTCCAAAATTACTAACATTTTTGAAGACATTGACTTTTCCTTACTGTAGTTAAAAGATCACATCTTTTCCTATTCAAGTACAAGATCACTGAGGACGCCTTCTGAACAAGTTGTTTCATCTTCTGCTGGACTCCCTACTGCTTACATCTACCTACTAATCCACTTCAATATTTTAAGTTTATACTCCTAACACACTCCTTTATATATATATCTTTTCATCAGGACTACAAAATGGATCCTAATATACTTATTCCGGAAGATCTTACTGTACATAGTAAAACATGCAATTGGTCTTCTATTATGCAGCATAATAACGACCATTTCATGAAAAAATAATGGCAAATGTTTTCTTTGCAAACTGCCAGTGTTTTACTTCAGGCAAATTCACAATTCAATACTATACTCTTGCTTTAAAAAGAAAACACAACCAAGACATAAACACACACACAAAACCACAAAGATTTTCAATGATTCTTAATGCCATTGCTAAATAAATGGTGCCAGTCAGCAACAGGGTTCCAGGCATATCTTATGATTGAATATTCCCATTATGGATTTACTCAAGGAAGACTCTAGGGGTAAGGAGCAAGAAAACATTTCTGTAGAGGTTTTCAGATCTGATTTCGTTTTATTGATGGTGCTCTCTGTGAGCTTGACACATTACAGCCAGTGGTGCAGGGCTTCTTTGTTTTGTCTGGGGAGAGGGATTATATTTAATTCAGACTTATCAAGCACTTCAGTTTCTCCTGACCTAAATTTTAATTGAATTTCTTAAGACAAAGCTGCTTTTTGGTTTGCTGCTTCCATCAGCTTTCTTTCATGATTAGATTTGCATAGAACAATTAAAAAAATAGCTAAAATACACCTGAGTATAATTGGTTCTAACCCAGGAAAAGTATCACACATACTGCTACATTTGGTCATAACTTTCACTCACAGTCAATACTCTAATATATTCCACCTCTATATTGAGTTTTCCTCAAACTGTCTAGTGCCTCATTACTATAAAATGAAGAATTCAGTGAAATAACTATATCTAAATCCATTAAAACTAATTCAAAGCAGTGCAAGAACATGGAAAGTGACAGCTTCATTGACTTTTACCTTTTCAGGTTTATAGCTCCAAGTGATCAGCGTATTAAGCACAGACCTCTAACCCTCAACTCAGCTAGAAGCAGAACAGGAAAATAAATTCCTGGGAGTCAAAGCCTGTATTCACTTAGACTACTGCTGACTCAGGGAAGTTTTGCTTTCACTCAAACAGAAAAAAAAATAATCTTGTAAAAACACTGATGTGTCTACATTTTGTTAAATACAAAGAATCACTAGTGATAAGATGACCTCCTCTGGGTTTAATCATCTTAGTAAATAATTTATATTTATATTGAAAAAAATCACAAGTACCACCTGCCTCTCTTGCCCCCACCCAGTATTTGAGGCTGGCAGTAGGACCATCCAGGCCTACAGACATTACCCCTGTCACGCAACCTACATCCTCACACACAAACGGAGAAGTACATGTACCTGATCTAAGCCTGGCAATGTGGCTACTTTGAACTGCACATGCAATACAACTCTGGACAAATTTTCTTTCTGCTCCCCAGCCATAAAGGCAGGTAAATAAAAAAGCTGAATCTATTCATAAAACATAAGATATATGAAGAGATTCAAAGACAGCTTCCTTCTGAAATAGATAACAAAAGCTACACTAGATTTAAATATGGAAATGACATACCTCAAATGGTAAGTAAGAGGCAACTACTGAGGATATACAGACATTTGGGGCATAATCTTGTACGTTCCATTCAGTTTCCAAATAACGCATTTATAATAGTTTTTGTAATATTGTATCTTATTCTAAAAGAAAAAATCTGCCTTGATTTCCAATTTAGTAATATTTTGAAATGCAACTCTATTTTTAGCGCACAGCTATTTTAGCTAAAATTTGTTACTCAGCATTTCTAGACTCACTTTCCCAAAGCAGGCACAAAATTTAATGGTGGGGAAAAAAAAATCTCCTTCTGTTTCCTGGTGTTAATAATATTCAGAAATGTCTCAAAAATGTGATGAAAAAATTCATTGGACCTTATACTGCTATTGAATGTTATCAGCAGAAACCTTATTCAATCACCTGCTTTATACCGCTAGGTGTAAACAAGCTGTTTGCCCAAAACAAAAGCTGTTAATGTTGTGGAACACACTTGCACTTCTATTACTCCAAAGACTCTGGAGCTATACGCTCCATTACTACTTTCTGTAAGTATTACTCCAAGCCTATTCAGAATCTTGCATATTTCACAGGCTGGCTCTTGACTCATTTATCAAGTCCTTCCATCAGGAATTAAATAATTCTGCTTACTTTGTTGCTGTCATTGCTGCTTTTCTCTAGAATCGTAATAAACATAAGCATTCCTTCCTGCCCAAATGACTGGGCACAAAAACACGGCCTTGAGAAATGTTTGCTGTTTCGTTTTCTTAACAGAAATTTTTCCACTGCCTTATACTAAAAGTAATCAGTATTTATTGTAACATTACTGCTTTTTGTAATACTGTGTCAAAACTCTTTATCAAAATGAAAGAAGGCACTTCAATTTTGTACATCAACCCTTAGTACAAATCAGAATAGAGCTTTTAAAATAAATTCTTAATACCACAATATGCTCCCAAATTAACCTTAGTGCTGCATTATTATTATGATATTACTGCAACTGAAATACAATATTCTAATGATTAAGAGATTCTTAAGAGCAGGTAGCTAAAGGGGGAAAGAGTACTTTGGAAGAAAGAAGTTTGCAAGACTGAGGGGCTTGATGACCTACTGCAGGTATCAACAAGAACTCAGGGGTAAAGATTCTGCAGAAAGGCTGAACAATTTCTTAAGCTTCGGAGGAAAGTGAAGAATTATTTACCCAAGACGTACACTTCTGAGGTGAAGAAGAAATATTGTCAGGTTCAATAATATCAACAGAGGACACACCGGAACAAAATGATCATAAGAGCAGCAAGCCAGTCACACCAGCTGGTTATGTTCTGACAGGATTTTAATACAGAGGTAAGTTTTAATGACTACATCTTAGCAGTTCAGAAACCTGATTCTTGACAGCCAGAGGGCAGTAAACATTGCCAGAAGCACTAGAGGTGGTTTGGGGAATCACAGTCCTGTAACCTTTACTTCAGTTTAGCATTTCATACAAATTATGTCAGAACTAAATATACATGGGAACATAGCTTCCCTGCAGCTAAACAACAACGGTACTTGGTAGATTAAAGCACAAGAATGTGCTATCATCTCTGAGAGACTCACTGTATTAACAAATAATACTTGTTGCTGCACTGCAAGTGAAAGATGAACACATTGTTAGGGCCAACCTAAGCTGTAGTTCCTACTGTAAAAACTCCCAAAGACAAAGCTACGTTGGGCTGTGAAAGAAGAATTGTTTTCATTTTGTATAATTCTGATATATAGACATATACACAGGCACAAACACACATACATACTACTTTTTACAGTGTGTATGAAGAAAAAGGATATTATATGGAAAGTCTGTATATCTTTTCAGCAAAATGGTAACCAAGTAGTTCTACCTTCAGATTGCATGCTGCAATAAGAATAGCCAGATATTTCATGGAAATAGAAACTCTATTGAAAATTGTTCTATGAGCTTCTTAACTAAGAAAACATTCAGTGAATGAGATCTGCCTACTTTCAGAACCTCTTTCCATCACATAATTCCTATACTGAAGAAAAACACAAACACGAAACCAGCAAAGGTTTCTGCACTCTGTGCACGTAATTCTATATATAAGCTATGCCAATAATTTTAAGCACTAGCCTGTTGAAGACCTGCATGTGCAATAAATTTCACATGCAAAAACTTGAAGAAAAACCTACAATGAAGAAGTTGATAGTCCCATATAATACTTTGCTGAATATATTTTAAAATAATTTTACTAACAGTACTTTAGCTTAACATCACTATCCATACAACATATAGAGGGTACCTTAAAACAGCAATGACTCAAACCTTCAGCATTTACTACATGACCAACACTGGATTACAGCCACCAAAATAGAAGATCAAATTCATTAAGGACTGAAGGTAAGAAGCAAATAATCAAGCCATCCCTTTCTACACTGAACAACTTTTTACATAGTATGAAGCAGATACAAAAATGAGAAGGAACAAGATCAGCCTCAGACATAAGTCTTTTCAGATAAAAAAAAAGAATACTTAAGAAGCTGGAGTATTAACAATGGAACAAGTGGGAAGCTTTTGGAGAGGGAGGGAGAGCCTCTGAATAAGCTATGCCCACTGTGGGATTCAATCGGATGTGATAGGGACAGTTTTCAAAGACTCACAGATGCTAGAAATTGAGATTTTCTTACAAGCAGCCTGTTACCAATTAAGAGGCAGAAAGCTTATTTCACACTGAACTCTTTTTTACCCCTTCGAATTCAGAAGCTTGGCCTACTTTGAAACTATTTTAATTGAACCTGTTTTACTATCACATTACTATATATGACACATACAGCAATGACTAATGCATTAAGTGTGCATGCTCGAAACATATTTCTGGAAAAGCAAGCTTAACCACGGACAGATGCTTAACAGGAAAGGCAGCAAGTGAAAACTAATGGGATTTATGTATAAATTCAAACAGTCTCTGACACAGAGACTTTGTCCAGAAGCAAGGTTCTGGCAGATCTATGTAAAATGTCAGTAACATGGCCTGTTAATGAATAACATGGTAACAGATATATGCTTCATATAAAACATGTTGTCCCATACTGTGCACCTACAAAGAGCTAAACAACATCTTTCACTAAAAAATAATTTAATCATAGATAACTATTAGCTAGGAGATTTTTGTCATTAAAAACCAACATGCAATTACTCTATAATATAATCCAGGATATGAAAGGTCTGTGCAAAGTAAAAGTAGTCACTTTTCTAGTGTGCAGTATGTTTTCTAGAAGAAACTTCACTGCAAAAGCTGCAGTTCAGGAAATACCAATATTCATTTACTTTGCAGATTAGTGACACTCCAACCTGCAAAAGGAACTGCAAATTTTGTAGTGAAACTGTGTTAATTGTGCTGAGTTTCAAAGAATCACAGAAAGGTTTGGGTTGGAAGGGATCTTAAAGCCCAGCCAGTTCCAAACCCTTGCCACGGGTAGGGTCACCTCCCACCAGCCCAGGTTGCCCAAAGCCCCATCCAACTTGGCCTTGGGCACTGTCAGGGATGGGGCAGCCACAGCTTCTCTGGGCAGCCTGTGCCAGGGCCTCATCACCCTCAGAGTAAATGAGTTTATACAATTAGGCTTGCAAATCAACTCTGCTTTGATTAAATATTAAAATAGCTCCTGCCTAACCACTTTACAAACAACTTTACAGAAGACATTCTGATATATTTTCTGTATACCTTCCACTGTAGATAATGGCTTTATTCCCTTCACCCTATAGTCATTTTCTACTATCCAGCCAGACTCATACAACTCAGCAAGTGGAGAGAACTATGCCAACAGTATTATATCCCAACAAATGGCCAAAGTGAAGCACGAAGACTGTCATCATTTTACTTGCCTGCACTAAGTGTTTGTGTAACTGAAGGCACTGACATAAAGTGGACCTTACCTTACACAATCCACACCAGATATTATTTCAGTGCTTAACTGTTTTTTTAAACACTATATTGAAATATCTTGATATAATACACTTAGTAATCTGTGTATGAAAGTGATCATCTCTTGTGCTTTAAGGTCTGTTTCCACCTACCTGTCTTGTTTTAATTTTATAAATTAATATCAAATTTCAGAACAAACCTGATCTTCCTGCCAAATTCACATTTTTTCTTGCTTTCTCTTCTGGCTTGATGCACTCTACCCGTATTGTATTTCTGTGAAGCTCACTGTTTATTACATGTGGTTATTACCCAAAACTAAAACAACCATTATCTTCTGAGAATCAATATAAAATTTCAGGCTGTCTTTGGAATACTTTCCTTTATCTTCTTATAGATTTTTGTCTCCAGGTGAGCTTACTTCAGCTTTTTCTACTCAAAAGAAACTCTGTGGCATATTGCTGTTTGAAACTAATATCAAATTTGAAAGTAACAGGTAACAACATCAGGAGCTGAGAGAAAAAATCTTTAGGTCACCTGAATGAACCTCAAAAATCATACAGAATATAAAAGAATAAAGTAGAACATTGTAACACAAAGATGACAAACTGAGTGTACAAACATGGATAGAGGAAGGAAGGAAAATTACACAAACCTTTTTTCTCTTCTGTGTTCTGACAGGGTATCTGTGCCATCTGTCTGCACTTCTGCACAAGGAACAACTGATCTTACTCTAAATGGTGAAGTACTATTTCATGCACAAATTTATCACTTTTACCATCTCTATGTTACCAACACATTCATATTTCTAAACAAGAATGCTTCTGAATTTCCAAGTTTGTGAGAATCTCGTGTATAAGTACTTATATCCAGAAAAGTCTTACCTTCTACCAAGGATTGGCTCCCCCAAGGCTCCCAAAGCAGAGTAGTCCATGCCATAGAAATTCAACCCTAGAAGTATCTTATTTCTCCATTTTGAATCAGGATCCAGTACTTGAACACAGGCTCGTACCCACGGAAGTGGGGAATTTGGACCAGGTCTGTTGAGTTAGCCAAAAAAAAAAAAAGAACACAAAAAACACACAGTCATGCTGTCAGAAAAAGTACATGTTCATTTTCATCAGCCCTCTCTTTTTGCAGAGTGCAATTATAGAGAAAGCTATGGCACATAAAAAAACATTGAAAATAACCTACAAGCCTACAAAGATTCAATGCACATTCTTCAGTGGCTTAAAACTGTTGATGCACAGAACATGCTTGTCCCACTAAAAGGTCATTCATTTCTAAGGTGTACATGAAACTTCCTACAGTGGGTAAAGAAGTTACCACCTAGCACATTTTCCATCACTGAGCTTGGCCCAGCCGTTTTCCAATACCATCCTCAGCGTTTTTACGGTACACCAGCATAATATACTGGGACAAAATCCATCATTTACTCATAGAAAGAACTATAAAAGCAGTGACAGGTAAGCAATACAAGTTTCAAAGATTGCTTAACACTTGTACACTTTATTTATGGATAAAACTCCAAAGGGGCAATTGCTTAGCAACAAAAAGCTCTATTGTTAGAGAGCAGCACCTGAATATGCAGACTAGTTGAACTATCCTAGATACAGCATTGAGATACCAGACTCACTCTCTCCCGAGCTCAGAGTATAGAGCAACAGGCTTTACTGTAAACATTCACTAACACGATACAAGTAAAAGCATAGTCCAGACTTATAAATATCAATATCATCTGCTCGAAGTTTTCAGGATATCTGTAACATTAAAACTGTAGGTGCTAATATAGTACAGAAATTTTGCTGTATGTACCCTGCATTTAGTATACTCAAACCATTCAAAGCAAATTTTTAAAAAAAAAGATTTTTTTTCCAAAACCTCTCTCAGAAACTACATTTATTTCAAACACGAGTGTGTTAACTGAACACTGTCCCTCTCCTACTTCAAAGTTCAAAAAAATAGCAGTTCCAAGAAGCCAGATCTAAGTAACTTAATGCAGCAGTAAAAGCATTAAGGTGTGACTGTACCATAACAGAACCTGTAATTTTAACATGGTATAAAGCATGGTGCAGCTTCACCACACACGAAAGATGTAGCCTAAAGTATAGTGTACAACTCAAAGTGCATCCAGGGTTCCAGATGGGTTTGCACTGCCTGTGTGAAAGCCCTTAGCACTTCATCTTCATAGATGTCCCATCTACCTAGAAGAACGCTAAAACGGTTACCTCTATGCTTCATATCCCAGTAGGAGAGAGTAACAAAAGCCTGTTTTAACTTCAGTACACATTACTGCCCATGATTGTTTTCCCCTAGGGTGCTATGTTGGAAGATCTAGAGACAGGGTCTGGGGACAAAGAGGAAAGAGGAAGGTAAATTTCAGAAGAGACAAAAGTACTCTTCTATTGAACCTCTCTAGACACTATCAAAGTGCTAGTATACTATGGGTGACAGAGATCTTGGTGATGGAACACATGCAAAAGCAATGGCATTTCTAAATCTGCCAGTTTACCACAAATATTAAATCTGGACAAGCCACCTTCAAGCAAGATATACAGAATCTCCCTGGAACTCAAAAAGTATCCTTACTTGCAATTTGGAAGTGAAATGAACCATGCTTTTCGAGAATGGTAATGTTAGGAGTCCGAGTTTAAGGACTTCTCAACTCCATTGCCATTCCACTTGCAAATGATTAAAAATTGTAAGCTCCTGAAAATGAGTATCG
Organism: Anser cygnoides; assembly: GCF_040182565.1. Lineage (NCBI taxonomy): Eukaryota > Metazoa > Chordata > Aves > Anseriformes > Anatidae > Anser > Anser cygnoides. Next base: position 19,837,979 of record NC_089877.1, on the reverse strand, counting down.
ATGTACAAAAGCAGGGTTTTGTGCTGTTTTTCAGTTAGATCAGTTCCCTGATCTTGTTCACTGAACTGCTGCACAACAGCTTTAAAAGTACAAGGGAGGGGCTAGTGAAGGAATGTAAAAACTCATTTAAGCATGTCCACATTAGCAGTGCTGACAAAGGCAGTCCACTGCCTCAGGATGAAGCAGACAAATTACTTGTCAATTTTGCTATTTTTTTTTCCCCCACAATGATATGTACTGGAGTATTCTGTACCATTGTGCAGAACTGTGCCAAATAACTAAAACCAAAATATCATAGTCAGGAAAAAATAAGTGTCACAGTACTAGTAAAAGAGTAATTCTTTAGCTCAGGTACAAAGCCCTTCACAATACAGGGTGCCAGATCTTCACTGCAGTTAAACCCAAGTTATGAGCTGATTCAAAACTCAACTATCCTAACTACTAATCCTAAACTTTCCTATCTGATACAGTTAACACACATCATCGATTTTATGGAAAAAAAAAAAAACAAAAAACAACTCATATTGTATATTTCATAGCAGCATAAATGGAAATGAGTTCCTTCAGCGTGTTTTTCCTAATATTCTTACTGTTTTATTCTTTCCTAATAGTCTTACCGTTGTGGTGTTGAATAGTCGTATGTCATGAGACTGAAGCTGTCTACTGCTGAGGCCAACTGATCAAATTCTTTCTTCGTGAACATTCCTGGCTGGTTAGTCCTTTTAAAACAAAACAAAAACAAAACAAAACAAAACAAAAACTATTATAACGGTCTTGCTTGCTTTCTCCTTTGGGTTTCAAAATCTTACTTTTTTTTCTTAAGGCACCTCAGAATGAATCTTAGTACCATTTTTAAAATAAATAGTAAAGAAAAAAAATATTCAGTGCTACTTCTGTTGCCAGTAGGAAGAATCAGACATCTACAGCACGCTAAGCAAATCTGCATCACTAGCATGGCTACAATAGTGGTTGTAAGGGCTGTGAACTAATCAAGTTGCTTTAGATATTTATCAGTTGAACTCTAAAGGCTTTTACAGAACTCTGAATTGCTTGGTCTGTCAAACTGTTCTTGGTATTTATAAAACTAAAGGTTACCTGAACCATACTTAAATGGATGACTGCAGCTGTTGATAACAAAATACAAATATAAATCAAAGGTAACTTTTTGATTAATCTCCTAAGCAAAGATGATTTTATCACAGAATGGTTTGGGTTGGAAGGGGCCTTAAAGCCCGTCCAGTTCCAACCCCCTGCCATGGGCAAGGAAACCTCAAAAAAAAAACCAAAAAAAACTTACTCTTCATCACAACAGGAAACATAAGGAAGCCTTAATCACAGGGCAAAGATGGTAGTGAACAAAAGAGAAGAAGCTACTGCAAAGAAACAGTGTTCTCAGAGGGCTCTGAAGCATAAAAGATAGGTAACGTTGAGTATTCTCCTAAATAGCCTAAAAAAAACCCTAAAAGCTAAACTAAAAGCGGGGCTCACAGGCGAACACTGCAAAGAAAAAAATGTAGTTTAACAGCTACGAATTCTAGCACGGCGGCCATTCTAACAGATTTAAACAACTGTACGAGATCCCTCTTGAGGATAGAGGGGAAGAGACTGAAGAATTTAGAACTCTCCAGTGATATCAGAAACCACTACTTGACCTACAAATTAGCAGGCAACTCCTACGTAGAACTCCTATGTAGACCAGCTATACATTACCAGTCACTCGCAGTCCAACCCAAATGTAAAAAACAAAAGAGATGCTCAGCAACAGGTGCAAGTAATAGACTGGAAAAAACAACAACTTATTTTGACCCTCATCGCTTTTGGATCAGTGCGTAAATTCTGCATCCAACAACATTTACTGAATGGGTCACCAGAGCATAACAGCATTCTGCTATTGTTTTAAAAGGACACTTTCTGTTCTCCCACATTAGGAAATCAGTTAACGGAGTACAGGTAATGAAGTGGGGCAGAATAAATCATTTAACATGTCTGTCATGTTATAAGGGAGCAAAGCATGAATGATATTTGCAAGTGAGGTCAATGGACCTGACCAAATGCACACTGGATTACGTAGCTCTAATTTGTACAAAAGCACAGTGGCGTTCTGGCTGCCTCAAGTTTTCAGAACCAGTTATATGCTTCTCATAAAGAGGAGAAATCCCGTCCCCTTTCATCTGGGGTTTCAATAAATTAAAACAAATCTTCACTTCTGGAACCATTGGCAGACCTCAGGTTTGTTGTTTTTTTTTTTGGTTGGTTGGCTGTTGTGTTGTTGTTTTTTTTTTAATAGTTATCTGCCTGTCATTTACTGCAATTGCAAATTACAGCTGTTCTACAAGAATAAAGAAAACGAAGGACATTTTTGAAACAATGTCATGGCAACCTGGATGCCCTTAGGCAAAGCAATTCCCCATTGCAAACTCCAGCAAAACACATTTTCAGTAAATTGATTTTGATTACTTATGACGGGAAAAGCATAAAAAGTAATTATAATGTGCATTAGATATTATGGCAAGTCAGACTGCCTTAAAGATTAAGCTGGGTAGTATTTTAATGAAACTTGGATATGGAGGGCAGGTAATATATCCACTTTTCATATACATTGTCAGGGAATGGAAAAAAAATCAGGTTAAAATGGATGTAGTCATCATTCCGTGCAAAGCAAGCTTGTAACTGAACTATTTAACTACAAAGGAAAAGCATCTGAGGAGCACAGGCATAAATTTCCAACTTGGAACAAGTCTGGCAGCAATGAACATGCTTTGTCCATTCACGGTTGGTGTTAAAACCAACTTTTCTGCAAAAAACAAGCACCACTCACCAACTCTGTCAGCACCAGTCAATTCTGCTCTAAGTCAAGCACTTTGGGAAACTGCTAAATGGAACAGCACTAAGACTACTGGACACATGACTTCAGAATTGTTCTGAGTCTTCTGGCACTTAAGGATAAAACCAATTATTTTTGCACAGCTATTACGCTTCTCTTTTAAGGTCCTCCAATCATTCTGATGTTTAAAATCACCCTAAACTCATCTCAAGTACTGTTTCCAAAACACTCAGCAGTGACAGGCTCCATCAGCATTTATCAACAGTGTACAACTTACATGCTAAAGACGCCTTGTTATTAAATTGCCAGCAGACAAACCTTGGTGATTTTTTTTAATTTTTTTTTTGCTTACCATCAACATCACAAATGCAAAGAGACAGAAAGCAGGTACATCAACATGAGTTACAGGAAAAGCAGATTACTTAATACATTATTTAATTCAAAAGTCTTTTTGCATGAAATTAACCCTAACCTCTGAAGTGTTTCATTTGCTTTATCTTTGAGTTCACCCAAAGACACAATTCAAAAATTACATCTCATTTGGAGTCTAACAAATATACTGGATAAAAGAGTGAAGCTGAGCACTGAATAGAGATCTACCATGTAAAGAAATCTGCTCCTACTGGCCTACATAATTTCCTACTGAAATTATGCAACATGTGTTATAAATATGAAACAATTGGGTTCAAGAAGTAAATTTGAAGCAGGAAAGGGTACTCTTTTTATGCCAGCTCATACTAAATCCTTTTTATTTTTTATTATTTATTCTAAGAGCCAGATACTTGATATAATATTTGCATTTGTATTTCTCTATCTCAATACCTTAAACAAATTTCATTCAGCTTCCTTAACACTCTGCTCAGATGCACTAGTGTTCTTGTTTGATTCTTATATCAATCGTTCAACCTAACTAACTATGAAGCTTCCTACCTGCTAACAGTAAAACCCCTGCTATTCAGGTTTGGAAATGGCCATCTAATCGAGACCAAATTTGCATGTATGTGGACTGTAAAAGTCACTCCAAGAGAAGAAATTCATCAGAGATGACATTTATAGCACACTAGTAACTGCTGTAAAAACCACTAAAACTGAATATACAGTAAATCATTTGTTTTACGTGAGGTCTGGACAAAATGTCCATCGTGATATATGGGACATTAACCCAGGTGCTTGATGAACTTGCATATCTTGTCTGTCCTTTTGTAGGGAACCACTGAGTTACTGAGAGAAAACAAGCACTCTACTTTTTGAGCATAATGTTTAAGAGACGAACATTTCTAGTAAGTGTCACAGTCCATTTCTTGTACAGATTACAGCTGTCCGAGATACATCAATACTTTCACTTTAGACCAGTCCGTTTGCTTGAAAGGTAATAAAGCTTCCACCACATGCTTCAAACAGATTCATTTCTTGGCTAAAATACTGATTTTCCTGCTGAAACCTTGTTTATATGACCATTCTCCCCCATTTCTAGCTAAGCCACTTTTTGCTTGACTAAGAAGCTGTTGTGTTTTCACACTGATGGCCAACTGAACCTCACCATACTGCTCTCTTACTTCCCCCCTCCTCAAAGATGGGGAGAAAACATAAGGGGGGAAAAAAAAGTCACAGGCTGAGACAGGGACAGTTCAGTTAAAGGAAAGGAGGAGACAAAACAAGCCAAGGCTGCACAGAAGCAAAGAGAAAAATTTCTGACCCAAATTTCCATTGAACAACACAAAGAATAAATATTCCCTGAGATCATAGGTCTCATTTGCACATATCCCCTTCAATTTATTAGTATTTTTTGACAGTTGGCTGGTTTATATATATACACACACACATATATATATACATACACACACACAGAAACTGGCAGTACAGTACTTGAACATCAGACTTAGAAGAAGAAATCACATGTTTTCCTTGGTATTTCTCTATACCCTGCTTAGAATTTCCCAGGCCCGTTTTTTTACTATTCTTTCCCACCTAAATAAGCACTGGGTAGTTTGTTTCATAGCTTGGAATATCTATTACCTGAATCTTCCAAATAGCATATGGTAGTATGTATCAAAATTCCCATTAGAGCTTTACTGATAAGTATTTCTATAAGGTTTTGACTTTGTCGTCTTTCATTTTGAAAGACTGGAAAAAAATACTTCAACCATGCAAGCCACTTTCATTTACTTTCAAATGAATCTACATTCTCAATTACTTCTTGTCTCACTATGATTACTCTCAAAATGAAATAAGATAAGGAAAAAAAGGTCTTGTAGCTGACTGCTATTCCCTGCAAGTTTGAACTGCATTCTTGTCTGTTTACCTCACCCTGTCACCTACCAAGAGAGCTCTTCTTTATCCTCACTTCTTTGAACGGTCCTTCATAATGGAAAGCTGATTGATTTTCTGTTTCCTCTATATATCTATTTCAGAAGTCATCTGCTCAGTAATGACTTAATTTTCTTGTTGCGTGTAATTCTCTGTTTTCTCTGTAAACCAGCTGTTTGCAAATCTTCCCTTCTCCCTTCTTTTCTCACCACCAGATATTACTTTTCATAGCTCCTCACAGTTAGCTGCACTAAAGTATAATGCTACTGCATTTTATGAACAGACCACTGAATTCAGTTAATGCATGATCATGGAATACAAATTCACTGTTTCTCTCTGCACTCTGTCTGTTCCACAGCAAAGAGGAACAAGAGCTAAATGAATCTCTACCATGTGGATCATGCAAATTCAGGCATTGATAATGAAGTAGTTAAACACATAAGTTAAAATCCTAAACTATTTTCTTTTCAGTAAAAATCCTCCTGGCAGTTCTGCAACTACCCTATCTCATTTTAGGTTCACCAAAACCCTAGATGGATGACAGCTCACCGAAGTAATTCTCTTCTACCAATACTTAAAAAATAGTTCTACATGAATCATGGTTTCCACGGACATTTTGCAACTAGATGCTCTGGTGTCTTACAAACATTTCACTTACAATGCCCTCCCACTGCTGGGTCTTGAAGAAAAAGATAGGTCTTATTCAGCTGCCCAGCTACCTATTTTCATGAAGTGGCAGGGACCCGACTATTAAAATTCTATGCCTATGTCCACTTTGTCTGAAACTGGTCAAATGGTAAATACACTTCTGCAGAGGGATGAAGAATGGAACAGATAAAGCTTTGAGACACCTTGCTTTCTGCGAAATCAGGCTAAAAATAGAATTAATCTGTGCCTGCAATAGTATTGGATGAAGCAGGCAAGTCAACAACAGGACCCTGACACAATACTGCTGTTCAGAGGCATGAACAATAATTATAGACCTAATCCTTGCTGTCAGAAAAGAACGTGACCATACTGAATGATTAACCAAAAAGGGATTCTCAGACAGATGAAAACAGATTGAATACATCGCGCGGGCTGAATTCCATGCAGCTGATTGGAGATTTTAAAAAGCACTGCATGATCTGCATCTCTGACCTCCCTCCATCAGCGAGTGCATCCTTGCAGATAACGTATCAAGGTTTTTACATAGATGCACATTACTTGGTAAGCATTTCAGAAAATGCACGTGCTTAGTATTCAAATAAGCTCACATACATTTGTAATACACCATTCTTTTTCTCTACTTCCCTTCTGAGGACAAAAAGTTGCAAGAGCTGAAGAACTGTATACAATAATATGCCCCAAATCTCCGTTGAAGCAGAACTTAAACACAGTATCCGATTACGTGGCCTATGCTTCCAGATCAATATGACAACTCAGAGACTGTACATTGCAAAACCAAAACTGTTAGTTCATTGAACCATACTGTTGACGTACACCCGTTGCAGGAGAAACAAATAACGAATTCCAAGTTATTACACATCTCTTTCTTTGTTCATGCACCGTATGCAAGTACTATTCCTCTTAGAATAGAGAGAAAAATCCAACTGAAAAGGTAATTCCATAAAACCAATCACCACTGCTCACATACACTCTCCCAATTTCAAACCTGAGAAGTCTCAGGAGAGATGGAGGGAGAGACAAAAACAGGTTTTTTGCCCTCCCAGCCAAACCCCATCACCTTAACATCTCCATCCACATTTTGCTTATATAATACGAAAGACTACCATACTGTTAACAAAGCCAAAGAAAGTTCATCCCAATAGATGAAAACTTTGAGAGAATGAGCAAATAAAAAATGGAAACATGAAAAATTAGCAGTTCATTTCTAATGTGCTGGAACAGCCTGAATATCCCAACATAATTGTTGAAAGGGAAAAGCACAGAATACTGCAGTTGCACAAGATCTCAACATTAGCTGAGGACTGAGTTAGAGTCCAGATTTACAGGCTTCCAGCAGAAGCTACTGTATGGTTGTCCATAGAAAGACCGTAAGAGTGTGTGATGTCAGAAAACAGAAATCTGAAAATCACTGGCAAAAAAATACAAAGAGTAAAAATACTCTCCTTGAGTGCTCTCCCCATCCTTGTGTTCTTCTCAAGCACAGTCACATTACTTTGGATATATTTTGAAGAGAGTTCAAAACTTTTTTTGAAGGTTTAAAACTCATCTAACATCTGTAAGATAATATTTACCACGTCCTCTGTAGAAACCACTGTAAGGAAGAATGAACACTGCTAGCCAAGGAACAGCACTTTTTGCTTTTTATTTACATGTGTAGATATATTGAAAACCCTTCAGGCTTATTAATTCTCTTCCTTTTTCTCTGGATTTAAAATGCACAACAGCTACTACAGGAAAATAGAGCTTTACATTTCCTTGTTTACATCTGTACTGCAGGCATTTATATTGACATGCTTTTAGGGTTTAATTTACTGATAACTATGGCTTTGCAAACTGAGAATTATATTTTTTTAAGAGTGTAAACAATTCCAGTTTATATTAGTAAATATAAACAACAGGACTGGCAAACGAACTTATAAAAAGAACAAGCATAAGCAACAGGCTTTTTTTTTTAAAAAAAACCAACTTGTTTTAGTTTTCTGGTTCAGTTTCAGAGATCAGCCATTTTACATAATCATTTCTCAGTCACAAGGCTCAAGGGGATGGAATTGACTTTTTTTAAATGAAAGCCGATCACTTATTATCACAAGCTTCTCATCCTGGGACAGCACCATATAAATTCCATGTGTGTTTTCAAAAATTTTACTGACACAGATAGTCTTCCTATTTGATGGATGCCACCACTGGCCCTGCAAGAAAACACTGGACAAACAGTTGTTTGAATTACTAAGCCCTTCATTCGAAAACCCAACTCACTTTCTGTAAGAATGAATGCTGTGATGAATACCAGCATCATGGTGGGGAAGGGGATTCTGCATCTGTTAATGACATTTGTATAACTGCATGACTTTTAGTGCAGAGCACAAAGGCTCTGATCCTAATACTATTTTACATATTTCTAGTTTACTTCCCTGATTTCTGAGCATTTGCAACAATCTGCACTAATATTCCACCTGTAAGCCAGCTATGCTTTTTTAGTATTTTGGTCTCATCTATCTTTCTGGTACCTCTTGCTATTGGAATACAAAATCCTGTCGCAATTTCTATGGGTGGCCTTGTCTGTTCACCTATTGAATTCACATTCTAGATTATAATTTAGCAGAAGTACAGGGTTTGAGAATACAAATCATGTTTCTACTATCAATGAAAGAATGTGACAAACCTATTAAACCAAGACTGAACACTTAAGGACTGTTGAAAAAATATATACAAACTCTAGAACATCTTATGGTAAATATCAAAGGTCCTGTGCTAAAATCATCGTATTAGATTTTTGAAAAATAGGAGCGGATGGTTCACTCTTCAGGGCAGAGGTTGTCCCTGCAGTAATGCATCAGATTGTTGATGCACAGACCAAACGTGCAGGCTACTACCTTTTAAATACAGACCATAGGTTGTCAAACTTCTCAGTTGAGTGTAAGGGAGGACAATCTCTGACAACCTCCGCTTGGAATAGAATCACAGAATCATTAAGGTTAGAAAAGACCTCCGAGATCATCTGGTCCAACCATCCTCCTACCATCAATATCACCCACTAAGCCATGTCCCCAGGCACCACGTCCAAGCTTTCCTTGAACAACCCCAGGGATGGTGACTCCACCACCTCCCTGGGCAACCCGTCCCAATGCCTGACCACTCTTTCTGAGAAGAAATGTCTCCTCATTTCCAGCCTGAACCTCCCCTGGTGCAACTTGAGGTCATTCCCTCTTGTCCTATTACTGGTTATCTGTGGATAGGACAAGACGTGGCTTTAAGTTACAAAACAAGCAGAACTGGGCTAGACAATACTGAGAACCTTCTAATGGTGCAGGTAGTCTGGGAACATTAAAATCAACCAGTGAACAAGTGTTGTTGTAAGAGCTCATTAGATAAATGCCCATCAGAAGCTATTTAATTATAGCTTATTTTGCCTTAGAATAATACACATTTCAATACCATTCCCTACTATTCAGAATAGCAGCTTGAATTCAGAAACAAACCCCTCCAACCCTATTTATGTAGCGCCTTCAGCTGCTGCACTAATTACAGAGACATGGTATAATTCAGATGCCTTCAGAGAGCACAAGCACTGTCAGTTGTCCACAACAAAGATCATAAACTACAAAATTAGTCCATCCTTCAAACACAAGCCTGACTTTCCTTGATGCTATTAGCATTCCTGATGTTGTTCAACTTTTCTTAATGGCAAGAATCTCTTTATCAAACTCTCAGATTAGATCAGGATAGTCATTAAAAAACAAAACTAAACTAAACCTAGACAGCTTGACAAGCAAGAAAATTGTAACCAAGTGCTAGAGGTTCACAACACAAAAGAGGTGGGAGTGGTCACCTCACAAAAATATGAGAGCTTCACGTCACTGGGGAATTGTAAATGATAACTGACAGAAGAATAAAAATTTGCTCTATTTTGATCAGGAAACAAAATGGTATTTGCAAACCAAATGGAATTTTTTCAGATCGCTGAGGAATGGCACTCTTCCTTAATATACATATCCCATCCCAGCTGTTGCCTTTTCAATACTTGGTCTCCAAACAGAGAGAAACACAGGATCTGTTCTTGTCATGGAGTAGCCTACACAGTTTTCACGAAGCCAAACTAATTACCTGTGGCCCATCTGGTTTAAACCAGTAACAGAAGTCAAGAAGGAGAAATACGCCAACAATTACAGGTCCTGAAAAGAAAGCAAGAAATCCCAGCAGACACCTAAGGACAAATGAACCTGAAAACTGCTGTCCTGTCGTTCCATTAACAAATGCTTCCAGCTAGGGCTGAGGCATACCAGCAGTCCCATCTGTATAACCTGCAAATTCTTAAGTTACCTGAAAAATACAGTGCATCTGAAACTATTAATCCAACATAATAAATTAACCTGTGATAAAAACAGACGTACCTGAATATCAAAGAAGAAAAAGTTCCTTTTGATACTTATTCTATTTACTGTTTCCATTTCTGGGGAGATTAACTGCTGTCCTTTAATGCCATTCCTGTTATGTTGCTTTATCCTCTTCAGAGGAGTCATTTAAGCAATAAATTGAAAATTCATCGTGTCACCATTTGGTTCTCCTAATTTCCAAACTATTCCAGTGCCTCTGATGCCAGGGCTGAATGCCCAGGCAAGGCATGCTCCAATAGCATAACATCATGCAAAACAAGCTTGTACCCTGGAGCATATGAACCTAATTTAAAAAATCTAACACACCAAATGTAGGCTTAATTCCTCCTTGCAAAGATTAAAATGCTCATCTTTTCTCTCTCTCCGCCCTCCCCCCCTTTTTTTTTTGGAAAGTTGTCCAACATCACCCTGAAATTTCTGCAGTCATTGCTCTGTAGCAGCTGGCTCAGAACTGAGAGAGCCACAAACACCAGACACGGTGAGGAATATATTCCACTTCTCTTCAACCATCATTAGTTGACCTACAGATTATTTTAACGATTCTCTCTAGTGGGAATTCAAAAGCTGATGTGTGCACCTGCTTCAACACACAGGAGCACAGTCAGACCTTGGCTGTATTAATTTTATATAGTGAGGCACAGTCTTTAAAAAGCCATTTACTTCTAAGAATATATTCTTTCCTCTCAAGTCCTTTCTGAATCCACACAAAACGCATTGAACTTTGATGGCTGCAGTCAGAGCCATGCTGTCCGGAGCTGACAGTCCAACATACAGCAGCAAAACCAGGCAAGTCACTGGCAGCGGAAACATAGGTGTCATTTATAGTCATTAACAAGCATCCAGATTTACTGCAGCTAGCAGAACCCAGTTTATAAAGAGAAGCAACTGGTAGATCTATTCTGTAAACCTTTAAAAAATGAAGAAACAAAACCCACGAGCCCAATGGCAGGACTAAGTATGATTCAATAGTACTACTGTAATTTGAAGAGGTTATTAAACTTTTTTCAGTAACAGTTACTCAGAAGTAGTCAGCAGTCATCTCATACCCAGTTTCCTGCTCTCCTCAATATAAACTCATATTTCAAGCTCTATCCTGTGATCCAAGTCACACATTTTATAAGTTCTCTAACACCCAATGAGAACTATTATGCCAGTCAGCTAGCCTAGACAACCCACTTAAGCGTCATTTCTATGCCTTCTTCTGTGCTGAATTTTATGAACAGAGCCTAATTTCAAAGTCTTGGTACATAACTGTACCCTCCATATTTCTGACAGTGTCACTTCTTAGGATACTCACAGGAAGATTAATGACTACAGGAAAGATGAAGGGCAGTGTGTTATTATCTACTAGGCATAACAAATAGGAAACTGCATAGTTATAAAGAGCTTTCAGATTTTGCTTCCCATGTCCTGTTTTGTGTTTATTAGTTGCCCAAAGAGATTGTTTTCAAGCATCAACTTCCTTTATTAACATACAACAGGTCTGGGAGAACATACTTGGTGGATATACTGGCTAACTATACAGTGATCATTTTTAGAATCATCTGCTTTTATGTGACTTTGCATCAAACTGGAAGGAAAAGAAAAAAACATAACATGTAGAAAGATTAGAAACGCTCAAGAGCCTTATTGATTCCAACAAAATTAGATTACTACAACCAGGTTTGCCACAAACATTTTAACCTTTCACAACATTAAGTGTAGGTATTGGTAAAAACCCCAGAATCCTACTTAATAAACTCTACTCAACAAAATTGTTTTTTTAACATGCTGTTATTTGAAATAACTGGTTTATTTAAAACTCCACCCCAATAAAGAAAGGGGTTTTCTGCTGTTTTGATCCCTGATATTATTTACTTACCAAAATTTCAAGAATTTACATTCTGGCTCACAGTCCTGCCTGTGAATGGTGTTAAAACTAAGTGTCTGTTCTTATTTCACTCCAAAACAAAGACATCTTAGAAGCTGTTCATAATTTAAATTAATTTGTTTACCATATATTATCATATACATGTAAACAATGGGGTAATTTTATGCTACATTAGACTTACTACTTGCTAGCAATGCTTGTAAGGAAAAAAGTGCATGTACTGGAATAGTGAACACATCACTCCATATACACAAAGTCATGGCAAGGCAACAAACTGAATCTTCAGCAGCTTTTAAAGATGATACTTTTGGTGAAAACCAAATTCTTTCAATAATTAGAAGTGCCCACCCATAATCAACTTTTAAGAGACTAAAACACCTATTTCCTTTATCACACCGGCAAAACACTGGTTCACTGGGACATCCACTGAGCTGCGCAACTGCAAGGGCAACAGACAATTTTCCACCATGTACTCTTCCCATCTTCCAGCACAGCATGCACATATACTTGTAGGAAAGTAGAAAAGTAGCACGAAGTAAAAGAAAGGAACAAGTTCTCCGTCCTGCTGCCAATCTTTCAAAAGATGCAGGGTAGCACAACTATGCTGATTTCCACTGCTACCTGAAAAATTCTGAATAGCGGTAATGAAGACTGAATAGCTTCTGGTAATTTTCATTGTATAGCAGCTTTGCAAAGAAAATGCTGAAGCTCTTTAAGGCAGTCACCTCTGCAATGTGTTTTTTGTTGGTGGTGGTTTGTTTTTTTCTTTTTATTAAACAGACAATAAAGAATGAACTGAATGGCTAAAATCTTAATTTTACAGAAGTGGATGTTTAGAGGTGGAAAATACTGACAGCGTGTACCTAAAGAAGCTTTAACTAACAAAGAGAGAGACTATAGGTTCTTCTACTCTTACATATTCAAACATGAACATCCAAAGTTAGGGATGCTTGCTGTATTTTGAATGAGGAGCACACATTATGTCCAAATATTTGAAGATAGAAGAGTGGTTCAGGTTCCTGCAGCTTTCAAATGAAAGCAGCTGCACTACTGCTGTGCATCTCATGAAGCCAACAAAGACAAACAATTTGATATGGATTATTTGCCAAGACTGAAGCAGCTTTAATGTGCTCTTTCCAAAGCCTAGAATCTAAAAAAAGTGGAAAATGAAAAGCACGCTTAACTACAGATTCAACTGCGTATGTTTCACTCGCAAGTAACAAGCTATGAGCAAGACTGTTGCACAGTTCAGAAGTGTTGTGCAAACTCTTTAAAACGTATTAAAACAGCATTACAGACCAGTAGGCTGAAGAACCTGAATATTTTGGCACAAATTGGAAATCCTAGTTTCCAGCTACCTCTGGTTCTGGCTGCTTAAGTGACTTTCTTCAACCCAGTTGTCTGGCCTCCAGTTAAAGCTCTGTGAGCAAATGTGTACTGTTTGAGCATTTTCTTCCTGTATTTATCTTCAGAGATTGTACTAAGTTCAGCACAGCAAAGGTAGCAATAATTTGAAACTGAGCAACAACATTTTGAAAAGAAATCATCTCAAGATGCAGGTAGCTCTCCCTCCCCCAAATCCATTGTTACACACATTGTTTACACCGTAAATAAAGAACAATTCAAGGACTCCCCCTTATACAAAGGTGGATCTTGACCCACAACATGGTCTAAGTGACAACTGATTACCAAAACTGAAAAACAAACACTCACTTATTCTGAACAGTCAGACAACTAGTGCCCTAAAGGAAGACACTCTGCTGCATAAACATCATCACATAAACATGAGAGAAGCTAGATAAAACCTCCAAGCTTCTCCAGAAAGGTTCTTTCTTTACTTCCCACTCCATCAGAAGAACCACTTTTAACAAGATAACGTCTTATTTTTCTGGAAATACAATTTCTTCCTTCCTGAAGGTTCAGTGAACTGTAACCTCTCCACCCTCATACAGTTCTGGGAGAATTTCAAATAAGTGTCTTTAGGAAAAGACTAAATACTTGCCCTAATTACTATTTAACTTGGAATAATTCTGTCTAAACAGCATGAAACTGAATAGGATGGTAATCTGTATTAGCTGCCTTCCATGCCCATCACCCAGAATGTCCTAAAAGATGCTTAGGCATATATTCATATCTCACCATCGCAAACCATATTGTTCAGTGCATGAAGAATGCTGTTCCAAAGCTACCAGAGACAGCTAGTCTTTCCATGTCAAAAATATAGGAATTTATAATCAGTCCCGCCTGCCCTCCTCTATCGCTATTAATAAAAAAGAAAGAAGCAGAACTGGTACAGAACATTCCTCCTGACCTTTTTCAGGAATGTCAACGGATCTAGTTCCTGTAACAACAACTGTCATGAAGATTACCAAAATAATACTACAGAATATTTGAACATAAAATACATTCTATTTGATGCCTTAAAACAAGAGCACTTTAAGACAGAAAAGAGGAAAATTGCTGAATCACATTAAAGCACTACCAAGATTTTATAATCTTTCTAGTCTAAAAACAGTAATAAAGTAATGGCTCGAAATACTTTCCTTTTTTTTCCTCAAAGCCCCTAGTATCATAATGTATATGTAAAATGAAAATAGCCTATGCAAGCAACTTCCAATTGCTTTTAAAAACGTAGTGTGAAGAAGACAGCCTCAGCATAATCCAAAACTGTTATCAAATTTTAAGACTTCAGACTGCTTGAAATGTAAAAAGTGTTTTGATTTCCAACTTCTTCCATTCAAAAGAGATCAACCACAGTATGAGGAAGCAGTTAAAAATGATGGTGGGGACAGAACTGCACTTAGCTGAGAATGGATGGGAAGCAGAAAAACACTGAGATTCTATGCTTCACATACAGATGTGGCAAACTGCTCAGAACAGGGAGGAAACAGCCACAGTAATTCCTACAGAATGCTTTGTCAAAGGCATGTTTTGTCAATTTTAGACAAGCCATGAAGACTCACATCAGGCTATAAATTTAACAGTATGAGCCTCTTCAGCGTTTTAGACATTATTTTGGAAATGTTTGTCTGGTATTTTAAATCTCTGAGTCTAACAACAAGCCTACAAATCTCAATCTAAGAACAGAATGCCAAAACCTGACTTCCATGTCTTCAGCTCTCTCCATTCCTTTTCTGTCACCCTTTTTCAATCATAACCAAAACAAACAAACAAACAAACGAACAACTTATCCAGACTTTTGGTTTACCTGAAACTTTAGTAGGAAGTCTTAAAAAGAGAAACAAGTCTTCAAAAAGTAGAAGATTCCAAAATTTTCCCAGGTGTTTCTACAGTATTTTGCCATACAATGTTCTTCTTCTTCTAGTATTCAGCTTAAGACCTCTTTATCAACCTAAGAGCATTTTTAATCCTTTTCTTCCATGCTGACAGAAAGACCAATTTATCAGTCACTTAAAGAACCCCTGTTGACATATTTGAAGACTTACATCTGACACTTTTTGCTCTTTTTAATACACAAAACACGGTCCTTCAAACTTTCTTCATAGGAGGCATTACCTATTTTTAGCTGTTTTTCTTACTTTCCTCTAAGCACTCCCGTTTTTTCCAAATCTTCCTATAAATAGTATCCCAGACAGCCTGCCATGAGACCTCCCAGCACTGAGAAGTGCAGACTAATTACTTTTTGTCACCCCGAAAGCTCAATGCCAGCCATATCTCAATATCAAAAATGTTGCTTTCCCTACAAACAACAGCGTAGACTCAGCATTTTGAAATTCTGATCCTCTTCCAACACAGATTTGCACAGAAAGTTCTTCACATTATGCATTTATACCTCTTAATTCTCCCTCCTTAAAACAGTATTTCATGTATTTACTTAATCTCGTGACATTAAAACAATATTTTTTTTTACTGTTTCTGAAATAACCTCAAGATCTGCTCACATTCTATTAAGTTTTTGCTGTGTTGTTGTCTATATTTTTTTAAAAACAATCTTGTACCTTCCACAAACTTAAGCCAAATCTACCAGCCACACCATCTTAGGAAAATGTTTTAGGTGACTTTCACATGACATATACTTCCCTAACACTTCTTTGGCACAGATTTTAAAAAATCTAAGGAGCACACCTTGAATTAATTTCAACATATTATTCAAATACTGGGTTCGGGGAACCCTATGTTAAGGAAGATGTAAGCAATTTAGAAGACTCCAGAAAAGAACGATCCAAGTCTAGAAATCTGACTCAGTAAAACATTAAACAGACTTCAGTTTATTTAGTGCATGCAAGATTTGCTCATGGGTCCCCCCTGGAATGTCAACACAGTCTGACAGTCACACATCTGCAGAGCAGACTCTTTTAAGAAAGCTGGGCACTTAATGTCAAATTCATACCAAGATCCTTTGCTTAAGAGATGAGGAAACACACCTTATATGCACTAATGCTTCTCAGTTCTTCTGAGAGACGTGAAACTGTGAGGTTAAGTGTACGCATTATCATAGACGAACATGCTTGGTTTTAATTTAAATGTTACTTTGACAGACACTATCAGAAGCTGGCCAGGAGATAATTCATTCTTGCTAGACCGCATGCAATTTACCTGCAGTAGCATTTTTGAGAACTTCATCAGGGCAGCGATAGCCTCGATATCTTGTTCACAATGTGCTATGTTCTTGCCAATAACCCAAATACCATGCCCTGTAAGGACATACTGCTCAATTACCTCTGGCCTGTACTAGTAAGCATTTTACTAAGACACAGGTAAGAACAGTGGCTATTTTGTATGCTATTACATAAACCAAGGATCGGGGTCTCATATACTTCAAGCATTATCATGCTAGACTTCGTAAAATTACTGAAGCATAAAGCTGCCTTGTGTTACTTGAAGTTTCTTAACAACTGAATCAATCCATTTTTAAAATTGAATTCCATGTATCAATCATGATTAAAGTGCATACCAAACTCCAAACTCAAAAAAAGCAGCAATCACTATTTTAACAGGCTTTTTACCTGTAACTGCAAACTCTCTTCAAAGAGAAAGAAACACTCATAACAGTATGTTTTTGTTTAAGGGATTTCATGTGTTTACTTCAGATTTTACTTCTTCTGACTTACAATTCCATAGAACTTTAAGAGAGAAAGAATCATCTGCTATTCAAGGAGCAGCTACTGTCCTATAAACCTAAAGACAGGTATTGAAAAAGGATATCAATCACACAGGCCATAAGTTGCTTGTTACATATCCTCAGCATCAATATGCAAGTAAAAAGCAGTGTTATATTATGAAGTTAGTGATGCAGCCAATGCCATTTTTTTACTGCTACTTTGTGCAAAGGATTCTACTTTAGGGGACAATAAAATTCCAAGAAAAGCGACCACTAACAACCCATCTGTAAATATGGAGTTACTTAACACAGTGTTTAGCCTAAATAACATTTTTTTAATGACTTACTGCCTTCAAATCTGATCCTCAACTGTTAGGCCATGTTGAATGTCTGTAATAAACTATAAATGCCAGAAATGCACCTAGTTAAGGTACGACCAAGTTTCAAGTCCCATTTGCCTTTTTAACAGCATATTTAACCCCAGCTGATACCTCTATCTATGCGCCTTTTTAAAAGCTGACTCCTAATTTAAACAAAACAACAACAACAAAACAACAACATTACAACAAACACAAAGCAAAAAAAAAAAAACAGGAAAGACTAGTACCGCTACCAAACCAGAACAGAGCATAAAGGTAGTTTACTCCAGCACAGCTACCCTATTTGGAAAGAGGCTTGTGATACAAGTAAGAAAAACATCCACACAGCTTTTGCCGTTGTAGTTTCTGCAGTAAAATCACTGAATTGGTTCCTTCGCTAGAAAAAAAAAATATATATATATATAATATATATATATATATATATATATATATATATATATATATATATATAAAATCACATTTAGAACCACATATTTAAGCCAAGAATTTTATCAAGCACAGGATTAGTCAGCACAAACAGAGCTACCCAACATCACCAGTTATTTGGTGACCAACAAGCAGAACATGCCTGGCCACCCACTGCTGTTTTAGATCCGGTACTCTCAGAGTTTCTACATGCATCTGCATCCATGCATGCTAAAAGCAGTAACACTGTCTAACATTTTGAGGCAATCTGTTGAAAGACAGGCTGGAAGCCTTCAGCAAACCATCTGCACTAGCAACCATTTACATAACACAACAGCCCTAGCACCTCTTCTCAGACACGCACAACCACAAGTCTCCCATCCCAAAGGAGAGTCACTGCATAACACACACACATTTCAGATGACAGCTTTGTCTCCTACTGTTTCTCCCTTGCAGATCGCTTATGTCTGCGGGAAAATCATACAGTTCCTGGACATCAGGTGGATGGAAGTGCTAACTATCTTATTTTATGTTTGCCAGCAAGGTAGCACATGCATTCTCTGGGACAGCAAAGCTTGCTAGCAAGATTTCTGCCTCCCCATATATTCCCACCTCTTCATTAGGTCAGTGCATCTGTCTCCAGACAACGTCATAAACAGATGCATTTAAAAATGCTAGAGAGATATATACAAGGTCTGCTTCCCCCAAGACTCCCCAGGTGAGGCTTTCCTTTAGCCCAGAACATTTTGAAATCAAACCAAGAGCCAGAGGCTTTACAGGATCCTTCAGTTATGAAAGCAAGCTTCAGCTAGTGGATCTCTTAGTTTAAGTTGTTTGCAAAAGCTACATCTGAAAAGTTAAACAGATGACCCAGCATTTCCTCACTGCATTATACAAATGATCTCATGTACAGTGATGCATTTTCCAGACTGTTTTTCCTGAAGCAAACCAGTATTTTTAGCTCTTAAAAGTGTCTCTTCTCAGACAGTGTTTGCTGCCAGACTGCTTTGATCTTAATGCATATCAAAGAAGTATAAATTACAAATTCTTAAATAAACTGCTTACATTTAACTATGCTCTCTTTAAATTTTAATCAGGGTAGAACACAAAAGAAACGATGTTTCAGCTGCTAGGATCCCAGCTGGGTAGGGTATTCCATGTCTCCTTTATCAGTCCTTTGCCAGCTGTTGAACTCTAAAATATTATTTGATTCTTGATGATACTTATTTCCATGCCTTTTGCTGTCTTTTTGATTAACAGTCTACAGTGACTCCAACAAATAAAGGATATAAGATGCATTAAAGGACACTTCAACCGTGTGGAAGTATTAAAACCCAAAGTGAGTTTCAAGACACAAAGAAGCTGACACAGGATTTAACACACAATGGAATGCAAGTTTCAGTAGAAGCCTTGTTATCCTATAAATCAAGATTTTCAAGTACAGCTACAATCTAAAAAGCAAAGCAAGAAAAAAGAAAAAGGATTCAGTTTGCAGATATCATTAGATCCAACAGATTTCTAAGCTTTAAAGCATCTGTGGATTGTGTACTTTTTAGGATGTTTCCATAACTGATAGCTGCACTTTCAACTACCTGTTTACCCAAGAAGTTCAAGTGTTTCTTCTAGTTAATGCATTAGGAAGACATGAATGCAAGTCAAAGGCTTATATAACAGTATTAATCTAAAAGAATGTGACTAATTATTCTCCTGAGCAATCAAGGTTTAATATTTTAATATTATATCCAGAAACCTTTGGAATGCATAAGAAACAAATTGTTTTAGAGGAATGAGACTTTTCAATTCTTTCATATAAGCTATGGGTTTTATTTCCCAGGGCAAGAAAAGGGGACTACTTCGCTGCTCCTGGATCAAGGCCATTTAAGGGCAGGCATGTAATACATATTTCATGTCAAAAATTTACCTGACAAAAAAAAATGTACCTGACAGACAGCTATTCCCAGCTCTACCTGTAAGAGGGCAGCTCTAAATCTCAAGTCACAAAGTTTTTGCAACAGTGAACCCACTGTTCAGTATTCAGGACAGCAGCAGGAGGCGCAATGGCAATGCAAGGTCCAAACCAGGGTGTGGTGTTACACTTCTTGCTAGTGCTGACAGTTACTGTAACAAGGCAAACTGACCAAGAGGAAATGTGAATGCAGGGAGCTTATACTAGCTTCGACTCCTTTTTATGGATTTAAAAAATTAGACTGTAGAAACGCATGTGACTGCATCTAAACAGAACAGACTTCTGTCTTTCTGGGCACAAGACTGAATCCAGTAGCAGCAGTATCACAATAAACATCAATCTTAAGGTCTGTGCTGTTCTCCACTTGCTTCCTAACACCAGGAGTGGATGCACCTTATTGTAACCATTGTTCACAGCAATTACTTAAGTTTTAACACTGCATGTATTAGCATTTTTAAAAGCATTTGTGTGATGAAGTGATTGATAGAGCATTTCAGAAAAATGTTTCAAGTGTTCTCCTTTGCTTTATCTGTAACAGACTACAATTAATAGCAACAGAAAATTGCTTTAAAAAAGGAACTTCAGTTGGGATGAAATGTAGATCGTAAGACAGCAGCATGAAAGATTAGAATAAATGACAGACATGAGAGAAGACCTAGTTATTTCTCATTATTTTTGACTCAGCTGAAGCAAGAGAGTCTCAAAGTATTCTGTTATCACTGAACACCCATGTGATGCAAAGTTGTACCACTCCACAATTTTCCAAAGGAATCTGCAAGAAATGAACAGAATGAATTGTGGAGGCCTGCCAGTGTTGCAAAGGTTATCTCATGAGGAAGGATCAATTTTCCAGGATTTAGTTTCTATGTCTATATTTCTAAGTTCTGCAGTCACTCCTGTGTGATGCAAAGATTTAATACAAGAGATACCACTTTGGTTTACTTTCAGCCATGCTAGCACTTCTATTTAAAATTTCTATGGTAGTAATGAAGAACATATCTGCCCAGTAGCTCTGATTACTTGCAACATGTATGATGCCTTACCCTGATGAAGAAGTTATGATCAAAAGCTCCCTCGTTTTTAATATCCTCAGCATCTTCTGTAAATGCTGCAATTTCTGCCACCTCCCCGCAGCTTGAGCCTTCCCTCATTGTGCTGTGATGCTTACAAGAGGTTCCAGATTTACATGATGCAACAATGAAGAGGAGAGGCACCATGTGCAGGACTACATACCTGTAAATACTCTACTGACCTAGAAAGCGTATGGTCTCAGGACTAATTTTGGCCTGAATTGGATTTAACATTTCACAAGATTTGGAGTGCAGCAGCCCACCAAACTGCCTCAGGGTTATAGGCTGTGTATTCTGATACAGGGAGACCATGGAAAACACAGAGTACGAGGAGGAATAAGGAACAAGCCACACTAAATCTAGAAGAAAAAAAAAAACACCGGCAAAAATTGCCAGCCACACATGGAGGCAAAGGGATTTTCCATTAAATTGGCTACCTCATTTTGATGGTATAAAACGTTTGCACCATGCAATAGAGAAAAACAATAAAGAAAAATCCTCAGATACTTTTACAGAAAAGAATCTACAACCAGATTTCATCCAGCTATTGAAGCACAAAATTACAGGTGGGTATTATTCTGGACTTACTGTCCTAAGTAGGCAGAAAGTACGTATGCTACATTCAGGACTCGATTTGGACAGGTTTACATCACTAACATACAGTTGAGGTGACACAACAGAGTGGAATGCGAACTGCTCTCAACACATAAGCAGCTTTTTAGTCACCAACATGTTGTCTGAATTGTCTTAGCAGGCAGCACTTAAGCTCAGCTCAGATCCTTATAGGCAGAAATGCTTTGTTTCTCCCTCATGGTAGGGGACCTCCCCACAGAACTCAGTGAAAAACTCTTTAGATCACTGCAGAGAAAAGGCCAGTTACAGAAGATATAAGGCATTTACAAGCTTGCTCGGGCATTCCATTTTCTCAGCCTTTTTGGCACCTCGAAAATGAACGTATTCTGAAAGATTGCAACAGCCTACAAGAAACGTAGAAGTGTGTCCAACACCATCCTGAAACTGTGCTGTTGAACCGTCATAAAGCTGTAGTGACTGTAAGCCAGTAAAACAAAAAAAGAGGAAGTTGTAATTTTCTTTCTTGCTGATAAGTCTCACCTAAAAAATGCCTAATAATGGCTTTCCATTTAAGGTTGACTCACATTTCTGAATTTTCATGTGCAGATGCAAAGCTGCTGAACAGCCTGAAGAAAAGAGGAAATTTTGAAAGAAAAAAAAAATCTTTCATTGCTGACTATGCTAATATTATAAATCTTCCCCAGTTATCGTTATCAGGAAGTCAACTCCAGGAAGCCAAAGATATTTGCACAGTTACAAGGAGGTACTATTCCACTAGGTAATATTCAGAGATAAGGAACAAGAGTGATATAGGATCAGCACGTGTCCTATCAGTCACCTATTCTGCAGTTAGCACAACCCTTTGGAACACACTGAGTTACTTTATGAGGACTGTTCCACATACTTAATCCTATACAACAGGTCATGCTTTGTCACCGCAGTCCTGCATGACAGAAGTCCTCACCTTAAACAAGTAAAAAGCCTATCTTAAACAATTATAGTTACTTGGAGTACCTTACCCAGAGTAAGAGGCCATGCCATGCGCTTATTAACTTCAACATTTGGCCTATCTACAGTGTAACAGAGGCACTCATTGACTTTGAGGGGCAAGGAAAGGGAGATGGGAATACAAAGATTTAGAATCTGACAGTTTATGGGATCAGATAACCCCTGTTAGCACAGCTCTCTGTAAGAGATGATGTATTCCTTGCAGTATATCCTTGTAACACTACTGTGTATCATGAACACTTGTACACAGCAGGACAACAGATAGCTATGCTCACAATACAAATGCCGGGCATCTTTTGACCTGAAAGGGCACTCAAAGGTGAACAAATGTTACCAGATAGTTCTGCTGGAAGATGGATATTGGCAAAACTCTTGTTAGTAAAGCTTTATAGCATTAGCATGGCCCAGACTTCAATTTGAAATGACAGCACTGCAGTTCTATTACTCTGCTAATCTTCTGAATCACCCTCCACCCAAATGGCTTCAGTTCTATCTCCTCACTCTTACGTGGATATAATCACTGATAGTCTCATCCTTCAGTGTTTCAGTCTCCTGAAATATAGAAATACTGCAGATCCATTGGCTTTCAGAAAAAGTAGTACAATAGTACTAGAGATATACAGAGTGGAAGAATCACAGTTTCATCATATGTCTCAAAGACAATGTAGAATCTTTTCTTAAAAATGCAAAACTATAAAAAAGATCCAAATTCCTTTCACATATATTGAAACTACATTCTCACTTTCCAGTTTTTGTTGGTGGTGGATTTCTTTGTCCCCCAACAAATATAATCTTGGGAAGTAAATATCTGCTATAAATATGGAAAGATAAGAACTCCTTACTGTTATTGAACCAGAAGAAGCTTATCAACTGTCATATATATCAGATTCAAATCATTGCACAAATAAGCAGAATAATTAACAATTCTAAATATTATCTTCTTACTAAATGCATTTTTGGTACATATGAATTACCAAGTCAAAACAAACAATTTTAGAAAAAACACAGCACTATTATAGATATAATTCCTTCCTGTAGCTCTGCCTTTCTTGCTTCAAGAACAAGCACTATCTATCATTGCTGAAATTGTGCCCAGAGGCTCAGGAAGCTTTTTATATGCTACTTTTATGACATCCTTTTCACTCCTTGGCAGCAAGTCATTAAGCTCCACAACTGCTTTGCTCTTCTCCTGGAAGTTCTTACCAGACATTATGGGTTAACACCACAATAGGAGGTCCTTCCGCAAGTTATTTTGATATCAAAAGTTCTAAGTTATACATGATCACATGTAGTTACTAAGACTCCACAGTGCAACATGCACGAAGACATGACTACCAAACTCAAACCATTTTTTTCATTTAAGCAGCACAGCTACAAACAAAGCTTTGATTTTATTGCGTAACAGACAAGCAAGTATTTCTCATCTGGAATCTGCTATTTAAATAGGAATACTCACCCTGCTGCAACTGCAGGAGGGATGACCAGTATGAGTTTTAGTCGTGCTTCATGGAGAGCTTCAGAAAGGTGAACAAGCAAGTGAATCAGCTCCCTGAAATATAAACATAGTGTTAGGGGGACAGACAGAAAAATGGTGCTACTGATTGACAAGAGCAAGTTAACAGGTAACAGCAGAAATAATTGAAAAGATGCAGCTGGCAAGAGATCCAAACATGTTTTCTAGTGAATGACCATAGCAGAAGATTAAAGGCAGACTAAAAAGGGTTTACCCTCTTACAGGACTAGGAACGCTGAACTGCTGGATATAGTTTTATTGTATCCTGTGACCTCCTTAGGGCTAACACGTTTTATTGTAACCTGATGATGCATTGTTAACACATAAAATCAGCACATCTTATCAGAGCAGGTTACCCCTTGAAGTCATATTCAGTAAAAAGGATGAATCAATAGAAACACTGTTCTCGAACAAGCAACTGTTGAATAGAATCAAGTTGCTACTGTACTACCACACATGAGATCTGAGAATTTGTGAAGATGCTTTCACAGCAAGACATGCAGTCTTCAAGGCATGTTTCTAGAAAGAGGCCTCAAATATCTGTTTGTTTTTTGTTTTTTTTTGTTTCTCAATATATTACTGTTTAACTACAAAATGACTTAAATATCATATCTGGAAGTATCATCTCCCATATGCATAATTTAAAGATTTCTCACAAAAGCTATTTTCATATCTTTATTTCAACAGAAAAATAAATTCCAAAAGTCTCTTCACAAAAACTGTTTCTAGCCTTCTCAACTTGAAGAGTATGTTAACAGCAGACTGCAGAAATGAGAAAGTTTAACGTTATTATTTTCACCTTAAGAGGAGTCCAACATGACCTTCAATTCACACCGTAAACATGGCCCTTCTGTGTATTTTATATAATTTACATCTTCAGAACAATATCAAGTTCCCTATTTATCCACCAGCAGAGTAGATCCACAAAAGCAGGCAGCTATCAGCAGGAAATTCTAGATCTGCTCAGAGCTATGCTTAAATGCTTAAACTTGAGTAGAAAGCAACTCCACAGCCCACTTCAGCAGGCTGGAAGAGCTGGAGCAGGAAAGGCAGGATATACACAAGCAAACAAGTTGTTTGCTCCACTTATCAAACTGGATTAGACCTGAACATTCAAAAACAATTCTGGTACTGCAATGTCCCTTCAAGGCAATATCATCCTAGAAGTATTCTTCTAAAAGCATTGATTTTCTGTAGAATTATCCATCATGGTAATTAACGATGTTTGACTTACACAATGTAGACTCTATTCAAAAGTAACCAAGTATTTTTATTTTTGCTAAAACAGTTCAATACCCACTGAAAACTTCATAGGAATGTTACAAAAAACTCTTAAATCCTTGGCAAAATCAAACAAAACAAAAAAGCAAGTTTTATCACTTTCCCAATACCATCAACATTTTGTGCTTACCGTCTGCAAGTTGGCTGTGCTGAACAGCTCTTGCCAACGAACCAGTATAGTCACCTGTATTTCTCATCCGGGGGGACACGAAATTACAGGTATCAGCTCTTAGTCCGTCTGCAACACGTACTCTTACCGTTCTTATGCTGGGAAGGCAACAGCTTTCCCTCCCATTCCTTACCATATTGCATTTCACATTAAGAGTGTCACTATTCAGACAAATCAATTACTGCAGAGAAGAATCCTTTTCCACGGAAAGCATTCAAAATTACAACAATAAACTAACACGTTTATTGACTCCAACATACACATCACAGCTCCCACATGACACAGTCCTATCAAAAACTATAATCAGTATTAGAACTAGCTAAGCCTTCTTTAATACTGACTTCTGTCTCACGGCTAAGTGACCTTTTAGCTAATTATGGCCAAAGTAGTACAAATATACCCTCTAAAAGATGTCAAAGATGCTACTTGTAAGATGAATTTGATCAAAGAATCAATTCCTCTGGTATTGAGATTATTCTGCACTCTTCATCAGCAGGATCTCTTCTCTGCCTGAGTGTCCTTGTTAGCCGTAGACCTCTGCACCATAAAAAGTATCTTCTGACTTCAAATTGTTTAGAGGGTAAAGGGATAGAAGGAGGGGCAAAATAGGACAAAAACGCAACATAGGCGCAACGTCAAGATAACACTTTTTTTTTGGGATTTAGAAGCAAGGCTGACACCCCAACCCCTGCTGCAGCTTCACATATCTGCTCCAGCTCCTAACACTCCGCTGTACTGATGCAGCATAAGAAAAGCAGCTGGAATTATTTTGAACCAGATGCAAAAGAAAAAAAAAAAGTCAAGTCAATGTTAAATCCAAGGTTTCCCCCTTCCTCTGCAAAGTTAGATGTTGGTGGTTGGTCAGCAGAGGTAAAAAAAAAAATATTATATATATATATATATATGTATACATGCACACACAGTCAGAGAAGCAGGGATGCACTCACATAAAGAGTGACTGCACAGAAGTAGTCACATTTACAACTGGAAAGGCATGCAGTGTAGGCAAGCCTTGCATACAGCAACTCTGCAGCTGTAAACAAAGGGCAGAGATTTGTGGCATGATACAGGGCCAGAGGCACGGTTGGGATTTCTGTCTTTATTTTGGAGCAAGCAGACAGGACTAACTAAAAGCAAATCCCATCAAAACAGCTTCCACCTTCCATCTTTCCTCCAACAAATCCAAGTTAACTTCAACTAGGAGTAGGTCAGGAAGAAAAGGTATAGCAGGACAGATTCTTACTCGAGAAACCTAGATTAACATCTACCCACTAACTTGTCAAGCCAGGTCTCTTGGCTCCAAGACCTTTATTAGCAAATCTGACCGGATTGATGGTTAAAGACCTCATTTAGGCTCACTTCTATTTATCAGACAAGATAATTATGTAAATCAAATGTGCACTCTTCCCTCCTGCCCTAAACAGCAATAGCAGAATGCTCATTTATCGTGTGCTATAAATCAAAACTTTACTGGGTCCCAATAGCGCTTTCCAGTGTTCTAACACAATATTTTCCCATATTACCGCCAGTAATTTTGAAAGAACTACTGACTTTTTAAACATTATAATGAAGTGCAGGGAATTAGGAATAGAATCAGTCTTCCTGAAAAGGCTACATTAAATATTTACCAGAGGCTTCACCATTGTCAAATTTTACTTCAGAGTAGTTACTAAGACATCGGCAGCTTTAAGACCATCTTGAGAAAATTAAGGTCTACCTCAATCCGACACTGTCAGGCCTTCTATTAGCACTATCATGTGGAAGGTCAATTTTTAAACATTCATGATTTTGAAGTATCTTGTCCCCTATGAAGTATGCACACCTCAAATTTTCCTCACCCAAAGTTTGAGAGAAAGGTTTTTTTTGGAACTCACTTTTTCCTAACACTGCTAGTCTATTGTGTTTGGGACATCCTGTAACAATTTACTTTGATGCATAAAAACAAGCTGTCATTGTATTTGAAAAGCCTCGCAGAAGACACTTAAGACTGTTAGATCCTCCCCTTCAGTTACGTGACCCTTCAGAACCCTGCAACTTTCCAACTTCTGCCACTTTCTTGTTAAGTCAGTGCTCCCTGAAATTTATGCCTTGTCAAGAAAATTGGACAGAATAAAGCTGTCTGCTTCAAGAAGAAATTGCCCTTTTGTGCCATTTCATTGCCTAGTTAATACCAGAAAACTGGAGTGAATTATGACAAATCTTTGATTAATAGATTAATTTTTTTTCAGGGACTAACATGAAGGATAGAACTGCCAGAAGAGCTTTTTGCTCCTACATTCCTACCAACATTCATAAGATGTCTGAAGGTCATCTTCGGCAAGATTTGCAGCACGTGGTGACAAAAATCATATTTTTCAGACTGATTCTGTGTGATGGCAGTGCCATCTGTCAGCTGATGCCAGACTGAGCAGAATAATGTGTACACTTCTATGTACACTATGAGATTCTGATGGGCACATTCATGCCTTTTTTTTTTACAACATGACCCAGGTCGGGGGGAGGATAAAAGAAGCAAAAAAAAAAAAAAAATCCATACAGTAAATCCACACATGAGATTAGCACAGGAGACATTGTCCTGTCTGGTTGTTAACTAAATCAACTGAGAAAGCAGAAGTTCTGCTATCTCAGTATTTCTGCCGTGTGTATTTTTCTAACCTTAATCACCACAGCACGAATAATTGATTTTTTTTTTGCAATAAAATAATCCATCAATAAAGTTTTAGATAAAAAAGACAATTATATAATTAGGAAGCAAGCTTAAACAGTAAAAGGCAGTAACATATATTAGAATTGAGGTAATGTTTGCATTGGATACCTTGGCTGATTTCGATTTTCATTCAGAAAGTAATTTCCTATGTGTTAGAATAAAAGATGTAAAGCTGAGTACTTTTTCACTGTGCAGTGATTGTCAGCAAGACAGAAGGGAGCAAAGAGCATTTCCTTGCAGTTAGATGGAGTCTTTTATCTCACAAATTTGACTTTACTTATTTGGGTATCAGTAATTAGGAGCTTCTATTCTCAGAAACCACAGGAAAGAAGGAGGTACCTACAGAGGGCTCTCCAACATATCCGTACGTTTACTGCAACCTGACATGGTCAGTGTTAGGCCCCTCCAACTTAGGTCCACACACACAACTCCGCACAATCCAGGCTATTCAGATGGAATAGGTGGTACTTCAGCATCTAAATCTGAGAACCTAATGCCATTTTGTACATCCAAAGGTATACAAAATATGCATACACGATTGCTGTGCAAGCCTCAAGGCATCCAGGGCCCTCACACCCTACACGAGCAGCCAGAGACCAGGCTGCTTCGGTAATTTAGCATAAAGCCAGGCAGCTATATCTAGGCACATAATTCTCTTCTATAAAATTTACACTCAGTTAAAAAACAAACAAACAAACATTTAAATGATTATATAAGAGAAAACAGCATGAAGGACTAATATAATTTAAGGCTTCACTTTTCTGAGCATTACAGAGCAAGAACAAACAGCAATCCTAACCTGAAATAAGAATGATTACAACATTAAGTTTTTGTTCTTGAAAACAAAAAATAAGAATTAAGTTGGTTCTGCTTAACAAGATGTTAACATAAGATACATAGTGAGTCTAAGACTAGATAATTTCATGTCTTGCTGGATGCCAGCAATATAACTTCCTAGCAACATTTCACTTCTGGAATACCAGCTAGGATAAACAGGAAACTGAAAGCTCTTTTTAGGCAACTACTCATTCCTTGCAAGAGAAATTTCCATTTTTTTCCAATGATGCAATGAGAACCAAAAATCAGGATTTTTTTTCTAGAAAGATGCAAAGGGCTGAAAGGGAAGTAGATCAGTTTGCCTCTTCTTAAAAATTCACAGTGATTACAGGTTCTCAAAGAGGCTGATGAGAGACCTTATGGACTACAAGAACTTTGCAGAGAACTCACACTGTTACCTAGTTATGCAGAGATACTTATAAAACTTCATAGTCACAAGGCCTTCAGGAAGTTCATTTTTCTAGGTTTCTTTGCAGCCTCATCTGCCTTAAGAAATACTGGTACACTCATGTTTAATAGCAAATACCTCTGCCAAAACGTATCACAGCACATCGTCTTTAGAGAGCAGATGCTGATGTCACAGTTGAAACACAGCAAAAGTTCTTTCTAACTGTAGATCAAGCACAAAAGTTCCATAAGCAAATCCCACTCTCTAGACACTGTCTGATAAAGAAATCTGTGCTGTAAGTATCCCTGCACCACTAAGGCAGTCCATAGAATGGCATCATGAGTCTTTTTCATAATGGTGCTAAAACCAGGAACCATTTCCATGGCTTTCTCCTCAGTGTGGATACATAAAAGGAAGCACTAGAATAATTGAGTGCCATTTTATGATTTATGCATTTAATAGCTAGAACATCCACTTACTCAGGGTTTTTAAAAATGAAAAGCATAATGCTCTTAAATTATTTTTTAAAAACATAGATCCCAACACCAATCCGAAAAGAGAATTTCAGAGTTCTAGTTTCCTCTGTCATTTCATAAGGTAAGCCAATAGCTGCAGCTTAACCCCAAATATTTTTATGCACCTGAGTTGAATGTCCATAACTTGTTATTGACTGCTTATGCAAGCTTAAGACTATTCTGTGTATTTCAGGGGAAAAAGCACCATCTGATTTTTTTATTATTATTATTTTTAAATTAACACACGTTCACAGTAAACGGTAGGAATAAGTTGTATTAGGCAGGTCTCCTTGTACTTTCACACAGCTCTGAAAGCAATTTGAAGGCAGACACTATCTGCGCCTAGGAGCATCATTATGATCTATGATCTTTTATTCCTTTACCTAATAATAGGTTAAGCTGTTTTCAGGTGTTTGACCTTGAAGGAGCTGAATGAGGAAATCCTACACAATGTACCTAACAGTTAATACCCATGCTCCACGTGGAACATATACAATTGCTGTTACATCAAGGCTTTGCATCTCCAAAGGATAAAGGGTCATCTCTGTGTTGACACCTACCTGCCAATTGTCCCTAAATATTCTAATGTTAAGAACATGCTTTACTAGTGGTGGCTGTTGCTTTGAAAAGATACAATCAGACAAGGATCATGTATGAATCACGTTACAATACTGCCACTCTGTGGACTACAGAGGTCATGGGCTGCTCTAATTCGTTTCTGGCAGGGCCAAGTAAAGCAAAGGGGCAGTCTATGCTTACCGATTTTATCAGGACTAGTTCTGCTCTGCTATTCAAAGGGAAATTAACAGATCCCAGAGTAAAAGCACTCAATATGCAATCAAAAAAAAAATAATCAGGCTTGTCAAGATGCTAAGTTCACTTAATTCTGCCCTTAACATCTGTTCAAAACACCTGTTCACTCCAAAAATCATTGATAGGGAATTCCCCTGTGACACTGGATACCAAGCAATCCAGTTCTAGAGCAAGTAAGTAGCAGACCAACTGACTGTTTTTGTAAAATGAAGACAAGGGTCCCTTAACTTACAAGTATTGTGAGACAAAATTTTAATGAACTGCTCCTCCTACTTTCACAAAATAACTGCTATTTCACACATTAGGATAGCTTCACTTCAGCACGCTGCCTAGATTATCCTTTTTCAGATTGTTTTTCTTTGAGTAGGCAAAGCATTTTGCATCTTAAGCACCCCAACCATTTCTAAGGCGGTGGCAATAAAATGAAAGAAAACACAGGTGGGTTTACACCTGTTAAATCAAAAATGGTGTTGAAGAATAAAATACACAGTTCATAACTTTTGTTTCTACTCAAGTCTTTCTGCCAAACTTCTGCTTTCAGACTTCTGGTTAGGATAATCCTGAAATCTTGCTCACAAGTGGCCACATATAATCAAACATTACAGACTCAGAGCAATGGAGACAGTTACCACTCTGCTTTATGAGAATCACCCTCTTCTTCTCTGAAGGTATGGGAAATACTTCATGTTCCTGTTTAACAATAACTGAAAAACACTGAATATGTAAGTGATGCTTCCGAACTTTGCCCAAATAGCATTCTGGTACCAAAGACTAGAGTAACTGCACTCATCTACAACCGTCAGTTCTTACCATGCAAGATCGGACAAGCAAGATGGGACTGTTTGAACCAGCATTACTCCTGACAAAAAAAAACCATTTTAACCATGCAAGAAGTAAACTCAATCTGGAACTAATAAATATGCATGTTTGATACTTGTTTGCCATTTGCAATACAGCATTCTGTTGTTTGTATGTTTACATTGGTCATCAGTGAGCCTTAAAATTACAGTAATACAGTCTGACTTACATTCATCTAAGTTAATTTACAAGAAAAGCATCAGTTTTACTGAATAACAGTAGATAAACTGACCACTACACCCAACGTTTGGCTTGCAGTTACTATTTGTTTAAACCACTTTATTGACCAACTTATTAAGAGATTGCAATAGGTGATCTCCGTACTGAGCTCTGGATCCATCAGCAACAACCTGGCAAATTACCCAGTTGTGAGCAAGAGCATCTAGTTTAAGGTTTATTCATTCCAGTGTAAATGGCAGAGCCCCTGACAGGGCTACAAAGATTCAGCAGTTTCATTCTCCTATAAAATCAATACTTAGGAACAAAGGAACAGTAGGAGCCCCTTAATAGCACACTCCATTCCAGAAATAACTATTACATACCATCAGCCAATATTCTTAACTATTAACTATCCAATACCTATTACATACTACCAGCCAATATCCTAAACAGAATAACCTGGAGAAACCTTTATGAAACGTTAAGTCTTCCACAGAATGCAGACTTCGTTGTGGCACTTTCTTTTAAGCCATTTCTCCCTCCCAGAACTTTTAAGCAACACAGCGCTATTAGGAATACTGTGTTTTAAGGAATGGATGTCTGAACTTCCCAAGGCAATTAAGGCAAAATTTTCAGATTGCTGTATCGAATGATTCATTTCATCTCACATACTGCCTTTTCCTCCTGAAGCAGCAGTTTGGAGCTTGCCTTAACTTTACTCTGTCCAAGACGTTAAGGCAGACAAAGGGCTTTTGCTCAAGGAAAATAGATTACAACATGTCAGGAAACAATATAGATAAGCCCTTTAGTTTCAGCACAAACCATAAATTCAGTTTCTGTGAAACTTCACAGCAGAATTACTAAAAGGTAGATCAACTACTCCAAAGTTTAAAGAAAGTAACGTTGTGCTTGCAAAAACTGAAAGTACGTTTCTCCCTAGGTTTTCTTCCGGTTGGGGATTTTGATTCAACTTTCAGCACACCTACAAGATCTCCATATAAACTTTTGGAAGATTTCCTAATTAACTCAAAGTTGGTGCTCTTTGAAAGTAACCACACTTCCAAGACCCAGCCAGTAACCCATATCAATCAGTGATGCAATAAAGGCAAGTGCTAGCATCTAAGTGCTGAGGTACCCTCTTCACTCTTCTACAACAGTAATATCTTGCAAAACTGAAATATAAAAAGCTAACGTGGTCTGCTAGGTCCACTGTGAAGATTAATACATTACCTCTGAGCTCATGTAGAATAGAGTCGACTCTTCTCCTTAATTCTAAGTCAAGTGGAACAATCTTAGTTGTCCTAGTGTGAAATGTATTTATTTACAGAATATGACAAATTCAAATCAACATGGACAAATTAAACTTTAAATAGATATTTTACAAGAGGTGATTTTTATGAATTGCATCCTAGAGACTTGTACTTACTTCTGCTTTTGATTTCCCAGCTGACTCCAAACTTCAACTACAAAACCATCAAAGTCTTCATTCTAAAAAAAGGAATTGACAACAATATACAGTTCATCACTATGCTTACACTTGCATCAGAGATAATACAATAAATATGCACAGTTACATTAGCTTTTCTTGCAGTATTACAGATTGAAAATGCTTCATATTCTTACAGCAGCTTTATCTAATGCAGCATTTCATGAAGTAGTCAAAAGTGAAGCATAAAGTATTTTACAAATACGTAAAAGTTGAAAATCTCTATAAGTTATGCATGATTGACTTCTGCTTTCACAGGATAGACCAGTATCACATTGGGAAAAATACAGCCATTAATGAAAGGTGCTTGTGAGAGAGGGAGTTAGGAGAATCTTATCAAGTAGAGATAGAGCGCTGACAGCATTAAACTAGTGGATGCTACTTAGTGCCTTTGCTAACTATTATGCATTGTGCA
The DNA here is from genome assembly GCF_040182565.1 of Anser cygnoides. Lineage (NCBI taxonomy): Eukaryota > Metazoa > Chordata > Aves > Anseriformes > Anatidae > Anser > Anser cygnoides. The sequence continues at coordinate 19,804,310 of NC_089877.1, read as the reverse complement.
AATTAATTAAAGCAAGAAGCCTTGGGCCCCTTACCAAGATTAGTCTCTTGATAAGGGTGTGAGCCTATCTTAAGAAACTGCCAGAAACTGGTCCTGCGGATGGACAAGAGCCAAGGAGCAACCGAGTCTGCGCAAAGACAAGAGGTCAACAAGCGGTGGCGAGGAAGTCACCAACCTTCATCCGCACGACCCCTGGTGATCACCACCAGGAGACACTGTGCACGCGCATATGGGAGGAGCTTATGGAAATGACTTCCTGAGCTAATTTTAACATGAAGCGGGGACAGGTTATGCATATGTATAGGTGCATTGTGAAACTTCATGCATATGTAACTCTTTACTGCATATAACCATGGCAAGTTGCCACGTCACATGCGCATGACTTTGGAGGGACTACCCCACATGCTGCCCAGTGCTGAATAAACATGCCTACGTTACAATGTTACTGATTGTGGAGTCCGTTTTCCACAAGTCACTTGCTAAGCAAATCATTTGAAACCCATTTATGTATATATTGGGGAAAAAAATCATGAGCTATTGAATCTAAAGATATAAATACTAACTTGGCATAATTCCAAATAAATATCTCCATAATTCCAGAATTTAACTTGTGAAACTTTGTTTAGCATGATCAAGGATACTGTTGGACTTGAGTACCCCTTCCTTAAGATGCCAGCTGCTACAGAAGACCTAGAGTTGACACAGCAGTCACAAATTTTAAGAAAGTATTAGGTTCACCTCTACATCCATCTTCCTCTAGAGCATGTTAATATTTCTTTACATCCTGTAACAAGTGTGAAAATTCTTATTCTGACAGTAATTAGGCAGGCTCTCAGGAAACAACCACTAAATTGAATGTATTTAGGGTGCAGCCTGTCTAGTCCTACACAGGCATAGCTCTAACGCATTAGGCTGCAGGACTGCCCAGAAAAAAACCTTAGCAAACAGTATGCATTTCTTAAAGAAAACCCTCTTTTCTTTCCTTGAAGTGTTAAGAGGCTGAGTAGACTGTTTTATCAGATTTGAACAAAACTGTACAGTAACAGATACCCAGCAAGTTATTCTTGCTATTCAAAATGACTCATTAGGTTTAGCACGCTGAGCCTGAGCCTACTCCTGTAACACAAACAACAAGCACTCATTGTACCCATGACCCTTTTTCAGCCTCTCAGTAAAACGCAATAACCGATTTAGTCCATGAATAACAGATTTCTTTATTAACTTCTATTAATAAAATCAATCTGCTCACTAGATGACCTCCACCATGAGATGTTTATCAGGTATCCACTGCTGCCTCAATCTTGCTCAGCACATCAGCTGTCGAATAGATTTCATCAATTATGACTTACAGCAGGCAAAAGTATGCAACTGCCAATGATAGCTTAACAAGTTTATGCTGATCAGACTTCTTTAGTCTCACTTTAGATTTCTAGTCAACTGTACTTAAGTATTGCTGTACTTCATATGTACAGGAGTTGGACACATACTAGAATATACTATTAAGAATCCTGCTGTTACTGTTTCAAATAGAATTTTATATGATACAAAACTACTGGAAATGAGAAAATACACTTCAAAGAAGGAATCAGAAATTATACTGTTTTATAAGCATTGGTTAAAAGTCTGCTTACCTTGGCTAGCAGAACCATGTTCTTGGAAAGTTCCTCTATCTCATCCTCACTGCCAAAAACACTCTCAAAGTCTTGGTAAGTCCAGCCATCAAACAAAATTCTAGGCACTATTAAGCAAAGAAGTCCATCAGTAGTGAAAACTAAAAATTTATTATCTACACTGAAATATTTCTGCAGAAATAGAGAAGTGTAATTTTACAGCAAATACCAACAGGAGCCAGCAATCAACGTACTTCATAGCTAAGATCATTGCACTTTATCAGCACTGAAATTGATAGTGCAGAACATTCTTCTTTGTTTTATGGTTAGTTAAGCATTAGTGAATAATTGATGAAAGTTTTAAGAAAAGGTCTATTCAACTGACAACTGAACTATCACTTAGGGTCCCAAGTAGAATCTTTAAAGAACATCACTGAGAAACAGCAACCCTTCTGTAAATTGTGCCTCTCTTCTACCACAAGAACAGCAAGATAGAAGAGTTTGCCTCAAATTCTAATATGTTCTCATGTACATAGCCCTATATTACTTCACTGTTTAGCTGCTCTCAATAACCTATGACAAATTTTTATTTTGGAAAAAACGGGCATTTGAGTGTAGTCCTCCCCCCCTCCCCCCCCCCCCCTCCAAACACATTTAAAGCACTAAAAATGTAGTCAGGCAAGAGTCAAGAAAATTGCTGTTCGAACAGTCGACAGGAGTGCTGACAAGCACTCTGGAAATGCCAACAACTCATACAAAACTGTGTCTAAGCCCTTTCTAACTACCAAGGACCTAAGAGTATTTCTGAAAAGTCTAGAGAGGCTTCAAAGGCTTTATCATCTGGCAGCTGAAGTAATTTAGAATATCTGACAGAGCATTCAATTTTTCTAATCTGTTTCAAGTTTCATACTACCTTCTGAAGCAAGAAGAGTTTCACCAGCTTCAGCACCCTACAGTATTCTTGCTATAGACAAACGTAGAGTTCAGCACCACATTATCACTGTAGCAGTGTATTACATTTTCCCTGAAGACACACACTGTGTCAGTTCCCTTGAGGTCTCAGGTTCAAGAGGAGAAAAGGGTGCATGAAAGTCTGATTGCCTCAAATTTGGATTTTTTTTCCTCTCCTTTTTTAAAGAGTGGAACCCCCGAGCAATAAGCTTGAGGACTATTTCCCAGGTCAGCATATCATGTTATGTGTAGAGTACTTCTCCAGAAAGGGCCCAGTGGCCATGGGTTTATCTAGAGACAAGAAGCTAAGGCAAAAACTTAGGGCGTCAACAGGATTAACACTTTGATTAGTTAACTATTCATAGTTAACCGCTTTTGCTTTACTTTTCAAACTTCTTCCTTCATATGGGTATGCTCTGGTGAACTCCCTTCTGCATATACCTGGAACAATGCTTTCCTTTGGTCTGCTAGCAGTCAAAGAAGATGAAAAGTAAACACAAAAAACAGGCTCACCTATTTTGATGTTTTTGGAGTTTTTTCTGACATCTTTCATCCAGCCTGTCAAACAGTATCAAATAAGAGAACAGCTTTTAAAATATGGATATGTTGACAATGACAACATATTTTGAAGCACTCTTCACATAACATAGCACAGTTTCACAGTATCTGTCTTCCTGCCACAGGCTATTACTTCATAAGCAATGCAGGGGAAACAGACTCTGATACACAGAAACTAAAGCTATTCACCTCCACCATAGCACAACTAGCATTTACTACAATCTTCCAAGAGTCCCTCCACAAACCTTCCTCCTTGCTGCTTACAATACTGCAGCATCATGGAAAATAACTTACTGCCTACTACAAACAACACTTCTGTAGCCACCAATCACCACTTGGGAGGAATGCATTTTGTTTGGTTAGGTTTTGTTTGTTTTTTAAATTAAGATGCTACTTTCAAGACTCATGATCACTTGCTCTCGTCAGTGATTGCACTAGAATGAATTTGTTAGTAGGCACTAACATAATAAGAATCTTAGCTCTTTAAAAGAGACTCCACAGACATATCTTTTGATCAAGTTCAAAAACAAACTACTTAGTTATTATTTAAGAGCATACTAACTGAAACCTGGAACCTGCTGTGAAGGGAAGTTATCTTCAGATTATATTTATCTTTCATTCACAAAAAAAAATCACCCGAATTTTTTTGTTTGTAGTAGGGAGAACGGCAGAGGAACAGGTAAATAACTGCACAGTGCAAACACCAAAGACTATTTCTGTCTGTGCAGATTCTTTGTTTCTTCGGTTTTCAAAAGGGGCTTTGTAGATAGTTGGCTGGAAGAACTAATCTTTCTTATTGTTTGGACAGAAACTATGAGCATTGGTAGAAGCAGGTGAGAACAGAAAAGAGCTCATTTTGAAAGAAACTTCCAAGCTCATTCTCAAAGAAACTTCCTAAAAATTTAATGGATTAAAGTACTTCACCATGAGGCAGAGTGAGAACAATCCACATGCATATATTACCGAAACTACACATCAATCCACAATGAGAACAGTAATCATATTTGTAATGCATATTCAAAGAAAAGAAAACCTTTATCAGCATCGTGGAGCCCAGTGAACTGGAACCTCTCCTTCCCTTTTCTTCTCACTTGTAACCAGACTGGTGAGATTAGCGTAAACTTGTTTCCAAATATTTTGGAAATGTCATAGCCATGGCTGTTCCACTTGCAAAAGAAAGAAGAAAAAAAGTGAGAGGCTCACAAGCCAGATATACAATCCACTTTTTGACCAATAAGAACTCTAACACAAACGTAATAATCTGCTAGATCCCCATTTGTTAGTTTGAGGAAACCTTCTATGACGTTTTTGTTCAAATAACAAAGCACTTTTAAAACTCTGACAGCTACATGAATGTCAATCTTCAGTTTGTACAAATTCACCTGAACTAGAGAAATCTGTATGTAGATTCCAACAGACATTTGAATTTACAGGCTCTGCATTTATGTCCAACAGAAATTGAGAAAGGTAAAAGTATACGGGGTACCTATTTCTCTTTTGAGCAGTGCAGGAATGAATCAAGTAAGAAGCATTCTCTAAACAAAAGGAAGCAACATTTATTATTCAAGAGAGAATGCTTTGAATAATAGCAACTGGATAGCAAAAGAGATCAGATTGACAGCAGTATAAAATTTTTACTGTTTATTTAGAAAGTTCAAGTTGGTAGCTGCATAGTATGATGACACTTAATATTACTGATCTAATATTACTCTACTGCAACTGCATCTGGCTTGATCATCAAGAACACACAAATACTTCTGTTTTACCAGTGACAAAACCAGAATGACCTAGATACCCTTCAAGAAGTGGGTGGGAAAACATGGGTTTGAGACCACCTGAATCCCAAGCCAGCTCTTGAATAATCCTCTGACTACGTGACTGTAGACCAGAAGTTCCTACTACTATAAACATAGTTTTATAGCAGGAATGCAAGACTGCAGATTAGTACTGTCTACTGCATATTTATTCAAAGCACCAATTTTGTTTTATTAACTTACAGGAGTAACATATCCCAGAACATCTCCTGAGAAGTGTCTTTCCTTCATCGTCTTGGAACAATAACTTCTGTGTTCCAGTATGATATCCTTTGCCTTTGGATCCACAACTACCAGACCCCGCTCCTGCACTGTTTTATCAGAGTGCAGCACCTGAGGGGAGAAGACAGTTTTTAGAACCAACTGTACGCACTAGCTACTTTCGAGAGCAACAGACCTCAAAAAGAAAAAAAAAAATGAAGTGACATTAAACTGCACACTTTTTAAATAATTTGGAACAGTTTGATTTAAAAACGAAACTGGAAAGAGCTTGGAAATGATTTGCCATTGTCAGTAAACTTACCTTGTTTGCAAGGCTAAAAAAAAAAAATAAATCAAGAATTGATAAGATTAAACATCATTCACCACAGCTGATGACTGGTACATCCATAGCACAAAAAGCAATTCTGCAAGCAGTTTAAACATGCAATACAGTACTTTCAATGTCAGAGTGAGGGTCTAGGACAATTCCGGGCAGTTAGACACGTTTTGACATTAGTGCTTTCTACATCCTGGTCTAGGACAACAAAATATGAAAATAATGCAAAAGCAGAGAAAAAACTCCTCTTAAATACTAATAATGGCCAATCCTGCAAATCAATAAAAGGTTTGTTTCAACCCAGAAAAGTTGAAAAGGACAGTTTCAGGTAGTTTCACCTGTGAGAACAAGCTTCATTGGAAACACATGGTTGCTTTTAATACAATATGGAAAGAATGAGAATCACTTTACCATCTCTCAAAGTCTGATTAGTTCACTGCACGTTAAATAAGATGAGCATTCAGTTATTTATCTTACCTTTTCTTCCATTTTTTTTGTAGCACCTTTCTTTGCATCTGTTTTTGACAAGGTACCTTCAGCTAGCCAGCAAATCACAACAAAAGAAAGTGAAGTACAGAGAAGTCTCATGGTGTTTCTCTCAATGTCAAGTTTCCCCTGCCCTGAAAATGTAAGGGTTCGAGTCTCTGCAAACAGAAAAGAATAACAGTTAAGAGAAATTCAGTCTTCTTGTCTAACAAGAGCCAAGTGCTTGTGTTATCTTCTGCCCTCTAGAATCAGACTTACTAATGCAGTTGTTTTAGTACTACCTTGGCTCTTGTGGCAAAATAGAGTATTTTAAGAGATTCTTACATGTATCACAGGGAAAGCCAGTAGGATGCTTGCAGCTTGCCTTTTAAAGAACCCCTAAAGAAATACAAGGTTTCACAGCTGAAGCTGCAATAAACTCTGTTGCCCAGAATAATTATAGCACAGCCTTGCCTATTCTATAGCACGTAAGAGATACCATTTGTTTCTGCTCCTGCCTTACCCAACCAACAATGCACAAGCTAAATAAGGGACAGAAAAAAATGTAGTTCTCTGCTTATAGATGTGCACCTTTACTACAGTGAGAACTTTCAATTCCTTGCCAAGGCAATGATACACACAGAACTGAAAAAAAACCAGCATCCTTTTGGTCTAGAAAATCAACAGTTTATCCCAGCTCCAAATAAAAGTATTGAGAATTAATAGAAAATAGTTCTTTTAAGTGCTGTGCCTCTATCGGAACTTAGTTCTGTCAGGAGAAAGACTTTACCAAAAAAAATGAAAACAATCTGTCTGGCTGTATTTGAGCTGCCATTCACGAGTTGCATTGGTTTTCCAGCCTAGTTCCCAGAAGTGGGTAAGATGAAAAAAGAAAAAATACTTTGCATTAGGGCAAGTGGAATAGGAGGCAAAATACCAAAACTGAGAAAAGTAACCTGCTGCTAATTGTGGAAGCCCTAAGGATCACAATGAGATTAGCTTTCATCTATAATAAACTATCGGGTCTAGACATATATTTATCTACTTCTCGTAACTGAGATCCTAATGGAGAAGAAAAAAATTAACTTTTTCACAACTGTCTGAAGTTTTGTCAAACATATCCCCTTGCTCTCTTGCTCTTAAAAAGAAGAAATTTCTCATGCTTCCTGTATAACTGAAGTATTAACGTTTCTGCTACTCCCTCTGAACACTTACTAGATCATTTCTTCAAGTTTTATTTACAAAACTCCTTGTTCTGTTGGCACTGAGAAGTGCTGTTCAAAATCTATACAAAATATCAGGCAAGGGCTCCCGTAACAGCAGACTAAGCACTCTGAAGGAGTACTGTGGCAGAAACATCCTGGCAGAAGAAACCTTAAAGGTTAAATCAGAGTACCCAACGGAACAGAAGCCATATAAGGCCAATCCTGGTAATACTGAGATGCAATTAACAATCCAATGAATTACACATATTTGGACAAGGCTGGTTTGGCACTGAGATTCTGAAAAGCAGAGGATTCTGCAATGGTCAAAGAGGTGATGGTCATAAAACTGAGCACAGGAAGTTCCGCACCAACATGCAAAAGAACTTCTTCACAGTGAGGGTGATGGAGCACTGGAACAGGCTGCCCAGGGAGGTTGCTGAGTCTTCTTCTTTGGTGATATTCAAGGCCCGTCTGGACGCCTACCTGGGCAACCTGCTTTAGGGAGCCTGTTTTGGCAGGAGGGTTGGACCCGATGATCTCTTGAAGTCCCTTCCAACCCCTACAATTTTGTGATTCTGAATTGGAGGAGTTTAGAATTCTGCATGAAAACAGAGGGAAGTATGTGATTAGCCAGCAAAGCAGGAGGGTGACAGTGGCAAAAGTGCTTGGAAAAAAAAACCACCACGACAATTCCACTAGCACTAAAAAAATGCATCAAAACCCTCATGTACAAAATTACTCAAAGGCTTTAGTCGAGTCTTATAATGAATGTAAAACAAAAGCAGCAACTCTTTTAATACTTCTTGGATCCAGAGGGTGAGGAAAAGCTAAATTACTGTGCTACTTAAGTTTCATTATTAATAATAGCTAGTGTGTTATGCTTCTGCTTTGCCTTCAAGGTCACTAGTAGTTCTCTTGTTTTCTGCTTCCTGGAAGATTAGTCAAAGGAGTTTGCTCTTGATAGCATCTACTCTGTTCCATCTAGCATGGCAGGATCTATAAACTACTGCAGAGAGGAACAACTGAGAGCCTGAATAGTCAATACAAGTCTTAACAGTTTGGACAGGTTATCAATTCTTCCAAAAGCTGGTATATATTGATTTGGAGATGTTTGATTTCACTTTCAGAAACAATTAGCAACAGCAACACTTTCCTAAAGAGAAGTTAGTGTTTAACAGCTAAAGCACAACAATTTAAAAACCCATCACTGAACTCTGATTAGACATCAAAATACGCTCATTTCCTTGACAAGATCATATCCATCCACCAGTTACTACAAGCCAACATCCACTCCTGAGTCTATACAAAGTGCTGAGCCTGTAGCAATGGTTTCTGCCAGCAAAAATCCAACATTGACCCTTCGTAGGAACCTTATTTTAGTAAGATGTTCTTTAATAAAATCGGTTTATTGAAAACTAAGTAGACATCATCACTCTACTGCCAGAACATAAGTAAGCTAAACTTGAAATGTTCTTTACGGAAACTATAAGCATGAACTTTGCAAGCTTTATGCAACCAGACGTTCAAGCTTTCTTCAGCAAGCCTTCCTTCAACGTTTTTTATTTTCTTCAAACTAACTAAACCAAGCAGAACACCGAGAGTTTGGCATTCTTGTTTTTTATCTGTTGTATTACAACCCACATGCAAAATCAAAGATTGACTCTGCTTGGGTCCTTGTAAAACTGACACTAAAGACAATTCAAACTTTAGGATGAGTTTTTTTAATAAATTGGTCTGAGGCCTGAGTTTCTCTAACCCAGGTGGCAACTCCTGCTTAATCATAGTCTCCACATGAAGTAACACTTTTAGGCAAGTGTTTTAAATAAAGCTTTATTTTAAATAGAAGAAGCTGATATAGACTTAGGCTGCCCAAAAGATGCAGCCAAAAAAAATCTAAAAATCTTGGAGGCTGGCACAGAAACTACGTGGAAATCGGAGAAAATGTTCATGTATTACTTTTAAAAGAGAAACTACGTTCTAAGTGCTGCTGTGGGAGTCAGAGGTAACACACTTTGCTTAGTAAAGCAAACCCAAGATGCAAATTGTTGATGTTTTTAATTTAAACTAGAAAAAGGTAGATTCAGGGATGAAATGAGTGAAAATAAACCTAAGTTTGTTGTGCAAACAGCATTCCCTTTCCTCTTGGAAGCTTCTCTACCTTAAGACCAAGAATTACCTCCTGTGGCTCTGGAGGTAGCAAAGCTTTCTCTTCTACCTCAGAGACCTCCCGCCAGCCCCGCCCAACCCCGCGGGCTCCCTCAGAGCAAGCCCCAGCCGCGGCCTTACCCCGGGGCCAGCCCCTTTGGGGCCACTGGGCCACACTTAGGACCACCCTCATGGCCACTGGGTCACCCTCGGTGCCCGTGCCGCCATCTCCCGGCTGCGGGGCAGGCAAAGAGCCGCCACACCGCCGCCCGCCTCTTTCCTTTCCTTCCTTCCCTGTCTCCCTCCCCTGTGGAGCCGCTGCCACCACCTACCGCCCGCCGCCGCCTCGGAAATGGAGGCGGGCGGCACCGCCTCCCGGCTGAGGGGAGGCGCTGAGGGGACGGGTAGGAGCCGGGCGCCATGATGACGGCGGTCTAATGTCTCTGCCGTCTCAAGCTAGGCTTTGCCTGCCTCCTTCTAGGTCATAATAAATAAGTAGGGAGTTTAGTCTACAATACACACGCTGGCCTGGGGGGTAAAAATAGCATAGACCAAACCTGAGGGGGTCTTTGCGTGCAGAGGGGGTCATCAAGCAATATTGCTAGCTCCTGGTGTGTGGAAAGTGTGTGTCAAGCCTCAGGTGGGCATTAACAGGCTTTAAAATAAAAGCTTGTGTTTTAAATTGAGATTTTATTATTTTCTGTTTTGACCTACCATTTATGCTTTTACATGTAGCGTGAACTTGCTGTTAGTATTTTTACTGCAGTGGAAATTTTGATGTAACCCTGTTATTTCATGGGCTGTTTATAGGGAATAAATACCATATGGGAAGACTTGATAAAAATGGTTGTGTTAACAGCATTGTGATGTGGTGGAAAACCTAGCATGTTTGGCACTGTGCTTCCCAGCAGAAGCCTTTCTGAGACCTACTTTCTGCGTTAGTTACAGCTTGGTGTCACTTCCCAGAAGCAGAACTGAAGATTTCCAGATCTATCCTTCTCTTTCTTTCCTTCTTGTATAATTAAGATCGTCATGAATGTTCTTCAGCATTGAATAGAAAAACAGAAGAATTTTTCCTCTGAACAAAAGTCTTGTCAGTGAACCAGATGTATGGTCCTTCTGGCAAGAGCTGAGTACGTGTATGTTCCCTCTGTACCCTAAATCACCCAGGCTTAAATTCTCACAAGGTCTTCAGAAAGAAAACCCATGCTCACTAGCACGTTTGGACCCACACACTTGCAGACTAAAAAGCAGGAAAAAGGAATGACTCATCCTATTTTTTTAGTCACCAAAACATCTCTGAAACCTTCAGCTTCCACCGAAGAAGTGGTGCTTTTTTAATCTTATAGGACTGCATAATAGGCATGCTTAAAAGTGTACATTTTTATATACAAACTACAAACTCTCCCAAATTTAAAAGGTGCATAACTGCAGTACTTGAAGTCACTTACAATCTATTGGGTACTGGATTTTCTATTGTTTTGTAAAATGTTGTTCATCTTTCACAAACTTTAAACATTTCCAGGATACACTTCTCAATAGCAGGAAAGACAGAGATTAAGGCAGGAGGGGATGAAAAATTAGGGTTCTTTCCAGCTTCTCTATAATGAAATCTGTCATTTCCTGTGTTGCGTTCCTATTACACCCTCCTGCTGACTCTCTTTCTCATAGCCTAGCGGAGCAGATCCAAAGGTTTGCTGCAGGTAGTTGACATGGTACATGCTGCCTGTAATAGAATCACAGATCTTAACTCTTAGATGTAAGGATGCACCCAGAGTTTTAACACATCTACCAGGTACTGGAGAGTCCTTCCAGAGGCTCATATTCTACCAAGCAAAAAAAAAAAAAAAAAAAAAATGGTGGTGGTGGTGGTGGAGGGAGTATCTTTCTTTTACTTCTGTGTTTTCAGTCTGTACACTACCACTCCTTTAAAAAATAGTGCCTGAGTAAGATAGGACACCTGGGGGAGAGTAGAAGTGTGTTCCTTTCCTGGAGAGTAACTGTGCATACTCAGGAAAAAAAGGCTTGGAAATAAAAATGGTGTCTCAGCAAGAAATGAAGTCTATAGCCTCACTTGGAAGCCTGTAGCTAAAGAGAAAGACAGCTGAGAGAAACAGGTACGAGGAAAAGAACAAGGCCTCAGAGATGAAAGGAGAAAAAACCCACTCCTATGAGCTAGAAGGAATTATATATAGTTTATTGCAACTCACAAAGCTACCTAGCTGCCTGGCGCTACTCTGCCACCATGCAGGTGACAAAGGGGAGCTTGTCCGTAGACCCTTTGTTCATCCTTATTTTATCTTGTCTACTCTCTTTGAGTTTATTTTAAGCTTAAGTATTCTATTTTATATTTTTATATATACATGTATTTTGAGTATACAGGTATTTTTGAGTGCAAAACCCTTTAGGTCATTGAGATGCTTACTGTAAAGAAAAGATCTAGGAAGATCCATATTTAATTTCTAGAAATGTACGGCTTCGTGATATCAATATTATCCTAACTTTGTGTTTCTTAAAAGATTAAGAAAGCAGCACATCTGATACCTTTGAGTGGCAGAAGGCATTGCTGATAAACCTGTGCTCTCCATTAATAGATAATGAATGTTAGATGTCACGTAGAGAAACATGATTGAGTATACGTACGGAAAGAGCCACCAATTCTGTTTTCTCCTTAGATCTTTTTGCTTCCAGTATGGTTAGAATGACCATGGGGAGGAGAAGAAAGCAGTAACCGATGGGGTGAGGGACAAATCTGACAGAAGTAACAAAGGAAAAGGAACAATTTCCTTTTTCTGTCTAGAAATTCATTAAGGTGGTATGAAAAGTTGGCAACCCAGCTGTATACCACAGTGCATGAGTTCATACCCTAAGCATAAAGCTGTCCAAATTATTCTAGTGTGATTTTGGCAGATAGTCAGGTAGGGGTGAAGAGTAGCTGTAGGTAGCAGAATAGCTGTAGCAGTACCAAGCACAGTATGGGCTGTAAATTATTCTGAGTGTTGGATGATTTCTGGTGTTAAAATTCCTCGTAATGATATGTAATCATACTCAAAAATGAATCATATTTTGGCTTTAGAAACCAAAGAAGAAACCACACTGTGCACAGCACTTAAAGCTCCAGAGCAGGAGATGAACTCGTCTGTAAGCCACCACTCAGGTCTCAATGTCAGGCAGAAAAGAAATGCAGCAAAAGCTGTAGTTCCCACAAGCAGATACTCACCAGCTGAAACCAGTCAGCTTAATGGTATTAATTTTGTGAAGGTCAGCCTGATTTTTCAAGTCTTTGTACCAAAGGATATTGAAATCCTAAAAAAGATTAAAGCAGTTTATGGATGACTTAGGGAGGATATAGACATTGTGGATTTGTTGGCAAAAAAAAAAAAAGTTCTGTAAAATATCTTGTGTAATAGGAAAGCATTTCTTGCTATTATTTCCACTTTAATGCTGATTTTACAGAAATTGGCAATCTCTAAAAATCACTTCATCTTGAGATGTATGGAACTGATGAAGTCTGGGTTCTCACAGACTAGTGTTCCGTAGATGTTGAGCTCAAACTGAAACATTTTCCAGATATATCAGCTAGGGCATTTGTAGGGGCTATGTCTAGTGTGAACTCTGTGCTCTCTAATAACACATCGGGCTCACATTACATTTCTTTCAGTCAGGATGCATCTAGAGACCATTACAAGCTCTCTTTCAGACCATTACAAGCTCTCTTTCCTCTAACTGGCTGTTTATTCATGTAAAATCTTTATCTTCTCCCTACCAAAACTGTCTGAAATTGGCTAGTGAGCTCTAAATTAAGAGGAAGTAGGGGCAGACATAGACCTACACATTCACCATAATCGCATAAGGATTTGTTGAGGCAAAAAGAAGACAAGAGAGCAAGAATGTGTATATATATAGTAAAGACTGAAATGTCAGCCAAAGGAGGTTGATATAAAATAACTGGGGAATGCGTGCTGCATACCGAGTCAGTTAAAAATGAAATAGTTATAACACGAAAGAGCTCCACATGGGTTTTCTATTTGTATATTTACTCCCCTTCTCAAACAGAATTTACAACCCATAATGCACTTGGTACTGCCACAGCTATTCCACTAGCTGTATTTAAGTTCCCTCTTAAAAGGTTGCTTAAGTGTACCTGCACATCTTACAGCTGCAGTGTTGACTGGAGTGCAGCCAGACAGGACAGATATACTTGGCCTTTAAGTGTCACTCTGCTCTTAAGAGTAGAAATTAGTTCGACATCTTATTTTGTTTAACTCAAATATGGGTTTTTTTTGTTTGTTTTTCAGAAAAATAAATTCCTTTGTAGTGAAATCTTAAGTTTTCAGCTTTGAGGGTAAATGGAAATTATGGTTAAACATCACTATTTGATTATAAAACTCTGAAGAAGGACAATTTTCTTCATCTAAACTTCCTTATCCAGAGAATCTGCATTGTGCACAATTGCTACTAGCCGCACTTGATCTACCAAGCCCAGGGAGAAAAGGATACATTCCTGACTACCAGTTACTATAATTTTCTCTTTGTAACAGATATACAACTGAAAAGCACTGGTGTAAAAATGTATCCTGAAAACATGCAGAAAAGACACTTGAGAGGTGACCTGGCTGAAGTGTGCCACCACTATCTGAAAAAGAGTATCGAGTATTACATAGCTCTTTATTTATGAGAGAAAAATATATCATTAACTTATAGGCACTGAAGCTTGATAAATTTAAGTAAAATGCGAGCTTTAAATGAGGAGCATTAATCATGGGAACAAACTACCCAGAGAAAAAGTAGATTTGGTATCTTTTGATGATGTCAGATCAAAACTGAATGCCTTTCTGGACAATGGACTGTGACTAAAATCTAGTTATTGGGCTCAATGCAGGAAAAAAAAAAAAAAAAAAACGAAAAAAGGACCATGTGAAATGAAATAGTTTGAAGAATACAAGAAAACAGATTAAATAAATTACTGAGTGATCTCCAGTAGTCCTAAATCCCACGATTCTAGAGGTCATTATAACCTGCTAAGTATACTAATAATTTCCATTATGACTGAACCTCTCAACACACTGTGGTTTAGGGAGACTAGGCCAGTTTTGACACCCTTTGAATCTATTTTCAGCTGATGAGATTAAATGCTCTGTGCAGTCCAACCTCTTCGGTGTGTTTAAGAAAGTTTAACCTTGAAATGTTTTCCATCTCAGGAGCAGATGTGGTGTGGGACTGTGTTGCTCTGCAGGTTCATGGCCTTCAAGAGAGACATGCGGCCCCGGCCTTGCACACCTGCAAGCCCAGGGTAGCATGAATTGCCACATGTAATGCAGAACAACTGCACTGCTTACCCCAGAGGGTAGTGACAGGATCTGCATATACCAACTCTTCTAACTGCAAGGCTTGTGATGGAGATCCCATGCACAGCTTTTGGGGCCCATTTTTTGCTGGAGGACTGAGATGTGTCCTGGGGAAACCATGGTCTTACGTATTCTACCATAAGGAGTCAGTACCTCCCTCTCTACATTTCAGAAATAAGATCCTAGATCAAAACTTACCGCTGAAAGCCCACTTTCCTATCAGATCTTTTGTCCCTCTCCTTCTCTCATACAAGTTACATTCTCTGAGGCAAAACCCAAATGCTCCTCCTTCACAAATCATTAAAACCAGCGGGGGCACGGGGGTGAGGCAGGGATTAGGCCGCTCCTGAGGAGACAACAACGCCTCAGGAGAAGGCCCCTCCCGGTCCCGTTTACCCTGACGGGCTGTGCCCGACAAATCACACCCCAACAGCGGCACCGCCGCCTGCGGGCCGGGGGACGAGAGGGGCCGACGGGGGCGTGAGGGGGACACCGGCGAGGGCAGGGCCGGGTCCCCGCCGCCTCCGTCCGCCAGGGGGTGGCCGAGCCTCGCCGCCCGCCGCCCGCCGGGGAGCGGGAGCCATCGCGGCGCCTGCGCGCAGCAGAGGCGGCGGCAGCGGCCTGAGGAGCCCCGCGGGGAGAAGCGGCGGTGGGGTTGCGGTGCTTTGACGCGGCGCTGGGCGGCCGTGATCGCTCGCCACCATGCCGGCGGTATCGAAGGGCGATGGGATGCGAGGCTTGGCCGTCTTCATCTCCGATATCCGCAACTGTGAGCGGCGGCCGGGGCGCGGTGGGGCCTGGGTTGGGCAGGGCCGGGCCGCGCCGGCCAGGCGATTACCGGGTGTTTTGGGGCCGGGGTCGGGGGTTTCCCTCATCCTCCTTCCCTCGGCTCCCTTCTCTCCCCTTCGCCGCCGCGGCGGGCCGCCCGCGGCTCTGCCGCCTCACGAAATGGCGACGCGCCCCGGGGGGGCGGCGGGAGATGCGGGGGGGGGGGAGAGCTTGGGGCGGGCAGCCGAAGGCTTTCTGCTGCGGGTTTGGGGTTAATTTACGTGTCTTTTGGTCTGGTCGGCTTGATTTTTGTGTGTGTGTGGGGGGGGTTATTCCTTTGTTGTGGCCGGGGTCCCTGTGGAAAAGGGGTGCCGGGGGGCTCGGAGCCCGTCGGGGCTCCCAAGGGGCGGCGGTGAAGGCGGTGGGCGGCTGGGGCCGGGGTGGGCACCGGCGGTCGCTTCTCAGAGCCGCAGCCGGCTCTCGATTCAAAATGTCCCTGAAGGAAAGCAGGCCCCTGGAAGGCTGGCAGCGAGCAGGGCCTTCTCTGGGTGTGTTTACGCTTGGCTTCAGTCTGCTTTCAAATCCTGTTGTGATAGAAAGCAGCTCTTGGGATCCGCTCGGTTTTAATCGCTGAGGGAGCACGGCCTGAGGGTTGTGGGGACCCTCTGTGTAGCGATGCGCAAAGGGCAGAGAGAAGTGTAGGGCTTGGTGGGGCTGGGGGTCGGCTGCCTTCCTTCCCAGCCCCGGGACCTGCATGAGAGAGCAGTTTAATATTAATCGAAGTCAGAGATCTAAGTGTGTGATGTGGCAAGAATTGCCTGGGGAAGGGCTAAGGTCGCTGTGGTTGGCGTGATGAAACGGCTATATATTTTGTCCACCTGTGTGGCTCTGGATTACTCGAGGCTATTTTAAAAGGAATGTCATCAAGGCTTCCTGTCCGAAAGATAAAAGTGGATCGGAGACTTTTTAATGTAAAATTATGGTGATCTAGCTAGGCTCATATTAGGATAACCAAACTGGCTTGGAAATGTCTCCACCTTCAGAGGGCTTTGTGGTGATGACTTCGGAATTAATCCAGGAGCAATAGAAAAGACTGCAGAGAAAACTGGAGTGATAAAATGAGACCCCTTAAATGTGCAGTTTCCTTCAACTAAATTCAGGTGATTTGGATTTATAGCCTGGTACATAAAATTCAAGGTCCTGAATCTTCTGTACAGAAGGCGTTGTCTCAGCAGTTTTTCATAATCAAGTTGCAGGTCCTTAGGTTTCTTCAGACTTCACTCTTAAAGGCCTTCTTCTGCACATAGAAAATGCGGTGTTTATCAGTTCAAGATTACTGACTCACTCTTGTGCTTTGGCTGGTTGGCCCAGTTTCCTGAACATCTAGTACACCACTGTTGTGTGCCAGCTGCATGTGTAACATAGTTTCACCTGGTGATAATGTAAGACTTTGTTGCTGTTGTGTTTTAGCTCTTTTTGAATTACTTACTCCATTCATTTCACTAGAAGTACTATGATTTTATTCTTCAAGTATCTCTTATGTCTTGCAGTTGGTCAGTATTTCTCTGCTTGTATTTCCTTCTACTAAATTTCTCTGAAAACAAGAGAAACATTCAAGGTCTTAGGTACCTAACGTATGTTAATAGATACGGAATTACAAGATTTGAGGTAGTAGGGTAGAACAAATTACTGTTTTCTCCACAGGCTTGCCATTGTGTAGGCAGTGCAGGAACCCGGATGGAACAACCACCTGTCTGTCCAGCTTGGACATGAAACCACTCATACTCTCTCTGTCTGCAAGAGTGGCAAAGAAGTAACTGCTGTGTGAAACAAATAAGATGTTAATACTTTATCTGTTTAAACATTACAGATAGTTTTGTCCCTTTCCAGACAGCTATTGGAAGCTGTAGATACCTTTGTATCTTTCATCTTTGTGATGAAGAAGGCAACTGCCTCTTCTAAATAGCTGTGAAAGAGCTGCTGGTTTCCAGTGGTAGGTGATCTATGCAGCTTACAAATAGCTGTCCTTACAAATAGTCCTTACAAATAGATGCACCTGCATCATTTCCCTCAAGGGAGCTCCTAGTGTTGCCAGCTAACCATGGGCTGTTGTATGTTGAGTAAGATTCCCAAATACACTTAAGAGTACTCTCTAGAGACTTTGCATTTTGCAAATGCTGGTATTAATTAGCTTGAGTTCCATCTTTCCTACTTCAGTGTGGGGAGCTAGGTATTTGTCAAGAACATAAAGTAACAGCTGCTTAGCTAACAGGATCTTTGGACATGGAGATCTAAGAAAATGTTCCTGTTCTGGGATGGGAGGGAAATGAGACACCAAGTGCAGCTTTTAGGCTCTGTTCTAGCCTGAAAATCAAACAAAATATCTGATTCTTGTACTGATGTGCCAAATACCTGCTGGTATTCTAAATTTCAGTCTTATTTTTGTCTTTGACTCATTCATCCCTTTTTAATAGGTCCCATCTCTTTGCCATAGGTGCCTGAAGTTTTTAATTTGCCTACAACCCTTCCAGATTATAAGTAAGACTTTTTTTTCTGAAATACTTTGTGCAGATAAGGAATTTGCATCATAGATGTTGCTGAATAATGAAAACGTAGATATGTGCTAACTGCTTAGGTGGATGTACAGCATGTTTCCAAGGTAACAGCATAACACTTCAAGAGGGACTTCAGTAAATTTAGACCTTCTATCTTTATAAATATTTAATCTTACATCAAGGTTTATTTCTTGGTCATCTGTAAGTACAGCATCTGCAGCACTAAACAATGTATTCTCTTACAAATTTGTTAAATTACTAATCTGGGAGTCACGCTCATCTTCTCTATCTATTTTTACAAGTCTATTACAGGGCTTCAAAAAATATATTTGACAGCAACTTTCAGTTCTTACAACTCTAGCTGGTTGTGAGTTAACACTGCCAGCCTGTATTTAGTAGTTAAAGGTTGGTTGTTACTTTTGTGTCAGTTAAGCATGTTTTTGGGCACCTGGGTTATTTGGTTATCTGTTAAACTTCTTGATCTGTGTGTGGAATGCTTCTGTGCCATGACTTTGAACATAAGACTGACTTTCTACCTGGTTTTTAAAAGTCTGCTTAAGATATGCTGGTTTCTCAAGTCTATAAAGCTTTTTTTTTTTTTTTTAAAGAATACTACTTAGAGCAAAAATTACAAAACCTTTTTAAGAAGTGGAAGAGCTTCTTAATGTTTTGACTTTGCCCTAGCCTATGTGAAACACTAATACTCACTGACATTTTCAAAATGAAATGTTCTTTCTTCACATATCTTCACAAATATCAAGTGCATTTTTAAAACCTGAGTGTAAGAAAACAAGTTATTCTGCAGTTTCTGGTATCAGAGTCTTATTTCAGGACAACTACTTGTTGTAGGCCATGTATTTTGCATATATTTGTATTTTTGCATGGTGGAGAGAAAAGACTTTTTAAGAAAAGTGAAAATAACATGACAGCTTGCTGGTAGAAATATGGGCTTTTCTAGAAGCTTGCTCAGGCAGATGGCTTTGTAACATATATAGAATAGTACAGCAAATAGTTTTTTAGCTCTTGTCTTTTGTAGACCACAGAGAAGAGACAAGAAAACTAAAGGTTGAAAGCTGAACTGAAGCAGGTAGTTGAGATAGCACAGGTAATTAACTCCTATTTAATGTGGCCTACTGAGAAAATAGGAAGACAGGACTGTAGTGCAAAATAGATTGCGGTGACAGGGGAGCTGTAAAGCCCTGACCAGGGGTTCAATGGAGTGCCATCCAGACCTCAGGTCTGGAAGAGCCCTTGTCACTGCTTGGAAGTGTCTCGAGCTGAAACTCAACAAAACCTGCATGCATTATGCATACAAGCATATGGAGTCCTCTAAGACATGCTTGTTTTTAACTTAAATATGCTAAATTTTTTTGTGTGTGCATGTACTGGGGAGTTGCTAAAGTGATCTCGTTAAGGCAAGATGGTGCTTTATAAACTCTTTAGCTGTCTTTGCTGATTAAACAGCTAGATGCATCATCACAAGTCCGTTTTCTTTTTTGTGCTTTATGCTTATCTGGTGATAAAGTTCTAAGTCATCTGTCACTCAAGCAGTTCTGTTGCAACAGCAGTCTTATCTGCCATTCACCAGGAAAACTAGGAGAGCTTGCGGTGGTGTAGAACTACTTTCTGTTATAGTATTAAAGATACTACTGGTAATCCAATCCTCCACTGTAAAATTACAAAGTCATCTACTCTTGGGCTGATGAAATGGGCCTACACAGAGGCAAAAGGTGCTTTTGCCCCAGGTTTGTAGGACAAGGCAGTTCTTGTTTTCACTCCCTACTTTCAATAACTGCCTTACATTTTCAGTGGTACTGTAAAAGTTGGACAGAGGGAAGGGGGATTCCTTTAGTTTAGTTCTCAAAATATTTCAGGATCTGTTCTTCTGTACCAAGGTACCGTTCCTTTCTCCTTGGGCTATATATTTGCCTTAAATAAAGCCTAACAGACATATTAAACGAGTAACTATCACTTATAGAATTTAACGCATTAATTCTAATTTGTACTAGGCAGGGGAAGTGTTCAGACCTCTTGAAGTCTTACTTCAGTAGGTAGGCGTGTGGGGTTAAAAAAAAAAGGCTGGTTTGTGAAATTGGTCGTATGCTGATTACCCTTTTGACTGGACAGTGGATAACGAAGTGCCCTACCCACGTGTGTGAGGGGGCATGCACATGAGCTTAAAGATTAGAGTTTGTTCTTGTTGAGAGCAGCTACACAGTGAAAGAAACTTCACATAGGGTGAGTTGGGCACATATGGCTTGTTTTGATGCTGTATCAGTAATGTGGCTTTCAGGGTGTGGACTAAAGCCACTACATGCTCCTCTGAGGTGTAGGTTCTTAACTGCAGGGGGTATAATTCTAAAGTAGGACTTGTATTACTTCTGTAGACAGTCAAGGACTTTTCTGTGTATGTACAGACTACTTATCTCTTGGAAGAAATTTGAAGGCAAGTGTTATCGATTAGCCGTCTGTCCTATTTGTTGTGGGAGGCTGTGGCCACTCCTCCTATACAGACACTTCCCTGTCAAATACAGGCACTTCCTTGTCACTGTCTGGCCAAAGAAGACCCTAGGAGAGGGTGCTACTCAGAGCTATGAGAAGCACCAGGTTTTGCAGCACTTGCAACTATTTGCAGGAGAGTAATCTAAGGAAAAGCACAATTAACATGAGATTAATCTGAGGGGGGTGTGTAAAACAAAACAGAAGTTCTGCACGTGGCTTCTCTGTCTTAGCTTTCTTCTGCTTCTTGCACTGAACTTTCTTTTTGATTTTTTTTTTACACTGTTGAATTTGTGTATGTTTGGCTGAGAAAAGTAGGTGAAAATGATAATTAATAGATGAGAGGTAGTAAAGAGCTAGGATCTTTCATGTTAACATCCAGCCACTCCGTTAGAGTCAATGGTATGGTATAATGACTGCTGAATTGGAGATGCTTTGGATAAAGGCTGCCCATCAGGACTGGTAAGAGGAAGTTGAGGACTGCTGCAGAGAATATGGTGTTAGCTGCATCAGTTAATGATCTCGCGTAGGATATAGTCCAGGTTAGATGTGACAGTGAAACAAGGAGAGTTTGGATGAGCCTCAAACTGCTCTATTGTTTGAACATGAACTGAGGTGAAGAAGAGTCCACAGTGCCTTGAATTACCTCAGTGCAAATGCTGCCTTACCCTGGTGAAGGGAGTGTAACAGCACAGTTTGAAAATATCATTCAAGGAAATGGCCACTGAAATGCTGATCAGTCAAGGAAGGAGGAAGAGCTGCTTTCCGTGCCACTCTAATGTTGTGCTTCTGCTTTTGTATATCATCTTAGCCTGAAGCTTCTTTTCATACGAGTCAAGGTCTTTTTGTCAACTGAACTGTCAACTAGATGCTTCAGTCTTCATCAAGTCGCTAAGATATGAGCTTCCAGTAAGCTTTCACTTCATTTGGGGTAAAATCTGGTTTTAGTGCATGACCCTACTACATTGTTTTTCTTAACATGTGATGCCTGGTTATAAAAAACATCCATGGCAACGCTTAAAATGATTAAATTACATCAGTTAAGAGTATCTGAATTGATGGGTTTTGGAAGCTGCTGTGTTCTCTCTCGCATTTATTTCCCTTTCCTTAGGAGGACAAGGAGTTAATAGATTACTGGATTACAGTAAAGCCTGTGACTCCCTGCTGTTTCACGAGAAGCGTTGTTATAGTGACCAGCCTCCAGCAACATACTGGAGGAAGAAGTCAGTTCTGTGAATCTCAGTTCACTAGTTGTGCAATGTCTTGGAAATGTGAGGTCTATAGAGGTCTTAAGTGTGATCACTAGGTCACTGATCTCTTCCTCTGCAGCAATGGATACCTAATTGCATCAGGATGTCCTAAGGCACAGCAGCCCTCAGCTGTCTCTGTGCCATTCCAAATTGTTTTTGTGGGGGCTGGAGGCAAGGAAGAGAGAACGGACAGACACTTTTTTGTTTCCCTCTGATCAAATATGTCTTGTGAAAGGACAGCATGTACTTACATTTTTGTTCATATCAGGATGTTAACAATCATTAAGCAAAAAGCTTGTTGTTCTGCAGCCTTGTACTGTTTGATTTTTGAACAAAACTGAAGCCACACTAACATTTTGCAAAGGTATGCAAAAAATACTCATTGCTTTGGATTAGTTTCATGGCGAGTTTGTAAACGATAGCACCAGCATCCTCCTCCAGACATATTCGAGTGGACCTGTAATTAACTCCTGATAGTTTAGCCGAATGGAAGGATTCCTGCAGGCCATACAGCAAGCAGACCACTCTGCTGCACTGCCCAGTGACGTGCTGCCTTTCAGCACTCTCACCTTCGGTGCTAAATAACCAGCTGCCTTGGAGATTAGGGGGAGGTGGAGGACGAATTTGATGTTTTGCTTCATGAAATGCAGTAAATGATCTGCACGGGAGATGTCTAATCTATACTATAGAGCTATAACATGACTCTTCTGCTGGCAAGTAAAAATAATAGTTTAGTATACTGACATGCAAGTACTATAGAAGCTTCATCACGAAAGCAAGAGTAAGTGCCCTCATTAGTTTTACATGAATATTTTCCTGTATTTGCATGGTTTTTACTGCAGAGGTACTAGTGGTTGTTTTGATTTGGGCCCTCTCTTTCAACCAGTTTCTGTCTCCATCCTCTGACAGAGCAGGGTTTAAGAATACGGTGTAGTCTTGGCATCATGCTTGTAAGCTTTTTTTAGCAATAGGAAAGGCAAGTGGATAATCTGATTGCTTTAAGCTGCCTAAAGTGTGTTCAGATGGTGAATGTGGTGAACTTGCTCTCTGCCTGGTCATGTATTCTGCTCCCTTCTGCTGGCGTTATCTCTTGTGGTAAAGCTGATAAGACTTACTACTGGGACACTAAATAAACAGCTTGCTTTCGGCAGTATTGGCTCCCTGATTCTCCTGACCTGCAGCAGGACAAGGTAGTAGCAGGAATGTGTGTGCAGGGGGAGAGCAGTGCCAAGGAACGGTCTGGAGTTGCTGTCTTTTAAGAAGAATAGCCTTGAACCAAACTGATTACGAAACTCCATCAACATATTGTGCTGAAGGGAGGCTTATCGCAGTTTGACTGCGGAATCTCTCCCACCTAACTCGCCAGTCAGCTTAGATGTTCCTAATGTAGAGGCTAATGAAAACCTAACAGATGTTTAACATCTTTGTTAGTGACAAGGACAGTGGGATCGAGCGCACCCTCAGCACGTTTGCCGATGACACCAAGCTGTGTGGTGCAGTTGGCATGCCAGAGGGAAGGGATACCATCCAGAGGGACTTGGGCAGGCATGAGAGGTGGGGCTGTGTAACCTCATGATGTTCAGCAAAGCCAAGTGCAAGGTCCTGCACCTGGGACCGGGCAATTCCAAGCACAAATCCAGGCTGGGCGGAGAATGGATTGAGAGCAGCCCTGAGGAGAAGGACTTGGGGGGGTTGGGGGGGGGGGGGGGATGTTGACGAGAAGCTCAACATGAGCCAGCAGCATGTGCTTGCAGCCCAGAAAGCCAACCGTGTCCTAGGCTGCACCAAAAGCAGCAGGGCCAGCAGGGAGAGGGAGGGGATTCTGCCCTTCTGCTTTGCTCTCGTGAGACCCCACCTGGAGTCCTGTGTTCAGCTCTGGGGCCCCCAGCACAACGAGGACGTGGAAGTATTAGAACGAGTCCAGAGGAGGGACATGAAGATGATCAAGGGGCTGGAGCACCTCTCCTGTGAAGACAGGCTGAGGGAGCTGAGTCACTCCCTGACTCTTTGTCAGGCAGTGTAGTAATAGGACAAGGAGGAATGGTTTTAAACTAAAAGAGGATAAATATTTTCCAAATATCTAATCTAAATTATTTACCCTGAGGGTGATGAGGCACTGGAACAGGTTGCCCAGAGAAGCTGGTGATGCCCCATCCCTGGAAGTGCTCAAGGCCAGGTTGGATGGGGCTTTGAGCAACCTGGGCTGCTGGGAGGTGTCCCTGCCCATGGCAGGGGGTTGGAACTGGGTGGTCTTTAAGGTCCCTTCCAACCCAAACGGTTCTATGATTCTGAGTTCTTATGTTTGGAAAACAATGACAGATTTGTAACTCTTTTAAGCATCTAACAGTTCTGAAAGAACTTCAAAATGGAGGATCTGTTTTGAGTAAGAACTTCTGTGTTCTTCCCAAATAGATGTTCTTGGCCTCTAGAGTTTGGAGGGGAAAAAGCTGCTGCTCTTAGCCTCGATGGTATTTGTGGTGCTGCTTTCCTAAACAGAAAACTCAACTTGTCATGTCTTCAAAGCCTGTTCAATAATTGAATATGAACAGAGCAACGTGTTCTGTTGGACAAATGGCAGTGCCACAAATAGAAACCAATGCTACTTACCTTCAAGAAGCATGACAGAATGCTGGCGAGCTCTTTGTCATGCTAATCGAGCCTCCTACCCAGTGTGCTCTATAGCTCTTCACGCTAATAATGGCACAGCTATAATCATAGGATCATCAGATGGCCATAGGGCAATTAAGGCTAAGAAGCAATACCATGTAACAGTTCTGACCTGTGCATGAATTCAAAATAAACCAATTAGAGGGTGGGCTTAATTATGCTGGCTGCTGGCCATGAACAAATCAGAGCCAGGTGAGTACTGGAAATATCTAAACCTTTGTAAAGCAAATCTTTTACTGTACACATTGTCAGCGCACCTGTCTCTTAATAAAATCTTGCCTGCAGAAATCCACTCTCCTCAGTGTTTGGGTAGAGTTGTATAGAACAAGTGCTTCTCTGCTCCTTTGGGAAAGAAATGCAATTATTTGGTCAGAAATATGCTAAATGGTTTGTTTGTCTAAAAGCTAAGAACTGGTTACTGTTCTGTCTGATCACCATGGATGCACTTTGGGCATCAGTCTTGGCTTAGGCAGTTTATCGTGAGAGCAGCAGCAAGTTAATCCTGCTGGAGCAGGTCACTGTTTAAATGAGCCACAAGTAGCCCACTAATTCCACCCTTGAAGTACTTGCTTAGTCTTTCAGTCCTTCTGCCAAGTTAGTATTAGAATATGTCTAAACTGTTCTCTTCAAGTGAGCAGACTCAACAATCCCTTTGGTGTAACTTTTCTGTTTTCTCATTCTTCTGTGGATTTTAATGCAGAATTCCCAGCTTAGGTGCGGTGATGTTGTTCATGCAGTACTTCCTGAAGCACTGCCTGGAGCCTGGATTACCAGGAGGTTAAGGATAGCAACTGGTTCCCTGAAGAGCTGGATGACTTTTGATGTTCACTAGTATATCTTTGTTGAACAAGATGATAATTAAAGATAAGAGTACAGCGCAGGCTAAATTTACCTTGCCTAATGAAGGCAGCAGGCAGCACAGTGGAGCCTGAAGCATGGCGATCTGCCAGCTATGAAGTAATCGCTTGCTGAGCGCCGGGGCCCATGTTGTGGCTGGGTACCCGTTTGCTCAGGTACTCGTCTTGGAGAAGGCTAACAGCAGTCATACACCTGTGGCTGCCTTCTTCAGAGTAATTGGCTAAAACATACCGATTTGAAGTCACCTCTTTTAATAACTTGCTATGGATATTTAATTATCATCTTATTAGACTTGGAAAAGCCAGAATAAATGAAAGTGAGAAGGATGTGGCCTGAATTCAAGCGGAACATGATCGTGTGCTCCAACTTAACTACTGCCCTACCCATCAGTTTATACACATGACGTTACCTTTGAGAAGTCGCTGTAAGTTGAGTAGCTTGGCTATGGCATACTGTGTCGGAATACAGCTCAGGTAATTTCTTCAAATGGGAAGCTGCTTAACAGACTGGAGACGAGACAGATGGAGCAATTGCCCTTGCAAGCTTTGAAATGCAAGCTTCTAGTTGTGCAGTACAGAAATTCTTCAACTGTTGTCAGCAGTGGTTTTATCTTCATTTTTGACCATCTTTAAGGAAGCTGAAGTATTTCTAGGCATGGCAAAAGTAAATAATGTAGAAATTCTTCACTGTTACTGTTTATGAGTAACGCGAGGAAAACTTGTTGGTTAAATGTGTTTTGTTTAATGGAGAAGAAAGATCTAGTTTCCTTCTTAGGGGAAAAGGAAGATCTAGCTAAAATTGATGCTAGTTTTGCTTTTTTGTTGTTTTATTGTTTTTTCTTCTTTCCTTTATACGTGTAACAAACTGAAGCTACCTGCCACTGTGAGGTTTTATTTTGTTTTGTCATCCTCTTATATGAACAGTAAGTTAAGCTTGAATAAGATTACTGTGCGGTGTAACTGCTGGAGGCTTCAGGAAGTGGTATGCTTGTGATTTTTTTTTTGGTGTGTTTTTTTTGTTAAGATATTTCAACTTAATTTTAACTTAAATGTTGACATTGAGAGGATATTTTGCTTGACTTTGGAATGGCTGACAATGAAATTCATTCATTAACTTAAAAGTTATTTACGTCATTTTAGTTGCACTATTAAGTGCGAAGTGAACTTCGGGAGATTTTAAAAAAATATTTTTTTCTTTTACTCTTGTTCTTCAGCTAACGGCAGCTTTGTTGATCTTAATAATCCCAAAGGTGACTTTCTGAGTAGCTGTAAAAGTAGCAGCTTTAACTGAAGAAGCAGTTAGTGAGTCTGCTTGCCGCACTCTGTAACAGCTCACTCTAGACAAGCTTCCAACAGCCTGCTAAATGAAACTCCGAAGACATGAAGTAATTTCTTTACTTCCAGATGCTTTATGGGTGAAATCAATGTGGTAAGGAGGCACCTTAGGACTTAATCATCCAAGCTGGGGCTCCAGTATGGGGAGTTAAGTTTTTATCACCAGCTGGTTGCTATGGTATTGGTGTTTTGTCAAGGTCTAGATGAGATTACATAGCGCGTTCAAAATAGAACGGCCTGAAGGAATTACTAAAAACAGGCTGTTTTTCTGTTCACGTGCTATGCAAGTTCTTAGCTTCCAATGAAACTAAAACTTCAGACCTGAGGTGGTTGTTCAATGTGGGTCTTCCTGACAGCTCACCGTTCCAGCTGTGTGCGGGGGATTTTGTTTATTGTTTTGCTGAGGCTGCAATCTGCTTCTACCAAAGGGTGCTGACTTCACAGATTCCTGAAGTATTTTAGTCTAGCTTCCCTCAATACTCTATTGCTTGCTTAGGACACAAAGAACAGAGTTTCTAGCAGTAACTGATAATGTGTGAGTGTAATGGATAGGGAGGTGTTTTTTTGTTTTTTTTTTGTTTTTTTTAAGCCATGATTTTGTTTTGGGTTTAAAAAAGCTGTATGAGACTTATGTACTTGTCATGTTTCTTCCCTCCCTCCCCATTTTAAATTTCAGTGATTATTGCCACACTTCCTGAGGTTAGAGAAACCATTGCTAATAATTCAGAGTAACTATTGCAGTGTTCTTTACCTGCAGACAGAGCCTAAAGACAGAGCCAGGACATAGCTTCCAAACTTAGGTAATTAAATATTCTATTCAAGTTCACTAACTTGAAAATATCCCAGACTGAGGTCAGTGTTCTCTGACCAGTTTATCTAACTGAAGTACAGTCTCTGGACTCAATGGTAACATTTTAAAATGAGATATGCCATTTGCTTGGTAAAGGAGGGAAAGAAATCGGTAGCTTTAGAAATTAAAACTTTATCCTCTTTTTTTTTTTTTATTATTATTATACTGGAACAGATGAATTGCCAAAAATCACGGAAGTGTTTTCAGGTCTGAAAAAGTGCTGATTGAAGGTAGCTTAGGAAACTTGGAATGCTTTTTATTTACATTAACACTTGCATCCTTTCGGCGTATGTTACAAAAGACTTGCTTCTGTCTGGTAATGAATTCCTAATGCTGACAAGTATCTTAGACGTGAATACCTGGTTATCTCTGGCATGTGTACAGAACAAATAATCTAATCCAATTAAGACAAATCTAAAATCTGTGGTAGAAAACACTTTAAACTTTAGATTCTGTCAGTTGGTATCCATTTATGCAGAGAGTAATGTTACTGCTTTAAAACCAGCTTATTTTAGGCAGGCCATGTTTAATTTGAAGAAAACTGTTGCATGAAATATCAGTGAAAACTGGTTAAACTTCATGATCCAAACAGAGGCATCCTGCTGCCGGATCATCTTTGGAATGGGAAAGGGTGAGAAAATCATTGGGTGGCATGGGAAGTTTGGACACGCAAATGTAGTACGATGTTTAAATGCCGGGAGTTGTTGTTCTGCTTATGTGGAAGAAAGGGATGAGCCTGAAGGTGTCCTGGAGTGCTGGTCCTGATCTCTTCAAGCCTTGTCATGTACCCTCTCTGCACAGACACGGCTGCGGTTGTGATCAGAGAGGTGGTGAGGAAAGGGATTTGTCACAGTGGGGCATCCGATCCCCACTGCAGATCAAATTGGATCACTTTCATGCCGGGACAGGAACTTTGATACGCAACCTTGTAGCCGAATACACTTGGTAGAGAGTAAAGGCAGATGCCTTTTTCTGCGGCCACTTGAGATGTTTTGGAAACTGTTAGAAAGTCAATTCCATACGGGTCTGAATTTGCAACCCAACTAGATGTCCAGTTCTGCGTTGCTGGAATGGGATTCATTTGCTTCCCTCAAGCTTCAGGCAATTGTATATGATACCTGAGTTGGATGCTTTATCTTACCATGCTCACTTTGATAGGAGATAACTGACCCAGGCCATTGTAGAATCTGTCACTGAAAGACAAAATGCTAACAAGTAATAAACTTGTTTGGTTTGGATAATGTAAGTATTACCTGGACAAGCTTGCATCAACAGGATTGAAACTGCAGCTTATTTCTGTGGTTATTAAACTCGGCACTGTAAAACCTAATACCTGTCCTTGCAATCAGAAGTTGCTATGGAATATAAATTGTTAAGAAGGTGCTAAAGACATCTAAGAAAATGGGAGTTGTAAATACTTCTATTTTCTAAGGTGACTTTTCTGGGATATATCAAAAGTCTAGTAAACTTTAAGCATGTATCCCTTCTGCCTGAGGTCTTTCAGTCTTTGTGGAGCTCATAGTTTTATTACTTTTCCTTTTTAATGCCCGTTAAGAACATAAAGCTGTTCTTTTGAGAGCTGCTTGAATGACCATTCAATAGAGAAACGGTAAATTGACTCCTTAAGCTGAGGAGCAAGAGAAGTTGTTTAGGAAGATCCGTTTCTCTTTCATACCATTCTGCGATTCTATGATTCTTTCTTTAAGAGCAGTGTCAGCCTAGTAATCAAATCAGAAGTCATTCTGTTTTCTCTTCCCATTTCACTCCAAAGAATACAGGAATTGAGGTGTTTTGTGCAAGTCGGTAATAAAGGCATCTCGGATTAGACAGTATGAAAGTCTCATATAGTTAAAGTCTGGAAGTGGAACTTTTTGAAACATAGAGGTGTTGTTAGCTTCTCAGATTCCCCAATAAAGCAATGCTGAAGTTACCTCTGTGATGTTTCCCTTCATCTAGTCCTAATGCTGCTATGGGCAGGGGGGGAGCAATAATTCCTCCTGATGTTTGTATTTTCATGCAACATAGTTGTGTGGAAAGAAGCTTGGGGTTGACAGAGGGCTGTTTGAGACACTGTATCCTGATGTATGTTCTTTTGATTTCAGGCAAAAGCAAAGAAGCAGAGATAAAGAGAATAAATAAAGAACTAGCAAACATTCGGTCAAAATTTAAAGGTAAGTGACTTGACTGTTTTAAACTGTAGTGTTTGCTTTCCTCATGACATTTTTGTATGGGTTTTTGTTTTGCTTTTACATGTTCAGATTTTTTGTCAGCTGAGGACATAAGCAAAATGCTAATGCAGGGTGTTAAAATAGCTACTGAAGGTGTTCTCTTAAGCACAGAGCTTCTTTGCAGTCCTGTGACTCAGCCATAAGGGAAGAAAACTCCCTCCTCTATCAAAGAGCTGAGATAGTGTTCACAAACCTAATACTTTGCCACCCAACCATGTGACTACTTTACCTGTTTTCTTGCAGGAGGCCACAAACTAGTTTGAGAAAACGTGAGTGGGTGTAACTATTTTTACTAAAACAGTACATGTTCAACTAGCCTCCCACTCCCAACCACTTAGGGAAGTAATGTATTAAGTTGTCTTCTGGAAAACTTAAGATAAAAATGTGTAGTTGATGAGGCCAGATGTCTTGACCACTCCTATAAGTAACAGCATTAAAGGTTATTCATATGAAACAAAATGCATGCAATGACTAATTCCATTCTCATGCATTCCAAGAGGCAACAGTTCACTTCTTAAGCAATGCATATTAATACTCATGCTATAAGTATGTTCAAGTTTCGTATGTGGCCTCAAATTTTAAAGATTTTGAGGGGTAGTTGAGATGTTTTTGAATGAAATTCCGGCAGAAGTGGCTATGGTAAACATTCTGTTTAAATAGATATGGGGCTGTGTTTGCACCTAGATAAGGCATTGCAGTGTGGAGTTCATATATGTGGCTTCAGAACTTGCTGATTTTGGATTAAGCCTTTTTTACCTTCATTTTTCTATTTTGACCTAGACTAATGTTTCTATTTGGAATGCTTATTGCATTACCAAAGCCTGAAGTAACTTTCCTGAACTTCCTAAAAGTCTGTTGTTTTTTTTCTTAAGTGTTACATCTCATAAGAAGGTATGGCAAAGTGAAATGAACTGACAGATGAAGTAACATGAAACTTTTGTGGTTAATTTATTAAACATGTACAGTAACTTCTTAACCGGTTTTGAGCTAAATTCAGCCTCTATCTGCAAGACATACTGTGTCTAGTATAAATCTTGCTTGGAGATTAAACTGCTTTATTAAAATGCCACCATTTTATGCTTTTACTTGGTAATGAGATCATAAAGTTGGAACTAACAAAAATGGCTGTTAATCTTGTAAACAAGTGTTTAGTAGACCCTTGAGCTATGTGCTGGTTGCTCAATGTGTGCGAAGGCAATGTCTACTGGTCACTGACTGGAGAATGGACACAAGTTTTATTCTTAGATTAAATGATGGGAAAAACAAGCTCTAGAACAGACTACACAAAGCCTGCTACTTCTGCCAAAAATCAGACCAACATCAGTGTTAGATGCTTTGCTGTGAAAAGGAAGT
Organism: Anser cygnoides; assembly: GCF_040182565.1. Taxonomy (NCBI): domain Eukaryota; kingdom Metazoa; phylum Chordata; class Aves; order Anseriformes; family Anatidae; genus Anser; species Anser cygnoides. Next base: position 19,773,314 of record NC_089877.1, on the reverse strand, counting down.
GGAAAAATAATTTTACGGCATAGGAAGGTGAATATGAAAACCTTCTTCTTTTCCCTTGAGAAGTCACTGCATTTACTCAGTTATCCTATGACAGAGGTTATTATATAAATGCATGTGTGTATATGTATATATCTGTGTCTATATGTATTTTTTTGTGAATTGTCATGTACTGTTGATATGCTTGATGGAAGGGGAGAGTGAAAACATCACTGAAACTTAAGCTTGTGTCATTTAAAGATGTTTGCTGAGAGGCAAAAATTCCTTAAGGGAGTCCCAGCCAAGTCCTGTTCTAGATGTGCCTTGCAGTGCACATGTGAAGGTACTAATTTCTTTTCTATCAGAGCACCACATTCTACATCCCTAACAAGAGTGAATATGAATCTGAGAATTCTGTTGATTCTGTTCCAACTTTTCCTGAACTGGACTAAAACTAGAGTAATTTAAATGGTCTTGCACGCGGCAGAGATGGTGAAGATCGCTGAAGGTGACATATACCAGTTCTTGTTTTGGCTTAGTGTTTTCCACAGACTTAACAGGGTATAGTTTTCTTACTTCTGCATTTTTTTTTGAAAGTGACTCAATTTATTGTATATGATAGTATAATCAGCTAGTTATCTACTCACTGGAAGCTCTAGATTTTTAACTAGACTCACCTCAGGGCCTAGGTGTTCTAATGTTTCTTGAAATTTTTCTACCATCTGTTCAGGAAATCTTTACTTGAAACCTCCTCTGATTCCTCTCTGGGTTCTTCTAATATCATGGCACAGGAAAAAAAAAAAAAAAGAAAAAAGAAAAAAAAAACACACAAAAAGAAATCAATGCTACAGCCTTTCCTTATACATAGAATTGTTCACTTCCAATAAAAGAATTGGTGATATTAATAAGGGGAAAATCTATGTATTTCAGCTTGTATTTTCTGAGAGCTGCTTTGTGTGGAGAATATGTTTTCCAAAGTAGAAGAGTCTGAATGAAGTAGAAGAGCCTGAATGAAACAAAAGTAGAAGAGCCTATTATGCCTGAAATTGACAGGCATAATTGGTCTATGTGCTAGAGCTAGAGATGTCTTACCTGACTCCTACTGGTTGAAAAAAAATGTTCTGCTGTTGATGACTTGGGTGAATTACTGCTTTGCTGTTTTTCTGTTCTGCTTGCTCTGTGAGCCCTCTTGACATTTGGATGTCAAGGCCTAGCATGCTGAGCCTTTGGTCGCTCAACTGTGGACCATAGCTCATAGGTCAGTAAGTATACATGCAAACTAAATACAAATAATACCTCCCTTATTGCTAGAGCATACCCTCAAGAGGTCCAATTCTGTCTCTACATGAGGCAGGCTCTCCTTATGGAAGACCTTGAATTCACCTAGATAGAAGACAGGTGAATTAGTTGTACCTGGCTTTAGCAGTTTAGTCAAGAAGAGAACAGATTTTTAGACTCTATATGAAGGTGCCTTTTGCCCCTCTACTAACTGAGTCACCCTAGAATAGTATTCATTTTTCACCTTGTATTGTAATGGAAGTTTAGATGAGTTTATACTAAGAGAGTTTATACTTCTAGATCGTTGCAGACAGACTGCAGAAATCCCTCAGCTGAAAGATTAACAGACAAAAAGTGTGTGTCACGGAGACTGCTCCCAGTCACAGTTGGGAAGTACTGACAAGAGTATCATAAACTGGCAGGGACAAGGCAATTCCAATGCAACATTTAGTCTTAACATGGAATGTGCAAACTTGAAAGGTTGTATTTTGTCCCTCTGACAACTATAGATCACATAATCATTAAGGTTGGAAAAGACCTCCAAAATCATCCAGCCCAACCATCCCCCTACCACCAATATTACCGACCTATATCTGCTTAGCAGCTCTTGTTGACAGAACAAAAACATTCTTTCTTATATTTAGAGGCATATAAAAACCTGAGGAAAGCTTATGTGACTCTGATAACAAAATATGTACTACTTAGGAAGAATTTCATAGTTAAAATTGACTAGTTAGATTATAGTCATCAGTGCAAAGAGATGTTCTCCCCATTTCAAACAGCTTCACTAGTCAACTCATCTGATAATCTTAATGTAGCAAATAATGGCTTGATTCCCAGCTATGATTTTGTTTTGATACTGACATGCCTTTTGTTTCTGAAGCTATAACATGCTTGAGTTTGTAGTCAGACTGACTTTGTATTCTTCTGGAACATCCCCACCAACCTGTTGTAGTTGGCCTGAACTGACTAAAAGAGTTGAACAGATTCCAGACTTCCCTGCCACTTCTGCAAAGCTGCTCTGCTGGAAGCTCTTAGCTATCTCTGAGTCTCAGGCTTCTGTACTGAGACTTCAGTACCAATTCTAACTGTTTCTGAAGGTTTTTTCTGCATCTAAATATTTTTACTTAATATTTAGACAGGACAGGTCATCATGAGGCCTTTCCTATAGATATACTAACAATTGTTTTGCCTATGTTATTCTGTCATCACGAGGTTAATGCCTGACTGGAAGCTTTGCTGCAGCCACACTAATGTAGAAATTCAGTGCTTTCAGCAACATAACTTCAAGCTACAATACCTGTTGTTTTTTTTAACTTGTTTTGGCTGATGGGCAAACTTCAGTTTGTTTGCAAAATGTTGTCAATTTTTCACTGTTGAAAGTAGAAGCTCTCATCAGACTTTCTTTAGTTTGCAGTGAGTGAAAACTTCAAAAGGTGTTTAAAAAAAAAAGAAACAAAAAACAATTATTGAAGCTCCTGTAGAACCTCATTGCCAACTGCACATTCCAGTCTACTTCAAGCATGAAGGAGGTTTCATTCACCTCACTGCTAGTATTAAACAGGCTGTCATAAATGCAATAAGGAATTGCAGAAAACATTGTGAAGAAGAGAAATTAATCAGAGAATATACTTTGGGTACCACAGCAATCATTGCAGTCTAAAAAAAAAAAAAGTACATAATGCTTTCTGAGTGCACTTTATTAGTAAAGTGCAGTAAATAGCATGTGTGGATTCTGGAATGAGCGATGACAAGTAATTCAGTATTTTGCTAGCATCAGTCATTCTGAACCTTGTCCTGTGAAGTGTGTATGGACAGGTATTCAGGGGTCGCTAGTGTAACCTCTAGTACAAGTCTGTAGAGCTTGTCTTCACTGTTCCCTTCTGCTCCCTTCTCCCCTCCTGATGAAGGAAGGTAGCAATGTAAGCTACTGTGTTACTAACTGTAAGAAAACTTGGCAGTAACGAAGCTCTTAGTTCACTAAAATAGCATTCTGTGGTTGACATAGGTAGTTCTTCAGTTGTGTTGTATTGCTGTAGGGTAAAGCTGCTGATGGCACAGTTCATGAAGACCTGTGAAATTTTGTTCCTCAGTTTTGCAAGGTATTTCATGGCTTAAGTACCAGAATATTCAAACGTACAGACACAGTAAATTCTTCTCTAGTTCACTGAGGCAGAGGAGAAATGATCATAGAAGCTTCCAGCTGCGTAGAACTGTGAATCAGGCAATGATCAGAGGATCAAGGTGTTGTGAGTAAAGCAGTGTAGTAACTTCAGCCTGTGTACCTTGTGCATAACATCCTCTAAGCACAATTTAAACAGTTCTGAATAAATATCAGTATGCGTTCAATGAGTAATGTGAGTGAAATGCGACTCAACTTTCCCTTCACGTATGCTTCTTTGTGTGGGGTGGATTTTAGGTGAAAAATGTCGTTCGACTGAAGACAATGACTTGACATACTCAGAAGAAAAAAACAGAAACAAAAGTCAAAATTTGGTTGAAGCGAGTTTGGACTGCTTGTTGTGTAATCGTTTGTGTCCTTGAGGGTGCGAGGAGGTGATAGCTGTGTATCTTTCTGCTGCAGGATTTCTAAGGGGGCTCTGAGTTGCATGGTTCTCCCTTGCAGACTATCCACATAAAAATAACCAGACCTTCATAATGCTTTTTTTTCCTTCAGTTTAAGTAAGATCATTCAATTTAACCTAATTCCTTTTTACGTAACACTGACTTTTTAAAAAGTGTTTGTTAAATAGTTTGGATTAAGGCAATTGTATGATGGAGTCTCCTACTAAATAATTATGGAGTGTGCAGGGGCCTTGTGCTAATTACCTGGCTGGAGATGCAGCAGTTGGACTGGCTGAGTTGCTACAACCACGGAAAGGGCTGGCTGCAAGAAGCAGAGCTGGCAGTCATGTCTCCTGTCACAGATGTGTTCTTGCTTGAGCCCAGCGTAAGAGGCTGGTATCCTTTCCTCCCTCTAGACTTCTGTACTCTTCTGCATGTTCTGTTGCAGTATCTAGACCCCCACTCCATGTAGCTGGCAAGACAGCCTCTCTCTATAAGCATGTGAATATTACTACTCTTGTTACTCTCACAGAAGTAGCTGGCAAGCCTGTTGCCCACCTTACATTTGGGTTAAGCTGCTGCTTAAAATGCCCTTGTGCTTAACAGGCTGGGATGATGCTGCACATGTCTGGAAAAGCCCTGCTTTTCTTGAACTGGTGCAACATATGTCTTGGTGCTGGGCTTGGATCTGGCTTCAGCGCTCTGAGCTCAGGAGGAATCCAGGATCTCTGTACTTTAAGTGGCTTTGTCTCTTGTTTCAGCATGAGGAAGCTGTGTTGTTAAGGTCATCGTGTCCTTGACGGTTGCTTTAAATATTTCTGCATTAACTGAGATAAGATACATGCAGTATAAAGAAACCACACCAGTGTAATAAAGCAGAAGTTGTAGGAGTTGTGTGAAACAAAAAATAATCCATTTGTTTAGCTTTCGGATTATGGAACAATTTTTTTCTCATGCTTGAGCCAGACTACAAGTCTAGCTGTCAGAGTATTAATTGCTTTGTAAAGGACATCTGCTTTCTTGAGCAAAAAATACCTTATTTATTGATGCGTTGCTTAATTTTGATCTCTCAAACCAAAATTTGTATGCTAGTGAAACTGCCCACAGATCTATATGCTGTTTCTGCAGGCAAAGGAGCTTTGGTTACTGCTTGATTCAGGCTTGTTCTTTTCTCCACATCAGACATTAGAGCTCTTCCTTTTTTTTTTTTCTTGTTGCTTAATGGGTTTTGTGTTAGAGTAGCTGCAGGATTTAAGACATCATACTGTATCTGAGCTTTGGCTTGTACAGAAGAAGGAATACCAATGTCATTTGTTAATATCTGTTTTTGTTTTTAACTTCAGCTTATTTGCTTTCCCAAGATCGAGTAAGTTGTCCCAAACTACACGGTAATCCATAATAAGTCCAAGCCTCTAAATATGTGTTTTAAACAAGCTGTGTGACAGTGGATTGCTTTCCTGCCATGCTGTGTAAGCAGTCTTCCATTATTTAAGATGGGTCTAGTGTCTTAGTCACACTACTTTCATTTGCCTCTTAGACAAGCGGGAGGCAATCTGACAGTAAAATAATAGTGTCTTCACTGGCAAAGTGAATTGTTGGAAGCAAAACCAGGCTTCAAATATCAACTGAGTTGTAGGGACGCTGTAGTAATACTGTTTTGGTGGTAGTAGTAGGCGCTAAATACCACCTTATGGATTGGTATGGGTTGTCAGTCACAAATATTCAGCCTTTTGGTTAGAGGGCTTGGACTGTATCACACTCACAGGAAGACAAATCTTGTCATGCCTTAAAGTTCAGATATATCCATAAAGCGCAACTTCATTTTTTTGCTTCCAAGCTAGGAGCAGGCCTTCTGTTACAGTAACCTGCTGGACTGCTGTGCCAGCTGCACAAACAGGTCAGTGTCTGAAGTTACACAGCCGAAGTAATCTAAGGAGGAAGCACGCTGAATGCAGAGGAGCACTTAAGGATGTGTTTTGTATAGGCCACGACTGAAGTTCTAACTCTAAGGTATATCTAGACTTTGAGATAGCAGTCGACTGTCGGGGGCTACTAGTGGAACTAGACTTATCAGGCCTTCTCACTCTGTCCCCCAGTGAGCACCCTACAGGACCAAACTGCCTTCCCGCCCCCTCTGGCTGGTAGCAGGCTCAGTAGCTTTGTAGCAGGGTGGTTTTTAAGTGTACAGAGTAAGATTCAAAAGCAAATGCTGTGTTTTAACTCATTATCCAAGTCATGGACAGAAGGTGCTGCCAGGGAACCAAAAGGTCTTGTAAAGCATTTGTGCCTTATTCTTCCCTCTTGGAAGGCTGCCTGAAGGATCTAGCAAACTTTTCAGGGAAAGCAAGTAGTCTTTGAAATGCCCACTGTGCTCAAAACCTGCTGACGTGTGTTCTGGATCCTTCCTGTTTCTGCTGACTTGATTTGCAGTACTTGCAAATGTTCATGGAAGCATTTAAAAATGAGCTGAGTTGAAAGAAATGATTGTGTATTGCAATAAAGATAACACAGAATGTGCAAAACTTCCTTCTGCTTTTGTTTTCAGGATGTTTGCTTGGGGCTGGGAAGGGCTGTGCTATTTTAGCATGGACTTCAGCAAGAAGACTTGTTAGTGATGTTTAAAATAGAGCCTTTAAACTCAGTAAGTGTCACATGGGTGGAGAGGAATTGAACAGTTAAACTTAAAATTCCAATAAGAATCTGAAGTAAAGGCTTCTTCAAAGCACAATTGAATTTAGATGAGTGTAGTGAGACCTTTGACTGCAATGCTCTTTTTTTGAATTGCACAGCTAATTAAAAGGTATTTTAAAAAAGGGGGGTGGTGGTAGATGGAAATAACATATTGGAGACTAATAAAGCTTTAAAGAGAGATCTAATGACTGTTACTTGGCTTAATTTAAGCTTTCCTCTTAATCACAGCTTTCAGATTGCCTGCGTATACAAGGGACAGAGGCTTTTGAAAGTAGGCATGAAATATTTTTTTCTTATCTTAAGGAAAAGTGTTTCAGGTACCAATTTTACAGTACTGTTCTTTGTTAGCATGTGATACAGAAGGAAGCTGCTTTTTCTTTGTCAGTAGGATGATAATGTTTTGAGGCTTGACTGCACGGCATAACTTCTATCAAAGATGCCTGAAATATCTGACGGTTCGAGGCCTTTGTTAATCTGAGCTCTAGCAATGCTGGTAGCTTGGAAGAATATAACTCTTTAAATACCTGGATTCTGAACCTGAAAAAAAAGGAGTTGCCAAGTCATGACAAATAATTTGTTGTGAAAGCCAGTCCAGTTCTGAGCATACATACTTTCCTCTGCTTGTGTTTTTCATTTAAACAATTGGATTGCAGTGTTCTGTACTCCCTCTTCCTTTCTGATCTCAAAAGGCAACAGCAGAGCCATTTGGCAAAATTAGAGAATGGGTTTTATACCTGCAACTTTAGTGTAATGCTGCACTAACAACAGGCAGCAACAATTGAGTCTTGGACTCAGTCTTGCAGGCTCAGGTTTCTTCCACTTATGGTAAAGTAGATATGAAGCTACTTTCTGACACCTTTTGGTCTATTGGTATCTCTGAGAGAAGTAACTAGTGATAGGAATGCTATTAAATACCATAGCAAGTCCTCAATTACATAGATCTCAGCCACTAGGGGAACAGAGGCTTAAATGGGTTCAGGGTGTTTAGTGTCCCCTCCTGTGAATTATAATCGTATCTGGTAATGGGATCCAGCATCACCTGTTCTTTAAATCATTCACCTGGAAACAGTTGGCTTGTCACTAGCTGGCATGTGCTTATCACGAAGTAATATAAAGCCCCTCTGGCTTATGCATTGATTCTTTCTTTCCCTTTCAGATCTCTTGCAGAATACAAATTGAAAATCTAATACTAAGAGCCTATAGAAACCTCTCTTATGGTAGCAGCTGAAAAATGTTTAAAAGTTAAAGTTGTCACTCTGCCTTTTTGTGTGTGTGTATATATATATATATATAAAATATATTCTGCCTCTCATAAGTAAGATGTCTTTGATTTACACGGTTCTTTTCCTTTACAATGATGCAATGGGGGGAGGTTTCTGCTGTTGAGTACCCTTTTATCAGAAAAATAATATAATATGAAGTATTCCTTTCCCAAGTTACAAATGCAGAAAGCTTTATTCTTCTGCTGCTTAAGCTGTAGTTTGACAGCCACAGTGGATAGACATACATGGCTGGGTATGTTTTTCCCTCGGGTCATACTACTTCCGAAGAAGGAAAGAAATGGATTTTTTTTTCTTAATCTGGATGTCTTGTTCTGTTTTGTCTAATGTTAATTCGGGTATCTAGTAAAGCAAACAGGCCAGGATTCATTTGGCTGCTGACTAAGCAGCAAAATAGCCTTATGGCAGCAAACTGTATGTGTGACTCAAAGAAAACACGATTTGGGCCAGTTTTCTGCAGAGCTGGCTGCAGTGAGAGGTTCCTGACAGGATCTAGCATAGCAGGACTTCATTACTATGAGTAACTTAGGTAACGCTGCTCCCTGTGTTTAAGGGAGATGTGACGTGCGGGATTCCACAGTATGGACATAAAGGCAGCTTTTCTTTGCATAGCGTAAAAATAGCTTCAAGCTTCAAAAAGCTTATTTTTATTCATAACTGGTACATTGTCATTAAAAAAGGAAACAACCCGAATCCTGTAAGATCAACTGCTGTCTAAAGACTAGGATTTGAAGGGTATCACCATCTATATTAAAACTGCAATTTTGTGCTTACATTTTGTTTCTCTTTTAAAATGAATCTAAATAAAAGAAATTCCTAGCTTTCATGTAAGTAGAAAAACATAGGCTTTGTTTTTTGCACAAAATGATGTAGATTTTTAGTCCTGGTTAGGTTAGAGATGTCGATCTCTTGCTTTTTTTTCAATGTAGAGTGAATAAAAGCTCAAACAATAACTTAAAATGTGAAATTTAAGTACTGCAATAATTTTATTACTTACCTTTCTGCTGAAATTGTGGAAATATTCTATGATTTGCCTCTATTGTGCGCTTGCATGTGGTCATATATGTTGCATATGGGATAATACGTCTGAGATTGTAAAACCCAACAGTACATTAAATTTTCATTTATTGTTCACTGAATGCCAATGCATTTTCTATTTTGTAGTGTAATAGATCATGAATCAAATGCCAATCTTCATTACTAGGTACACCTATGTCTTGCTACTGTGTTTAAAATATATTTCAGTGGAACCCTCTTCCTGGCTGGGGGGGAAAGCAGGTATAGGAACAGTGCAGGCTTAATTGCTTTTTGTTTCCTTGCTTTCTAGGAGACAAGGCTCTGGATGGTTACAGTAAGAAAAAATATGTCTGCAAGCTGCTTTTCATCTTTCTCTTGGGGCATGACATTGACTTTGGTCACATGGAGGCTGTAAACCTGCTCAGTTCCAATAGATACACAGAAAAGCAAATTGTGAGTAACTCCATCTCTGCAAAAGATGAAACATTCTACCAGCCTGCCTCAGCTATAGAGTCTGCAAAACAATTTTCCTCCCTCTCTCAAATGAAAGCTTTGTCTTGGATCTAGCAGTGATTTTTAAAATGTAAACACTTTTGTGCACAAGGAATCTCGCTTTATTAAGTGACTTGAGAGGTGTTGCTGTACTGTCTAAATAAATTCCACTGACTGTAACAGCTAAAATACCTACTCTGTAAGATTATTACTCCTGCTAGGTAACTGCCTTGAGTCTTGCAAGCAGGTAGAAATAGAGACTTCAGGGAAACATTAGCTGCTGCTAACAAACTATAATGCAAGCATGAGTTCCACTGCAAGTGCTATGTACTGGTTAGCTGTACAATACGTGAACCAGAATAGGCAAGTAACCTTTAATTTTCAGAATCTCTAAAAATTTTCCTAGGTAAGGTCATATTTATCACACAGGCGTAGCTCCCTAGAGTCTAAACAATAAGCCAAATTCTTCATTTGCTTACAATTCAAGTATCCCTTTCATTCAAAATGATCTTTTGAGCATGTGCTGAAAGAGATTGATAGGCCGTGAGCCATCTTTCTCTAAAACCTGATAAATTACAGAAACATTAAACTAATTAATCCGCACTTCATCTTTCTAGCCTTCGCTCTGGTGTTTAAATATCTTTCTGCACATACGTTTGGTATTGGACAAGAACTATATATCTCAAAGTATTAGTTGTGGCATTAACAGAGAACATAACATGTCAGCTAAAATCAATTTTCCTTTTCCTTTTTCCTGAAACGCAGGGATATCTCTTCATCTCCGTACTAGTGAACTCTAACAGTGAGCTGATTCGCTTAATAAACAACGCGATCAAGAATGATCTGGCAAGCCGCAACCCCACCTTCATGGGGCTAGCTCTGCATTGTATTGCTAACGTGGGTAGCCGGGAGATGGCGGAAGCATTTGCTGGAGAGATTCCAAAAATACTTGTAGCTGGGTAGGTATGACGTGCCTCCTTCAAACAAAACACCAGTAAACCTTTTCAGTGACTCAGTTCAACAGAAGTGGCTGAATCCATGCTTTGAGCTACTGTGCTTGCAGTACAGATGGTGACAGTCTCCAGTAACTGCAGATATTCTGGTATACCTGAGCGTGCACTTGCTTGTATAAGTCTACAAATACAACATGGGAAATTAAGACTATGTCAACATCTTGTATAGGCTTTGTGTAGCAAACAATTTTTTGTTCTACATAAATGCGTGGTAGTGAGTGCCTCTGAAATCTCTGTTTTACTTCCCTTCCCTCTCTTGATGGAAAGAAGAGAAATAAATGAACCTAAATAGAGGCTTAAACTATAAATCCTGTTATAAAAGCTTTTAAAAATATTCCTGATGTTATAAGGAATGTGAGAATATTCTGTAGAGTGACAGTTCTTGCCTCTTCCGTTTCCCATGTGAACAGCAGTTCCAGTAAATAGCAAGTAGTCACAGCCAAATCTCTAACTTTCTCTTTTTGTTGATAGGAAGTCTCTGAACAGACTAGGTAAATGTCTGGAACTGTAGTTAACTAAACCTATAATAAGGCTTGCAGGGCTATTTTGTTTTCAAACTTATTTTGAAGATGCAAGCGTGCCTGGGCCCCAGAATGCTGCTGTCCTGTCCTATTGTGTCTTTGTCAGGGTGCTGTTCCCCATGCAGCATAGCGGAGAGAACACTGTAATGATGAGTCACAGCTTTAATAAGCTACCGTTAAGTTCCAAAAATTTCATTTAGGGTCATCAGTCACAGAGCACAGCACCTTCAGTTCAGGCTTGTTTGAACTTTGAACTTTTTATGTTCTGAGATCAGTCTTCAGGGCCTTGAAGAAGTTAGGGGCAAGGGTTTTGGGGTTGGGGGGGGATGATGTGTTTGGTTTTGAACTGTGATCCCACGTGATTTCATGGAAAGTTGGTTAACTTCATAAAGAACAAGTGGACTGAACGTCTGTGGAAGTTTCTGAACATTTAACCAAGATCACACAGTTTAAACTGCCTCTTAAAACCTTCAGTGCTAATGCTCTATAATTTATTTTAGCTGTTATGACAAATGCAATATATTTAAAACAAACAAACAAAACCATACCACCACGAATTCCCTATTTGTGAAAGGGAGCTCAATGAACTAGAGTAGTAGCATGCTGCTCCTAAAATAGTCAATTCCTGTGCCAGCAGTATGGATGGCTAAGTGAATAGACTTGTGGGTTGTGTGCTTGGTAATAGACAGCTAACTTGCATACTAGCTGTTGAGTAGTTAATGATTCATGTCTGACATGAAGATCCTATCAGGAGATCCAGCTGTGCTCACATACATAATGTGTTGGATCTTAACTATTTGACTTGAGTCCGTATTTGACTTGAGTCTATTTGAAAGAAGCTTGTGCTTGTGGTACTTCAGTGAGACATTGACTCAATTAGGAGCTCTGATGATGAACCTCCAGCTCTGATGAAAAGATGCGAGATGTCTCTCTAAGTAGCAAAGGATCATTATAGACGCTACTAAGCATATATAATGGTTGAAAACTTGACTAGTTAAACTTACTGGCCAAATTTAACAAGAAATACTGTAACACAGAAAGAACTTATTTAGCAGACTTCTGTTGAAAAGTTGTTACCACGCTAATGCAAAGATTAGCATAGTACTATCCTGTGAGTATTGCAGTGGCTTTAATTTGGGTTTAAGATACAGTGGTTATGTCTTGCAGAGATACTATGGATAGTGTGAAGCAGAGTGCTGCCTTATGCTTGCTGCGTTTGTATAGAACTTCTCCCGACCTTGTCCCCATGGGAGACTGGACGTCCAGAGTGGTACATCTCCTCAATGATCAGCACTTGGTAAATCGACTTAGTTATGTTTCTTTGACCTACTCTATATAGAGAACGACGCCACTTCAGCTGTTAAGTATGTTATGAATTTATTTCCTCTAGTGTTTTTCGACCAACTGGGCTGTTGTTTACTTAAGGCTTGCATAAAGAGTTGGAAGGAAAAGTTGTTCTCTTATTAATTGCTGTATATATTCATTTCTAATAAAGTCTTGCTTACCTTAATTATTCCTGGAAGTAAAAGGAATGGTATGCACAAGTTCTTTATTTGGTCTGACTGTAAATTAATCCTGTGCCTTGTGATCCTAAGTCATATGTATGTATCAGTAATACTGATTGTCTTAGTATTAAACTGGGACTAAAATGAAAGACCTGACTTGTTAGCGCTTGGATTTCACTGTCCTGTGGTATCCATGTTGTCATTCTTATCCTGCTGGTTCAAAAAAGCCCTATTCTTCTAGATAAGAGGCTCTATATTTTTTCTGTCTGTCTACTTTAGGAAGAAGTCTATTTAGACCCGTGCTTCACCAGTAATGGAAGCAATTTAGTCCTCAGTAATACAGAATGTTTGTATTTTACAAAGCCTTCTCTTCGTATTGGGTTTCCAGAATTCTCTTCTGGAAATGAGCCGCTGCATCTTATTTTTTTTCTCACACTTTTCTTGTGTAAGAAGACAATTTGCATCCAGCCTTTAATATAGCTATCTAAATATGATTTTAGATGTACTATCCAAACGTGAGACAAAGCTAAAACAAAAACAGAATGAAATTCTCTGCACACATGGCAGTATCACGTTGTTGAAGGTCCTATCCAGATTTAAAGATTTGTAATTTGTCTAGCTGTTTGCAAAATAAAGGGCTTTTTAATATGGGCCTTTGTCATGGGGATTAACTTCGTTTTTCTTGTATATTAAAAGTTGCTTCAAGTAAAAGGTGGTGTTAATAAACAGCATCCTAAACTTTTATTAAAATGATTGTATGTTTTTGTTTTTCTTTTTAGGGTGTGGTTACTGCAGCTACAAGTCTGATCACCACTTTGGCACAGAAGAACCCAGAAGAGTTTAAAACTTCAGTCTCCTTGGCTGTGTCTAGATTAAGCAGAGTGAGTACAGTGATAACCCTGACAGTAATTCACTGTTGCTTAATTTACTCAGCTTTCTAGGTCAGATTAGCTTACTGTTGCTTATTTATTCAGCTTTCTAGGTCAGATTAGTTCAGTACACCATAAGCAGTTAAGATGATTCGGTTTCACTTCATATATCTGGTTCTGTTCTAATGTTTATTGCTTACCTGGACAGAAAACTATTTTAGCTTGCCCAAACTTTTTTTTTGGTGTAGTCCTTGCTATACTGCATGTTGGTGTAGCAAAATGGTCTCTCTCTCAGCTACTTGTATATTCCACAATCCCAATGATACAGTTGATTTTTTTTAATCGTCTTTTTATGTTGCTATAACACCAAGGAGTACTTGGATCAAAGGCTGGTTCTGCAAATTTCTGCACAGAACCCTTGAAAATTACAGCCTATGCTCTTCAGTTTATTTAAGGTTCTTACAACATGAGTTGTCTTCATATTTCTACTTTTGAGCTGCTGCTAGAATAATATTCATAGGTATTTGATATTCTGTAAATGGGTGTAGGGAAGCAGGGGCATGGAGTGCAGGGAGAGGAGCAGAGACATTTCTATACAAATGCAGTCTCCAAGTTAGTATCTTCATGCTGGAAAACATACATTACTGTTTTGTTTTGTTTTAGTCTCTGGAAGGTATGCAAGACATGGGAGGGTATTACTTCACATGTTTTAAGCCTCAATTCATGTAGTCTTATATCCAAAATAAATTACATACAGTTCAGAGATACTTCTCTTCAAATCTGAAGATTTTGTGTAATACTTAAAAGCAAGGGAATCCTGAGGGAAGTGCATAGCTATTCTGTAAAGGAGCAGCAAGAATTAGACGTAATTTCTTTGAGCAGAGCTAATGCCAGACTTGTGCTTACCCTAGAATCAAAGGTGGAAAAGAAATCCATGAACGGGGTGCTCCCTCTGAAACCTAATTTATTCTTGTCACACTTCTCTCTATTCATATAAACCTCTTCTGTGAAATCTATTGGTTCTTTGCTGTGGAGTAGGAATAGTAATGAAGGTGTTAGTTCAGCGTGCCATAGAGTCTAGTATTTGAAATTCCAAGTTCACCTATCAATGGTCAGTCAAGTATAACACTGTATTTAGGCTTTCTGTTGGCTGAATCTATGAATTGCTGAATCAAAGAAAGTCAAGCTTCTGGTTAAACATTTAGATGCTATGAGACGGTTGTCTTTATTCTTAAGAAAAACAAGTATGCTTTCAGGAAGAAACTCCGTCTGCTGCTGTATGATTAGAGAACCTGATGGTATACTTGATAGTATGACAATTTGCACCTAATTAACCTACTTCATTAAACATTTCCAGTGACACAGTTTTGTAAGCCTCTGTCAAAGGTGACCTACAGTGTTCTTGGGGTGCTTGTCATGATTGCAAGTCACTTAACTTCAGCAGCTGAGGTGCTGTCTGCTTATTTTACAGATTGTAACTTCTGCATCAACAGATCTTCAGGACTATACATATTACTTTGTTCCTGCTCCTTGGCTATCTGTGAAACTTCTGAGGCTCTTACAGTGCTATCCACCTCCAGGTAATGCACAAATCACAACAGTGGTCATTTCTAATGTAGTGCATTATCTCCAAAGAGCTATTGTGCTGTAGTGTGACCGTAACTTGGAGTGCAAGCACAGTGTTCTAAGACAAGGATACAGAAGCCTTTTCTTCCGAGCATTTCAGGTTGCTCTGAGCTATTATGTTTTCTTGAATTATGTTGTTTAATTTTAAAGTGTCAAGCCATCTTGCAATTTGCAAATCACTTGCAACAGCTGTTTTAAGCATAAGTTAATGCTATCAACTATATTATAGCCTTGAAATATATTCCAGTGCAGATTGTTTGGATTTTGCTCTTACTTAAGTTAGAAGTGTGGTTTAGACTTCCTGCTAACTGTACACTGTGTTGGGGGTGGAGCAGATGAACTGGTTAATGTACCAGACTATTTCAGTTTAATCCCTGCATTTAGCAAGGTGGAAGGCCTAAGATAGGAATTAGGGTGTTGAGCAAAGTGGAGTTGTCCAACGGCTTGTTGTTCTCCAGAAGACCCTGCGGTACGTGGTCGTCTCACAGAATGCCTGGAAACTATTCTTAACAAAGCACAGGAGCCACCAAAGTCAAAGAAAGTACAACACTCAAATGCGAAGAATGCTGTGCTGTTTGAGGCGATAAGTTTAATTATACATCACGACAGGTGAGCTGTGAAAACAATTCTATTGCAACAGGATTTTTTGAAATGAAAAGCCAAGGCTTTTCACTGAACACTGAACAGATTTTTACTAGATGGGGAGAAACAGAATATGAAGTTGCTTGCTAGGTTGGAACACAACCACAGCAATGGGTTTGAACATTAATGAATGGTGTCACTGTCAGAATATTTTTATTTCTTTATTTCGTGCTTTTTTGGGGGGGTATTTTTTATTGAGCCCACCACTTAAAGCCATTAGGAATGATTTGCTCACAGTATCTGAATTTTCATTTCACCAGCGGAACATTCTAGCAGACACCTGAGGCACTCTAAGAAATTTGCACTGCAGAAATAGTATTCTGTATTTGATGTTCTCGAATCTGTTGCTTTTAACCCTTTCACTTTCTCTCCTGTTCTGTGCAGTGAGCCAAATCTACTAGTCCGTGCCTGTAACCAGCTAGGTCAGTTCTTGCAGCACCGAGAAACTAATTTGCGTTACCTAGCACTGGAAAGCATGTGCACGCTTGCCAGCTCTGAATTCTCACATGAGGCTGTGAAAACACACATAGAAACTGTTATCAATGCATTAAAGGTAAATATTAAGTGTGCAGTCTGTTCTGAGTCTCTTCTCCCATTCCCATGTCCCATCCCTCACCTTCCCCACAACTTTCTCCCCTCCCTCCAAGCACCTCATCCCTGGTTAGGCTAAGTTATACTCGGGGACCAAAGGAGTTATTTTCCTTAATCATGATGTGATGGCAACAATAGAGGTCAGCTTTAGTTTATTTCTGCAGCTTATAAGTGAATCTTTTATTTGTAGCTGTGGCCCCTGTAACAGTATGGTACCCTCCTCAAGCTGTAGAGTGAAGTTGAAACAGTGAAATACAAGACAGAGAATGCTGACGAAGACTTTGTCCTGATACTCTCTTGCTGGTATCAGACATTTTACCTTCACTGCAGTAGCTAATGGGGAGCAGTGAAGTAGATCAACTTCCACTATAGCATGTGCCATTTTCCAAAAGCTGAGAAACCAGAAAGACGAATTCTCAGGTCAAGTTTGTGTGAAAAAGCAGAAGTCAAGAGGAAGACAGTTTTTCTTGTACATTTACTTGCACGGTTTGGTGTTTACATATATTGTTTCTTTCGGAGCTCATACTGTAGCATATTAATACATTTGTCTAACCTTAAAATACGTGTCTGTTTCAGCTGGGCTTCTGTTGATTTGAGGCAAGTTCAAAATTAAACCTGGTAGAATTTGGCAATTTCAGTCAATTATTAGTTAAATTGTGGCCAGTGGTGACAGTTACCTGGTGCAAACTCATTCATAGGAGTTCATTGTGCGTATGAAAAATCATTAAAATTCATTTGTTTTAAATTGAAATTTACTAAGTTTCATGTCTACAATAAGTTGCATGTTTTCCAAATAAAGGTGAGATCTTTTGACCCCTTGCTTGTGTCCTTTTGCAGACTGAAAGAGATGTGAGCGTACGACAAAGAGCTGTAGATCTCCTGTATGCAATGTGTGACCGAAGCAATGCCCAACAGATTGTGGCTGAAATGCTGAATTATTTGGAGACTGCTGATTATTCCATTAGAGAAGAAATTGTGAGATTTTTGTAATTCCTTAATTTTTCATAGCTGGCTTTGGTACCATATATATCATTTATTGGTTGGGATGCTGTTTGTTGTAGAGATTTTTGACTGTGGTTTTAAAAACAAAAAAAAAAAACACAAGCTGTAGTCTAATAGCAAAGAATGTTCTTCATTTAGGTTAAACTAGTGGAGGAGGGGAGAAAAACACTTGAAAATAAGGAATTTTAAAAGCTCCTCTCAGTTACAGGGCATTGCATATAGACAGTGATGTGAATTTTATCAGTGCTTGAGCAAATGCAATCTGTAGGTCTGAGATTATGTACTTCTCAAGTCAACTGTCTAATAGCTTCAAAAACTAGTGTTTTATCTACTTATTTGTAGGCAGAACTTCACACTTTGTATGCTCTGAAGACGTTATTTCAATCTAAGGATTCCCCATAACAATGCCTTATGATCAGCTAAAAGGGAGGCACGATGTCTGTCTCCTTCATCCCAGCAGAAGAAAAAGTGCAAAAGGCGAAATACCCAATTAGTGGCATTCCTAGAATGGTAGCCAAAATCTATGCTTACAGTAATTATTTAGCTTTACTAAGTACTAAATTTTCTTCATTAGAGAAATGAATAGAAAATGTGATGTTAGTTGTTTTACTTTTTGTACTTTGATGTTGGCAATCTATCCTGACTTAACAGGCAAAAGTGAATTTCATCCTGTTAATTTACTACTCCTAAAAGAATATGCCACTACAAATATAAATGAGACCAAGCTATGTGGCCATCTCTTTCTATGCAAATTGTTTTCTTCAGGATGTAGGAATCTGAGACCTGAAAAAAGCAGCTATATTTTTGTGACTCTGGCCTGTGCTACCCCGAGTGTCCAATTTTTTCTAACAGGTCTTCAATTTCTTAATTAGTGCAGCATATTCAAATGCGTTACTAGGAAAGTATTATGTACCTGGCAGCTGGTGTGTTCTGACACCAAATCTCAATGTTTGTCTTTTGCCTTTGCTGTGGGAGCAAGTTAGCTAGCAGATGCATCTGAAACTGAGGCTTTTGGGCTACCATAGGGTATCACTGGATGTATATAAAAGTGAATTTTGATATGAAGGTTATAGTAGAAGTTAGTCAACCTTCTTAATTCTCTTATGTGTATACAGGTACTGAAAGTTGCAATTCTAGCTGAGAAGTATGCAGTGGATTATACCTGGTACGTGGATACAATATTGAATCTGATTCGCATTGCCGGTGACTATGTCAGTGAAGAAGTGTGGTACCGAGTTATTCAGATTGTCATCAACAGAGATGATGTTCAAGGCTATGCAGCAAAGACCGTTTTTGAGGTGAGAATAACTGGAGTGATTAGTAAGGAAACTATATTACCTGGAAAATAATCAAAATGTAGTAAAAATAGAAGCCTTTTACAGTTCTTTCCCCCCATATTTTCTGGATACAGGAAACGAAAACACTCAGTAATAACTTTAGTGATCCTTCTGGAAGTATGTAACCATTCCTTCTGTTCAGGGTCTGATAGAACTGGAATTTGAAGTATTAAAGGAGAACACTTTCAAATAGCTGGCCTTGTTGCTCTGACTTTACTTGGGTTGTTCATATGGGCTTTCTACTTTCTTGTTGTTTCCTTTCCTAGATGTTTATGCTGATTTTTCACAACTCATCCCTGCTGTGTGCTTCTTCATACTCAAAAGGGGCAGTATCTATATCTTGGGCAGCTTCAGCACATTCCTGCAAGACTTAATCTAAGTGTATTAACAGCCTTCTGTTTCTTCCAAGAATGTCAGGGGAAATCTAAGCAGTTGTATTTGTCCACAAAAGTCTCCGGTACTGCTAGGTGGGCCTAGCAGCACTCCTAGGCCAGTAATGCTTAGAGATTCTTCTGTAAAGTCGTGCCACCTATCGTGCTTTTCTAATAACTAGTTCTGTAGTGCCTTGACCTATGATCTGCTCTTCTAGGAAAGTAGAGTTGGAAACTAGACATGGGAGTGACAGATGGAAAAAGATCTTTTTTTTGAAACACTGCAGGTCAGTAGCTATTCATATGTTCTTACAGGCCCTTCAAGCTCCAGCATGCCATGAGAATCTTGTGAAAGTAGGTGGCTACATCTTGGGAGAATTTGGAAATCTGATAGCAGGTGATCCAAGATCAAGGTAAAAAACCTTTTAAAATATTTCATTGAAGTAGTAGTACTTCTTTTGGGAAGAATCCATCTGTTTAATGTTTGTAAAAGGCAGTTAACAAATGAGTCAGCTCTTGATAGTAATGGCATTGTAATCACCCTGTCAACAGAAACCTAACAAATTATTTTTCTTCCTATCTTTCAAGTCCCCTCATCCAATTCAACTTGCTACATTCCAAGTTTCATCTGTGTAGTGTTCCTACCCGAGCTCTGCTTCTGTCTACCTACATCAAGTTTGTGAACCTATTTCCAGAAATCAAAACTACAATTCAAGATGTATTGCGCAGTGACAGTCAGCTAAAGAATGCTGATGTTGAGCTGCAGCAGAGAGCTGTTGAGTATTTGAGGCTCAGTACTATTGCCAGTACTGATATATTGGTAAGTACAGAAACTTTTTTTATTATGCAGAACTCTAGCTGTTTCTTCTATCAATAAGTAAACTTCACTAAACCGCAGCTGATAGATCAGAAATCTTAATGCAGAGTTAAGGATGTAGCATGGGTGCTGATTGTTTTTACTGTGCCTAATTCAGCTGCAGCCCTCTTGAATTTAGAGCTAAAACCAAAATTGTTACTTCTTCAGTTGTTACTTCTTTAGACAAATGACTGTTTATATTTTAATATAACATTCTAGGTTTTCAGAGATTTGACAAGTGTTTCAAAGATGTACGTATTGGATCAAGTCTTCCAACTCTCAGATGTGGAAACTCTTTTCCACTTTCATTCCTCCACTCACTGGTCCCGTGTCTTCGTGTCCTTTAGCTTTGCAATTATTGAAAAGTTAATGGCAGCTCTGAGGGTGAGCAAAAGGAAGTAGCGCAGCTAAAAGAACTGTTTGACAAAGGGCATGCATGACTTGAGACTAAACAGAATAATAAGTCCTCACTTAATCCTCAGCTTTTTTGATGCTTACGCTAAACTGATGTAGACTTTTCTGAAGATGTGTGAAACCTACTTATTTCCTGGTGGGCAGAAAACTTGTAATTTTTTGTGCTGATTGTTTTTTTGTCTCTAGAACTTCTGAGTGTTTTAACCTGATGCTCTCAGACTTAGCCAGAACATGGCGCTCTCAGTCTTGACAGCTAATAAATGCTTAGGTCAGACTAGATCCTTGGGTAACTTACATACACACATGCGCCCTCCCCCCTCCCCTTTTTTAATAGCACTTTATCAACTGCTCTGGGAGGACTTCAGAAAATTTGAAATAATTTCTCTTTAAGGCAAGTCTAATCTACCTGTGTGCACCATACTGCATAGTCATTTTCTGTGTAGGTAATTATTTCTGCCTTTGTCTGAACATATCTTCAAAGACTGGGAAGTTGATTTAGCTTGTTCTGTAAATAAAACTAATATACTTTTTTCCCCCCCGTGTTAAGGCTACAGTGCTAGAAGAAATGCCTCCCTTTCCAGAGAGGGAATCTTCTATTTTGGCTAAACTCAAGAAGAAGAAAGGTCCAGGCACAGTTACTGACCTGGAAGAGATCAAAAAGGAGAGGAGCTCTGATATGAATGGAAGTGCTGAACCTGCCTCAGTCAATGCCAGTGCTGTTGTGAGTTTATAATTTGTTCTTATTTCACTTATTCAGAAGGTGTGAAAGTGGGGAAAGACTCATTTCCTTAAAGTGGCTTCTTAGGAATTTAAAGCTGCTTGTCTTAAATTTCAAACTATGGGTGTTTGCTATAAAGTATCGGGGAGCATACATCTATTCCCTGCATATGCTTGCTTGCAATTTTCCTTTGAAAATCATAGCCATGCTGTAAATGAGGCAAACTGTCTGCAATTTAAATAATACGTTCAAAACAAAACAAAAAAAACTTTGAGAAACATTGCTTTAGCCTTAGAAATGGAGACTTCCTTGCTGGTAAAGCTGCAGTGAAGGCGAGATGATAAAATCAATATACTTCAAATTCAAGTTAATCCTTTTAAAGTATCAGCTGCTTCTGCTTTGTCTAACTTACCTACTTCTGCATTGTGTTTTTGGGTGACTATTGTTTTTTACTAGCAGTGTACAATACTTGACTCTTACTGATTTAAGGACATCCAAGTTGTGTTGTTTAGTCAACAGTACTATTAGAGTTCAGTTATGGTGGACAAGGCCAGAGTCTTGTTTTTTCTTAGCTGAAACTTCTCATTTTAAAGTCAGTTAATGCTGGTTGTTGGGTGAGTTATTCCCATAACATAATACTTGTTGCTGTTCTAATTGACAAGCATAACTTGTAAATGCAGTTGAGATGTAGTAGTATTTTAGCATGTTCCCTTCCTGTTGCCTTAAAACTTAATTCTTTGATCACTGCAGTATGTAAGAGTGCATGTTCCAAATGCAGCATGCTTGAATGGACAGAAATACCTTTCCAGCAGAAGAGATGCCAAACTTTGCATGCCAAATTGACTGAGGTGTCTGATAGATAAAAGTTTATTATGTCTTATGAGCTTCACTTTCAGGTGCAGCAATGTAAGAAATTTTGCTAAGTTACCTTCAGCACTGGTTTGGATATGACCTCCGTCTTAGATGCCAAGAATATGTTCTGAAAGTTCTGAATATGTTCAGCTCCTTGGTTTTTGAGTTTTCATATTGACTGATTTCTGAGAAAAACAAATAGCCAGGGAATTTCTGGTTATCCTGCATACAATTTAGTTTTTGGACTATATGATAACTTTGAGTTGGTTTGTATTTGAATTGAGTCTGAAATTTTTGTTCTTTTATCTCATGACTTAACATCTTCAGCACGTCTGGCGTACTGTAAGATGCTAATATCTAATGCATGAATGCTTCATTTAACAATCTGTGCTTTGTTCTTGCACATGACTTGGGCACATATGAGGCCTTTATTAATGGTGCATGATTCTGTGTCCTGGTTACTTTATCTGTTCATTTTGAGCAGTTTTTTTCCTTTGAAATCTCACCTCTACCTTTAGTGTTTGCAGCTTGAACTAACCAGAGACCGTGCTTTTTTGCTGGTTAGGTTTTGCATTGTTTCTAAGTTTGGCTAAGCTTCAAAAACCGAGGACTAAAAAATGGTCAATTTAAATAAAAGTCACTGCCTTTATTGCTGGATTCTTCATGAATGAAAAGCAACACCTTAGAATTTTATTCCTTATGGTACTTATCTTGTCTTGGTTTCCACAGAACCACATTGCAGATATAAGTTGTTTTTTTCTTTTTTTTTTTTATACAAAGCCATTAGATGGATATAGCTGTGTTCAAAGAAAAAAAGAAATCCACATCTGTAAATGACCTTAAATTGAAGCACAAGGGGATAACTACATTCATGAAGCCTTCTGCTGTCTGTTCCGGTCTTTATTTGAGGAGGGGAGGGGCACTTTGCCATAGCTTAGTTGTCTATGCAAAAGAGTCACCTGTGTTTTAGTCTTGCTGTAGATTAACACCAAAGTATCTTGTCTTCCCTAGTCTACTCCTTCTCCATCTGCGGATCTGCTGGGTCTGGGTGCAGCCCCTCTCACCAATTCAGCTCCCCCACCTTCCTCTAGTGGTAGCCTCCTGGTGGATGTATTTTCAGATTCAGCTTCTGCTGTTGCACCTCTTGCTCCTGGTTCTGACGACAACTTTGCGAGGTAATTATGTCACCCTGCAAGGTATCTGAGAAAGCATTTGTCTGCTAAAACGGGACTAGAGACAAGAAAACAAACAATAACTTCTGGTTTTGATCGAGTTTATTGAATGCATTCCTGGGTGGTAGTTGTGCAGCAAGAGAGGTATTCCTGAACTTTGTGCTGGATATGCTATCTTTAATGAATACCTCTGCTCATGGAAAATTAGAGTCTGTAGTTATGAGCCTGAGAATATTAGCCACGCAGTCTTGCCTAGTTTTCATGCTGGTTTTTACTTCTTTGTTAAACTAAGCTGCTTGTGCATCTCAATAATATATCTTGAATTTGGGGGATGTCCGGCCTGACATGAGTATGTTTAGACTTGTCCTGTTTCCATAAAGTATTCTTGCATCTATATACTTAATGGAAAACTGATACTGGAACAATGAGTTGGTTTATATCTGGAGATACTGGTTATCAGAATTTCAAATATAATGAAATTGTTCTGCTGCTGTCTGACAAACAGGTGTAAAAAGAAAAACAAAACAAGCTTTTATTTTTTAAGGGAATTTGTTACAAGTATCTTCCTAATTATATTGTTAACTGTACTGTCAAGTGCAATGATTTTTAATCCCTTTAAAATTAATAGCCACTGT
The DNA here is from genome assembly GCF_040182565.1 of Anser cygnoides. NCBI lineage: Eukaryota > Metazoa > Chordata > Aves > Anseriformes > Anatidae > Anser > Anser cygnoides. Next base: position 19,749,891 of record NC_089877.1, on the reverse strand, counting down.
GGCTACACTTAAATGTTATTTGGCTAAAACATTGAAAATAAATAATGTAAGATCACAGTATATCTTTAAAAATATGTGATTCTTTGGCCAAGGTACGTGATACTACTGTCAAAGACCAAATTTAGAATGATGTGATGACAAATTTGCAAGGTATCTTAATATAAAAGACAATCAGTGAAACTAATCTACCTGAACCACTGAGAGTTCTATCAAAATTTTATACTGGGCAATATACTGTTGCAGGTTTGCAGTGATTTAAGACTTGATCCTGTATTTCTCTTGAAAGTTGATAAGTGACTTAATAATACTACACAATACCAAGACTTTAAGAAACAACGCAAGCTTGTTGGAGCTTTTTCTAAAAGATTTTTTTTTCAATGATTGGTAGCTTCATAAGCAAAAGTTGCCTGAAAAGAGTTTTTTCTTTCTGCTGAAGAAAGCATAGCATTGCTCAAGCCCTTGGTCTGTCTGTCTGTAGGTGATGAAACACTTCTCTAATTCTATTGAGAAGTTGTCTTTCATAGTTTCCTTCCACTTTTTAATGCTGTCGTCACTTTTGCTTCTAATCTGTTCCTTGGGTAAGCCATTCTCTGTGTGCCCATATATTCTTGCCTACATTTTAAATACTTGTGAGTATTGTAACTGATATACCTGTTAACTGATTGTGAAGTTGCAGTTAGAAATGCCACTAATTTGATGAGGTCCCTGCTTCAAAGTGCACATCACAGTAGTTAATATACATCTACATTTATGGTTTTGAACTAAAACTTTTCTACTGTCACAATTAACCACCCAAAAGGGTTTGGTTAAGATGTATAAGCTTAAGCTACTGAACACCTTCAGCCACCTCTTGTCTTCAGGAGGAATCCCTGGTTCCTAACAATCAGGGACGGGTGGGCTGGGGGAGAGAAGAGGGAGGGGGGGGAATCACTGCCTAAAACCTTTCTAGGTGTAATGAGCTAGGGCAGCTAATTATTTTTTTCATGCATTAAACTCAGCAGTGCTGTTTTTGAGGAAGGAGGTAAAAGAAGTAACTAAGCACTAAGCTGTCTTTACTAACTCCTGCTGTCTCTGTCGCTACCACCTTTCTTCCTTTGTGCTGCCTGAACTAGCCCTGACCTGGCTTCATCTGAGGTAGTTTCTGAGGAACCAGCTGATACTGTGCATGATGCTGATGAGCTTTTTCACAAGTAAGCAATAATAAAACCTTGCAAGGCTGGGCAACTTCCAGAATATAGTTACAAAGCAAAACTATAGTATACATTGAGTTAATACCAGCAAAAGTAGACAAACATACTGTCAGACTTGTGACTAGAACACGTCTGTAGATACTGTGCATTGTATGAGATGCTTATGAAAACACAGCTTAGAGCTGGCTTTTATGAGTCAGTGCTATCACCCAGTGCTCTAAAATAAGTCAATGACAGTTGTATATTAAGCTTTGCAACTATTCACAAAAAAAGGAAAAAAGGGTAAACTATTAAAAGTACCGATATTTGGAAGTATGTTTTAAGTGCCTTGTATGAAAAAGGCCAATGTTTGCTGACCACCTCTTCTACTTTAAGTGAAGGGTGACAGACAGAAGGACTGAAATCACTGCAGAATGTGCTTCTCTCAAAATGACTGAAAAAAGTACAGCTCCCAAGTCAACATATACATGATACAGAACTGATAAAAACAAGGGAACTCTTTTTTTCTTTCAGGTTGAAACAGTCAAAGCTTCCAACTTTTGAATTCTGCGCCAGCCTAATGAATTTCAGAAGTTGTCAAGAATATGAATAAGAAAAATCCTAGTCTGTTGCCTGGTCCTTAATAGTGTGTGTGTGTGTGTAGCATATTGTGGCTTCCTTTGTAGTTTCTCAGGCATCCTGTTAGATAGAAATTTCAGTTATTTTAGTGTCCTACAAGTGGTGATTTAGGTTGTAAAATGGATTTGTCTTTTTTTAACTGCAGTTTTCTGCAAAGGCCTCTCTCGCAGACTGATGCCCTCTAGGTTAACAACAATCTTCATCCTCTGTGTAAACCCTGAATTTTGTGGTTCTGAATTTTGTGTAATGTGTCTTAATTTAAAACATATTTGCCCTCTCTTCCTCTAGGTTTGTGTGTAAAAATAACGGAGTCTTATTTGAAAATCAATTGCTACAAATTGGATTGAAATCTGAATTTCGACAGAACCTGGGTAAGTTTTCAGGAAGAGTGGCTGTCTGCGTTATCAACCCCAAAGTCAGCACGAGGCTGGGGATAGGGCTTAGTTTTCGGGTGCTGAAGAGGGGAATGTAATTTCAGGCCTAACCTGTCTTAGAATCCTTGCTGTTTGTGTGTCCCTGGCATCGGCTGTTCTTTCCTTAAGCCTTTCAGTTGTTTTGGTACCTGAGAAGAAATGGGAGCTGAAGTGGCTCTGAGTTCTACTTCTTACTGCCTAGTTCTAGGGCCCATACAGCCAGAGTTTTATAAGGGACCATTCTCCAGAATTTTTTGTATCCTGTGGTAGAGCTTATGGTAATACTATGAAGCACAGTATTTTTTAGACATAGGTTTCTCCTAATATGTTAATGTACAAGATAGTGAAAGTATCTAGTGAGGAGCTTGGAATCGAGCACTGTCTAGAAGTAGGATTGCTTGCTTCTCCCCTTCTGCATTACTTTTGGTACTGTAGTAATCTTTTTTTACAGAGACGGTAGCATTATCCAGCAACTGGAAGACTTTACACAGGCACTTAAATAATTAGCGGGACACAGAGTTCTCTTGGTTTGTTTTAATCTGTTATTTTATTTTGAGCTGTGAATATCTTGGTAAGATAAAGCATGTAAATTATGCTGATTTTTAAAAGTTGTTTTAAAGAAGGGTAGAAAGAAAATGTATCAGATACTTGAAGCACAATAGTCCAATATGATCACATGCGGTGTACCTAAAACTTCTACTGTCTTTCTTTTGTTTCTAGGACGTATGTTCATATTCTATGGTAATAAGACATCAACACAGTTCTTGAATTTTACTCCAACAGTAATCTGCTCAGATGACCTTCAGCCAAATATCCTTAAATGCAGTACCAATTGCCTGTTCTTTGGGGTTTGTTTTTTATGCTGCACATAAGTTTAATAAACTTGCTGGATCAGGTCTTCATGTCCTCAAAGATGAAGTAGGAACTTGCTGATATCATTCTAAACTTCTTATAGAAAAAACAAGTCTTGAGCAGAGATGGAAGAATCTCTTTTTAAAGTTCTGCTTACAGAAACACCTTTTACTCTTGAAATAAGGGGGTGTTATTTTGAATAAATACGTAATGTAACTTGGTAGCTTTCTCCACTGTCATGAGGTAGTTGAGGTATAGACATGGTATTCTTCAAGTGCTGCATTAGCAGATGACTTCTGACTTGAGCTGTAGGTAGAAGAATGCATGTGCTCAAAGATGACAGTACTTTAAAATAAGCTTTTACTTTACAGTTTTTCCCTTAATGCTTTATATCACAAACTTAAGATTTCTGGGGTAGTATGTAATCTAATGCGTTTGACTCAGCATCACAGTAATGTTCAAATCAAAATAAACTAATCTGGTGGCTTTTATTGTAGACTGTATGCTCTCAAATGTTTTTGGGAACATCTTTAGGAAAATTTCTATAAGTTTGAGAATTGTGGGAGCTATTGCTTCTGTGCAGGTCAATATGAAAAGAAACTTATTAGCTTTAAAAGAATTGGGCTTTGAATTTTCAGTAGCATACAGAATCAGCAGACACGATTTTAATTCTTCCAGCGGTTTACCAGTAATATTCGCTTCTTTTAAAATTTTTTGGTAAGTTATCAGTTCGTTGATCATTTTCCTTAGCCACTTTTCATGCCTGAATCTTCAGACAAAGCCTGTTGACCCCACAGTGGATGGAGGTGCACAGGTTCAACAGGTTGTGAACATTGAATGTGTGTCAGACTTCATGGAAGCTCCAATCCTGAACATTCAATTCAGGTAAAACTGAAGTAGTTCAATGCTATGAATTAGTTAAATGAAAGATATTTAAGTTGTTTTGGATCTCTGACTAAAGAGTAGACTATGGATGCTGAAGATCCAAAGCTATCTTGTGTAGATGATTTACTTGAAAGTTTGACCTAACAAAGTTTTAAACTACTGGAGGAGGGAGGAAACCCACTTGGAACAATATAGTTGAAGGAAAAAATATTGTAAAGAAGCAACTACTGATAAAAATATCCCTGTTTTCTATTTCTGCTATACGTATAAAACAATAGTCTTGGTGTTTGCTCAAGAAATCTTGATGGAAATATATACAGTAACTTTGTGGCAACTATGAACGCTTCTGCAAAAAAAAAAAGTTGGATAAGAAATGCATGTAGCAAAAATTAGTCTTGTTATATTAACTCAGCATCAGCCTTTGGGCAACAATCATATTTACAATCTTGGTTTCTGTCCTACCTTCTGTTATTTGAGTCTAAGCTGTTTTTATTGGTGTGTTTTCACAGGAGAATCTTTTCACTCCCTTCCTATGGGGTACTATCTAGAAGGATAGCAACCTATGTTGAAATATATTCTTATTAGAAATTCCTCTAACTCACCTTCATGTGCTGTCTAAGCAGAACAAATAAATTCATCTGTCAGTGGATTAAAACTATATCTTAAAAGTAACATCTGCAGTTCTTGGATTTTAATCATCAGACAATTGCAACTTAAGAGTTCATTCTCAATTGCTTGGTTTTTTTAGGCTGTGAAACTGCTGGCACTTCGTACTCCACATACCATGTTCTGTCTGTTCTGTATGCAGGTACGGGGGAACATTCCAAAATCTTTCAGTAAAATTACCCATCACGCTGAATAAATTTTTTCAGCCAACAGAGATGTCTTCTCAAGACTTTTTCCAGCGTTGGAAGCAACTGAGCAAGTAAGACTGTGTCTATATTTGGGCTTGGGTGTGGTGGGCCAAGAAAAAGCAGAACCAGTATACTGTGAATGTAGCTGATACAGTGCCCCACTCCTTGCTTAGTCTTAGAATTATAAACTCCCCTAATGTATGTAGTTGCTGTTGAACAATACTATATATATTACACGTTATGTGATGTATTCATCTTGCCTTGTCTTGCAGTCCTAAACAAGAAGTACAGAATATCTTTAAAGCAAAACACCCAATGGATGCAGAGATCACAAAAGCAAAGGTTGGTGGTAGTACGGTATTTCTAACCTTGTAGCATAAAGGTAGTGGTATAAGCAAGCTCTGTTCGTTTTAGTTGGTAGAGCTATTGGATCATCCTGTTAAAGCATAAGTCCATGTGTAACAGACCTTTGGCAGGGCTGGATTGAAAGAATTGTTTCTCAGTATGGCTTGAATTAATTGTAGTATTCAACAGCAGCTGGAAATTTTGTTTGTTTTATTTATTTATAAATATGGCTATTTATGAAAATGTGGACTCAGTGCTTAAAACTGAATCGGAAGAAACTTAAAGCCTTAATTTATTCTAGGGTTACTAGTGAGAGAAGAAAACGGAATAGCACTAAGACTTTCTGTAGAGCTGTCTGCCTTAGGCAAAGCAGAAGTGACTACTGTAAGGCAGGAATGGCTTTATCAAAAAGAGGAGAGATTTATGTTGAATCTAACTAATTTCTCAGTAATTTGCCAGAAGAACATTTTCGGGGCAACTCAATATCAGGCATCACTCTTTCTACTCCAAAAATTTCTGTTGTATTGTACATTGGTATTGAAAAGCTCATTAATGTCTTGAATACTTCAAACAAATTAGTCTCCTGGTTGTTTTGCTAATGAGTGGTGGCTGTGCTTGGGTAGATTTGTTATTCTTGTCCTGCTGTCCTGACACTTAAATCTTCTGGATCTCTTTCGTAGATAATTGGCTTTGGATCGGCCCTTCTTGAGGAGGTTGATCCCAATCCTGCTAACTTTGTTGGTGCTGGTATCATACATACAAAAACTACTCAGATTGGATGCTTGCTGCGCCTTGAACCCAACCTTCAGGCACAGGTATCTGTTTCTGTATCTACAGCTTAAATACAAGTTCTTGTCTGCACTAAATAATAATAATAAAAAAGTATATATCTGAAATTCCTTAAGGTTATTTAGTGAGAAATATATATTGTAATTGCTAATTGTGGCTGTAGGCTCTAACAAGGAATGAAATCGCAACAGCTGATTCTGGCATATCTTTGTAAGCTGTTGATTCGTAGAAATTCTCTTCCATGTGCATATCACTCTATTATTCCAGACTCCGTGGATTCTCATCTTCCCTTTAAGGCTGGAAATATTAAAGGTTTTCCTTTTTTGCACCTTGGACAAGATTAACTATAATTCCCTTTGCCAATTAAAAATAATAAAAGAATGATGTGGCTAAAAAGTAAAATGTACACAAATGAACACAAAATTATTAAATCACAGGAATAATATTTTCGAAAGCATTTTAATAGAGATTTTATCAAAAGATAATTGAGGGCCAAAAGTAAGTTTTGGGTGGTAGGTCCCCTTTTTTCTGAACAAGTGGACATGAAGAGTCTTTAGACTTTTCCACAATGCTTATTTCTCTTAAAGGAAAAAAAGTTGTACATCAGGTTGTCAGTAAAGCTTAAAACCATTAGAACAATGGTAACTTTCCCAATGAGGGTTTGAAGACTTGCTCTATCTTATACTTTGAAAGAGCTAAATTGCTCAGTGACTGCCTGCTTCTGAACATTTTAACTTGGTCTTTTTCTTACCAACTCTAACAAAAGAAGTGAATAGTAACTGGTTAACTTTCACTAGTTGTTTAATACAAAACGATATTTTAAAAAAATATTTTGTGTTCTTTTTCAGATGTATAGGCTCACACTACGAACAAGTAAAGAAGCTGTATCTCAGAGATTATGTGAATTGCTGTCAGAACAGTTTTAATACTAACCATGACAGTTTTGTTTTTCCATTTATATCATTGTCATCATACTGCAAATAAATGTCTTGTACATCACTGTCTGAGTACTGCAATGTTAACAAATACCAGCTCCCTGCCTTAATAGGACTTGCCCCTTGTTTGAAATTGTGATTAGAAAATGGACAGTACAGGGAAGTGACTTTTTACATAAAAAGTGGCTTTTAATATGTTACACAAAGGGTGGAAGGGTTGTCTTTGTGCTCCTTTTATTGCAGAGGTTCGACTTTTAAACTTGTTAAAGGGAAATTGATTTTGATAGGGTAACCAAGGTTTTCAACTGGAAAAGATAAGTAACATTTCTGTCTTACTGCCTTTAGCAGGTACTCCCTCTGCTCTGAGCTGAAAGAAACCAGTGTAATGCTGCTCGGTAGGGTTAATTCCAGTTATTAATGTAGAGTCAAAAACCTTGTAAAGTTAAACATTGCCACAGGTTTTGTACTGGATGGGAAGGGCAGATTCCAAGGTGTTTGATTTAAGTGGACATTTATGTTGAATGTCGCCAATCTGTGTTGTATTTGAAAAATGATACAGGTCCACAGTCTTAAAGTATTAATCTTATAATCCTTTATGTCTTACTGTTTTCTGATCTTTGGAAAGTGGATTGAACGCAAAAGCTATTCTTAATCCTTCTGCTTATCTCAAATAATGAGGTGAGCTTCCCTGGTAGGTAGTGAATGAGTACATGCTTGTTGAGTCAAACTGAAGTTAAATATTCTGTTCTGTTTTTTCTGCTACCCATCAGATTTAGCAGGCAGCAGTCCCAATGATGTGATATAACTAACTGCAGAGAGTAAGGGTTCTCATCAGTGTGGTGTTGTATAAAAGGAGAACAGGGAAGAAATGTGCCCTTTAAGGCTAAGGCATGCACTTTTCTAGACGAAAATCTAATTTTAAACTTTTTTTTTCCCCCAGTGTATAATAATGTTAAAGCTTGAGGGGCTGAATAACTGGTATCCGTATAGTTTTCTGTCTGTCAGTGGTGGTAAAAATATCCAATGTGGTGTAAAGATCTGTGTTGAGACTGAGCTAGGAAAGCTGAAAATGTTCAGCTTACATAGTGGTTTTAACAACCAAAACCTCTGTAGCTTGTTCCAAATCATCAAACCCTGCAGCCTCTCTGCACAACTAAGTGGGCATAATTTTGGCTCACATTCTTGAAGCTTTGAGATGCACCAGAGGCTGCCAAAACGAGCAGGTGAGGTTGTGCAGTTAGAAACTGCGGGCAGTTGTCAGTGAGGCAGTACTACAGGTCAGGATGAACCAAGAAGTCAGCTGCTGCTGACATGAGAAGTGAACCTCAGATTAAGATTCCCCTAAGGTTGTTTGAAGGAAGCCTAGGACTGTTGTCTCAGCGCATACAGCCAAGTCTGCCCTTGAGAGAAAAGCTTCAAGTGATAGTGGTGATGACGACAGTGAGAATCGTGCCCTGCTGCCCAGTGCAAAGGAGGGGACAGGGTTGTCCTTGGTTGAGTGTGCCTTGCTGTTCTTCAGTGCTTTGAGTTGAAGATGGAACTAGGTGATTACAGTTTGGTGTGGTGGAAGGCTAATGGTTGTGCTTGGTACCAGTGAAAAATGAGAGGAACAAAGGTTTGGGTGTGGTGCGTGAGATTTTGTTGTTTGGCTTTTTTCCAGAAATGGTTGGTAATTTATGGATGTTATGTCTGAAAACTTGTCTATAGACCTGGTCTTTCTGAAAAAAAGTTCTCTTAAACAATTGGCCCTCTTGTGGCCTCCCACGCAGCTAATCACAACTCTCTGATCACGAATATTGTCTTTGAATGAAGAATCTTCATACGCATTTCCCTCACTCAAGTTGAGTAGTTGGCAGAGTACTACTGGAGTACCTATATTTTGTCCTTTGGAGGCTGTATGATCTTTACTAATCCCGTGATCTTAACCGTGTTGGCTACTGTGTTAAAAATCTGATGTGCTGAACTAAAGGGAGTCTTAGCAGAGACAGGGAGTAGCTTCTTTCATTTTTTTCCAAATCCTGTTGTACATCTGTTCCTCTGAGTATGTTCTGTGCCCTCATTAAAGGACATCTTGAGACACACTGTACTATATTAGTTCACTTAGCTTTGGTTCCAGCTGTGCTAAATAAAAATGTGCATTAAAAATATGGGTAGGAGGGGGGTAAGGGAAAGCATCTTTTCAGTGGTGACTGTATTAAGCTTATGACTGTTCACGTTTTGTATTAGATGTCAGCTCAGTGAAGCCATGAGCAGAACAGTGAACAAATTAAGGATAAATACTTGATTTTTTTTTTGTGAATGATGGTTAACTTACCAAAGTGATGTATCCTCTCAAGCAGACAAAGTAATTTCTGCAGTAAACAGTGTTATTGTTTTCAAGTACAGTATTTTCAGGCATTGACATGTGAAAATAACTGAATAGCAAAACAGGTAGCATTTGTTCATTCTTGACCTACACTCCTGTATGTAACATTTATGGTGATTGTCTTATTTGTATAAAACAAAGTTCTGTCAAATTAAGTGGAGAATTTTCATATAGAAGACTATATATTAGACTATATTCATCAGAAGAACATATTAAGATTAAATAAATGATTAGAACAGTAATCAGACTGTCCTTTTTTGTCTGGGGAAATGGGAGCATAAAGAATACTTGCCCAGAATGTTTTATTCTGAATATAATGTTATGGACCGACAATTGATGTAGGATGCTTAATTCTTTCCTACAAATGACTGACTACAGGGTTGTGTTTGGTTCAGTCTTACCTGACCTGCAAATCTCTGGTTCCCCACTGACTTTGGGTTTCTGTATGGGTTATTTTTGTCACGTTATAAATATTCTGCTGTAAAAACTTGATGTAAAACCTGTCTTCCTATATGTTTGTATGTTTAACAGCTGACCATATCACTATTAACAGTACATGCTACAGTAAACTGGTGTAACTCCTCAGAATAATATAACTTTAAACATATGTTCACAGCTGCTTTTTGGATTTCAGCTTGTTTCAAAACAGTGGTTCTTTCCTTGTTACCATTCGTTGCAGGGTGCAAATACCAATGTACATGGCATCTCACACGGCTTTCCATGTTACTCTGTTTGAACAATGGGGTAAGCCAGAAGCTGCAAAAGCACACGCCCCTATCACACCGAGGCAGGACATGTAAAAGGTTGACGTTGCTGTAAAAGAAGAGAGTACCTGAACAGCTAAATAACTTCACTCGAACTTTGCATGTATGCTTCAGGTTCTTCTTACTTCTCTAAAACTTACTTTAAAATAAAAAAAGCCCCTGGGCATTATGAACTTCTGTGCAACTTTTTCTCAAATGAATTGCAGATGGGTAAGAGTAAAAAATACTAAAAGAAATACTCCCTACTAGCAGCAAGTAGAAGCTGCTTGGGTGAGCAACTGCCTGTTGTTCGAGCCTCATGGTCTGGTAAGTACTTTTTGATACCTAAACTTCTGCCAGAGAATTGCCCTGCAAATTTCTTCTTTGTCCAAAAGCCCCTAGAAACATCTGTTAATTACATCTTTAGAAATGCATTAAAGGTGCAGGGAGAAGCCTCCTCCCAATAAGATTTTGAGTCACGTAGTACCTTGCTGTCCGCCAGCAGCTGTGTATGAACAAGCACAAGTGCTGTGCCTGCTTCCAAAGGAAAGGCAGCGGTTCACCGCAGCCACCTGTTCTTGGATGGTGCAGTGATTGGGCTACCCCCCAGGTCCTAGCTCAAGTGTACAACCTAACACCCTATTTTCAGTTAAAATAATTGGCCAGACAATGAGAAACAATTTTAACAAATTCAATTCCTTCTACTTTATTTGGAAGTCAAATTTCTGTTATTGCACAGTGCACAGGCCAGTTTTCAGCCTCTAGTTACATATCACCCTGAGCATGGCCAGACAGTCTCTGACGTTGTCACTCCCAACCCCTGCCCATTCTTTTTCTTCCCTACCCCTTCCCCTCCCCTCAAGATTAGGAATAATTTATCATTTAGTTAACTTCATTGACACTCCAGGTAGCTGCTCAGGAAGCCTCTCTGCAAGGCTAACCATATAATCAATACAAAAGAACTCCCAGCAACGAGAGCAATTGCTGTGGAAGTATGTAGTTGTAATTAGCATTTAATAAAATTAAAAAAACAAAAAACAACTGTATCTGAATCTATCTGGAGGTCTGGCTATTGTATGCAGGTGTCAAAGTTGCAGACACAGCCACCAAACACAGTGATTTCCGTAATGAGCCTTTTCCTGGGGTTATCTGGGTCTTCGCATGGTAGTTGGAATTCCTTCTTATAAAGTCGAAGTGGCCTACAACAGCCGCACGCTGTGGTGACCTCCATGGTCTCAGCATTCAACCTGTTTGGAAGAGAGGGAGGATCGGTTATGACTTGGATACAACTTTTTAGGTTTTGGTCAGGATTGTATTTTGTGAATTGAACAGTCGTGCAAGGTGTGCAGAAGCAGTTCATCCAGCTGGCGCCGTGCCGTTAAGCAGCACTGCAAGATGCATAAAAAGTGAAATAAGCCAATCCTTTGGGCTTGTATGGAAAAGGTATTTAGGTAAGAATATCTGTAAATGAGAGAAAAGTCTGTATGGTTTCCAGTAAGAACAAAACTTTTCTTTTTAATGGCAGCTTTCTTGTAGTGATTGTGATAAACCTTAGCAGCTTTTTTTTTTTTTAAACACCTTCCTCTAGGTTTAACAGCCCTTTTTAAAACTGAAGACACAAAGGTGATCATCAGTTTTCAAAATGCTGGGGGACAGCTGAGCTCACCTAGCTCTTAGCTTCAGGATTAATTTAAATTGGTTATGGTAAAAGCAAAACACTTCATTGTTTTCCTATTCTGGAACATATTCATTCCCAGCAAGCAGTGCATGCAATTACTTTTAACTTTTTTCCCAAATAAATGTGAACTCTGTAATAGTACTGCAAGCAGAGTTTAGTTTTATTGAAGCTGTCATTCCCTGTTTGAGTAAGCAGAATTGGAGAAACATCACATTTGTAGCTGTAAAGCATCCCTGTGAAATAACTGGAGGACATTGAGAGGCAATGGGAATGACCTTAAGGATTTAGGTGGGATGAATATTTTGGGTTACATTCTTGATTTTTGGAAAGTAGTTATTGGTAGTCTGACTATTGTTTAAAAAAAAAAAAAAGTATTGACATCTTTAAAAAAAAAAAAAAACTTAAGTGAGGAGACATTCCCTGTTTAAACTGTAGATTTCTACAGACTAATTGACCTGTATTAGTGCTAGTTCTAGCCAGCTGGCCTATAGCGCCACACTATTGCTAGATAAATACCACACAGATTTTTCGCACTGAATTATAAAGGAGAGGTAGTTGACAAATATCAGTATTCACAGATAAGAAACAACTTCGGTGTATTTATGATATAGAAGCTCTCAAGTATCCTTACTTTGTTGAAGATGGACACGATCCTTCACATCGGCTCAAAGTGATATTAGCAGAACAGCCTTTGTAAGTTATTTTTTCTTCATATTCGACTTTTAGGCAATCCTCTGTTAAACATTAAAAAAAAAAATATGTATCTTAGTCTTCTAGTGTGACTTTTGATGGATGCCAAAAGCCTCTGTACTCAGTTTCCTGGAAAACCGTTCTTATTGCATGACTTCAGAGGGACTGAAGGGGGATTGACAAGTCACAAGTAACACAGCAAGAGAAGGTTTTACGCTAGAAATTGAAACTGTGTGAGATGGTGACATAGCAGGATAACTATGAAAATGCATACAGCTGGAAGTAGAAATGAGGAGGAAAAAAAAAAGAAAAATCTGTTAATAATAGAGTGCAAATTAAGTCCAGGAGGAAAAAGCCCTAATCCACTGATGAGAAAGCAAAGGTGCGAATAAAACCATCAGCTGGCTAATTCCAGCGGAATTATTTCTGGTTCACAGACTTGGTAATAGATGTGACTTCCTTGAAAAATGCTTAATTAGCTCATTTTAAGGATTTATTTATTTCTAGGCATATTTTATAAATTTTTTTAATAATGTAAGCCAAAATTTCATAATTTAGATCTCTAAATAGAATGCATAATGCTGTTTGGAAGGTAATGGTGTTATGTACTGATCTTGCACTTTTTCTGGTCATCTGACTTGAAGCAAGACACTGGGCGTCATATGAAGCAAAGTTTTCAAAAGAGCTGAAGAGGTTAAAGTTTGTGGTTTGTACCCCTTAACGTGAAGAATACTCTGAAGGCAGCTTATGCACCTCACACTGGTCCTGTAGTGTGCTCTGTCGAGCGCATTCAGGTTCCCAGCTTGAGGCAGGTTATGGATGAAACCCAACTGTTGGGGGGGGGGGGGCTCAGTTACATTGTAGGGGGTTTAGAAAAAGGCAGCTAATGGCACACCTCAGTAATGTGCCTCTGCCTGTATCTAGTAAAGTTGGTAAGAGAAGCTCTAACCTTCCTTTCTAGACTGAAAGGTATTGTTAATCTGTGAGACTGACAAGTATGTGAATTGCTCAGTTGAGGGCAGAAAAACATGCAGAGAAAGGAGAATTTGTACGCAACTCTGAACTTAGGAATTGAACCCCAGGAGGCACTGCCTGTTAACAGCAATGACCAAACCTGGTAATGGTATGGTTGGGAAGGCAGAAATCTAAAGAGCTATCTCCAAAAATGAATGCGAATAAAAGCCAAAGCAGGCACCAAAACATACATATATTTGGGAATATGAGGGAAAGCCATTCTGCTTAGGGGAGTTCCTAATTGGATTCCCATTCTGCGAGGTGAAATTTGTGAGGATGCAGGGAAAGAAGGGCCAAAGATAGTGGCACAATGGAAAGAATCCTATCTTCTTGTGTCAAACTGCCATTTTCTGATGCTCACACATTCATTCAATTCTGGTTTCTACTATTAAAAAAAAAAAAAAGGAAAAAAGCTGTTTGATACTGCATTATTTGTGTAGCAGTGAGATGAAGGACAGACTGTGCATTCACGTGCTTGCTTCTGGGCGTGCTCCCACTGCACAATTCTGCCCTTCCTTGTGGCTGAGCTGGCTGACCTGGATGAGCTGCTCTCTGCTGACAAAGTTAACGGAGGAGACAGGGATGGAAGGGTCCGCTAAGGTGATTGCGCCCACTGTTATGCATTGAGTCACATCACTATTTGAGAGCAGTTAACTAACTGCAAATAGTTTCCTTAGTTGACTTTTGGGGATCCTGTGTGTAAATCGGTTTTATGCAGTGAGACCTGACAGATGACCGTTGGGATGACTTGAGCGTGGCGTTCTACTTTGTTCAAATTTTGTTGCTGTTAGTGATAAGTTTATGGTTCAGTTGCTCTGATCATAATGAAGGAATGGCAGACTGCATGTGAAGATTCATAGCAGCTAAGGAAATGGCAAATAGCTTTGTGAAAAATTTTGAATGCTTCAAACAAATGTATATCTTATAATCTTGTTATCAAGCAGTGTAGAAAAGGGCAGACATATGAGGCCATAATTCTTGAAAAAGATAAGGCAAGTGAAGGCAGTAACATGTTGGAGGTGAAGTTCCCTTTCTTTAGGAATTAAACAAACAAAACGGACAATGGCTAGAGAAAGCGGTGCATGATAGTGGAGAAGGAACAGTTACAGGAAAAGAAAGCAGTATGATATGGTTGCGGTATACTTTCCAGATCATTTCTCCTTTCTTTGTGGAACTAAACCAAAAGGGAATGCAGGAAGTAGCTGAAATTGTTAATTTCTCCCTGGGTCCTCAAACAGCAATGTTAAGACATATAAAAATATATAAAAAAAAAAACAAAACAAAACATAAAAACAGCAATTAAGACATATAAACATCTATAAAACACCACCACCAAAAACAAAACAACCAACCAAACAAAAAAACAACAAACTACACAGGAAATTCTACTTCCATTCACAGATTGAAATATGCACTGTTCATTTCAGTTTATTCTTAGAAGGGTTAATGCATACCCTAGGAGGTGCCGAATGAAAACTGCCTCACTGCCCGTTACCAGGAGCAGAAACTAGGTACCTCTGTACACTCACACCAGCGTTCCTGACTCCAGCACTGTAAGTTATGAAGTAGGAAAGCTTCAGATCTAACCAGTAAGAGTGATGCTGCTCTGTGCACCTCCCTTCTTAAAAGTTATGAAGAATTGTAAAGAGTGTGCTATTCTTCAGTCCAAAACAGCTAGGTTTTATTTATGCAGAGGTGTGAAATACTATCACTGGACCTAGACAACACTGGAAAAAATGATCCTGTGGAGAAGGTATCACAAAACATTCAAAAAAAGCATGTTCAATAAGCATATGAGAGTTAATACAAGGACTGTAGAATGAGGTAAGGCAATAGTCTGTTCAAATAAGCAGTATCTTTCTTACACCATTAAAATAAGATTTTTAAACTGAAATTGATCCTATGACTTTCTCTCTGGTAAGTGTCCTGTCAGCCTTAATTCATGTTTTTAGTGTATGCATCAAAACATTGCAGGAAGCTGCTGTTACGAAAACAAAGACACCGACACGACTATATGTATTAAAAAACAAAACGCAGTAATGATAAAAGTGAAAGATACAGTCAATGTGTACAAGCAAAATGTGACATAGCAAAAGAATATGTAATGTCTCAAAAATTAATACGTATGAAACGAAAGATGTACTAAGCAACAAAGCAGGATAAACTAAAGAAACACTTTACCTTGTGGTACTGCAGCTGGTCTAACAGAAGAAAAGGATGTTGAAAGTTCAGAAGTAACAGAAAGAGAAGATGTGGTACGCCTGGTTGTTAGTGTGGTTGTTCGGATAGAAGTCTGCTCAATGGAAGGGATCTCTGTAGAAGCAGTGGTAACAAAACTGGGAGCAAACGCAGTTGTTGTAGGTAACGCACTTGGGATCACAACTGGAGTGGATTTGGAAGACACAGAAGTTGGAAGTGCTACTGAAAATGTTTCACCACGTGGAGTAAAAGAAACTGTGGTGTTTGGTGAGGGGGAGGAATAAGTGGTACTCTCAGAGGAGGTAAAAGTGGGAATGAAGGTCGTAGGCATGGGCTTTGTTGGGGACGATGGGGAGGAGGCTGTGGAAGGGGCGGCAGATGGCAGCCTGGTGCTGAGAGGGCTGCTGGGGGCAGGCGGCGTCCTTGGCAGTGGCACTGCTGGGCTGCTGGCGGGGCTGGCCTCGCTGGGCACGGACGTCTTGGAGGTGCTGCTGGCAGACGTGGCCGGGGTGGTCTTCTCCGTGCTCACGGGTGGCACGATGTGTGGCACCGTTGTCTTCTTGGGGGTGGAGGCTGCTGGGAGGAAAGTACAGGGGGACTGAGGGTGGCAGGGCAGGAGGGGCAGGCAGAGCAGGAGCGCTGTTCCCTGGGCAGGTGCCCCAGGACAGACCCAAAGGCAAGGAAGGTAGGAGCGTGCAGCCCTGAGTCTCGCTGGGCAAGAGGGAGGGATAGGCCAGGGGCTGCTGCCCTTCCCCTCCCCATCCTGCTTCTCCCCACAAGGGTGGCACAAGGACAGCGCCCCAAGGCTGCCCTCCAGCAGCTCGGCACCCTCTGCTTCTGTCTGGAAGAAGAACCAAAACGAAGGCCAGCCTAAGGTGAGTTCACTCCAGCTGAATACTAAGTCCCATTAAGCCCCTCACTTGCTCATCCTCAGGAGGAAACTGGAAAACATCCAGAAGGGTAAGAGAGAGAAAACACTCATGCATCAAAATGCAGGCAGTGCAAGACCTGAAGAAAAATAAAATAACCCCCAAGTCAAGCAAAGGCAATCACTCCCCACCTCCCACCAACACACCCGGGACCACCCAGGCTCTGAGGAATGGCTCGTTCTGAACCCTGCCACCCTCATCTTCTTGCTGAGCGTTTTGTTGTACGGTAAGGAATGCCTCGCTGGGCTCTTGCTGTAAGCTGTGCCAGCTCTGTCCCCTCCCTACCTCTTCTCCAACCCTTGCCCCCTTGCTCGAGAGATGACAGAAATAACAAAAGTCTTTGTCATGCTTTACAGCCACAATAACATTAATTTTCATCGTAATAGCATTTTATGGGGATGTGTTATTAATTTAAGATGGGCACAATATTTAGAAAACACTGAAGTTTGAGGTGTGGCTGAGCAGTGCTCATGGAGTCAAGGACTTCTCTGCTTCTGATGCTGCCCTGCCAGTGAGGAGTCTGGGGGTGCAGAGGGAGCGGGGAAGGAACACATCCAGCACGGGTGGCCCAAACTCACCCAGGGGCTGTTCCACACCGTTTGACATCAGGCTCAGCAACAAAAGTTGGGATAAAGATCTTGGAAAGAGGACACAGGTCGGAGGGAGAAAATGCCAAAAGCAGCGGACATGGCAGGTGGCGACCAAGGGGTTTGTATTTTATCATAGTAATAAAGGTGAGAACTGGGAAGGGCAGGCAGAGCAGAAGGAATGGCAGGAGGGAGCCTTACCTGGGTGCGAGGAGCTCGGCGCTGCTGAGGACACAGTTGAGAAGGGGGAGGACGCAGCCGAGGGCAGCGGGCTGGTTCTGGCTGTGGAGGGTGCGGAGGACGCAGGCGACTCTGTGGGAGCACTGGTCCTCGGGGGAGAGGGCTTGGGCCTCAGGGTCGTAGGCGTGGGCTTTGGCCGGGAGCTTGGGGGCGACGGGGAGGAGGCTGTGGAAGGGGCGGCAGATGGCAGCCTGGTGCTGAGAGGGCTGCTGGGGGCAGGCGGCGTCCTTGGCAGTGGCACTGCTGGGCTGCTGGCGGGGCTGGCCTCGCTGGGCACGGACGTCTTGGAGGTGCTGCTGGCAGACGTGGCCGGGGTGGTCTTCTCCGTGCTCACGGGCGGCACGACGTGTGGCACCGTTGTCTTCTTGGGGGTGGAGGCTGCATCAAAACACAGACTGGGAGGAAAGCACAGGGGGACTGAGGGTGGCAGAGGGTGACAGCACCCCAGGGCTGCCAGACAGAGAAACAGAGAAGGTCCAGCAGCTCAGCACCCTCTGACATTTCAGCTACTGCCTGGAAAAGGAGCTAAAATGAAGGCCATACTATTTGACATTATTTCATCCCAAGAGCCTGCTAAGCCCAACTTACGCTCTTGTTTGCTCCCCTTCAGCAGGAAGGGGGCTGACAACCAGAAAGGAAGAGGGAGGAAAACCTCGTTTAAAAACAGCACCCTCTGGTACTGCCTGGAAAAGGAGCTGGATTACATCCCAAGAGCCTGCTAAGTGCAAGTACTGAAGAGAAAAAAAAAAAAAGAAAAAGAAACCAACACCAAAGTGAAGCAAAGGCAATCATTCCCTAACGCCCACTAGCACACCCAGGACCACCCAGGCTCTGAGGAATGGGCTCATTCTAAAACCTGCCGCCCTCATCTTCTTGCTGAGCGTTTTGTCGTATGGTAAGGAATGCCTCGCTGGGCTCTTGCTGTAAGCTGTGCCAGGTCTGTCCCCTCCATACCTCATGCGCACCCCGAGCCCACTTGCTGGGGAGCAGACAGAGAAAGAGAGAAGGTCTTTTCATGGTTTTCAGCTGTGATACACTCCGTTTTCATCACAGTATTGTCTATGGTGATGTGTTTTCGATTTCGGATGTGCATAATGTTGAGAAAACATTGATGTTTGAGGTGTTGCTGAGCAGTGCTCACTCACAGTCCAGGACTTCTCTGCTTTTGAACAACTCAACCCAGTTGTTCCACAGGTTCTCAGCCCCCTGAGGTGGTTTTTAGAGACGGGGAGCAGAACGGACCCCTCAGACTCCACGAGGAAATGCTCAGCGACCTTCTGCTCCACTTTTAGATGTCCTCAAGTCTCTGGGGCCAGATGGGATCACCCCAAGGGTACTTAGGGACCTGGCAGAAGTGCTCCCCAAGCCACTTTCCATCAGTTACCAGCACTCCTGGCTACCAGGGGACAGCCCCGTTGACCAGCGGCTAGCAAATGGGACGCCCAGCTCCGAGAAGGGCTGGAAGGAGGACCCGGGGAACTACAGGCCCGTCAGTGTGACCTTGGTGCTGGGGGAGCTTGTGGAGCAGATTATCTGGAGTGCCATCACACAGCATTTGCAGGACACCCAGGTGATCAGGCCCTGCCAGCATGGGTTTACCAAAGGCAGGTCCTGCTTGATGAACCTGATCTCCTTCTACAAGTTGAAGTGCTCAGTGGATGAGGGATGTGGTCTACCTAGACTTCAGGAAGGCTTTTGACACCGTTTCCCACTGCCTTCTCCTGAAGAATCTGGCATTCCAAGACCTGGATGGGTATACGCTTCGATGGGTTAAAAGAGTCGGGCCCAAAGAGTTGTGGTAAATGGAGGTAAATCCAGTTGGTGGCCAGTCACAAGTGGTGTCCCCAGGGCTCAGCACTGGGGCCAGTTCTCTTTAAGGTCAGTGATCTGGATGAGGGGATAGAGTGCACCCTCAGGTTGCAGACGACACCAAGTTAGGTGCAAGTGTTGATCTGCTCAAGGGTAGGAGGGATCTGGAGGGATCAGGACAGGCTGGGCCAATGGGCTGAGGCCAACGAGGTGAGGTTCAACAAGGGCAAGGGCCGGGTCCTACACTTGGGGCACAACAACCCCAAGCAGCGCTACAGGCTGGGGGCAGAGTGGCTGGAAAGATGCCAGTGGGAAGAGACCCGGGGGGATTGTTCAACAGCTGGCTGAATGATACCAGCGGTGGGCTCAGGTGGCCAAGAAGGCCAACGGCATCCTGGCTTGTGTCAGAAAAAGCGTGGCCAGCAGGGCAAAGGAAGTGACTGCCCCCTGTACTCGGCTGTGGTTGAGGCCGCACCTCGATTACTGTGTTCAGTTTTGGGCCCCTCACTCCAAGAAGGACATTGAGGGCCTGGAGAGTGTCCAGAGAAGGGCTACAAAGCTGGTGAGGGGCCTGGAGTACAGGTCCTATGAGGAGCTGCTGAGAGAGCTGAGGTTGTTTAGCCTGAAGAAAAGGAGGCTCAGAGAAGACCTTATACCACGCTACAATGACCTTAAAGGAGGTTGTAGCGAGATGTGGATCGAGCTCTTCTCCCAAGCACCAAGTGATGAGATGAGGGGAAATGGCCACAAGGTGTACCACAGGAGGTTAAGATTGGGTATTAGGAGAAATTTCTTTATGGAAAGAATTATTTGGCACTGGAACGGACTGCCCAGGGAAGCGGAGTCACCGTCAGGGGAAGTCGTCCAGACACCTGTACATGTAGAAGGTAGTAGCATGGTTTAGTGGTGTATTTGTCAGTACCAGGTTAAAGGTTGGATTAGATCATTTTTCAGGTCTTTCCCAACCTGGATAATTCTAGGATTCCAGGATACTGTAATCCTTATTCTGCAGGTGGCCAAAATTCACACGAGCTATTCCACACCATTTGATATCAAGCTGACCAAAAAAAGTTGGGATAAAGGACTTGAAAAAGGGGACACAGATTGCAGGGAGACAATGCCAAAAGCAGCAGGCACAGAGGGTGGCTGTCAAGGGGTTCGCAATTCCCTGTACAAAGAAAGGTGAGAACTGGGAAGGGCAGGCAGAGCAGGGGGAAGGGCAGGAGGGAGCCTTACCTGGGTGTGAGGAGCTCGGCGCTGCTGAGGACACAGTTGAGAAGGGGGAGGACGCAGCCGAGGGCAGCGGGCTGGTTCTGGCTGTGGAGGGTGCGGAGGACGCAGGCGACTCTGTGGGAGCACTGGTCCTCGGGGGAGAGGGCTTGGGCCTCAGGGTCGTAGGCGTGGGCTTTGGCCGGGAGCTTGGGGGCGACGGGGAGGAGGCTGTGGAAGGGGCGGCAGATGGCAGCCTGGTGCTGAGAGGGCTGCTGGGGGCAGGCGGCGTCCTTGGCAGTGGCACTGCTGGGCTGCTGGCGGGGCTGGCCTCGCTGGGCACGGACGTCTTGGAGGTGCTGCTGGCAGACGTGGCCGGGGTGGTCTTCTCCGTGCTCACGGGCGGCACGACGTGTGGCACTGTTGTCTTCTTGGGGGTGGAGGCTGCCGGGAGGAAAGCACAGGGGGACTGAGGGTGGCAGGGCAGGAGGGGCAGGCAGAGCAGGAGCGCTGTTCCCTGGGCAGGTGCCCCAGGACGGACCCAAAGGCAAGGAAGGTAGGAGCGTGCAGCCCCGAGTCTCGCTGGGCAAGAGGGAGGGATAGGCCAGGGGCTGCTGCCCTTCCCCTCCCCATCCTGCTTCTCCCCACAAGGGTGGCACAAGGACAGCGCCCCAAGGCTGCCCTCCAGCAGCTCGGCACCCTCTGCTTCTGTCTGGAAGAGGAGCCAAAATGACAGCCATATGTCCTACTTTTGGCTAGGAAAGAGTTCATTTTCCTGGTAGCTGGTATGGTGCTGTGTTTGGGATTTAGGATGGGAATAATGTTGATAACATACCAGTGTTTTCATTGTTGCAGAGCAGCGCTTACACCAAGCCAAGGACTTTTCAGCTTCTCTCACTGTCCTGCCAGCGGGCAGGCTGGGCGTGCAGCAGGAGCTGGGAGGGGACGGACCCAGGCCAGCTGACACCAGCTGGCCAAAGGGGTCTTCCATCCCACCTGATGTCATGCTGAACAATTATGTGGGGGGCTGGCCGGTGTGGGGGAACCGGCTGCTCGGGGATAGGCTGGGCATCGGTCTGCGGGTAGTGAGCAATTGCATTTTGCATCACTTGCTTTGTACACAGTACTAGTACTAGTACTATTATCACTGTTATTATTTTTCCCTTCTTTTCTGTCCTAATAAAATTTCTTTATCTCATCCCACAGGCTTCATTTGTTTCTGACTCTCTCCCCCATCCCTGAGACGGAGGGGAGGGTGAGTGAACGGCTGCGTGGTGCTTAGCTGCCGGCTGGGTTAAACCACAACACCACACTATCAGGATTTCATCCCAAGAGCCTGCTAAGCCCTACTCACACTCTTGTTCGCTCCCCCTCAGGAGGAAGGGGGCTGACAAAAAAGCAAGAGGGAGGAAGAACTCATTCATCAAAACACATACGGTGCAAGAACTAAAGAAAAAAAAAATACAAGGAAAAGAAACCAATGCTGAAGTGAAGCAAAGTCAATCACTCCCCACCTCCCACCAGCACACCCAGGCTCTGAGGAGTGGCTCGTTCTGAAACCTGCAGCCATCACCTTCTTGCTGAGCATTTTGTTGTACGGTAAGGAATGCCTCGCTGGGCTCTTGCGGTAAGCTCTGCCAGCTCTGTCCCCTCCATACCTCATGCACACCTCGAGCCTACTCGCTGAGGGGCCAAGAAAGAGACAGGGCCTCTGTCATATTTTTCAGCTGTGATACAGTTCATTGTCATCACGTAGCCTCTGTGTTTGATATAGCATAGGCATAATGTAGAGAAAACGCTGACATTTCAGCTGCTGCTGAGCAGTGCTCACACAGAGTCAAGGACTCCTCTGCTTCTGATGCTGCCCTGCCCGTGAGGAGCCTGGGGGTGCACAAGGAGCTGGGAGGGGACACAGCCAGCACAGGGGGGCCCAAACTCACCCAGGGGCTGTTCCAAACCATTTGACGTCAGGGTAAGCGATAAATGTTGAGATGAAGGGGGAGTAAAGAAGGATATAAAGAATAGTGGCATTTGTCTTCCCAATAAAGGGCACGTGGAGCAGAGGGAAGGAAGGAGGGAGCCTTACCTGGGCGCGAGGAGCTTGGCGCTGCTGAGGACACAGTTGAGAAGGGGGAGGACGCAGCCGAGGGCAGCGGGCTGGTTCTGGCTGTGGAGGGTGCGGAGGACGCAGGCGACTCTGTGGGAGCACTGGTCCTCGGGGGAGAGGGCTTGGGCCTCAGGGTCGTAGGCGTGGGCTTTGGCCGGGAGCTTGGGGGCGACGGGGAGGAGGCTGTGGAAGGGGCGGCAGATGGCAGCCTGGTGCTGAGAGGGCTGCTGGGGGCAGGCGGCGTCCTTGGCAGTGGCACTGCTGGGCTGCTGGCGGGGCTGGCCTCGCTGGGCACGGACGTCTTGGAGGTGCTACTGGCAGACGTGGCTGGGGTGGTCTTCTCCGTGCTCACGGGCGGCACGATGTGTGGCACCGTTGTCTTTTCGGGGGTGGAGGCTGGCGGGAGGAAAGCACAGGGGGACTGAGGGTGGCAGAGCGTGACAGCGCCCCAGGGCTGCCATCCAGCAGCTCAGCACCCTCTGGTACTGCCTGGAAGAAGAGCTAAAATGAAGGTCATACTCTCATGATTTGATCCTAAATGTCTGCTAAGCCCCACTCATTCTCTCTTATTCCCACTTCATTCGGAAAAGAGCCAACAAGTGGAAAGGCAAAAGAGAGGAAAAACTCAAGCATCAAAACACAGACGGTGCAAGAACGGAAGGAAAAATAAGAAAAAGAAACCAAGCCCCAAGTGAAGCAAAGGCAATCACTCCCCACCTCCCACCAGCACACCCAGGACCACCCAGGCTCTGAGGAATGGCTCATTCTGAACCGTGCAACCCTCATCGTCTTGCTGAGCGTTTTGTCGTATGGTAAGGAATGCCTCGCTGGGCTCTTGCTGTAAGCTGTGCCAGGTCTGTCCCCTCCATACCTCTTGCCTACCCTTACCCTACTCACTCAGGGGCAGAGAAACTTCTCAGCTCAACTCTGGGGTCTCCAGCCCAGGAGGGACTTGGGTGTATTAGAACAACTCCAGAGGAGGGCCGTAAGGATGCCCGGAGAGCTAGAGCACCTCTCCTATGAAGACAGGCTGAGGGAGCTGGGGTTGCTCAGCCTGGAGAAGAGAAGGCTCTGGGGAGACCCTATTGTGGCCTTATAGTACCTAAAGGGGGCTGCAGGAAAGCTGGAGAGGGACTCTTTGTCAGGGAGTCGAGTGATAGGACAAAGAAGAATTGTTTTAAAAAAAAAAAAAAAGTTAAATATGAACTTAGATTATTTGGAAGAGTCTTTACTCTGAGTGTGGCACTGGAACAGGTTGCCCAGAAAGGGCAACTCGCTGCAGGCCATGGAGCTCCTGGATTGAGTCCAACAGAGGGGGCTGCTAAGGTGAGGAGGGGACTGCAGCATCTGTCCTACAAGGAGGGTCTGTGAGAGCCTGGACTGTGTAGTGTGGAGAAGAGAAGGCTGAGAGGGAGCTTACTGGGGTGTGTAAACACCAGAAGGGAGGGTGTCAAGAGGTTGGGACCAGGCTCTTTTCAGTGGTGCCCAGTGACAGGACAAGAGGCAACGGGCACAAACTGAACCACGGGACACTCCAGCTGAATACGAGAACACACTTCTGTACTGAGAGGGTGAAAAGGTTGGTGAACAAAGGGTGAACGTGGGAACCGGTTGCCCAGCCAGGTTGCTCTGGAGATATTCAGAACCACCTGGATGCAATCCTGTGCCAAGTGCTCTGGGTGACTCTGCTGAGCAGGGCAGGTTGGACTGGGTGCCCTCCAGAGCTCCCTTCCGACCTCACCCATTCTGTGATTCCGTGAAAAGCTGGGGATGCCCCATCCCTGGAAGTGCTTAAGGCTGGCTGGGATGGGGATTGGAGCAACTTGGTCTAGTGGGAGGTGTCCCTGCCCATGGCAGGGGGTTCGGATTAGGTGATCTTGAAGGATCCTTCCTGTCCCAAATACTCTATGAATGCACGAGAGAGAAGCAGAGAAGGCCTTTGCACTGTTTTTCAGCTGTGATACCGTTAATTTTCATCAACAAGGGCCTCTGTGGTGATGTGTTCTTCATATAAGATGGGCATAATGTAGAGAAAACGCTGACATTTCTGTTGCTGCTGAGCAGTGCTCACACAGAGTCAAGGACTTCTCTGCTTCTGATGCTGCCCTGCCTGTGAGGAGCCTGGGGGCGCACAAGGAGCTGGGAGGGGACACAGCCAGCACAGGGGGCCCAAACTCACCCAGGCGCTGTTCCCAAACCATTTGACATCAGGGTCAGTGATAAATGTTGAGATGAAGGGGGAGTAAAGAGGGATATAAAGAATAGTGGCATTTGTCTTCCCAATAAATGGCAAGCAGAGAAGAGGAAGGGGCAGGAGGGAGCCTTACCTGGGTGCGAGGAGCTCGGCGCTGTTGAGGACACAGTTGAGAAGGGGGAGGACGCAGCCGAGGGCAGCGGGCTGGTTCTGGCTGTGGAGGGTGCGGAGGACGCAGGCGACTCTGTGGGAGCACTGGTCCTCGGGGGAGAGGGCTTGGGCCTCAGGGTCGTAGGCGTGGGCTTTGGCCGGGAGCTTGGGGGCGACGGGGAGGAGGCTGTGGAAGGGGCGGCAGATGGCAGCCTGGTGCTGAGAGGGCTGCTGGGGGCAGGCGGCGTCCTTGGCAGTGGCACTGCTGGGCTGCTGGCGGGGCTGGCCTCGCTGGGCACGGACGTCTTGGAGGTGCTGCTGGCAGACGTGGCCGGGGTGGTCTTCTCCGTGCTCACGGGCGGCACGATGTGTGGCACCGTTGTCTTTTCGGGGGTGGAGGCTGGCGGGAGGAAAGCACAGCGGGACTGAGGGTGGCAGGGCAGGAGGGGCAGGCAGAGCAGGAGCGCTGTTCCCTGGGCAGGTGCCCCAGGACGGACCCAAAGGCAAGGAAGGTAGGAGCGTGCAGCCCCGAGTCTCGCTGGGCAAGAGGGAGGGATAGGCCAGGGGCTGCTGCCCTTCCCCTCCCCATCCTGCTTCTCCCCACAAGGGTGGCACAAGGACAGCGCCCCAAGGCTGTCCTCCAGCAGCTCGGCACCCTCTGCTTCTGTCTGGAAGAGGAGCCAAAATGACAGCCATATGTCCTACTTTTGGCTAGGAAAGAGTTCATTTTCCTGGTAGCTGGTATGGTGCTGTGTTTGGGATTTAGGATGGGAATAATGTTGATAACATACCAGTGTTTTCATTGTTGCAGAGCAGTGCTTACACCAAGCCAAGGACTTTTCAGCTTCTCTCACTGTCCTGCCAGCGGGCAGGCTGGGCGTGCAGCAGGAGCTGGGAGGGGACGGACCCAGGCCAGCTGACCCCAGCTGGCCAAAGGGGTCTTCCATCCCACCTGATGTCATGCTGAACAATTATGTGGGGGGCTGGCCGGTGTGGGGGAACCGGCTGCTCGGGGATAGGCTGGGCATCGGTCTGCGGGTAGTGAGCAATTGCATTTTGCATCGCTTGC
This sequence comes from Anser cygnoides, assembly GCF_040182565.1. Classification (NCBI taxonomy): domain Eukaryota; kingdom Metazoa; phylum Chordata; class Aves; order Anseriformes; family Anatidae; genus Anser; species Anser cygnoides. The sequence goes on along the minus strand of NC_089877.1, from coordinate 19,724,027 downwards.
TTTGTACATGGTACTAGTACTAGTACTGTTATCACTGTTATTACTTTTCCTTTCTTTTCTGTCCTAATAAAATTTCTTTATCTCATCCCACAGGCTTCATTTGTTTCTGACTCTCTCCCCCATCCCTGAGACGGAGGGGAGGGTGAGTGAACGGCTGCGTGGTGCTTAGCTGCCGGCCGGGTTAAACCACAACACCACACTATCAGGATTTCATCCCAAGAGCCTGCTAAGCCCTACTCACACTCTCGTTTGCTCCCCCTCAGGAGGAAGGGGGCTGACAAAAAAAGCAAGAGGGAGGAAGAACTCATTCATCAAAACACATACGGTGCAAGAACTAAAGAAAAAAGAAAACAAGGAAAAGAAACCAATGCTGAAGTGAAGCAAAGGCAATCACTCCCCACATCCCACCAGCACACCCAGGCTCTGAGGAATGGCTCGTTCTGAAACCTGCAGCCATCACCTTCTTGCTGAGCGTTTTGTTGTACGGTAAGGAATGCCTCGCTGGGCTCTTGCGGTAAGCTCTGTCCCCTCCATACCTCTTCTCTAATCCTTGTCCACTTGTTGGACAGCAGAGAGGGAAAGAGAGAGGCCCTCTGTCATATTTTTCAGCTATGATACACTCCATTTTCATCAAATAGCCTCTGTGGTGAAGTGTTTTTGATATAGCATAGGCATAATGTAGAGAAAATACTGACATTTCAGCTGCTGCTGAGCAGTGCTCACACAGAGTCAAGGACTTTGCTTCTGATGCTGCCCTGCCCGTGAGGAGCCTGGGGGCGCACAAGGAGCTGGGAGGGGACACAGCCAGCACAGGGGGCCCAAACTCACCCAGGGGCTGTTCCCAAACCATTTGACATCAGGGTCAGTGATAAATGTTGAGATGAAGGGGGAGTAAAGAGGGATATAAAGAATAGTGGCATTTGTCTTCCCAATAAATGGCAAGCAGAGAAGAGGAAGGGGCAGGAGGGAGCCTTACCTGGGTGCGAGGAGCTCGGTGCTGCTGAGGACACAGTTGAGAAGGGGGAGGACGCAGCCGAGGGCAGCGGGCTGGTTCTGGCTGTGGAGGGTGCGGAGGACGCAGGCGACTCTGTGGGAGCACTGGTCCTCGGGGGAGAGGGCTTGGGCCTCAGGGTCGTAGGCGTGGGCTTTGGCCGGGAGCTTGGGGGCGACGGGGAGGAGGCTGTGGAAGGGGCGGCAGATGGCAGCCTGGTGCTGAGAGGGCTGCTGGGGGCAGGCGGCGTCCTTGGCAGTGGCACTGCTGGGCTGCTGGCGGGGCTGGCCTCGCTGGGCACGGACGTCTTGGAGGTGCTGCTGGCAGACGTGGCCGGGGTGGTCTTCTCCGTGCTCACGGGCGGCACGATGTGTGGCACCGTAGTCTTCTTGGGGGTGGAGGCTGGCGGGAGGAAAGTACAGGGGGACTGAGGGTGGTAGAGAGTGACAGCAACACGAGGCTGCCCTCCAGCAACACGAGGCCTGCCCTCTGAATATCCCTGGAGGAGTAATATCTCGTTGTGATTCTCTCGGATCCCAAGACAATGGCATGAGATATCATCTGCCTGCTGCAAGCCGGGCACTGTGTGCTCCAAGGGAGACCTTTGCTGCAGCGCAATGCCCCCATAACCTAGAGGGTAGAGGATGCCCTCAAGGCCAAGGAGAAGGCAATACATGGTGAGTTCACCCCAGCTGGTGGCTGAGCCCCACTCATTCTCTCTCTTGCTCCCCCCTCAGCAGGAAAGGGGCCAAATAACAGAAAGTCAAGAGAGAGGAAAACCTCACACGTCAAACATGGACACTGGGAGAACTGAAGGAAAAACAAGAGAAAGAAACCAAGCCCCAAGTGAAGCAAAGGCAGTCACTCCCCACCTCCCACCAGCACACCCAGGACCACCCAGGCTCTGAGGAATTGCTCATTTTGCAACCTGCAACCCTCATCTTCTTGCTGAGCGTTTTGTCGTATGGTAAGGAATGCCTCGCTGGGCTCTTGCTGTAAGCTGTGCCAGGTCTGTCCCCTCCATACCTCTTGCCTACCCTTACCCTACTCACTCAGGGGCAGAGAAACTTCTCAGCTCAACTCTGGGGTCTCCAGCCCAGGAGGGACTTGGGTGTATTAGAAACACTCCAGAGGAGGACTAGCAATGACTTCTGCCTGCTCCGTCTGCACCTGCGGGTGCAGCCCATCAGGACCAATGGACGTATGGATGTCTGGCTTGCTTAACCTGTCCTTAACACAGCCATCATCAGCCGAGGCAAACTCCTTTATTTCAACTTCCTCTGAGGCCTCAGGGGTACAGGGCTCCTTAGGAGAGCCTCTGGCATACAGACAGAGACAAAGAAGGCATTCAGTAACTCCGCTTTATCTTCTGTCACCAGGGCACCAACCTCATTCATTTCTGGGCCTACATTGCCTCTAGAGGTAGGTTTATCCGCAATGTATTTGAAGAAGCCCTTTCTGTTGTCGTTGACCCCTCTTGCATGTTTTAATTTTGAGGAGGCCTTAGCTTTCTAGTTGCATCCCTACATCCTCTGACAACAGGCTTATTCCTCCCAAGTCGCCAGCCCCTCCTTCCATGATCTGTAGACTCTCCTCTTCCACTTGAGTTTGCCCAGCAGTTCCCTGCTTAACCATGCAGGTCTCCTGGCTCTCTTTCCTGACTTCTTACCTGTTGGGATGCTCTGATCTTGAGCTCAGAAGAAGCAGTCCTTGAACACTAATCAACTGTCTTGGGCCCCTTTTCCTTCAAGTACCTTATCTTTTGGGATTTCCCCTAGCAGCTGCTTGAAAAGGCCAAAGTGGGCCCTACTGAAGACCAGGTTTGCGATTCTGCTCAGTACTCTGTTCCTGCCACATGAAATCCTGAACTCGACCACCTCATGGACTCTGCAACCAAGGCTGCCCTCAACCTTCACCGCTTCAGCCAGCCCCTCCCTGTTAGTGAGGACAAGATCCAGCAGTGCTCCTCTCCTAGTTGGCACATCCACCATTTGCATCAGCAAGTTATCATCAGCACACTGAAGGAACCTCCTGGACTGCGGATGGCTGGCTGAGTAGGCCTTCCAGCAAATGTCAGGGTAGTTAAAATCCCCCACAATAACCAGGGCCTGTGCTCATGAGGATGCTACCAGCTGCCTGTAGAAGGCCTCGCCAACTTCCCCATCCTGATCTGGTGGCCTGTAATAGACACCCACAACACTATCCCCCATGCCGGCCTGCCCCTTAATTCTCATCCACAGACTCAAATCGCTCCTCATCCACCCCTGGACAGTACTCAATACAAGTAGTTGCTCTCTCATGCAAAGAGCAACTCTGCCACTGCGCCTTGCTGGCCTGTCTTTCCTGAGCAGGACATACCCATCCATGGCCACATTCCAGTCACGTGAGCTGTCCCACCATGTCTCTGTAAGTGCCACCAGATCAAAATCTTCTGACCGAACATGGATTTCTAACTCCTCCTGCTTATTCCCCATGCTACATGCATTGGTGTACAGGCACTTCAGAGAGCGAGCTGAGCACGCTGATTTCACCCTAGGAGGGTGGGAGGACTCCCGGTCTTCATCACTGCTAGGGCGCTGCTCCACTGGTGCGAGCCCAGCTACAACCCCCTCCCCCTTCGGATCTAGTTTAAAGCTCTCCAAATGAGCCCTGCTGATTCCTGTCCCAGAACCCTTTTGCCCCTGTGAGATAAACCTTTCCCATGTATTACTATCAGGCCTGGAGTCTTATAAAACTAGACCGTATCAAAGAACCAAAGACCTGCCTGTAGCACCAGTCACATAGCCAATCATTTATGGACTGGATCCTTCTATTCCATCCCATGTCATCAGCCCAGAATGGAAGGAGGGAAGAGAAAATGACTTGTGCCCCAGACTCTTTCACCAACCATCCCAAGGCCTTGAAGTCTTTCTTCATTCCCCTCAGACTACAGGACGCAGCTTCCTCCCCACCCATCTGGAAGATCAGTAGCGGGTAGTAGCGTGCTGAGCACACCAGGCTGGGGAGCGTCCTGGTGATATCCCTGATCTGAGCTCCAGGTAGACTGCAGACTTCCCTTCAATGAGGGTCAACTCTGCATATTGGGCCCTCTGTTCCTCTCAGAAGGGAATCTCCTACTACAATTACCCTTCTCTCTTCCTTTCGGAAGCAGTCATGAGGCATGGTGTCGACTGCCTCTTCCTATGTGACCTCATAGGCGGGCCACCCACCACATCCTTGCCTACCTATCCTTCAAGATCCTCCAAATCTATTATGGAGGGGCACCTGGAGAAGCGAGGTAGATAGAGAAAGGGGTTGCCCATGACACTGAACTGGGACTCGCTTCTAACCCTCTTTGTCTTTTTAGACCCCTACCTCTGCCTGACAGCCACAGGGCAGAGGCTCCACCACCCTCTAGGGGGTATCCCCCTGGTGCCCTTTTCTCTGACATGCCAGGGAATACAGCTGGCCCAAACTCACTCAGGGGCTGTTCCACACCATTTGACATCAGGGTGAGCAATAAATGTTGGGGTAAACAGAGAGGAAAGAGGGATAGAAAGAATGACGGCATTTGTCTTCCCAATAAAGGGCACGTGGAGCAGAGGGAAGACAGGAGGGAGCCTTACCTGGGTGCGAGGAGCTCGGCGCTGCTGAGGACACAGTTGAGAATGGGGAGGACGCAGCCGAGGGCAGCGGGCTGGTTCTGGCTGTGGAGGGTGCGGAGGACACAGGCGACTCTGTGGGAGCACTGGTCCTCGGGGGAGAGGGCTTGGGCCTCAGGGTCGTAGGCGTGGGCTTTGGCCGGGAGCTTGGGGGCGACGGGGAGGAGGCTGTGGAAGGGGCGGCAGATGGCAGCCTGGTGCTGAGAGGGCTGCTGGGGGCAGGCGGCGTCCTTGGCAGTGGCACTGCTGGGCTGCTGGCGGGGCTGGCCTCGCTGGGCACGGACGTCTTGGAGGTGCTGCTGGCAGACGTGGCTGGGGTGGTCTTCTCCGTGCTCACGGGCGGCACGATGTGTGGCACCGTTGTCTTCTTGGGGGTGGAGGCTGGCGGGAGGAAAGTACAAGGGGACTGAGGGTGGTAGAGAGTGACAGCAACACGAGGCTGCCCTCCAACAGCTCTGCACCCTCTGAATATCCCTGGAGGAGTAATATCTCGTTGTGATTCTCTCGGATCCCAAGACAATGGCATGAGATATCATCTGCCTGCTGCAAGCCGGGCACTGTGTGCTCCAAGGGAGACCTTTGCTGCAGCGCAATGCCCCCATAACCTAGAGGGTAGAGGATGCCCTCAAGGCCAAGGAGAAGGCAATACATGGTGAGTTCACCCCAGCTGGTGGCTGAGCCCCACTCATTCTCTCTCTTGCTCCCCCCTCAGCAGGAAAGGGGCCAAATAACAGAAAGTCAAGAGAGAGGAAAACCTCACACGTCAAACATGGACACTGGGAGAACTGAAGGAAAAACAAGAGAAAGAAACCAAGCCCCAAGTGAAGCAAAGGCAGTCACTCCCCACCTCCCACCAGCACACCCAGGACCACCCAGGCTCTGAGGAATTGCTCATTTTGCAACCTGCAACCCTCATCTTCTTGCTGAGCGTTTTGTCGTATGGTAAGGAATGCCTCGCTGGGCTCTTGCTGTAAGCTGTGCCAGGTCTGTCCCCTCCATACCTCTTGCCTACCCTTACCCTACTCACTCAGGGGCAGAGAAACTTCTCAGCTCAACTCTGGGGTCTCCAGCCCAGGAGGGACTTGGGTGTATTAGAAACACTCCAGAGGAGGACTAGCAATGACTTCTGCCTGCTCCGTCTGCACCTGCGGGTGCAGCCCATCAGGACCAATGGACGTATGGATGTCTGGCTTGCTTAACCTGTCCTTAACACAGCCATCATCAGCCGAGGCAAACTCCTTTATTTCAACTTCCTCTGAGGCCTCAGGGGTACAGGGCTCCTTAGGAGAGCCTCTGGCATACAGACAGAGACAAAGAAGGCATTCAGTAACTCCGCTTTATCTTCTGTCACCAGGGCACCAACCTCATTCATTTCTGGGCCTACATTGCCTCTAGAGGTAGGTTTATCCGCAATGTATTTGAAGAAGCCCTTTCTGTTGTCGTTGACCCCTCTTGCATGTTTTAATTTTGAGGAGGCCTTAGCTTTCTAGTTGCATCCCTACATCCTCTGACAACAGGCTTATTCCTCCCAAGTCGCCAGCCCCTCCTTCCATGATCTGTAGACTCTCCTCTTCCACTTGAGTTTGCCCAGCAGTTCCCTGCTTAACCATGCAGGTCTCCTGGCTCTCTTTCCTGACTTCTTACCTGTTGGGATGCTCTGATCTTGAGCTCAGAAGAAGCAGTCCTTGAACACTAATCAACTGTCTTGGGCCCCTTTTCCTTCAAGTACCTTGTCTTTTGGGATTTCCCCTAGCAGCTGCTTGAAAAGGCCAAAGTGGGCCCTACTGAAGACCAGGTTTGCGATTCTGCTCAGTACTCTGTTCCTGCCACATGAAATCCTGAACTCGACCACCTCATGGACTCTGCAACCAAGGCTGCCCTCAACCTTCACCGCTTCAGCCAGCCCCTCCCTGTTAGTGAGGACAAGATCCAGCAGTGCTCCTCTCCTAGTTGGCACATCCACCATTTGCATCAGCAAGTTATCATCAGCACACTGAAGGAACCTCCTGGACTGCGGATGGCTGGCTGAGTAGGCCTTCCAGCAAATGTCAGGGTAGTTAAAATCCCCCACAATAACCAGGGCCTGTGCTCATGAGGATGCTACCAGCTGCCTGTAGAAGGCCTCGCCAACTTCCCCATCCTGATCTGGTGGCCTGTAATAGACACCCACAACACTATCCCCCATGCCGGCCTGCCCCTTAATTCTCATCCACAGACTCAAATCGCTCCTCATCCACCCCTGGACAGTACTCAATACAAGTAGTTGCTCTCTCATGCAAAGAGCAACTCTGCCACTGCGCCTTGCTGGCCTGTCTTTCCTGAGCAGGACATACCCATCCATGGCCACATTCCAGTCACGTGAGCTGTCCCACCATGTCTCTGTAAGTGCCACCAGATCAAAATCTTCTGACCGAACATGGATTTCTAACTCCTCCTGCTTATTCCCCATGCTACATGCATTGGTGTACAGGCACTTCAGAGAGCGAGCTGAGCACGCTGATTTCACCCTAGGAGGGTGGGAGGACTCCCGGTCTTCATCACTGCTAGGGCGCTGCTCCACTGGTGCGAGCCCAGCTACAACCCCCTCCCCCTTCGGATCTAGTTTAAAGCTCTCCAAATGAGCCCTGCTGATTCCTGTCCCAGAACCCTTTTGCCCCTGTGAGATAAACCTTTCCCATGTATTACTATCAGGCCTGGAGTCTTATAAAACTAGACCGTATCAAAGAACCAAAGACCTGCCTGTAGCACCAGTCACATAGCCAATCATTTATGGACTGGATCCTTCTATTCCATCCCATGTCATCAGCCCAGAATGGAAGGAGGGAAGAGAAAATGACTTGTGCCCCAGACTCTTTCACCAACCATCCCAAGGCCTTGAAGTCTTTCTTCATTCCCCTCAGACTACAGGACGCAGCTTCCTCCCCACCCATCTGGAAGATCAGTAGCAGGTAGTAGCGTGCTGAGCACACCAGGCTGGGGAGCGTCCTGGTGATATCCCTGATCTGAGCTCCAGGTAGACTGCAGACTTCCCTTCAATGAGGGTCAACTCTGCATATTGGGCCCTCTGTTCCTCTCAGAAGGGAATCTCCTACTACAATTACCCTTCTCTCTTCCTTTCGGAAGCAGTCATGAGGCATGGTGTCGACTGCCTCTTCCTATGTGACCTCATAGGCGGGCCACCCACCACATCCTTGCCTACCTATCCTTCAAGATCCTCCAAATCTATTATGGAGGGGCACCTGGAGAAGCGAGGTAGATAGAGAAAGGGGTTGCCCATGACACTGAACTGGGACTCGCTTCTAACCCTCTTTGTCTTTTTAGACCCCTACCTCTGCCTGACAGCCACAGGGCAGAGGCTCCACCACCCTCTAGGGGGTATCCCCCTGGTGCCCTTTTCTCTGACATGCCAGGGAATACAGCTGGCCCAAACTCACTCAGGGGCTGTTCCACACCATTTGACATCAGGGTGAGCAATAAATGTTGGGGTAAACAGAGAGGAAAGAGGGATAGAAAGAATGACGGCATTTGTCTTCCCAATAAAGGGCACGTGGAGCAGAGGGAAGACAGGAGGGAGCCTTACCTGGGTGCGAGGAGCTCGGCGCTGCTGAGGACACAGTTGAGAATGGGGAGGACGCAGCCGAGGGCAGCGGGCTGGTTCTGGCTGTGGAGGGTGCGGAGGACACAGGCCACTCTGTGGGAGCACTGGTCCTCGGGGGAGAGGGCTTGGGCCTCAGGGTCGTAGGCGTGGGCTTTGGCCGGGAGCTTGGGGGCGACGGGGAGGAGGCTGTGGAAGGGGCGGCAGATGGCAGCCTGGTGCTGAGAGGGCTGCTGGGGGCAGGCGGCGTCCTTGGCAGTGGCACTGCTGGGCTGCTGGCGGGGCTGGCCTCGCTGGGCACGGACGTCTTGGAGGTGCTGCTGGCAGACGTGGCCGGGGTGGTCTTCTCCGTGCTCACGGGCGGCACGACGTGTGGCACCGTTGTCTTCTTGGGGGTGGAGGCTGGCGGGAGGAAAGCACAGGGGGACTGAGGGTGGCAGAGGGTGACAGCGCCCCAGGGCTGCCCTCAAGCAGCTCAGCACCCTCTGCTACTGCCTGGAAGAGGAGCTAAAATGAAGGTCATACTCTCATGATTTGATCCTAACTGTCTGCTAAGCCCCACTCATTCTCTCTCATTCCCACTTCATTCGGAAAAGAGCCGACAAGTGGAAAGGCAAAAGAGAGGAAAAACTCAAGCATCAAAAAACAGACGGTGCAAGAATGGAAGGAAAAATAAGAAAAAGAAACCAAGCCCCAAGTGAAGCAAAGGCCATCCCTCCCCACCTCCCACCAGCACACCCAGGACCACCCAGGCTCTGAGGAATGGCTCATTGTGAAACCTGCAACCCTCATCGTCTTGCAGAGCGTTTTGTTGTACGGTAAGGAATGCCTCGCTGGGCTCTTGCTGTAAGCTGTGCCAGGTCTGTCCCCTCCCTACTTCACGTTCACCCCGAGCCCACTTGCTGGGGAACAGACAGAGAAACAGAGAAGGTCTTTGTCTTGGTTTTCAGCTGTGATACACTCCATTTTCATCACAGTATCATCTATGGTGATGTGTTTCCGATTTCAGATGTCCACAATGTTGAGAAAATACTGACATTTCAGCTGCTGCTGAGCAGTGCTCACACAGAGTCAAGGACTCCTCTGCTTCTGATGCTGCCCTGCCAGCGAGGAGCCTGGGGGTGCACAAGGAGCTGGGAGAGGACGCAGCCAGCACAGGGGGCCCAAATTCACCCAGGGGCTGTTCCAAACCATTTGATGTCAGGGTGAGCGATAAATGTTGAGATGAAGGGGGAGTAAAGAGGGATATAAAGAATAGTGGCATTTGTCTTCCTAATAAAGGGCACGTGGAGCAGAGGGAAGACAGGAGGGAGCCTTACCTGGGTGCGAGGAGCTCGGCGCTGCTGAGGACACAGTTGAGAATGGGGAGGACGCAGCCGAGGGCAGCGGGCTGGTTCTGGCTGTGGAGGGTGCGGAGGACACAGGCCACTCTGTGGGAGCACTGGTCCTCGGGGGAGAGGGCTTGGGCCTCAGGGTCGTAGGCGTGGGCTTTGGCCGGGAGCTTGGGGGCGACGGGGAGGAGGCTGTGGAAGGGGCGGCAGATGGCAGCCTGGTGCTGAGAGGGCTGCTGGGGGCAGGCGGCGTCCTTGGCAGTGGCACTGCTGGGCTGCTGGCGGGGCTGGCCTCGCTGGGCACGGACGTCTTGGAGGTGCTGCTGGCAGACGTGGCCGGGGTGGTCTTCTCCGTGCTCACGGGCGGCACGACGTGTGGCACTGTTGTCTTCTTGGGGGTGGAGGCTGGCGGGAGGAAAGCACAGGGGGACTGAGGGTGGCAGAGTGTGACAGTGCCCCAGGGCTGCCCTCCAGCAGCTCAGCACCCTCTGAGTCTCCATGGAAGGGCAGCATCTCATTGTGTTTCTCTCGGAGTCCAAGACAATGGTATGGGATATCATCTGCCTGCTGCAAGCCTCTTTAATATCTTTACTGATGACTTGGATGAGGGAATTGAGTGCACCCTCAGTAGGCTTGCAGATGACACCAAGCTGGGGGGCAGTGTCGATCTGTCGGAGGGTAGGAAGGCCCTGCAGAGGGACCTGGGCAGGATGGGTCGATGGGCAGAGGCCAACGGGATGAGGTTCAACATGGCCAAGTGCCGGGTCCCGAACTTTGGCCACATCAACCCCATGCAGTGCTACAGGCTTGGGGCAGAGCGGCTGCAAAGCTGTGCAGGGAGAAAGGATCTGGGGGTGTTGATTGATGCTCGCCTGAACACGAGCCAGCAGTGTGCCCAGGTGGCAACGAAGACCAGTGGCATCCTGGCTTGTGTCAGGACTAGTGCAGCCAGCAGGACCAGGGAAGTGATCGTCCCCCTGTACTCAGCTCTGGTGAGGCCGCACCTCGAGTGCTGTGTTCAGCTCTGGGCCCCTCACTACAAGAAGGACACCGAGGCCCTGGAGCGTGTCCAGAGCAGGGCTGTGAAGCTGGTGAAGGGCCTGGAACACAAGTCCTGTGAGGAGTGGCTGAGGGCACTGGGGTTGTTTAGTCTGGGGAAGAGGAGGCTCAGGGGAGACCTCATTGCTCTCTGCAACTGCCTGACAGGAAGCTGTGGGGAGCTGGGGGTCGGCCTCTTCTTGCAGATAACCAGTGACAGGACTAGAGGGAATGGCCTCAAGTTGCGCCAGGGGAGGTTCAGGTTGGAAATGAGGAGACATTTCTTCTCAGAAAGAGCAGTCAGGCATTGGGACGGGTTGCCCAGGGAGGAGGTGGAGTCACCGTCCCTGGGGTTGTTCAAGGAGAGGTTGGACGTGGTGCTTGGGGACATGGTTTGGTGGGTGACGTTGGTGGTAGCGGGACGGTTGGATCAGACGATTTGGAGGTCTCTTCCAACGTTAATGATTCTGTGATTCTGATGCTGCCCTGCCAGTGAGGAGCCTGGGGGTGCACAAGGAGCTGGGAGGGGACACAGCCAGCACAGGGGGCCCAAACTCACCCAGGGGCTGTTCCACACCATTTGACATCAGGCTCAGCAACAAAAGTTAGGATAAAGATCTTGGAAAATGGAAAACAGGTCACAGGGAGACAATGCTAAAAGCAGTGGGAACAGAGGGTGGCTGTCAAGGGGTTTGAATTTTATCGTAGTAATGAAAGTGAGAACTGGGAAGGGCGGGAGGGGAAAAGGGAATGGCAGGAGGGAGCCTTACCAGGGTGCGAGGAGCTCGGCGCTGCTGAGGACACAGTTGAGAAGGGGGAGGACGCAGCCGAGGGCAGCGGGCTGGTTCTGGCTGTGGAGGGTGCGGAGGACGCAGGCGACTCTGTGGGAGCACTGGTCCTCGGGGGAGAGGGCTTGGGCCTCAGGGTCGTAGGCGTGGGCTTTGGCCGGGAGCTTGGGGGCGACGGGGAGGAGGCTGTGGAAGGGGCGGCAGATGGCAGCCTGGTGCTGAGAGGGCTGCTGGGGGCAGGCGGCGTCCTTGGCAGTGGCACTGCTGGGCTGCTGGCGGGGCTGGCCTCGCTGGGCACGGACGTCTTGGAGGTGCTGCTGGCAGACGTGGCCGGGGTGGTCTTCTCCGTGCTCACGGGCGGCACGACGTGTGGCACCGTTGTCTTCTTGGGGGTGGAGGCTGGCGGGAGGAAAGCACAGGGGGACTGAGGGTGGCAGGGCAGGAGGGGCAGGCAGAGCAGGAGCGCTGTTCCCTGGGCAGGTGCCCCAGGACGGACCCAAAGGCAAGGAAGGTAGGAGCGTGCAGCCCCGAGTCTCGCTGGGCAAGAGGGAGGGATAGGCCAGGGGCTGCTGCCCTTCCCCTCCCCATCCTGCTTCTCCCCACAAGGGTGGCACAAGGACAGCGCCCCAAGGCTGCCCTCCAGCAGCTCGGCACCCTCTGCTTCTGTCTGGAAGAGGAGCCAAAATGACAGCCATATGTCCTACTTTTGGCTAGGAAAGAGTTCATTTTCCTGGTAGCTGGTATGGTGCTGTGTTTGGGATTTAGGATGGGAATAATGTTGATAACATACCAGTGTTTTCATTGTTGCAGAGCAGTGCTTACACCAAGCCAAGGACTTTTCAGCTTCTCTCACCGTCCTGCCAGCGGGCAGGCTGGGCGTGCAGCAGGAGCTGGGAGGGGACGGACCCAGGCCAGCTGACCCCAGCTGGCCAAAGGGGTCTTCCATCCCACCTGATGTCATGCTGAACAATTATGTGGGGGGCTGGCCGGTGTGGGGGAACCGGCTGCTCGGGGATAGGCTGGGCATCGGTCTGCGGGTAGTGAGCAATTGCATTTTGCATCACTTGCTTTGTACACGGTACTAGTACTAGTACTATTATCACTGTTATTATTTTTCCTCTCTTTTCTGTCCTAATAAAATTTCTTTATCTCATCCCACAGGCTTCATTTGTTTCTGACTCTCTCCCCCATCCCCGAGACGGAGGGGAGGGTGAGTGAACGGCTGCGTGGTGCTTAGTTGCCGGCCGGGTTAAACCACAACGCCACACTATCAGGATTTCATCCCAAGAGCCTGCTAAGCCCTACTCACACTCTAGTTCGCTCCCCTTCAGGTAGAAAGGGACCGTCAACTGGAAAGGCAAAAGAGAGGAAGAATTCAAGTGTCAACACAGGGACAGTAGGAGAACTGAAGGAAAAACAAGAAAAAGAGACACACAAGTGAAGCGAAGGCAATCACTCCTCACCTCCCACCAGCACACCCAGGCTCTGAGGAATGGCTCGTTCTGAAACCTGCAGCCATCACCTTCTTGCTGAGCGTTTTGTTGTACGGTAAGGAATGCCTCGCTGGGCTCTTGTTGTAAGCTGTGCAAGCTCTGTCCCAATCCATACCTTTTGCCCACCCTGAGCCCAGTTGCTGGGGAGCAGACAGAGAAACAGAGAAGGTCTTTGTCTTGGTTTTCAGCTGTGATACACTGTTTTCATCACAGTATCATCTATGGTGATGTGTTTTCAATTTCAGATGTCCATGATGTTGAGAAAACATTGATGGTTGAGGTGTTGCTGAGCAGTGCTCACACAGAGTCAAGGACTTCTCTGCTTCTGATGCTGCCCTGCCAGTGAGGAGTCTGGGGGTGCACAAGGAGCTGGGAGGGGACACAGCCAGCACAGGGGGCCCAAACTCACCTAGGGACTGTTCCACACCATTTGACATCAGGCTCAGCAACGAAAGTTGGGCTAAAGAACTTGGAAAGACGACACAGGTCGTAGGGCGACAATGCCAAAAGCAGCATGCACAGAGGGTGGCTGTCAAGGGGTTTGGATTTCCCTGTACAAAGAAAGGTGAGAACTGGGAAGGGCAGGCAGAGCAGGTGGAAGGGCAGGAGGGAGCCTTACCTGGGTGTGAGGAGCTCGGCGCTGCTGAGGACACAGTTGAGAAGGGGGAGGACGCAGCCGAGGGCAGCAGGCTGGTTCTGGCTGTGGAGGGTGCGGAGGACGCAGGCGACTCTGTGGGAGCACTGGTCCTCGGGGGAGAGGGCTTGGGCCTCAGGGTCGTAGGCGTGGGCTTTGGCCAGGAGCTTGGGGGCGATGGGGAGGAGGCTGTGGAAGGGGCGGCAGATGGCAGCCTGGTGCTGAGAGGGCTGCTGGGGGCAGGCGGCGTCCTTGGCAGTGGCACTGCTGGGCTGCTGGCGGGGCTGGCCTCGCTGGGCACGGACGTCTTGGAGGTGCTGCTGGCAGACGTGGCCGGGGTGGTCTTCTCCGTGCTCACAGGTGGCAGTGTTGTTTTGGAGGCTGTCAGGGGGAAAGCGCAGGTCGGTTGGTAGTTTTAGAGGAAGAGTTGAAGGCAAGTGAAATGGGCAATTCTAAGGTAAACATCTCCTCCTGGGGGTAGGGATAACGTGCAATACCGCACCCCAGTGACTCTTTTTTCTATAGAGTATAACAAAGAGATCTATGATGCCCAGCATTTCCCATCCCTTCCTGCTTCCCCCCAGCATGGCCAGCTAGTAATGATTTTGTAAGGATGCCCTCCATCAGTTTGTCTGTCTGCTCTTTCCCTAAATTCTTTAGAAGGGAAGAGGTATCTCTACTTTCATTTTTCCACGTGTTTACAGGTAGTCTATCATGTGTCTGTTTTACAATATGCTGGGAAGTTTTCCTGGGAGAGTTGATGCTACTGATGGGACGGGCATATGCCATGTGTGACTCTTTGCTCTCTCCTGACCAGAGCACTCACCTGTTACTACTTTACTAGTTGGAGTCTTAGCTCTGGTTGGCTCCCTTGCTACAAAGAAAGGGATGAGAGAAAACAATGGTTGAGTCTTGGAAAGGATCCTAGGCAAAGCATGTCGTGGCATCTCCTCAAAGAAGGTATCCTGTTTGACACCAGGAAGACCTGGCCATTTGTAGCCCCATAGGTCTAAGTGGGAGAAGTATACCCTGGAGTTTGAGCGTGCACCTTCTTGCCCACCCTCCACTGGTGATATTTTTGCACCCAGGGTCAACATCTGTCTTTATGTGTGGAGTAAGGAGTTGGTATTTATTGTCCCATCTTTGTCATGGGTGTGTCTAGGCCTGGGCTTCCTTTGGGTGGAGAGCATCCTTGTTTTCTGTCTCTCACCCCAAACCGTCCCGGAGTTGTAAGCTTCCACTCTCCACTGCCTTCTCTCTCGCCCCCCTGCACATTCTCAGGGCACCACTGTCAGGGGAGGAATTGTGTGTTAACTAGTCTCCAATTGCTAGCTGTAGGGCAGGAACTGACAGAGGTCTGTACCCTGATAAAGTCCTGTGCCCTAGAGCCAAACCCCTGAAGCAGCAGGGGAGGAGGATGTAGTTAGGACCAATGTGACTGCCAGTCCCAGGACGTGCCTGAGTTCCAGGAGTCCCATGGCGAGGGCAGTAGGAATAGAAAATGAATACTAAAAATGAAACCTGTGCAGAACATGCCACTTAGAATAGAAGGGTGGGAGCTGAAAGGAGCAGGCAGCAGCAGCAGGAAGAGCACGAGGGGACTTACCGGGATGTGATGGTCTCAGCCGTGTTGAGGGCAGGGCAGATGAGGAGGAAGAAACAGATGAGGCTGAGGTGACAGGTAAAGAGCTGGGGCTTGGAGACATCTTTGTCAGTGGGACTTCTGGACTGCTGGCAGGGCTGGCTTCTCTGGAAACAGAGGTCTGGGAGGTACTGCTGGCCAATGTCACAGGTGTGGTCTTCCGCGTGATGAGTTGTGGCACAGTGTGTGGCACAGTTGGCCTTTTGTGGGTGACAGCCACTGGGAGGAAAGCACAAGTCGATTGAGGGTGGTGGAGCAAGAGGGGAAGGTGACAGAAGTGGGCAGTTCCGTGACAGAAGCCATGGGCTGACACTGGGACAAGAAAGGCACAGATCTCTCCTGCTGGGCAAGAGGTAGGAATGGCCCAGTGGCTCCTACCCTCACTCTCCCCTTTCTGCTTCTCCCTAGGAATACAGGGCAAGAACTGGGCCAATTCAGCACCCTCTGCCTCTTCCTGGACCTCATGAGGGAAGATGAAGAGCCTTTCCAGATGTGTGTGTCTCCCTTGAAGGCATTCCAGGCTGGGCATGGGCATCCCATGGGAAAGCTGGGTAAGCGAAACAGAGTTGTAAGCCAATGGCAGCTCTCAGGTCCTTGTTACTCACCTACTGAGACTCGGTGGTGTAGAGTGGTTGCTTCAGTTCCCTCACTCTCTGTAAAGTAAGGACAAGTGGACATTTAGTAATGGTTGATGTCTGAGAAGGTGCCTAGTTAAAGTGGGTTGTGATGCTTCCTCAGACTAGGCTGTAATTGTTGGCACAAGAAGACCTGGATGTATGCACCCCAACAGTAAGGATGGGAGATGTGTGGATTGGGAGAGAGCGTGCGCCTGCCCACCCACCACTACTGACTTCTCCCTGCACACTGTCCCAGCTTCTGGTGTCAGAATACCGCATCAGAGGAGGCTGTGCTTGTTGACATATCGAGTACCTGGCATCCCAAAGTAAGTACCTTTGTGATAGATAGGATTTATGATTTTTGGAGAACTTGTTACAATGGCATGGGGGAACACACATTCCATCATCTGTGAGTTTTTCAAAACTCACTTTGAAGCACAGAGTGATTTTGCCTTCATTTGGAGGAATTGGTAGAATATGGTCTCAAAGAGAAATGTTACGTTTAAGATCTTATTTGGATGTCTGATGCTTGTTCCATTGTGGGACACCGTAATACCTATTTTTGTCACACTTCTTCAGTCACCCATGCCCTTTCCTATTTGCCATGTTAAAGACATCTAGTAAGAATGTCTGTTTTTATTACAAGGAATCCATTGACATGTTTTGTGAGTGATGGCTTCACATGACAGATATCAAAACACAGTATTTACCTACTGTTGTTAGTTCAGGCTGGCTGGAAGTTGCAATCTGAGATGTAGTATGAGAAGGTACAGAGGTGGTTGTCATTTCCTTTTTGGTAGGGGTCTCGAAGAGTGGTGTGGTGACCCTTACTTTTTCCGTCTCTGTTGAAGCAGTGGTTAATGAGGCAGTAGGTGTAGATATTGGCTTAGTGGACGTGGTCCTTTTAGTTGAGGTAGTTATGGAGGGTGTAGTGACAGTTGTGGTCATACTTGGCGTAGTAAAAACCGATGTTGTATGTTCTTTTGGAGTAAAAGTAAAGAATATAACGTGAGGAATCAATTTACTTAAACCCGTATTCCAGAGACCCAAATTTTGCCCTTGCTCTTTTCAATGCTTTATGTATAATTGTTTGTATTTGTGTTCTCATAATCTTGCCATATATTTTCCACTTGTATTTGTTTTCTCATCTCAGATATTTGATCTCATTTTGTGTGTTTTTCCTGTGCTAATTATTTTTCATATAATTTTTCTAAGAAGTTAGCTTTGATGTCACTTATTTGCTAAAGTCTGTATGACTTAGCTAATGACAATTTCATTGGCTAATCTTATGTTCTGAATTGGCCACAGTTTCAGCTCCCCACAATTTGTATTACAAAATCAGATAACATCATATCATAGGACTTCACTTGTCCCAGTGCTCAAGTCACCTGGCACAATGGCAGCCCTTGAAGTTTTGTTTTAACTCCTGTGGTACCTCTTTTATTTCCACTTTCTCTGATAGCCTGGGTCCAGGATGGATTTTTAGTTGAACTACATGTCTGTGGGAAGTTGCATCCTATTATGAGTCTCCTCATAACTGAACTAACTCTAGAATAGGGGCTGAAACTAAGCTAATAAATCCAACTGGAGTTGAGGTGGCTCACCACTTATAGAACTTCTAATGTGCTTCTCAGATGAGTCACGCCTAAGTTATTTTGGTTGCATTTTTAACTATTGTCTATATCCTTTCTCTTTCCAGGCACTTTCCATCTATGCTTCTGAACATTTCTGGTTTGCAAACTCCTTTCTCAAAGCCTGCTTTGCCTACCTCATAATTTGCAGCCTTATGCTTGGATGTTGAGACAGCTTGCAATACCTAGCAGCTTCTTAGTAGAGTGATGTCTAAACTATGTATAGAATGGGTTTGGTGTAATTTATTTTAGACAGTAACGGTAACAACCTACCAGTTGTTGACTTTATTGTGACAAGAGGTGTTGCTGATGAAGTTCTTGGAATGGTGATTTTTGAGGTTATTGTTGGATTTGTGGTCTCAGTTGATACAGTAGATGCAGAAGAGGTAATAGCAGGTGATGTTGGTAGGATAGTTGCGGGTGATGTGACTGCAGCAGAGCTTCTTGTTATGTTAGGCTGCATTGTTGTTACTACGAGAACAATCAAAATCAGAAGATAATAAATAACTCTTAATACTCTATTACAAAAATGCCTATATAAATTGTTTTTTAAGTAAAAAAAAAACAAAAACCTACTTATAGTAACAATTATTAATAGCTACTACCTTAATTTTAAATGAAATATCTGAGAAAAGCTTTCTATCTATTCCTTTGTGATTATTTGCAGTATATACATTGAACAGGAATTTTTGCAGAAGCTTATTCAGACAGCCATCAGTGTAACTTTTTCCCAATACCTTTCATCTTCATGGAAACTAATTGAATTTCTAACAAATTAAAGATCAGTATATACAGATTTCTTTCGTGGATCTTTCGTGGGGTTTGGTATACATGAGTTTCCATGAAGACCGTCTTAAACTGACCAAGTGTTATAAGGCCAGTCACCATTAAAAATTGTGGTGATTTTTTGGTGTGATTTTTGTGTATTAGAAACGAAACAGGAATCCTTTTTCACTCAGAGAGATATTTCACTGCTGATATCTGGAATTGCCTAAGTGTACTCAAGAAACACTGTTCTCTCAATAATTTCCTTTCCCAATTTAAGAATTCTAAGAAATGATTCTGGGAAAAAAATTGTGATAATTACAATAGTGAGTAGTTTTTCATTATTGCATCTTAAGCACGTGTAACTGGTGATGTCATCATATCAAGCAAAAACAGATACTAGTTATCTCAGAAACATCTATAACAATGTACATCAATGTGTAAGTACTTGTTTTAGCCAACTGCTTAACTAACCTGTTAAAGGTGAAGTCTCAGGTGTAGTACTGATGCTTTCATACCCTGTTGGATGAAGGTAGAACAGGTTAAATTTGTGAGTGAAAACACATTAAAAATATTCCAAGTAAGGCTAGTTTCAGATTGGGAGAAAAATACTTTTCCAAGGATTATGTTAATCAGTGAGATCATCCTGAAAATGTTTGCTACTACTTATTTCAGTGGTGAGCTTCATATGAAAGGGCTTTAACAATGATGAAAAAGTTAATACACCTCACAATAATAATACACAAGCATATTTTTGCTGCCTTTCTTACGTCTCTTATGGATAAGGGCACTCTCTGAAAATGTGCTTTTTTTTTTTTAAATGTGTAACTGAGATCACTAGCTGAGATTCCAGTTTCACAGGCTATAATTCTGTAAAATGAAAAAAAAAAATGTCCTTGAGGTCATTTTTAAAATCTGCATAGAAATCTAAACTGTGCAGCTGGAGTCTATCCACAACATTATTTAGTAAGACAAGTTTTCAGAGTAGCACACCATATGGTAATAAATCTTAAGTTAAAATAATTAAACAAATAAACAAAAAAAACAACTTAAAGAGAATTGCTATGTGAAGTCCACTAGCTAGGTCTGATTCCTTTCTACATGTTCTCTTTGTTTAAGAAAGGCATTGAATGTATCTGGGACCTATACTTTTATCTTTACCTCACATAGATTAGAACATCAATGAACTCTCAGGAATACCCGTATTTTGATAAGTACTCACACTTACAATGAATAGAATTTTTCACCTTCCTGATTAAAATCAATCAGGGTCTTCTAGCTTCTCTATTGTAGCATTCCTTACCCTAATCCATATTTTAATTAGATATTTTCATTACTTTATTTATGAACCAAAGTTTTACATATTAGCAGTACAGTAATAAGATTCTTTTGAAGAAGAGTTGTACTAGGATGAACACTCATTGTTAATTGAGAGGTACTAGGAAAAATACCTTCTTTGAGAACACACGAAGGTTTTAGTTACTGTAGAAAAGACAATGAGTATGTAGGTCCCTACTTACCACATGGCATGCATTTTTCCTTCTCATAGTCAAAATATTCGTCATGAGAGCAGTTGTAACAGCCTGAAGAAAAGGGAAATTTGTTTTACCTTCCTCAGAGAACTGCATTTAGTCTATATTATGTATAATCTAATGTCTTACATTTCTGTCATGAAGAAATTGTATTGATTGCAATTTCACATATTTAGGCAACCACCCCCAACATAATCCTCAGAAGGATCTGCGTATGTAGTATTTTTTTCTTACTCCAACTATATCTATTTGCCTAATAGAAATAATACTCATAATACATAATACATTATTTTTTTACATAAATAGAGCAAATTCTCTTAATTTGGTGCAATTCAGAGGATTTCTCTTCAAGATAACCTGAGCTCAATACAAAATTAGGTACAGTACAGGTAATTACACTGATTATGCATTTAAAACAGTAATAGTAAGGTAAGATCAGAAAAACTGCTTTAAAGATAACACCCATTAGAGCACGACTATCTAAATGTGTCATGACTGAAAATAATTATCTTACTGCTTTGTGGTTTGAAATAGCATAGATTCAATTACCTTCAATGTTGACATATTTGTAGTTTTGGTTTGGACAATTACAGGGCCTGTAATGCCAGGTGCAGTTGTCATTGTTGTAGGCATAGGATAAAGCACCTCCACTTCCTGAGTTTTTATGAGAATTGTAATACTCACAATAGACAGCTAAAAAGGGCAAAAAACAGGAGAAAAGTCAGAATTTTGTAAATTAATGACATATTTTCAAAGTACTTAACGGAGGACAAAATTAATCAACAGCTTGAGTCAAAAAATTTGTCACTGGAATTATCACTATCTGATGTAAAATGAAACTTATGCTTTAGCGATGTGAGTCAGCTCCTTTTTCTGTGAACGGACTATGCAGACATTTCCACAATTTTTAATGTGTAATATAGCGAATGCGTGAAAGAAACCATCAAAGATGACAAGTTTATCATTGATTTATGACACTCATCCTCTCTTTTGCTCCGTGTATGGTGTTCTGGGACACACTGATATTTTTCCTGTTTTACAGTGTTCCAGCCAACACAGCTGTTTTTATTCCCTTGACATCCATGCAGATAGTGAATTCATCACAGCTAAAATGAAACATTTTTTTAGTTTCATATTCCATCTACTTGCAAACTGACTATATACTATACAGTAGAAGCAGAAAAGATATGCTGCCTTCTGTGATCACTTATTTTCCCATTATTCCATGGTAAAAACACACATAATATTTTGGTTAATTTAGCACAAATGAAAAGTACAGAGTTCAAAATTCATGTGACTGAAATCAACTATTGGCCCATGCAGAAAACACAACCCATGAGGTGCATATGTAAGCAATTTCCTTTGTTACCATATTAATATACTCACAATAACAATAATTGTCTCTTAAACTGATTAAAGAGAGCTTAAAGAAACTTACGGCAAAACTCAGGGGTCCTCCAGTCAATGCAGATACCTTTATCTAAGCAAGCCATCGCGTATACCGCAATGGCATCACACATGCATTCACAATCCCCTCCAATGTCACAACCACATGAGTCTCGAACACAGGCCTCATAATAAGGCATACGATTCACCTGCATTGGAAAATTAAGTCATGAATTTTCTAGGATTCATTAATGCCTATTTTTTAAGAAGTTTTTTCCTGGATCCTTGTTCACGCTGGGTAAAGTGAAGAGCAGATGTTCAATTAAAGTGAGAATAACTAGTATTTCCTCTGACCACTTGTCAATGCAACCCCTCTTCAAACAACTCTTTTTAGCAAGAACATAGGCATCTGCAGACAAACAGTAGAAGCTGATGAGCTTTTTCGAGATGTCTACATTCATATGAAACATATTATGTATAATCAGCTTGAAAAAAAAAAACAATAAACAACAAAAACAACACAAAATCCTGCCTTTCATGGATATGCATGACCACTGCAGCGTTACCCGCGCTTGTCACTTGTGGTCACTTCCTGAAAATGGAGATTTTTCTTCAGAAGGCCTGGTTCTGATGAACCTTGTGACACAAGTCACAATAGATGACTTAAAAGGAGCAGCTGAGGGAACTGGGGTTGTTTAGTCTGAAGAAAAGGAGGCTGAGGGGAGACCTCATTGCTTTCTACAAGTACGTAAAAGGAGGCTGTAAGGTATTCTTACCTTATTGTGACAGGCAGAAAAGACTTGACTGTTGATGATGGAACATGTCTTTTCTGCCCAAGCTTTACGGTAAGGGTTCTTGCTGCATGGGTCCACTACAAAGTATACATCCCCACAGAGAGGATTCTCTTTCCAAGAATTCACAAATTCCAACTCGTTTGATGCCACATACTTGCTTCGGGTTTCAAAATCATCTTTCATATTGCCATTATAGTTCCCACACAAACCACAGATAGTTTCCTGCATGAAATGAAAACATTGTAAGTTGCCTTCCCTCTCAATTACTGACATTTTTTCCTGTGCTTCAGTGGTGACTGTGATCTACAAATACTCTCTCATACGTTCTTAGCACCGTGTGCACGAGGTCCTGTTCATCAGTGGATGCCCCTCTAAAGTGTAATTTGTCATCATTTAGAGATCAAATTCAACCAAAGCATGCAGTTGTTGCATAAAATACAAGCTCTTAGATCAAAAAGTTCCTGTCATGCAGAAGGGTAATGACATAAAGTCAGCCTTTAGTAAAAACCTCTGTTCTTTTGGAGATAATGATGAATAGAAAATGAATTGTTAGTAGCATCTCTGAAAAACATTTGTCATCGTAGAGAGTCAAGACAACCGTCATCAAACTGGCAGTTCAATCTGAACTGAAGGATAATTTACCGAGGAAGTTATTCTGCAGTACCTGTGTTTCCCTGGAGATCTTGATGAAGAAGTTCATGTGCTTATTCCAGATAAGGGTCATGTTGTATTTTCCTGGGATAACAATATCAAACATCAGGTGGAGAGCATTCTTTTTCACATTGTATCGCACTAAAGGATTTTCCCCGGAAATAGAGAAGGTTTCATCTCGCAGTACAAGTGTTAAGTTCTGGAAGAAAAATTATGTGTATGTTACAACTTCCCAAGTTTCAGTATTTTTCTTACCTTCCATGTCACACATGTTGAAGATCAGATACTGTGCTACTATAGACCATCTTGTCATTCCTGCTTATTCTACAGTAGCCAGACACTGCTGAATAACTTTCTGTCATCAGTGATGGAGATCTTAAAAGGTAGTCGAGTTTCCTTGGGTAGTCACCCCATCTCAAAATAATTGGCTTTTGTTTCCTTTTTTTTCATGTATATGCAAATCTCCATAGAAATATTAAAAAAATATATATATATATATATATATACATACAACTGTCCTCATTACTCTCATTGTTACCTACACTAGCACTTTGATTGCATTTGGTGGAAATAGTATGGGCATCTATATGAAGCCAACAGAGTAGAGGAGGTACATCTTCATGTGTTCTTAGAAATAAAATATAACAAGTTACAGAGAAAATAGATCTATCACTAGAGCTCTTTTACTATCTTCTACTCTCAAGTGTACTCTTACAAATCCTGTCGTGGTGCAGTGTTTCAGTGTCTTAATAAAAAACAGAAAGGTTTGTCTGGAAAATGCACTTATGAAGCTGAATCCTGAGCAAACAATAAACTTTTTCAGCACAGCACTGATGAGCAGAAACTGCCAATATTCAGTAACGTGGCAAATGTGTACTGCTTGTAGTGACTGTTAATTGGGATAAAATCTCATCCATCCATATACTTCTCTCTGTCTGGTAGTGAAGACGCTAAAATGAGATGATACTACTGGGCATTACTGTTCAAGTACAGCCAAGAAGGGCAAAACTTATCTGATTTTATAAGCTGTCAGACAGCAGTAGAAATGAGGATAATTACTCATTACTTTAATTTCAAATATGTATCTCAGGTAAAACAGTAGCGATCTGGATATATTTTGAATTGGTGGATATTACCTGCACTAAGAAATCTGGAGAGGTTTTGTGTGTCATCCATGACAAGAATTCCTCAATTTTATACTAGTGTTTTCTTGACTGAGTTTGGTGGAAAAAATAATCTTTTGACAGAGCCTGCTGTTGAGTAGGTAAGGTTCAAAATTTTGTGGCTTCTACATAGGCAAGAAGTTTGAGGACTGAAACACTGACATGAGAATTGATAAAAATGATAGCAGTTTCTATTAACAATGAAGCTCCAGGTTAAGCACATAATTTCACATATAAAGACACCACTTTGAAGACACATCTAAAGTTTCCAAAATTGAAGCAAGCATAGGCTTAAATGACTATTCTGCTGGATAACAGAATAAGATCTTACCCCAAGGTAAATGCTGATGGATCTAGAGCATGTAACCCCTGATTTCCCACAGATGACATTCTCAGTAACAATTTTAAAAGAGGAATGAGGTCTGTTAACACTGCAGCCATCCTAAAAAAATAAAAACACATGCAAAAAGACCTAATAGACTCTATGTCTGAAGTATAACAAAGAAAGCTTAAACATGTCATGACTGTGATTCTGCCTTTCAGCACAGCAAGCCATCTTTATCTGATATTCTCATTCTCATGTGAGAGACAGCCTATCTGTGAATGTCTTAAAATTCACTGCTGGCTACTAAAAGATAGGTCCTAGAATATTTTACGGCTTTCGTAGCTGAACCGTTCTATTCCTTGCAGAACCCACACCATTGTAGGTAGAAAGGAAAGAGTTACTGGGGTATCATGCTTTAGCTATTTCATTGCTTTGGGAGGTATCAGTGACGACCTCTAATTTGGTGGTCAAACTGACATCACTGAAAGACGTAAGTGACTGGTACAGAATATGTTACACATCTATGACTTTATATGTTATTTAATCTAAAATTGGTTGCACTTACATTAAAAATGGCATTTTGAGAACTAATGGCTTTTCATTTTAAAAGACGAAATAAGAAGAAAATATAAAAACACCTTAAGCGTTTAGAAAGATTCAAAGTGCTCTGTTGGATATAGATACACCCTATGATATTTTCACCAGCCATTTAAATCAAGGTATTCCTTGATGCTAAGATACAGCCAAAAGAAGCAGTAAGATCCAGGTTACCATAGCTAATATGTATTCACAGTTGCCATCAAAAACAAAACGCTGTCCATCGAAAGTGGTGATGTGGCCTTCTCCATAAAGATTACACGTTGAGGAACACTTTGATTTCTGAACGCATTTCCATTTGCCTTTCCTGCAAGTGCTGGGAGTGAGAAGAGAAACTACACTCAGATTTCAAAGGAACACCACCTTAACCTACATTTCCTTACATGCATGCATTTTTACAGATAAGACATTCATTTAATTGACTTGTGTACACTGTGACCAAGTCACAATTAATGTAAGATATAAATACATAAATAAAACTTATGGATTGCTGAGAAAATTAATTCATGATAAAGAAGAAATATTCACTCTCTTTTTCTTTCTTTTCCATTAAAGAAAATATAAGCTCATTTCTTTTTGCTGTTAATGAAAACAGCTCTCTCTGTTCTGTGTGGTTTGGGTGGTGGTGGTTTTTTATACTAGATTAGAAACTGGAAAGTGAATAAAGTACCTTGATAATGCTGCTAAGGAGATGGAAGCAATCTTTTTGGGAGGTTGTTTATATCTATAGAGAAGAAGGAAGACAGTGCCCTCATATTTATTTAGTTGTTAATCCTTGTGGAGCTGTTAATCTTCAACCTTACATAGTTTACATTTATATGCCCTACTAAGGATGCCCTTATTCCTTGGATATAGAGGTGGCAGAAATATCCATGAAACCAGTACAGCTGACAAGTAGACCATGACTCTTTCATTTATACGTAAATATTGCCAAGCGTTAAGCTTCTCTTTATTTAAGGAATATAGTGCTTCGTCATTGTATTCCTTCAGTTTAGCTTTCAGCTTTTGCTATTTCCTACTCTCCTATCAACTAAATGCTTTTGTTATATAGTTGTAAAGCTGAGTGAAACAGAGGTTCAGGAACAGAAAGTGGTGTGACTCTTACCAGATTTCACATTCAGTTTGGATCTGTTCACCTTTTCCATATGCAAGGCCACCATATTCACAAGGACAATCCTCAGCTGGAACACACCTGCCATCAAGATTTTCATATAGCCCATCAGCGCAGACACAGCCTGATTCGCATTTAGTAGGTATCTGGTAAAGATCAACAGATTGCAATATGAAAAAGAATGTAAAATGTATTTTATCTTGTATGTGACTGGCGTCAAGAGTGAATCTGTGCTCAGTTCTAGTTTTCATTTCATTTAAATGTTATGATTTTCTTCATGCTAATATACTAGTCAATTGAACTAGTTTCACTGAAGTTACAAGATACACTTGTTGTGTGAGATAGTAAACATACCTGAAGACTGAAAAATTTCTTTCATTCCTACCAATCTTTCAGACAAACAGAGGACAATATGCTTCTCAATACAAGGGAACACTATTACATTACAATCTTCCAGTCAGTCTGTTTCCTTAGTACAAAAGCAAAAGAAAACCCTAGCAGGATAGACCAGAAGTCCACCCAGTTTAGATATCTTGAACCCTACAACCATCAACACCAGATATTTGGGAAAGAATCGAACAGAAAACATATACATGTTCTATCAGCTTCTAGCAACATGCAGTTTATGGAGCCAGAGGTGATAGTGAAGGATTATATAATCCTTAATGGATTTTTATTCTATTTGTTTCATATAATTTAATTCAGTAATCCATTTAATTTAATTCCCTTAATCCCTTTTTGAATGTGTGTATGTTTTTATTGTCTACAGTCTGTGGAAAGAAGGTTGGTGCTCAATTATATCATGTTAGAAGAAATATCTCCTTTCATTTCACTAGAAGGAACTGAATCCTGCCCAGATTTCTCACATTCTAGGTAACTACCAGAACATTCTTCCTCTCCTAGAGGATTAATATCCCAGGGCTGTGAAACTCACACATTCGATTCCAGTAGCTAGCATCTGACAGGTAGGGGCACATGTAGCTCCATACTTGTTTTCTAAGTTGTCAGAACATGATATATATTTCTTAGGAGCTCTGCAGCTTTCTATAAAAAAGGAAGAAAAACAAACATAGGAAACTGTGAAGTAGCAATTTTATAGCAGAAAATAATATGTTATAAAGTAAGCCAAATCAGACCCATACCTGCAGGATTTTGAGGTTTGCCAGTGCAACTGAGCCTCCCATTAACACAGTAGCTAGGGAAAAAAAAAAAAAGAAAAGAAAAGAAAAAAGAAAAAAAAATTAGAAAAAAAGAATTTCAATGCAGTTCTCTCCTAAGAAAGAAATACAAATTTTCTGCAAAATGACAACTTCTTTTTCACGACTGGAAGTGTTTCATTTGTTACTAGCACCTCCCCAACCTCTAGAACAGAACATGGATCAATTTGTCCCTTTTTGCTTTTAGTATATGGTAACATCAGTTTTGAAAGTGAACGGTGGGCCATCTTGCTGTTTGTATACAGCTGTACAGATGTGGTTGGCAAAGTCTCCTACTATCTTTGACTAGGAATAATCAGATTTTACCTATTATTTTCTAATTTTCTAACATTTCCAAGCTTAAGGTTTGTCAAACATTTTCTGTTTAAGAATCTCTGCATTTTAGGAAGTGGCAAAAAAGATATCTTAAAAAATAATCCTTTGCTATTAAAATAATGGAGACCCTACTGCTTTTGGCTGGGATGGAGTTCATTTTCTTCATAGCAGCTTGTAGAGTGCTGTGTTTTAGATTTGTGATCAAAATAGTGTTGGTAACAAGCCAATGCATTGGTTTGTTATATAGCTGGTTTTATAAGTGTGTGTGTGTGTGTGTGTATTATATGTGTAACTGTTGCTGAACAATCTCAAGACCTTCTCTGTTTCTTAAGCTGCCCTGCCAACAAGTAGGCTGGGGGTGCACCAGAAGCAGGGAGCAGACACACCTGAGACAGCTGACCAAAGAGATATTCCATACCATATGACATTATGCTCAGCAATGAATCTGGGGGAAAGAAGGAAGAAGTGGGGACAGATGGAGTTATGGCATTTGTCTTCCCAAATAATCACTATGTGTGATAAAGCCCTGCTTTCCTGGAAATGGCTGAATATCTGCCTGTTGAGGGGAAGTAGTAAATTAATTCCTTATTTTGCTTTGCTTATGCACACCACTCTGCTTATTAAGTAAGCTTATTTTTGCTTATTAATAGCAAAGAAAGTTATTAAACTGTCTTTATCTTGATCCATGAGTTTTCCTGTTTTGCCCTCTGATTCTCTCCCTCATCCCACTAAGGAGGAGTGAATGAGCAGCTCTTTAGTGTTTAGTTTCTTACTGTGGTTAATCCACAGAGACACCTGAAGACATCTCTTCATTTCAAATTCGTTGATCTTTAAACACTTACCAGGTAATCCCACCACTCATTGTTGACTGATCAGGTAGGATGTACTTTCTATCTTCTAAATAACATGGACAGTAAGATTTACGAACACACTCGTTCTTGTGGTTCAGATATGTTCCTTTAGGACAATGGCAGCCTTCAATAGGGATGTCAGTTGGATGACATTCCAGGGCTCGGTAGGAGAGTGACAAGCATGTCCTGTCGCATGCCTGAGTGTTGTAACTGAATGTTTGATTGCCTGTACAGGGAATGGCTATAAAACAGGAGAAGAGTGTATGTTACACTTCATTTTCTTATCCTCTTTGCTGTGAAAGATCACTGCACTCAGAGTAAAATGCCACATATATTCTGTCAATAGCTTCAATGCTTAAGGCTACCTATTGCTTCTCTTCCTGAGGATGTGGAGCTGTAGTAAACAGTACTGCAGCGCAGGGCTTAACAGCAGCCATGTGGCTGTTTCAAAGCTTTTTCAAGGTTAAATATCTTATTGCCTCTTTGTGTATCTTGGAATGAAATAATGCAGAAGGAAGCTTTGCAGAAATACCAATGTATTTTTACACAACTGTGAAACTTGTGTCAATCTCTAAAATGCAGAATAGCCAAAATCACATCTGCAACCAGTCTTTCCTTGTTCTTCCTAACCCTATGACACGATATAGCTTTATCTGTCTATTCCATCACTTAACTATCAAGTCCTGGAAGCATCCACATGCTTATCTTAAAGCATGTGAATAAACTTTTTGAGAAAAGTCTTAAAATAACAGTCCTTTTCTGAAACAGACTAGCAGGGTATTTGTAAGTTGGATATCTGCTAACCCACTTCTGCTTTCTTCTGTCGATTACTCTCTGCATTACTCTTAAGATGATTTGGACACTGCTTAGAATATTGTTGTATCATTTATGATTTTTTGTTGTGTTCTGACACATTTGCGAAGTCACCAGTTCATATAAATGTGGCTTTTATATATACTAGTTGGTCTGCTTAAACAATATATAGTTATTTTCTAATGACTGATGTAGTTCTAAAATATGTTCTCATCCTTTATCAGTTTTTGTGATATAAAATTAATGTTTGATTCACTTAAATGGAAATAAATAGACCTGTACGCATGCAATAATCTGATGGCTGACCTGAGGCTGTTCAGTTACTTACTGCAATTGTCCATACTGTCTCTCCAGTTTTCAAGGATTAAACCCATCGAACTGCATGTTCGTGCATATGATCCCAGAGCAGAACAAATATAAGGGAAGGTCTCTTCATAATTACAGGCTTGGTAGACGCATCTCTGAAACCCAACAAATGGGAACTATTCTGTTACTGGGGAGCAGACATTTGGAAGTGCTAAACATGCTGAACTACTGAGGTAACTCAAGCAAAACACGTATTATTGCATAACTAAAACTGATGAAAATGATCAGGTTAATTGTCTGATTGATATGAAGAAAATATGCTCAGTGCCTAGAAGACACTTTTGTATATTCACTGCTTTTCAATTTTAATTCTCAAAATGTTGGCAATGTAATGAGCTCAATTACACACCAGGGAAAAACAATACTTTACAGAGTTAGTTTTTGACATGGAAAATTGCAGCATAAGCAAAAATATTTTCTTATTCTTAGAATCATAGAGTATCCCAAGCGAGAAGGAATCACAGGGATCATGGAGTCCAACTCCTGGCTCCACACAGGACCACCCAAAAATCAAACAATATGTCTGAGAGTGTTGTCCATATAATTTTAGGGATGAGATTGGCAGTCTATTGTCAAACAGACTTCTAGTGTAGTGGAGACAAAAACATGCTTGTTTCCTAGCCTCTATGCATTGCTGATCCCAATGAGTGGCATATTATATATAAGCACAGTCTGGTCCATATTTGGATGCCCTCTGTACTCCATGTATAATAATTCCTACCTTGTAGAAAGGAATGGGGTTCACCACAGTATGGCACTTCTCGAACACTGTACCTTTCTTTGTAAGAATGGAGCAATGAGTCTCAGCAGATATTTCTAAGAAAAACAAAGCCACGGACATTAAACACCAGTGAAAGTTAGGAAAAAGAAAAGAGTAGGAGATTTTGCCCTGCCAGTTACTGAATTAGAGGCTTGGAAGGGATCTCAAAGGCTCATCTAGTCAATAACCCTGCCAAGAAACACCAGGAATGCTTACATTAGTGTTGACTAACATTTGACTAACCTAATGCTGAAGACATCCAGTAATTCAGATTTCTTAACATCCCAGGCAATCTGTTCAAATGCTTTGTTATCACAGAATCATTTAAGTTGGAAAAGACCTTCAAGATTATCAAATTCAACAAATTATTATGAGTTCATGATTAGAAAATTTATCTAATAGAAAAACTGAATATATAGCAGATTGTGTCTTATCTTTTCTACCAGTGATGCAGAAGGTACTATTATTTTCTTTTTAGCAGGTTTGAAAACTACTAAATCTCCATTCATTTTTCTCCTTGTTAAATTCTCCTTTTAGTGTATTTGTCCCCTTTTATCCTTGGTCCCACATTCTAGACCACAGATTATTCTTGCTGGCCTTCTCTGGACTCCCTTCCTATAGCTGGTTCTGCTTTTCTCAAACCATAGTTTTATTTTCTAACAGCAAAAGTAGGCATGCTACTCTAGCTGAGCTGTTGGCAATGATGGATTGAACAAAAGGACAACTTCATATGTCTTGCAAGACTATAGTTTAGCTCAAGCAGCTCAGTTGGGTACCTTTTAATACCAACAGCTGTAGAGACTTGAGAAGGTAAAGCCTGGATTTCAGATACTGTACTGCTGAACAACAGTCTAAGACATTCACAGATGTTACAATTTCGCTGGAAATATCAACAAAAACTCTCATGCATTATCTCAATCCCAGATCTCTAGAATGAGATCTAGTGAGTTTTCACTAGATGTATATTCCACAAATCAGAAATGTCTTCTTGGTGACAGAATTTGTGATGTTCAATTGTCTCAGCCTATGCTTCTCTCAAATCCTCTCTGGGTTTATGGAAGTGGCAGACAAAGCTAGCTGGAGAGATCAGTTACAACTGGATCATCTACTTACTGTTCAGTTGACTCAAAGCACAAGGGTCAGTCTCTCTCTCTAAAGCAGGATTGCAATTTCCTGCCCTCCAGGAATCTACAAACAGCGAAGCTGTTCCTTCAGTGATATCCATGCTAGTCATGAAGTCATCTGTAGTGTCTCCATTGTAATTGCCACACAAACCTAGTAACATCAGAAATGCAAGGGATGAGTGAACACCAAAAACTGTACACACAATGGTCTATGTTTCATTCTTCTACAACAGTGAAAAATTTTGTCAGAAGTTCTAGATGCATGTCACTGAATATTTTAGGTCAAGTAGCCAGAGAATCTTGATTACGTATGCATTCAGTCACTAAGCCTCTCTCTAACTTCTCAGGTTAACATTATCTACTTCTACTCAATGACACCAAATCACACAAAAAGTTTTGTCTTGTTTTTGGAAAAAAACATTTTCAGTGGTTTTAAACTAGAAAAAAGAGAAAGGTCATGAAATACTTTTGCATGTTTTCTTATGTATATAAAATCTTTAATGACAAGAATATACATTTAGACTTTTTTTTTTTTAACATTCAAAGCCTCTCTAATTCCCCTCAGAAAACTAGAACACAGGTTGTGCCTTTGCAGTTAATGTTGCTGAACAATAAACACAGACTGCATCTAGTCGTTTTACTGGCCCTTCTCTGGACCTGCTCTCCAACAGGTCTGTGCCTCTTTTGTGCTGGGGGCCCCAGACCTAGATGTAGTACTTCAGGTGCGGTCTCAAGAGAGCAGAGTAGATGGGGAGAATCACTTCCCTCACCCTGCTGGCCATGCTGCTTTTGATGCAGCTCAGGATATGGTTGGCTTTCTGGGCTGCAAGTGCACCTTGCCAGCTCGTGTTGAGCTTCTCATCCACCAGTACCCCAACATCCTCTGCAGGGCTGCTCTCAATCCATTTGTCACCCAGTATGTACCGATATTTGAGACTGACCTGACCCTGGTGCAGGACCTTGAACTTGGCCTTGTCGAACTTCATGAAGTTCACATAGGCCCACTTCTCAAGAACAGTATTATATTACACATGAAAAATGTCTCCCATCAAACTCCATTGATTATTTTTAAAGTTGTCAGGGAAAAATAAATTCTTAGCATATCTATTTCCTAATGCAGCTTTTTTTTTTTTTTTTTTTTAATCCAGAGAAGAATGTTTATTCCTTAAAGGCTGAATACTGAGCTTTCAAAATTACACTCTGTACATTCTCTCCTTCACAGGGGGGACTCAATTTCTTACCCAGGGTTCTGCCTTTGAACTGTGATCCAACTTTCACATAGGCCTGGAACACAGGTGATGTTTGAACTAGAACTTCCAGATCAAACACTGTATGTATTTGAATGAACATCGAGGACTGTTTGAAAATAGTGATATCTCCTAAAAGGATAAGAATATTTTTAAATGGAGATTTTGAAGCATAGGAATACTGCTACAGTAATGATTTTAATGCATACATACATGTACCAGCATTCTGTCTATACATCTTTTCCTTCCACATGTAACTTTCCACAGAGGGACAGGTGCACAGAGAAAGATTTTAACCTTCCTCTAAAACCACTGCTATTGGCAATTGCTAGAGGAAGAAAGCTGGGTTGTGTGTTGTAAAACAGATATTTAATACAATTCAGATTTTACTTATATTCCCTTTTCTTTACCTGATCTGTAAGGTAGCCGTTTAAGTTCATCATCATCAGTAAGGAGTTCATTCTGAGAAATCACAATTTTGTCCTGTATGAAAAGGACATGGAATCAGAAGCAAATAGTTGTGCTGATGGTATTTATATTTTTATCAGTTTTAGCAACTGTATTGTCAAGGACCTACATAACAGGAAGAGATTCAGAATAGGAAGAAATTCAAGCTTTTTCTCATGTTATTCTATACTGCTTTCAGTTTTCACTTTGAAAATACTGTAGTTTTCTTCACAGCAACTCTAATTCCGTAAATTGATTTGGCAACACAGATCTTTAATGTGTATGCATGCACTGGAACTTACGTATAATATCTATTTCCCATAATTTTTCAGGTCAGGTTACTAGCAATGACTTTACATATTTATTTTACTATCCTGATTACTGAAGAGCTGGATAGAACCTGTGGAGGGATTGCTTACCTTCGTAGACAGGTAAATTATAGCACTAAGTGATGTTTCAGAATGAGAATAACCAGACTTTTCATACACAGCCATTAGGGTTCCATTGTTTGGAAGGCTTGAACTCTGAAGGAAAATAAAGAAAAGGTAAGTCTGTCAGAGTAGAAATTATTTGTGAAACAAATGCATATCATAGAAACACCTCAGCTTGTGTTCCAAGAAGATACTGAAGATAGACTAAAAATATATTAATTTGATTTTGTGTGTTTCTAGATTTCAGGAAATTACCTTCATAAGAATATAAGTGCAAACTCCATGGAACCTGTATGATCTAGAATCAAATGTGGTAACAAAGGAGCCTCCTTCCAGTGAACACCTTCCAGGGCAGGGCAAGTCTTTGCAATTCCATTGGCCCATTGTACATTTACTGAGGAAAAAAAGAAATTTGGTGTAAGGTTACTCTCATACTAGGTCACTGTTTATCAGCAAAGAGAATTTGATTATCTGTTCCGGAGGTTTTGCTATAACTGATCAACATGATAGATCAGTTGTATACACTATCTAACATACGTATATAAACTGAATTTTTATTTCCGCTATTCTGAAAATTTTCTTCACCTTCATTCTAAAATCTCAGCTACTTGCTAGTGGTGGTAGATATAATTTATATCACTTTTCCCTTCATACTTTCCGTGCTTTGATTTTCTGTGTGTAAGTATATAAGCTGAAGTTGTTTATCTGAATTTAAAGCTGCTGAGCACTGGTATGGACTGCTATACAATTTGCTGAATGGATTACCCATGAAAAGCGTACTTACTGTTTTAGTTCTGAGGCCGCTTTCCAATATTTATCCTCTACTTTATTTATCCGAATGATGACAGCAAGAGAAGTAACACAACAAAAACATCATTCTGCATGTAATATAATTTTCAAATTTAAGAAATATTGTCTTTAATTATTTTTCTGTTGCAGAACCAAAATACAGTTTTAAGGACAGATTTGGTGATTAAAACTGCTGAGATAGCCAGAAAGAAATATATTTTTGATGTTTGTTTTGTACTAACTAATTTTACCTCCACTTTCATAGGAGGTAATGTTATTGTTTGTATGGCCTCCTTCAAGCATTTATATTTCTACAGATGAATCATGAAATAAGACGTGTACATCTTAAATTAAAAATGTGTAGTTTGTGACACTCAAAGAAGGTGACCTCAGAGATGATTTCACGCATTTGCAGCTGTCTTCAGAAGAGTTAGGATACATTTTTCAGTCACTTGGAACCCGTTGCTACTCACCACGTCCTACACGCTGCTTTCATTGTCTCACCAGGAGCGTATGTTTCCCCATTCAGCATACATGGGCACTGATTAAGGTGAACACATGTTCGATTCTTTGAGATGTCATCAAGAACAGTTCCTGCCAAAGAAGGCAAACAACAGAAATACTTTTCTGTAGCTTTACTTAACACTAAAGCTATTATAATTTGCATGTCTTCCAAAATCAGCTTGCAAATGCTATTCTTGCACAGCCACTGCCTATAGAGATACAAGGTGCAGGAAATTTTCCCTTAACTAAAATAAAACTGACTCTTTACAAGTGATAATGGAGTTTGGCTAATTTGTTACATAAAAGTGCAGATAATTGTCTTCATTTGAACTTAGCCTGAAGTAACACTAAGGTTGAAGTTTATTTTTTCCAAATTTCCTCTGTGATGCTCTAACTAGGTTGGGAATTTTGAGATGGACAAATTCTGGTTCCTAAGTCTAGTTTTAAATGTGTATCTCAGAACATGTTACTTTTCACTACTATAAACTGATGATAACAATGATGTAAATACCCATATCACAATAACCTTGGAGAATATTTCAGTTCCGGAAATTCAGTTCTGGTTTCAGCTTCAGGAAATAATGAACATGATAGTCATAATTACAGTTTTTCTATGCTTGTTCATCTTGGACTACTTTAAAGGGGCTTTATAAAATGCCTGTAATCTTGCAGAATTTCTCTGAGGTACTCTGCCTCTTGCTGGTACTCTGAAAGGCTAGATACCTGTTTAGGAGAAGAAATGAACTATATATTACTCAATTTACATTATACTACAGAAATATAAAAAGGCAGCATATAATTATCCCATCGCATACTATGGTCATCTGAGGAAAGTGCTTTTATGACTATGTTCTAGCAAATAGTGACCAAGGATCTTTAATGACCATGACTACTCAAGACTCCAGTTAAATCATGTTCTCTCAGAAATGGCAGTTCTAGCAGTACAATGCCAGTTTACTGTTTAAGAAGTCTATTCCATTTGACTATAGATATATGCCAAAAATATTTGCATGGGTCTTTTAGGTCTTTTATTACGAATACGGAAATGATACCTTCTGGACAAAAGCAGCCATAGGTACAGTGACTGGAACAGCTGTATTCTGGGTTGGAACAGGTTTTAATACACGGAGAACCACATTCTTCATAGATCTGGTTAGCAGAACATTTTCCCACAGCTGCAACAACCAACAGTGTAAGTATTAAGGCTTCTAAAGTATAAATATAGAAGAATCTCTCATCTGCCACAGAGGATGGAGAAGACCTTGTGATTACTGGCATTAATGTTCTGTTACCCCACCTAAGTACTCAGTTCATCATCGGAATATTCATCACCATCATCATCATTCTAGCCTTTATTAATTTCTCATGGCAGACTTATTAGAAAATCCTTTCAGAAGCCTGAAAAAGTTTCAGAAGTAGAAGCTTGAAGAATAGCAAGCAGGTAAATTAAATGTTCACAGAATCACAAAATATCCCAAGCTGGAAGGGACCTACACGATCATTGATTCCAATTCCTGGCTCCAATACACAGGACTACCTAAAAATTAAACCATATGCCTGAGAGCATTGTCCAAACGCTCCTTGAACTTCTGTGGTATTTAAAGGACTTAAAGAATACAATACTTTATCTTCTGTATAGTTTCTGCTTCTCAGACATTATCTGCTTTTCAGAATTCAACTATCTAGCAATAATACTAGGATATGGAACTTAAAATACATGTTTTATTATGTACTAAATTCAAGCAGAGATTTTTCACCATCTGAAAGAGGAAAGTAAGTGAGGTAGGGAAAGGGGGTGTTAGAGACAAGGTTGACAAAGAAACAATTAAAACTAAAAAGTTCATTAACTTTGTATGTTTGGAATTCATTAGCAAATTTGAAGATTCTCAGCTTCGCTTTTGGGAAAACAAAAAAAGGGGGTCACAGTCACTACCTGGCACTTCCCTGCCCCTTTTTTTTTCCTTCCTTTTTTAGCTTTGCATTTTATCACTTTACTACCAGTCTTTGTAATGGTCTACTTATGGTTATATGAAAACTGTTATGACTTTGACAAGACTGTGATATTATTTTACTGTGATTACTAAGAATTATTGTACAGTTCTGCAAATTTATATAGTGCCTTACTAATATTTATCAATGTCTACAAAATGCCCTGAAGAATTTGTAATTCTGAAGGTTTAAAACCTATTGCAGACCAAAGAAAAAATAAAATGGGTTACCAACGTATATAAGATGGATAATGTTGGAGAGGAGGAGAAGAAAAATTATTTCAGAAAGAAGGGCATATTAAAGATTTGGGGATAATAATGGAAATGAGTAGGGAAAGTTTTCAGTAAGTAAGAGGAAAGAATGAAAAAAATCTCATTGTTAAATAGAAAACAAAAAATGAAGAGCCATGCCAGCACATATGAAGATCAAGAAGAAAACGGAAGAAAACAGTATGGGAGATGCAGGTAGGGCAAAATGATGCAAGGCCTTGAAAGTAAAAATGGGCTTTCACTATTCTTATGCTAAAATCATAATGGTAGCCAATCTCAAAGATTTTCTCAAAATAATTGATATTTTCAAGGGGTAAAGAGAAGTATGTTCCGATCAAAGCAATTTATTTTTACCAATTTGCTACTCTTGGATATAAATACATATGAAGGATAAATACAAATATGATTAAATAATGTGTTCTTGAAGGACAATATGACGTTAAGCTTGGTCATTTTGAAAGTTCCTCTATTGGCATGAGCTGCATCTCAGGCAGTTTAGTATGTGAATTAGTTTAGAATAATAACATCAGTTTCACTTACTTTTGACTCTTTTGTGATCATAATGATCTTTTATAAAACAATGAATCCTGCTCCATAATACTGACTATAGATTTAAGTTTCAGGTAGATCTTGTAAAAAGTGAATCAGAACTTTGATAACAAACAGGCATTTGAAAAAAACAAAAGTGTGTCCAGTCATGTGCAGCTTGGAGAATAATGGAAGATTTGGTTTCTATTTGCTTCCCATCAGTAATTGTAATTAAGAAGGCTGAACACCTGAAAATGGGCTACTGAAAAGCTGTGAATAAAAGGGCTATAGCAATTGCTAGAGAAAAAGTTCAAATGCTTCAGGGCCTATTTAAAAGTTGTCTCTTTTCACTGGCTAATTTACCAAGTAGGATAATGAAAGCACTATACTGAGAGAGAATAGCCTCCTGTCAGAAATTCAACTGTTTTCACATGGTGGATATTTCCCTCCTTTATGACATTGATCTACATCTAGGAGCTACTTTTCACGCTTCCTCTTTCTCCTTTGATATTTCCATGCTTTCCTTCTCAATGCCCTACCAAATACCACTTTCGTTTTTTTTAAGGAAATATTTTCTGCTTGATTTATTACAGAAGAGACTCTTCTATTAGTCGATTTTAAATTCCAGTTAAGAATCATTCTCCCTATATGTAATACATAGCAAGGTTAAGTACAATCCATATGAATATGCATAAGAACTTCTTTACAGTGAGGGTCACAGAGCACTGGAACAGGCTGCCCAGAGAGGCTGGGGAGTCTGCTTCTCTGGAGATGTTCAAGGCCCACCTGGATGCTTTCCTGCTCAACCTACTGTAGGAAACCTGCTTTTAGAAGGGGTTGGACTTGATGATTTCCAGAGGTCCCTTCCAACCTTTACAATTCTGCGATTCTGTGAATAAAATATCTGCACTTACAGCAGAAGTTTTCAGTCCTCCAGTTGAGCACCACTTGATGGGACATAGCACATTGCCTTGAATACTCTGACAGCGTAGAGCAAGTACAATTCTTTTGTCCCGGCTCACTGCAGTCCTGCATATCAAGCTGACAACGAATGACAAACCCATCTTTTGGCACGCTGCAAGTTGGTGACACCAGGTTAAGTAGCTGAGAGCAGATCATGGCCTAAATAAAAAAGAGAAAAAAAATGTTCCTAGTAGTATTTTTCCCATCTGAAAACCACAATAGGAAATCACTGCTAGCTATGATTTTGCTGTTGCCTTTTTTGCCTTTTTTTTCCCCCTACAGTTTTGTAATATGCATTTGGCTTAAAATGCATTACAAGTTCACAAATGAAAGGGAATATAAATGTGCTGTATAATAGAAAAATCTTGATATGTTGAATTAGTTCCACTTCCCATTAAGTTGAAAAGTAGTCATTATTTAATACCATCAATCTCCCTATGAATGGCTGAGAACATTGCAGTATGTTGTCTCATGGTGATTCAGTAGGGAGAGGAATGTGTTCCAGGACAAACATCAATATGCGGAGATATCAACATGCATTCTCCATTATGCATGCAATTGTTAACTCTGTATTGCCTCTGATGTCGCCTACTGAAGTTTAACATGTCAAAGAGAAACACCATAAAAAGGTTAAACCTCTCATCATTTCAACAGAAATTATTCAACAGATCAAAGTAATTTTCTCATTGTGAATACAAGTCATAGTGGTAAAGCTGTTCTTCACAGGGCTCAGGACACAGTCTGGTCCTTGCAGGACCCACAGAAACTCCTGTTCTCTGTGGAAATGATGATTTGAATTTCCTTGGTCAAACAACTTAAGAAGATCATCGTACTAAATATGACTCGGTTCTTGTATCTGCAAATTCTAAGAAACGTAAGCCCTTTGTTCTTTGCTGCTACCAAGCGCCCTTGGTCAAACCATATTTATATGGATGCATCATGTTTCAGGTATGCTGATTTTCTTCTCATCTAGGACTGGAAGTGATACAGTTGATAGTGGTTGACCCTGTTGTGAATGGTGTTACCTGGCAATATGTTTAAAGTACTATTGAATGTCTTCAAGTCTGTACAGCTTATAATGTCAGGTTATTAGTTGTTCAGTACGAAGTTCATTAAAGCTTCACTGAGTTCCATGAATTTCCTCTGACGACTTGCATCGATTTTCAGAAGGCTGTGAGCTGAATGCTGGTAGATTTATATGAGTGATATAAATCCAGCTTCAGTAATGCCCCTGGGCCTTTTTTGAAATTTATTTTGATGCAAAGAACTCCTTTCCTTTACTGTATCATGCTATACAACTTCTAACTTTATCCATTTTCATGAAAGTGGGTTTTATGAAACTGTTGCCTCTCTATTGGTAGTATCTAATTTGTCTTTCCATCCCTGTTGAAAATCTTGCTAAGAAAATCCAAGATCTTTCTTACGTATTTTTTGTGAGGAATGGTAGGGATTGGTATCTCCTCAGACAGGCAGATCTCTGATGGATCATCCATTTTTTGTAATGCAGCAAATTTGTATGCATCCAGCAATTTACCTGTAAATTGAAGGGTTATAATTTGTCAGAAGAAAGCCATGTGGATTTGTTTATTTGTTGTTGTGATGTAGTAAATCCAGATTATACTCTTTGGCTGTAAAAGGTTTTAATAAGTCTAATTTCTGATAACAACTAGCTCTTTTGCTCTTTACCTGCAATCTATTCAGTAAAGCACATTTTTACCACCTTGATCATCTCTCTGGGCTATTACCTAATTTAGCACATCTACTACCTTACAAGACAGCAGCTGCTACTGTTTTTCTGGCAATTATGCAATCTTTTGCCAGCTACTAATTCATGCCTCCTTACCCCATCCACTATTCTAATAACCCCCTAGATGTGGGGTTAAACTCATTATGACCTGAAGAATATCGTAGCTTTCTCAGAACTCTTTCCTGCATACAGAACACTGTACTGAACTCGGCAATATTAATTTAGTTTACTGTGCAATTTAGTGTCTCCAAACTAACACTGTAGGTCATTAGCAGTGTGCTACTGAAGCAAATCTTTTGATCATCCCTTTAGTGTTTAGTGTAATTTGGTTTGCACTGTGGAGTAGCCTCAGCATACAGAGTTGCTTTCAGATGAAAAATTAGAGGATGTGCTCCAGAACCATGGGTAATGAGCTCCAACCGCAAATGGACATGAGTACAACAGACCAGATTACAGCGAGCCTGAAGCAAACCCCCTGAACCACAGATGGAGTGGATGTTAAATCCCTAGCACCAACTAGTTTGTTCTAAAGATCCACACTTATTGAGACACACTATTTGTTAATATCCTTGTCCACTGTTATTTTTATTCCAGCCTCATTCTTGCTTCTAACTAATGTAATCATGTCACCCGCTTATTGTACCTTGCTACAAACCTAGACTGCCCTGAAGGTTAGGTGAGACAAAGTGTGATTCTTACTACCTGTTCCTAAAAGAGACTCCTTACCACTTGTCTGAGGAACCTGTAATATTATCACCATAACAAGTAATAGTGCATTGCATAACTGTATGACAGATAGGTTTGTTGTTGACCTACGAGAGTGCTTTACTCAATCCTAAAACTGAGTGAGCAGTCAGAGTAATGTAAGTACAGCATTAAATGTCTATCTTGACTCAAATTAATTAGATCTCCTTCCATCTGACCTGCCCTTAGATCTTACCTTCACTCACAAAGTCATTTAGTTCATAACCATCATAATTTCCACACATTCCACAGGTTTTTCCCATATACTTTTTTTCAGTCAAAACCTAAAATAAAATAAAACAAAACATTTATCAGAATTGCACTAATTAAAATAATCTGCACAGCGTTATCTTTCTGAAACAAATGCAGTTCAAGAATCCAATTAAAAGGAGTTCCTTCCCATTAATTTCAATGACTTGACTGAAGGGAGAATTTTGGAAGCAGTAACTTAATTTCCTGATCAGCACATAGTACCTGCTGTGTTTTATTTATTTATTTACTTATTAATTTAATAAAAGATATGATTCGTAGACATTTGCAGGAAACTGAGGGTAGGATAATATTGTAAGGAGCTGAAAAGAAAAAGAAAAGTTTCCTTTTGTAAGTTTGTTGACAGAGCACGAATTCCAGGTTTGTTCTCTTAAGAAATTGAAGGTTACAGTAAGAAAATCTGTTTTCAGAGGAAAGTTATTCAGTTATTCTTGCTTCACTGTCCAGAGTACAAAATATTGCTACTGATTACAATCAAAAAATTATTCTGAAAATTTTATATCAGAGTAAACAATCTGACTGTATGTAGAATATGGTATATACCTGTCACAGAAGTATTTCCTGTTGTATGTGTGACAGCAGTGGTGGTAAATCTCCCAGACATTTATTACACATTAACCTGTTTTAGCAAATTTACCAATTCAAAATTGTCTTTTGTGGCATTTGTATCACAGCTCAGGCAGAGAAAACTTACTCTCTTCTCTAAAATATATCAGGCATTTGGGGGCAAAATATGAAAAGATTCAGAAAAAAAGACAAATACAAAGGAGCTCTTACGAGCATTATATGTTTGTAAACAAAAGATGTCCAGGGGAAGCATGCTGCAAATAACATAACTATGGCATACACTATTAAATTCTACAGAACTGTAAATTACTTCAACTTCCCTTTAGCAAAGTATTTAAGCTATTGGAATAGACTGATGAATGCACAGAATTCAAAGAAATGTCCACAGATCTCAACACTGGTGGCTTTAGTTGCCTACCAATGCTGGAAGTGAAAGGAACATGTAGGCATAAAAAGCAAAGTTGCTTATTTCAAGGTTAATAGATTAAACAGGAAAAGAATACCCAAAAAATGAACACAGGCAAAAAGCACCTATTAAATCTAAAGAGAGCTTGTCATTCCAGTAAGTCCATGAGATTTTTCCATTCTGCTTTACAAAAACATTTTACTAACCATGAGATAGTCCTCGTTGTTCCACATGACAACTAGCTCCATCTCCATCAGCTTGGCCACGAGGCGGATGCTGCGGCCGTAAGGGGCTATTTGAATTCCGTTGCTAGCATAAGGCAACTTAATGACACTGTAACAAGGGAGAAGAGAAACCAGTTCTCTCATACCTCTGGTGTTGGATGTCTCTTTTTAGACATAATACACATTGTAATCCCAGTATTTGTAGCAACAAAAATAGTTTTTGTCCTTTGTAACCGTAACATTTCAAGTCTGCAAACTAACAAGGTTAAAGAAAACCATAATGGGAATACTGTAGCAGAATTAGGTTTTCAGCCTTGCAGCTGAATTCTAACATTACAAAGCAACAACATTAAAGAACAAACTTATTTTGCTAAGTACTTGGTAAATATCTGATGCAATCACAGAACCGTTGGTTGTATGGGTCCTTGTATGGTTACCCAAGCCAACTTCCCACCTGAAGCAGGACTGTCACTGACATTAGGTTTAGGTTGGATATTAGGAAGAACTTCTTTACTGAAAGGGTTGTTAGGCATTGGAATGGGCTGCCCAGGGAAGTGGTTGAGTCACCATCCCTGGAGGTCTTTAAGAGACGTTTAGATGTTGAACTCAGTGATATGGTTTAGTGAAGGACTTGTTAGTGTTAGGTCAGAGGTTGGACTAGGTGATCTTGGAGGTCTCTTCCAACCTAGATGATTCTGTGATTAGCTAATGTCAGTCGTGTTCAGTTGTTGTGAACGCAAGACAACAACTTAAAATGCAGATCACTGGGTTAGACCTAGAGATTTCTATATTTCTCCTGGAAAATAAATAGAGGACATTCTTTTAAATACAGTTTGCTAAAATTAAGATACAGCTGCAAGTCATCTTTTTGTGCTGATGGTTATTGTATTTAACCAGGTGAGTATAACAAAATACAGACAACCCATAGGCAGCTATTTCCCATATCTGCATGTACCTACATAACAAAAAAAATCAATGCTGCCTATCTGATAAAAGTGCTGAAAACTTCCCTGGATGAGTGTTCTTGTCTGGGAACAATTTGTCTAGAAGAATGAGCGAGGTGGAACCAAGGGTTCCCATCAATTCAATTCCTCAGTAAAACA
The DNA here is from genome assembly GCF_040182565.1 of Anser cygnoides. Lineage (NCBI taxonomy): Eukaryota > Metazoa > Chordata > Aves > Anseriformes > Anatidae > Anser > Anser cygnoides. Next base: position 19,680,628 of record NC_089877.1, on the reverse strand, counting down.
GCTGTTTTGTAACCCTTGGATAACATAAACAGTCAGTGGTCTCATACACAAGAACTTCTTTGTAAGCCCAACATACTTTTCAGTTTGTTGAAACAAACATTTGTCAGTTTCTCTTGTACCCTAGATATGTGTTACCCTTTAGCACAGAGGGCTCAGAGTTACCCAAGTCTCAAATCAAATAACCTCTACGCATAACACAGGAATTAAAATATTTCAGTACCTACTAAAGCATATAAACTGTTTCAGCTGTGCTTAAAGCAGAGACTTAAGCTCTTGTAAACAGACTAGTATTAGTGAGAAGACCACAGTTTCAATGTGAGAACTGTTTTGGTTAGTTTATCCCTTCGCCTATACAAATGTACTCTAAGTTTGATTCAAATAGCTGCAAATGAAATACTTTAGATTCTAGAGAACGTGAACGCTTGATAGGAAGAAATGGGAGTAATCTGTGTTAACTTCTATAATTTCATTGATTTCTGATAGGCTTCTGTACTGAAAGTGCTATATAGCTCCTTGCCTTTTTTAAACCCTACTTCCCCTTTCATCTCAGTATCTTACCCAACACTTCTGACAGAAATGCTGTCTTTCTCAACAATGATGACAGAAGGTCCCAGCTCAATAATGATCCTCGCAATCTTTTTGTCCAGCCCACGGCGGAACTGAACGTTGAAGTCTGGGCTGGATTCATCACATACAGTTGCGAAGATATAGTTGCAGGTCCCAGTGAAGTCATACTGGTATTTATCAAAGGTTGAAAAGTGCCCTCCACCCCACGTAGAACAGGAATCCTTGCTCATAACTATAAACGAGAAAGACAGATTCAGGTCTCCTTACAGTATATTTATTCATTCTGGTTGCCATTTCAAACATACTAGCAAGAAAATCTAGTAAGTTTCTACCCAGATTAATTATGTGAACAACATGCTAGTGACTTTTCTGTAACCTCAAAATTTTATTTCAACTCAGGAAGCAAAACAATTGTTGGAGTAAGAGCAATACCCTTTCATTGAATGTAAGCAAAACTCCCTGGCTTCCTTTTAGCTTGGGAGACACCATTCCATCTCCTTCTTGGGTGATATAAAGGTTTACTATCTTATTGCAGTCTGCTCAAACTGTTTGTAAAGGCAACAACTTGCTAATGGAGAGACATCTTAGCATCTCAGATACACCATTTACGGGGCTACCTATGGCTATCTAAGCATCATGAATCATTGTACAGTCAGATCATTAGATATCCAAAGACAGCATTCAAAGCTCCACTTTAAGTCCCCACTTTTTCTGCTCTCTTTTTGTGTGACGAAGTTCAAGCCAGCTTTGTAAATACATGGAATGTTTTAATCACTTTTCATTTTTAAGAAATAGTCACTATTTGTCTGAAGGGACAGCTTAAAGGAGGTTGAAATGAATCATAAAGGAGAGATACAATTCCAGCACTTGATGTGTTACAGACACTTCTATACCTACTTAAAGCACCTGAGCAGTCCCTCTGAAGCTGAAAGAACTACTGAAGTAAGTAAAATCATATCTTTTGTTATGTATTTCCAGACTTACATCATTGCTTTTCATTGTTTAATAATTTTGCTTATGTAGTTTTATTAAGCACAGGTATCTTAGATTATAACTTTGAAGCTGAAACTATCAGGTAAGTTTAGCAAAGTCTACCTGCAATTTATATTCACTGTTTCAAAGCTGAAACATATTTTTTAAAGAGTGATGTAATCTCTGCAGAATGCTACTATTTTTATTCAGGTCATGTTGAAAAAAAACTGTTTTCCAATGAGCTGTTACCTGCTGGCAAAAAGTACTCCTCTTCCACACTTCTGTGCTGTCCAGAACGTCTAACTGGAAAATAGGAATTGGCTAATTGTTATCGTTGATCCTTCATGTTCAAACCTAGCCAATTCAGAGCTGTGCTTAACTGATACTGACCAACAAACCCCAGCTTTCTCAGAGTGCAGCAGGGAATGATTATGTGGGGTTACACAATGGTCAGAGTGCAATAGGTGTTTGTTTCTATACATAAAGGAGTGCCTCCAGAATGCAGTTTATTTGTTTTTATTTAAATCTTATCAGAGAAAAGTAACAAATGGGAGTGTGAATAATTCAACAAAGCCTAAAATGAAATTATATATATTTGTCTTTTGAGTTCAGTTTTTATTATAGCGATATCTAGGGATTTTCTTTTAATTTGTGTATATCTGTGCCTTACTCTTCATCTTGCTTTATGAACTGACAGAAGACAGGTAATAGTTGCTGAATTCTTTTAATTGTTTTTCCCTTTAGCATGAACTAATGTAGATTTCCATACAGCTTTTCCATGCACAAGCTGAAATAGAATTCACATAGCACAAGCCACTCTTTGCTGCTTTGGCCTAAAAAAATGCCTCTCATAATAAGTTTGAATTTTATATCATTCTTTGTTGTTGTTGTTCTACACCTCTGCAGTTTCCCCAAACTAGATTAAGAATTTCATTGTCAACCACTGAAATGCAGGAACTTTAGGAGTACACAAAGTTGCTTTTTAACAGCATGTACTAGAAAAGCACCATATTTTAACATAAGACTTGAAGATCATAGATTACTAGGAAGAATGTCAGTAAACAGAATATGGTGGAAATATTGTTCAGAATATTAGAGCTGATACTCATATTTATTTCAGAAAGTGTGTTTTCAGAAGGGTTATATCCTTCTCTATCCTGTCTTAGCAGAACAGCACCTCATGTAAAATACAGTCTATCATCTCAGCAAGTTGATATGTATTTATTCTTTACAGAGTTGCTGAAAACTAAATGTTTAATGAATGAAATGTAAATTCAAAGGTTGGTGCCTCACATTTCTTCAGAACATATGAAGTGTTGCACTTGTTCTTCCCAAGGGTTGATGTAGATCAGTATTTTCTTTCCAGCAGTGATCTTTAAGAGACTGCCCAAGGGAACAGTACCATCAAGTCATTCACATATAGTTCCCTAGGTACTTTCTCAGTCTCCAATTACTTTCAATTTGGGGGATTTTCTGAGGCAACTGGAATTTGTCTGCATATTCCCTTTGGACTCTGGCTTCAAGTACTTGTTTCAGCCTCCTCTTTAACCCAAGTGAAACTTCTTTATAACTGAAAATACCACTGTTGTCAAAAGATACAATTTTAATTATAAATTAACATCTTAATTATATCAACTGTTGTAAAAGCAGTTCTGATAGCTAACTATTTTAGTAATTAGAATTATAATATACTACTTTACGCTTTGGCACAAATATATTACCATCTTTTGTAGTTTTTAGACTCAGAAGGACTAGCACAAATTTGCAGTAAGTAGGTGGCTGGAGTTAACTTTGCTTAGAGAAGATGATGCATGCATACAAACTTTCTTAGGAGTTAAGGGGGAATTTTTGTGAAATTAATCAGGACCCGTGGCAACAATAGCTGCAGTTGAATGTTGGAGTGGAGATCTGTCTGGATCAGTGGATACCCTGACACCCTGCTGGCTGCTGGCTATAGAAGTGAGGAAGAACAATTCCATATTCTGATCCTTCACTTGCGCATACATTTGTTGTAATCTGCAATCTTTAAAATAATCTCATAGACTTAAGTCTATATGTAGAATCAACTTTCTCACTTCCAGGATTTTGGAAATGATTCAAAAGAATCAATTTCCTAAATTCTTAGATAATATTAGACAGTGAACTGCAGTAAGGAAAATCAAACAGATCACAAAAACAAATTCAATAGCAAATTTCTAAATTTGGATTCCATCAGTTGAAAGTCACTATAACTGCTCATAACTACTTTATCCTTATGAATCAAACTCAGTGTGGTAGACCACAGCATTTTCCAATTAGTGTCAAACTTACCGTAGCCAGATGAAACATTTTACCACCTTTTTAATAGGCAAATACTTCATTTATAATTTATAAAATTAATACTTTAAAACAAATGCTCCTTGCGGCAAGGCAAGGACTTATTTTTAATATGTGTTTTGTACAATGTCTTTTGCAATACTGAACTGTAGTTGAATGCAGTTTTTACTCATAGTTGCAACATGAACATTGAGTAATAGGTCAGACACTTACTTCTTTGTAGAGTTTCTTTCTGTTTTTGGAGAAAATATTGGGGCCAATAATTTCCTTCAAAAGCTGTAAGGGGAAAAACAATATAGATAAATTGTCCTCTAAGCACAAGGAATTTTCTTTACATTTATTTTGCTTTATTTTTAAATATACAAGTCAAAGTAGGGGCAGCATATACGAATTGTGTCTTGACACACAAATCCCAATGGCAATTCTAGTGGAAAACCACATACTTCAGCTTGTAATAGAAAATTCTTCTGCAACTGATAAAATGTTAGCAAAGGCTGCCAGAAATCCTATGTAACATGGGATTTCCTGTACTTAAGCCTCAAATCCTGTGTTCCTTGTTAAAAATAACATGAGATAAATCTTTTTGCATGTTTTTGAATTCGTAGTCCACCATCTGGGCAGAAGCAGTGGAGGGAACAGCCAAAACTGGGAAAAATAAGGAAAAAACAATGTCCCATGTGTTCTTTACAAGTATCATGGGATTTGCAGCTGAAGAGTGAGAAACCCCCAGACCTAGTTGCTGCTTTAGCTGCTCTTGTTCAGGCAGAATGATGAAAGCTGTTACCTGCTCCCTTCCACATACCTCTTTACAGTCTGTCTAGTTATGAAAAGCCAAGGAATATTTAGCAAATGTGGAGTAGTGTATGATCCCTTTTCTGTCACATAACGAGACCTCCTGCATGTGCAGAACAGCAGTGTGTCCTTATACATACCCAAAGGTTCTCTCTACTAGCAGCTTGCTTTCTGCCAAGGAAGTAAGAAGAGTCTAAGATGTTGAAAAGGGCTCCTACAGCCCATCTATAAGCACCCCTCCCTGCATGGGTACACAGGTAGTGTATGCAAGGAGCCAGCTTTCATACAGTCAATAGCTGGATGGTAACAAAAAAAAAACCTGTAAGAAAAAGGACCCGGGCATGCTTCAGAAATGTGTTACTCATTGTTTAAAGTTTGTCAGGTCTGGTATTTCTTGGATGGTAGAAGCAAATATCCTGTAGAAAGCACATAATTATTCATTATATGTTTAGAACCTTTTGCAACGGAGAAAATATGACGGTATATTATGACAGAAAGCTTCTTTAATCACAGACACCAGGCCAGGTCCACACACATTTATACAGAACAGCTCTGCAGGGTTCTGTTGTTTCCGTAAGGAAACACTGAAGAGAATAAAAGCCTTTATGGAGCTCCTCAACTGTAACAGACTCTCTAGGCAATTTCACACTGCACTGTTGAATGTGAGGTAATATTTATCATATGGTATACAGCATGCTTCTTTCTCTGTCCTTACATGTTCCTAGTGAGCCATGCATTACAGTTAAGTACACCTCAAAGAAAAAGAGAATGAGTTTGCATGGCTGTTGAGCAAACTATCACATCATTAGTTGTTGTATATTTTGAACCCCTTAAGTCTGATATTTCCATTTTTTCTATTATTGTTCTACTGTTTCATTATAATCCAATCTATTATTGTTGGATTAACAGTTTTGCTATCACTGCAGTTTAATCCCAACCTACAGACACTACATTCAAGGGGTTTATGAGTGTGTAAAACCAGAGGATATTTGATTTACAAGAATTGGATGTGCCTACAGCATTATTTTAAGTGAAATTTAACTAAAGAGCTTGATGTAAAACAGTAAGTCTAAAACTTTATGGGCAAATATTTTGGATGAGAACAAGCATTGTATTGATTTACAAAGCTTATTTGTTAGCTGTTCAAGCATAAAATTTGTAAGTCTAACCATGCCAAACCGTTGCAAAATTTTACAAATACTCCAGGGTTGGTATTTAGATATAAAAAAAAAAAAAAAAGAGAGAGAGAGAGAGAATGTAATAATCATCCCAGATTACATGTAGGTGTGCAAGGTTTACATTAAAAATACCTAAGGCTATGACATCCACCTTAATATTTTGCTGAAAGAATGGCCAGTAAAACAAATACAGAGCCATGTGCTGACTACCTGCCTATCTGTCCACATCCTGTCGGATCAATTATTAAAATAATTACAGTACAGTAACTATTCTAAGCATTTATGTTCTTTTTCTCACACTTAACTCTGGGGAGATTAGTAAAATCATCCTGGCATTTTATTATTCATTCACAACCACGTGAAAAGGTGAATAGCATAGATGCAGAAAGCGCTATCGCCCCATGTAGAAGATGCACCTAGCAACTGTATCAGGATTTTCCATTGAAAAAGCTTTCCTGGTAGTAAATGACATTTCCAAACCACTGAAATGATCCTTACTGACATTTTACTATAAGTACTGTATTGTCCTTTGAGAAAGGGGATGATTTTCAGTTGACATTAAATACTTCATTTTGAGTTAGTTCAACAGAACTTTAAACAGACCTTCAATTTTCCTAGGCAAAGGAAGTTTTAATTTCAATTGCTACTTTCTTCTAGTTGGCTGGACTTCCTTGAGACTTCAGTCTGGCAGAGCACAGTTTCTGTGCAGGCAGCCTGCCTCTTTCTTTATAGGAATATAATCCAGACAGGGAACCTGACCTACTGTGAAGAAATAAGACATTTTGATCCTATCCAACAGTTAATATCAGACATCCCTACAGGAAAATAGAATTTGATGTTGTAATAACTTAAATCAAAGTATTTTATATCAGCTAAATGTATGAAAACACAACATTTTGATTTGATGAAAAACATTCAAATAAAACCTTTTTTGTATCTCAAAACAGAAACAATTGGGGAAGTCCGTTGTTTAAAGGATTCCATTTTTATTATCTCCTTGACCATAAAATAAATAAATAAATAAAATGTTGAAATATCAGAAATTCTGGAAAAGAAGTGAAGAGGTTTAAAATAAATTATATAAATCTAAAATGAAATTTAACAGCAAGAGCAGTGTTAAAGTCATAGCTGTATTACCAATAATCAGCCGCATGTGTTCATGATTATTTCTCTTCAATATGAAATTGTCTCTTGCAATGCACAGTGGCTGAGTAGCATAAATTAAGGTAACTTTCTGGTTACATACTTAGTACATAAAAATACCTTGACTGTACATAAACATCTATTAAGGATCCATGCACAGTTTCAACTATTGAAATAGTTAAAATGATGAAGTCACAATGTAATCAATGATTTAGCATCTATTTAAACAAAAACTAAAACTAACAGCTTTAATCTGGTTTTAAATGTCTTCTCTTTTTTTTTTTTAATTAGTCTAATGCATGTTTATTGCTTTTTTGAGTTATCAAGGGAAAGATGAAGTAGGTTTTCTGTCTTCCATGAGACTTCACATCAGAAATACATGCTCTTACAATGAATTTTTACATTTCTAGTTAGACTCCTGATGCAGAATTTGGATCCATGAAGAGAAGAACTGGAAATCTTGCTTTAATTTAACTCATGCTAAAGACACAGGACTTGGATCTATAGTTGGAAACAATGACCATCCTGCCTGCTTGCAAATTTTAGAACATAAAAATCAATCTCTTATGGTCCATATATGCCTCCAAAAACTGGTCAGATTTCAGAGCTTACTTAACAGAATTAAATCTATTTGTTTTCACAGTCTGAAACATAGCATGCTATTTCACGTCCTAAGAATGTTGATAGTTCCCAAAGTAAAAAAACTGCTTTGCTACTCTACATCCTGTTTCTAGATTTTTATGTTTAAATTCAACTGAAGTTCCATCCTAGACAACACAATCCTTTATAAGGTGAGGCCCTATTTATAATTGCTAACTTTATAAAGAAAGCTTGGGGTTGAGTAGGGGTTTATAGTAATCTTCCAGCCAATTGTGAAGATTAATGCTTATAGTAATACATCTACTCACTTAATACATGAAATCATGTACATTAAAAACCTGCAGGCACTGGCATTTGGGGCTAGTACCCAGAGTTCAGGTGCTTGACTTGGTCTTGGTTACAATGGTGCTAATAAAGTGAATGGAGTTAAACTTGATTTATAACAATATGACTGAGATCAGAAATTGGCTCTGAGAGTTTACAAAAGGGCTCAGTTGCTTTTTTTTTTTTTTATCTAGTGCTGCAGTGATTTAAGAGTAATACATGCCCTCAAGCAATTAGAACTATATGGTCCATTAAATGTAGTAAAAACAATACGGAAGAAATAAATTTAACTTTGTTCAAAGTAAAGTAAGTGAAGAATGCTTTTTAGCAGCTTGCAACATGTTCTTGAAATTAGCACTGTAACAACTGATAATTACAGAGAACTTAGAGGAGAGATAGAAAACCAACAACATTATCTTAGACAATGCCAAACCATGGGCAAAGGCGGCTCGCTCTCAAAGAATCCATTGAAAACACTATAGGAAGAGGAATGAGTAAGGCAGAGTAGCCACAGACTCAGTGAACTTACTTGTCAAGTCTTTGTACAAAATTACATGGTCATCTGATACTCAGATGTGTTGGATCAAAAAAAGAGTCCTTTAAAAGACTGAAGAATTATATTGAATAATATATGAAGGGATACTTAGAGTCATTTAAAAATCTAATACATGGAATGATTTGCCTATTTTCCAACTATTTCAAGTCATGCCATCACATAGCTCGTACTTAAAACTTCTTGCAGTTTGCATAACAAAGGAAAAAGATCTTGATAATTCTATACAGTCTCTTCTGTACAGCTTCCCCAATGACATCACTAGGGCACTGAATCATGAACATCTGAAAGATGAAGGCACTCTGCAGCTTGGAAACAAAACATAAATCTATTAAAAATATTTCCTGTATCCAGGAAGTGTATTATAATTTCTGCATTTCGTACCAGTTTTAGATCATGATCCAACAGAACCACTAATAACTGTATTTTAAAAAAAAAAGGAAAGTTAGGAAAGAATTGTTCTATTTCAGTCATGAATTTCTTAAATATGCAGTCACACTTTAACATGCAGTGAGGTAGAAGAAAATGTGTAAACTTCATTCTGCTACTCATGGGAAAGGAAAGCAAGACTTGAACCTCATATGTTGTAATATTACAATGGAGTTTCCCACTTTGTTTCAACACGTGTGTTTTCCTTTAAATCTTATACAGAGAAGGAGATAGACATCTTAGACTTACCAGCACATTGCAGAAAACTGCAGAAGACAAGCAGCAGTTCTGTCAGAAACATGATGCATGCCCTAACTGGAGAGGTTTTTTCCAGTACCTTCCTTCGTTCCCAATGGGCAGTACTGCTGCTGCCACTCTCAAGGCTTACCTCTTCAAGCCTGGATGCTTTATATACAGAATTGCAATGCCCTCCCTCATTCCCATGGCTTTCAGAAATTGTAGCAGCAGAGTACCCGCCAAACAGGATCTCCTCTTTATCAAACTCAACACACCTAAATGGCATTTAGAAAGAAAGAAAAAAAAAAAAAAAAAAAAACACAACCACCAAACCTTCTCAAGTTTGTTATCATTCTTACAACGCTGTTATAATGACTTCTATTTGTAAAAGTTCAAACACATTTAGCTTCATTTACTGAACAAATTTGATGTCATACCCCAAAGCAATCGAGATCAATAATACGCAAATTATGATCGCTATCTGATAAGGACAGGAATAATATTGGATAAGCACACAAAATGGAAGAATGAAGTGCAGGATTTTCAGAACTGCTGCAAAGAACGTTTGGATAAAAGATGGCATGACTGAACAGAGATCCAGATCTCTTTTTTCTTTTTTTTAATTAATTCTTCCTTCATTAAATTTTATTCATTCTCCTTACCGGTTGTGTTTATCTCTCCCTTGTGTGACTTTTCAAGTAGAATGATAAACTCTGCCTCAGCAAAATGGGCTGTCCATGGTACAAGCACAGCTTCTTTCCTGAGCTTGGGGAGCAGCGGAATCTAAGAAAGTTCTTGTGTACCACCTCCTTAGCACTGCCAAGGACAGAGGGCAACCTGTATCACAGAACTGGGAAAGCCATTGCATTGCGGTGCTCTGGCATATGACAAATTCATCTTCTCCAACATCCCAAAAGATCAGTTCCAGTTCAGTTACAATGCTTGGATCCCACCACATCAGAGTCAAAATGCTGAACGCTCTGAATACGTTTGCTGTATGACTGCCACTCACAAACTGACAGAATGCAGACGTAACTCTACTTGCTTGTCATTTTTCACTAGCATGGTCATTATTTCAGGAAAAAATAACTTTCCCCGTAAAATACAAAAGGTATGGATTACCTCTCCATACGAATCTCTTCAGCCTTTCCTGTTTCACCTATGCAATACTTATGCAACTTTATGCAACTCACTACGTTTCTGGGTTCCTATTGTTCTGTCCTCCTCTGGTGTTATGCCTTTGCTTAAAAAGTGGCTCCTCACCATGTTCTTAGAGTTACCCTTTCTGAGTGATGCGAAGACGTGCAGGAGAGATGGTAAAAATCCTTTAATATAATTGCAAACCTGGCTCAACCTAGTTGTAATTAAAATAGAAGCATTAAATCTTAATTGAAATTAAGGTCTGCCTTCATTTTCTTGCTCTTTCTTTCCCTTTCCCTCCTTTCAACTGGAGGGTAAAATAAATGTCTGCTAATAATAGAATTGAAAGCCCAAATTCCAGTTTCTGTTGAAAAAATTCTGCATCTGCATTATGGAGAAACAAAGTAAATGAACAAAATTAACATAAAATATTTTCAGTGGAAAGAAAATCTGTTTAGTCAAAACCTTGGCATTTCAGAAAGAATTTTATACTTGGCCACAACTATATACAGATCATTAGCATATCCCGTGATTTCAGCTGGATGGTGAACCTGTAATATTAGAAGCATCCACCTATTAGAAGGCAAGAATTATATCATCACCTTTCACTCTGTGATACCTGATCCATCTTTTTTTTTTTTTTTTTTTTTACAGATCCTTTTCACGGATTTCACCTCAGTACAGTTAAAATAATTGAACTTTCAAAATTAAATATAATAATGGGAGGATTACCATTTGATTCCAATATTTAAATCTTGTATGTGACTTTTAGGGAGTTCCCTTCTGGGATGCCGGAGTTTATAGCAGCACCTACAAATACATTTCATCAGTCAAGTCAGGACTATTGGTCAAAAATACAGCATTTGCTGCAGGACTGTGAGGACTAAGTCCTCAATAACAGGTTAATTATTTTATATAGAACAGATGTGAAAAATGGCTATCCAGTTGCATATAAAAAAGCTATTTTAGAGGTATTTATCCATTTGGGGGGGGGTGGGGTTTTTTTCTTTTATGAGAGGATGACACCCTTAATTAATGTTGTATTTTTTTTTCCATGTCATCATTGTAACTAATTTATTAATATCATAACACTCAGTAATCAGTGTTGTACAGGTGAGCAGAGATTACACTGGCCATATATATTGCTCAGTAAATGTTTCTCAGTAGCTAGCTATAGTTCACTTTCCAGCACGATGTATAATTCTGCAATATTTTGAAATATCAAAACAATTTATGTTAAGCCAGAAATTATACATATTGAGAAAGTCAAAACAAGTTAGCTAAGTAACAGACCATTTTGCACAGTAAAAATTAACTAGGAAATTATGTGTGTCTACTTTTAGGATATTTTGATGCTTTTAGGATCCCTAAGAAAACATTCCACTTTCAGTAATACACCCCTTTTTTGTGTATCATTTTAACAGCCCTGCATATGTTTGGATAAACTACAAAAAAACGTATCTTTATAAAGTGTCAAACCAATATACAGCATGTGGTTAGACCCTAGGTACTGTGGGTATTTAAGTTATTTCCAACTTGGTAGCTTGTGCCTGTGAAATTCCATTGTTCTTTTTTGTATGTATCGATACTGGCTACAGCTTGGTAACAATCCAACACAGCAGCTGATCTGTTTGTTGTTCTTCTTATATTTTTTCTTTGAGGTGCATTTTTTTTTTTATTATTCAAATTTTGAATCATCGTAAGATATATCAGTTTAACATGAGACTATTAAAACCATACGTATTTTAACTTTGAAATTATTCCAGATGACTGGCCTTTAAACAAATATTCTAGAATTCTGATGATAGCATCATTTATGCTCAATGAACATAACCTTTAATATCTTAGACATGCAGTTCCAGAATAAGGTAAAATAAGGCTCTTGAATAAAACAGGGTTATATTTATTCTTGATGACTGAGACATTCACTATGACTGGTAGGGCAGACAAGGAAGTTTTGTCATTTCAGGGAAAAATTCAGTATCTGGCAATGTTTTGTAGCACCTACTATGCTATGGAGAGTCATAAGGCATTCCTATGCTACTGCTGTGTAGAATTAATGGAAATGGTTAACTTGTAGAGGTTTTTTTGGTATAGATTTTGCCAAGGTAACACTATGTTCTCATACCTTAAATATATACATGTTTGAATATATCTGATATGAATACAAACTTGGAAGGAAGTTTGAAATATTTTAAAAAAATAAATTCCGATTTCAAACTTGGAAAATAGGATTGCCACATGAAAAGGACTTCAAGCCAATTCTGCTAAGGCAGAAACACTAAATTCTTATTGTGACAACCAAATACATGCTGACTGCATTTGCCATGAAAAATTTGCAAATTATTAATGTAAACAGAATTTAGCTACAGACCGAACAAAGCTTTAAAGAGTAAACGAATGAGAAATTTGTCATAACCATGGATGACCAAAAAGAACTAAGTAGCTGTTTCTCTGTGTTGTTGTAGAAAAAGGTGGGGTACTTTTGACTTCTCTACTACAGTGGAAAGGAGTTAGAAGGAAATATTCCTAGACTGTAAAACATATTGCCATACAAGTGATCTTCCGCTCTCACAAAAATAAAATCAAATAGAATAAAATCAAATAACTGTGAAAAATTACGGGAAAAGAGTCAACGGCGTGTATTAAGTACTTTAGATATGATTTTTTGAATAAAGACCAGAAAATTCAACATTATGAACATATGGCAGGAAGGAAAAGAGGGATGCAAAGAATGTCAGAATGAAAAGGCAAAGTATTATGTGTTCTACCTTACACGAATTTAATTAGCAATCCATTATTTCAAAATTAACCAAAAAATCAGCATAGGTGGAGAAGACAAGTTCCCATTTTGTCTGCTTGTTTCTCGTCTTTCACAAAGCTGAGTCAGGGAGCAAAGGATCACATATACTGCTAAGCTTATTGCACACCTCAGAGGCTCCTGTGTGGTTGTTCAAAAAGCTGGCAGGCAATCAGGCAGGCAGATAGCCAGCTGGGTGCCCCTGCTGCCAAGCTGCTTTCTGAAGAAACTGACACTAAAACAGATACATGTTCAGAGGACTTTCCAAAAGTGGTAATTAATATAATTAATACAGTAATTAATATATGTAATTAAATGTTTTTTTTTTTTTTTAAGCTGAGAAATACTCACAAAAAAAACGTAACCAGCTTTGGCCTTATCATCAGCTTTTGTCACAGCTTTAGAATCCCCTGATACTTCGGATTATTCTGTGTGCCTTTCCAGTCGCATCTCTTCGTGCTCTTTGCACCCTTCAACTCCCTTACCCAAGCAGCACCTAAGAGAAGCCTAGTGTGACTGTACCATCAGAGACTAAATAACCCACCTTCTGATTTTAGTACAAATCCACACTTCCTGCTTTCCTTCTGGTCACCATAATCACGAGAATTCTTTTCCTCGGTATCTAGACAATGTTCTGCAATTCTGGAATTCATCAGTCAGTCTTCAAAACAGATGAGACACGTCACCTACAACCAGAAAAAATGCCATTGAGGGGATTGTTAGGGCTGACATTCACCTGGAGCCAACTCTGTCCTTGAGTATTTGACTATAGTATTTAAATGTAAATTTCATATAACAGTGTAGGTTATGATTTATTGCAATGTACCGAGATATAGTGGCTATGGGTGTTGCGCAGGATTTCATTTCTTGTTTCCAAGTGTACGTAGATGGAAATTGAATATAAACTAAGAAATACAGAGTGCATATAGAAAAAACAGGGAGTGTTCTTTCACTGTACCAAAAGTACTTTTGTACTTCAATGACTGTAAAGTCAAGTTTTTCCCATATACTTTTTTAGGAAAAAAAAAATCATTTAAAATACATGCCTCTAAAGTGGTAAAGACTTCATCAATTGGAACTTAACTTTTAATTACAGCTTTTTGGGGACAATGGCCAGAGACCTCCCCGTGTTGGCTTTATGCCTCTGGCATTCACTTTGATGAATATGTCAAATACTGTAGCTGTGGGGACCTCAGCTGGTGTCATTCACTCTTTGTATCCTGCCAGCACGAGAGGCTGAGAAAGCCTGCCACTCCCACAGCTCTCTGAAGCATATCTGCAGGCCCGAAGACAAACTTGGACAAAATATTTGAAGTGTTTCTGAGTCCTGAGTAAAACACGTGGGAAAAAAATAAAATAAAAAATCCAAAACCCACCAACAACAAAGCAAGGCCTGCCACTGTGAGAGAGAGCTCTCAAATGGCACCATGTTATCCTTCCTGTGCACAGAAACACAGGCAAGGCAAGCTCCTTTTTCTCCCACACTCTGTCCCCTATTCCCGAACTCCGTGTTGTTGATGATGGACTTGAAGCAGTTTGGATTCTGATTGCTGAAGTAGTCTGGGCTGCAGAGTTTGTTCTTTAACACCTAGCTCTAGTCAATTTAGTGATGGTGCTGACAGAAAAACACAGGATGAATGATACAACTGTGGAAAGAGAAATTGTAGAGGAAACATCTCCATCATTTGTACCTTTATTTTTTTCTCCTGCTACCTACGCATGGCTTTTTTAAGTTTCCTTCAAACGTTATCATTATGAGGAAAATCTGTGCAGAATATCTTAAAAACCAAATTCATCTTCTAGCAATTAACTAGTCTGTGGAAGAAGACATTGATTCTCTCATTTCATTTACTTCCAGCAGTGGGAATAAAGGTACTCCTTGCCCTTGCTTCACTGTTTGTGATGATCTCATGACTCTACAGCTAGATTAGAGTTTATGATGAACTTGGTGTGCTCCTCTTTTTCCCCAAATAGAAAATGTTGTCACAAATTATGTTTTTAATTCCTAACATATTTTTTTCCCTTTTGGTCGTACTAGCATGGAGAACATTTATTCTGTGATCAAAATTTGGGAAGGCGCAGGTAAATGTTTTTTCAGCTTTTAGGCTTTAGCAATTAATCTGTACTCCTCTTCTAAGGGAAGCTCGGAGATCGCCATGAATCATGTATCAGCAGTTTTCCTGGGCAGTGTGCATTTTGATTCCATACAACAACAGAGCAAAGGAACAGAAGCCATTTAACATGAAAGCAGGTACAGTTCAAATGTTTCTAGCTTAGTTAGAACTCAGTTAAATATGTCAGATGAACAAAAACAAGCCCAAATTCTCCTAACCAATAGCCTCATAATTGCCATACAGCTGAGCTAAATCTGTAGTTTGCAATTAATGTTCAAACTGGATTTAGACAAAATAAAGTTATTTGCTACTTGTTACATCACAACTCTATTAAATAATTAGATTTTATTATCAGATAAAGAATGAAAAATAAATATATTGTGTGTACTAGGAATCCATTAAGTACAAGCTTTGACCTCTACTGGTAAGGAAGTAAAATAAAACTTGTATTTATACAAATATTAAGAGCCAGGAACACAAAGTCAGTGGTAATCACATGTTTACATTGCACTTTAATGTGTGTGCATTTTAGAAAAGCTAGTCTCCAATTGATGCTATTATAATGTATCTGCTAAGATAATACCTTTGAGCATATACTTCTGTTTACCCTTTACTTGATACATTTTGATCCTTTTTGTTTTTATATGCATTTCGATTGACAAAAAAAAAAGGTGCTCAGTTTGTAAAAGCTCTTTGAATGATGAAAACATGTTGGAACAGATTTCACTTATAAATGACTTATATCTTGTTCTGAAATTTGGAAACTTCTTTCCAGTTCTAAAGAAAGGAAGTTATGGAGAGAATGAAACAAAGCTAAGGATGTAAAAAGTGTAAAGGGATTAATGAAGGTAGTTTCCACGCATTCAGCATCAAGAACAAAGGCTAGCATTGCCGTTTTTCTATGGCCATGAGAGCACTACCTAAGGAGAAAAGTAAAGAGAATGCATGCATACAAACATGAGCTCTTCTGCAGCAAGAACGAACAACTTACATCACTTTTACATCTCTCTAGTTTTGAATAGTAGAATGACAAATACATCAGCTGGCAACTCCCAATTACAGCTGCCTAACCCCCTGGTCTTGAGAGCTATGTTTCTGTCATGTCTGCTTCCATGAGCTGATCACTTAACATAGTAGGACTTCATTGCAAGGAGAGACTGTCAGCCATTTTGTGCTGGTATTCATGTAGAATAAGGATGTCAGCACCACATCCTCTCACAAAGATGTGCCAATTTTTGTTCTTATGTTTCACCTTAACACATGCAAAAAATTCAGATCTAAAAGCTCTTTGTTTCTGTGTATGATGAAATATAATCTATATGCTATTATCAGTCACACAGTTATACTAAGAACAGTTTTTCTCACAGGCAAAAAAGAACACAATTTGAAAATTCAGTGTAAATGCACATACATTTTAAATATTCCGAGGTTTCTAAAGCAGATTAAACATAATGATGTAGGAAGAACCAGTTGGAAAGTGAGACCTAAATATCAAACTATCTTGGCTTGGCAGTTTTACTTTTCTGTTTTTAAACTGTGCCTAACGTATAACTGAATTGCTACATTTTGCCATGAAGTTAATCTCTAATTCCTCAAACTTGGATCTACTCCCTTTCAGATCACGGGTGTCTCATACGCATATGTACAGGCAAAATGTAAAATGTATTTCAAGAAGCTTAGGTAGGATCCACTTAATTACAGTCCTTGCATTTGTGAGTATGACTACTCCCTTGCACACTTTGTTAAAGTAATTGTTACACAACTAGTAAGTATTCTCAATGATTTGTTCTCAACCTATATTAGCCCAGACTTGCTTTCCTTTCAGGTACATGCTCCACTACTTGACTCAGAATCTCCAGTTTCTCATTGTTTTCAGTGTAAGAGCAAGGAGAGGGAGGAATAACAAAACCATGCCTGTATGTTATATAACTAAAATGCAATACAAACAAAGCATCTGCCAAATGTGATTTCTAAGGTGCAATATGCTGCTATTTCCCTAAGAAGTCAGATCATCTATTACTAAATGCATCTAAGATCTCATCTGCTTAAGATTTTTTTTCAAATAAGCTAGATCAATTCAACTATTTTAACAAAGCTTAACATATTTTCCACCTGCTAAAACTTACTGTGCTATATAAATAAGCATATGTATGCATGCACACATACATATTGCTCTTTTGGATTTTTCTGGCCAGCCCAAAGAACAGCGCGGCAGTCAGATTTGATGACAGCTCTATACAGGACTGAAAACCTTGACCAATTCAAATGCTTAATGTGGCACAAAGCATGTGGAAAAAAAAAAAAAATCAGAGGCAGATTTTGTTGCCTCGATGTAATTCTGGTATGATGTCCACAATTCTATTTGAATTAACATCACAGTTGTTCCAAGGCCTGTGACTGCCGAGCAGTATACAGTATACTTATCTTAGTTTCTCAATGAACTGTCAGTAGAGTACTTGCTTGTTGACAGTATGTGGTATAGGAGAACTTGAAATTGCCTGTGGGAAATCTGGCAAGTTGAACTACTCCTGTATTTACATATTTTTAATTAAACAAAACTAATACTCTCATAAGGAGTACTGGCAGCTGTTGAAGTCTGGGATAAAACTCCCAAGCACTTTAAAGATATTATTCTGTAAGTCTGAAAAGCAGTGGAAAATTCGTATCTGAAAAGTACCAGAACATAAAGACCATTTTCAAAAAAAAAAGGGGGGGGAACTTCAGCATTCCTTTTATCATCTTTGTCTATCTTCCACACATTTCCCAGCAGAACCCATTTCATTTGTGCTTCATTGATCTTACCTCAAAGTTTGCATATACTCTCACCAATTACTACTACCCCCTCGCTGTGTGCGGCAGAGTGGTGCCTATGTAAACATGAGGATTTAAAGAAATGTTGTGTATTCCTTGCCCACACTATGGAAGCTTATGTTTCTGGTTACTTTGGGGTTTGGTAACCTCTAAGTTTTCAGTAAGCAGACATTGTAAAGCGTACATTTTATACAGAGCCAGAAAAGGATGGGAAGACTCTGTGTTATGCTGTCTTCTCCTGCAAGAACCACAAATATATATGCAAGGGAATTTAATCCTTAGAGCATCCTTACTGACTTCTGTTAGGCTTCATATAGGCAGCTGGGCTTTGAAGGCACCTTTATTCTGAGGACTAAGTCAAACTCAGCTTCAAACAGCATATTCCATTTCTATGAATCACAAATGCTCTATCGTATCTTCTGCTATATCCCTTTCATGATCTTGTTTGACTTTCTTCCTACAATGCATCAAGTAACAAAACTACACGTATGCCAGGTACTCTTCAATCCTGTTCTTTCACAAAGGCAAGAAAGATGTATGTCACGTGGTTCTTGTCTAGAGCTGCTGTTTTACAAAGACCATGAAATGTAATAGAAACATTGAGGTCAAGGCGTTGCAGATGATACACGACAAGCAGCAGGCACTCCTTTTCACTGGCATATTAAATAGGCTCTTGGATAAGCTTGTTCCTCCTATAGGTTAGCTTATTGAAAAGACTACCAACATTTGCCAGAAGAGCATTGCTAGTAACTACAGCCTTTTTACACAGCTTTCAAGAGACTTTTAGGAATATTTACTTCAATAAGGGTGCCTGCTGAAGATAAGGACTAGGACATGGAACCAGATTTTAAATTGTATGGGAAGGCAGTATAGATAACAAAGGGCTACCTAATATAGACACGCACACACACATTATATATATATATATATAAAACAGAGGATATATTTGTAATAGATTGCTGAGGAGGTGCTCTGCAGCATTGTGCACTGGCTGCCATTTTCCATGTACTAAAAACTTTATGTCCAGATACATTTATTCTTTCACTGGAAGCAGTGGGATAAGGCCATGTTATTGTCTGAAAAGATGTTTGGTAGCCTTATACCGAATGAGATAAAACCACTGGACTGCTGAAGGTACACTGCATGAATGTTCTTTCCAATTTCACAGATAAAAACAGTAGACTTAGGACACTGTATTACTGTATTGCTATATTGAGTTGTGTCACTGAGATTATAACTCCCAAAGTCTTTTTTTTTTTTTAAACAATATGTGAAAATGACCATGATTGAAATTCTTGTAGGCAAGAATAAAAATCAAGAAATATCTAAGTGACATAAACATAATTCATCTCATCAGAATATCCTTAAGTGTTAGAGGCTTTGAAATACCTACTGCAATGCTCACCAATGCATACAAATACAAGAATTTAAGAATGGAAGTTAACTTCGGATTGCTTCTTGTCAGTAAAGATATGCAGTCCTGTTCCTTTCATGTTGCCTTTCTACATATTGAGTCCATTTTGAAGCATATTAGATTTCAATCAGTCAGGTGTTTGGTTCTACCAAAAAAATATTCACTCATAGATAATGGCAAAGAGTGAAAGAAGAAAAACTCTCACTAAACTATGTACTCTTATGTATCATCATCTAAAATGTCCACTTTATTCAGGAACAGTGATTAAGACAGATCCCAAACTATCTTTCACAGAATTAGAAACAGGAAAAATAACGACGTAAGACTTTCTGGATTTGACAACAATGATGATCCACATAAAGACCAGTAGCTTACCTTGAGGTGGCTGAAGATTGATGTACAGTTGAATGCCTCAATGAACTGGGGATCCTTTGTTTGATCACCCATACAAAATGATATTGTACCTAAGTGTAGCAACAAAAAAGCAGAATGATAGCACAAGAACTTTGGGGAATTACACAAGTTCTATTAGCGAGGTAGTTTGGAAGTATCTGTGACTTGTGACCTTACGAAATAACTGGTGCTTTTGCCAGAATCAAGTGTCCAAATATGCCAACAACTTACTTTTAGTAAAGACACTCATGACACTCATGAAATCACGAGCTGGAGGCATATCTCCAAATCAGATTTTTTTTTTTTGGATTAGGGGGCACTCAAAACTTCTGTGTCATACCATACTTTGCTGATATCTTCACTTTGGAATCATCTGAGAATGGAACTGCTGAACAGCATTAGAAAGTTTTTGAAACACATGACACTCACCTGAGAGTAAATTGGGTAAACTCGGTTTGTAATGTCCTGAAGTCAAAATCCTAACACTAAGTTCAAACGTTTTTTTGTGTTCCTCAATTTTATCACAATTTCCTACTTCAAATTAAAACAATTGCTGAAGTTCTTCTCTGGCTCTTTGACACTAGAGTTCTATGGATATCAATGCAAAAGTAGGCAGAAGCATTCAAAACTATCAAAAACTGACTGAGATACGGTTCTACTCTTTCTAATATGACAATCCAAGATCTTTAGTAACTATCTGTGACAATTTGACATTGGAGCTGCTCTCAGCCTCTCCTAGCTAGATGGGCCTGATGCACTTAAAGCTTACTATCCAAGAACACGGATGTGAACTGAACAAAAATACTAAAATAAATATTGTAATTGTGGCTCTGGGAGCTTATTTGAAGTTAGTGTGGAGTGAAATACAGTGTTAAAGAGCAAATCTCTCTCTCCCCAAGGCCTACTCAGCTCTTCCAGTTGTGTCTTCATGCTATAGAACATTATACTAAATACAGATCCTTCACTGCATGCTTGCTTACAAGCCACAAATAAATAAATAAAATCAGTCATGAATGTACTGTACTGACTACTGTGATACATTCAAGCAGACTCAAGTCTTGAAAATGACTCAGAGTTTCAAAAGTAACATAGGTTCATGCAGGTGTGAAGGGGGTGCCTGATTAAAAAAACATCAGGTGAATTCAAAACAATTTAACCCATAAACTCATAATGAAATACCTTTACCACAGGCTATCATCAAAGAGGTTGGCTAATCACTTAAGCTATGTTAAAAGCAGCACATCCAAACACGATGCAAATTAAAATTGTTAGCCAGAAGTTATGCCTGCCAAGTCAGAACTACTGCAAGCACAGAGGAAGTGATAAACAACAAAATAGCTTTCCAAGATACTGTGTATGAGTCACTTATTTTTCAGTATTTCTCTGGAAAATGATCCAAATCCTCATCATGTAAGACTTCTATTGATTCTAAACAATTCATAGGCCCCTTTTAAAGGAAAAAAAAAAAAAAAGAAACAAACAACCAAACAACAAAAACCCCAAAACTTCCTGATATTCCTAGAATTGTACTTGTCATAACTTAAATTTTAGCATCTTTTCAAACATCTGCTGTAATATTCCCCATCCTTCAGCTATGGTTAGTGACTCACAGAGGGTTGTGTTTGGTAACAGCAGTGCCTTCACCTCATGGGCTCTGGGATTTAACCAGCACCAGCTGTGTCTGAGCTGTCGATGTTGTGAGCAGACTGTGTGACTGCCATTGTGACTTCCTTATTAAAAACAAGTTTTCCTGAAAAAAAAAAAAAAAAAAAAAAAAAAGTGACTAGAAAAATTACAATTTTAAATGGAGAGGCTCCAAGTGTTTTTGATTAAAAAGAACTGGAGGGGACTGCAACAAATCCTCACCCACAGCATCCTCACAGCCCAGCCTTTCTCCCTGAGGCATGATTCCCTCCAGGAAAGCTCCTTGGCCTCTGCTGCCCTCTGCACAGTTCCCTCTGTGCTCCCAGGTCTCTCACCTCAGAGGCTCAGGGATCACTTTTGCTTCCTGCTCTTCCCAACACTTGCCCTACGCCTTGCTCTGAGGGGCTTCCTCACAGAACGGGGGCTTTCTAGAGCCTTCCAGCACCTTGCACGTGCCCAGTTTCTCTCAGGGAAAGCCCTGCCCCTTCCTGAGGATCGCAGCTGCCTTGAGGAAACGGGGCTGATTTCTTCTTCTGCCAGCCAGTCACCCTCTTTTAGGGCTGCATACTATAAAATTCAGGCTAACTTGCAGACAAGTGCATAAGATCTGTACTGTCCCATGTACTTTGAAAAAAATTGATTGGGGTGGTGATGAACTGATACGGTTTGCCAGATGCCTTGTGTGGCTTTTTGCTTCACATGCAAATACCAGAGGGATCCCTGATAGTGTATCTCAGTGGGGAAACATGCCAAGGTTAGATTTAAAATCTACCTCTTGTTTCTGTGCGCTGAGAGGTTTTGTGTTTTGTCAGAGGACGGGGAGCTGCCTGAATGTGACTTTGCTTCAAGCAGTCCCTGAGGGAGGTTCCTGACCTCTGAAGACCAAGCAAGGTGCTCTCCTGTCAGTTGCCAGAGGTGGCTGTGCTGAGCCCTCCTTTCAGCGGCAGCTCACTGGTGTATTCCACAAATGGCTCTTCTGCAGTCAGTGGTCATCATTCCGTCTGTAATGCCTGTGGTCAGCCCGTCTGAGCACCCTGAAGCCGTCGCTCAGAGGGGACGCTTGCTGTGAGTGATTCAAGTAGTCTGCAGTGGCACTGAGCGTACCCTGGCTGGCTGCTTAAGCAAAGGTAGGAATAGTACATAAGCATTGGGCAAGACCATGGTTTTGTCTAAAATGTCTAAATTTGATTAAAAAATGTCTGTCTGTGATGCCTGTGTGAGCTGGTGGAAGTCTGTTTCAGGCCTGGGTTTATTTTCTGAGTCAGAGTGCATTGCCACAGCTGTTACGCTTCTGTTTGTTCTGTGTCTCAAGGGCAGCAACCTGCCTGATTTTAACACCAAAGTTTTCTCATGTGGTTTTAAAATTAGTCCTGAACTATGAGAATATTGAGATGTCTCAAAAAAAAAAAAAAAAGCCAATAAACTTGGTAAACATTAAGTGTCTCCTGATAGAAAACAAATTCTGACATCTATCAAAGGTTTAGTTGTATTTACAGCTGTATTTCCATAATTTCAAGGACAGTACACCCATCTTGTGAGCAAAAACCTCACCCAGCCATGTTTGTTCAGTTTGATTTGACCCTAAATCTTTATTGGTAGCTTGCAATTATGAAGCTTTTTATTGCAATGCATATAGATACAGAGTATCAAACAATTCAGTAGTGGGATTGCTGTAGTCTATTTTGATTATTAAAGTATTAATTATCATTTTCCTTAAGTTCTTTGCTGTAATTTATTCAGAAGTATATACGTTCTATTTTAAAATCAAGTTACCTGTGAGATGTCTAAAAGTAGTATCTTTTTGGTGTAATTTAAATCAAGCATATTAAGAAGGTATGTTTGAGCTCTAGGCAAAGAGCAGAAAAATAAAAAATACAAATTTTAAAAGATATTTTTCATTTTGTAGGCCAGTCTTTTTTTTTTTCCTTCCTCCTTCTCTTAGCTATAAGTATTGTTGCTTTAAATCTACGGGGGACAACATGTACTTTGTCTCTGGACTTCAGGATTCTGAGTATGATAATAATCTCCAGTGTCACCTTTATATCAAGGAGTCCAATATAATTTTTAATGTTTGCTCTTAGCCGTGTTTCCAGGACTTCAATTCCGCAATCAATGTACAATATGTTTACATACTGCTAGTACTCAGTGAGTCACTATATCGTATTTGCATTCAGTGATGATGTTAATAATGCCAGATTAAAAATGGAATGGACCGTCTCTGCACGGTCCATTCAGTTCTTTTATTTTTTTATTATTATTATTTTTTAATCTCATCTTGTACCTATTGTGTCTGAAGAAACTTCCTGGACACTTCTACAGATTTTGTTAGAAGGAGTAAATTGAAGCATCTGAAGCAGAATAAATGTGGAGAGAACATCTGCATGCCATGTTTTGGCAGTACTCCTTTTGGGGCAGTTGCTGAACTGCTTATAGGAGAGCTTTCAGAGTAAAGCACTGCCTACCTGAGATAAGAACCAAGTAAAATAAATTGTTGTTTTCTTTAGCACTTTTAATAGATCTTGCTGGTTAATTTGTGCTCTCTGGATCCAAGCAGGTTCTGTACTTTTATTTAAAAATAAGTGGGGAAAAGAAAGACTGTCATTACATATATAATATATATGGAGGTTATCAGGCATTATCTAGGCAACTAAATATTTACTTTTTCATTAAAGAGGCTATGTGGTTGGACATAACTAGTATGAGATTTGTGAGGATGGAAACTCTTTTCCTACAGCACAACAGTACATTTATATGCAGGGGCCATTCTCTGTCAGTGGGATTAAAAAAAATATCTTTTTGCTGTGCGAGTGATCTTTTAATATTTCCCACAGAAAGTGTCATCCACATATGTCTTATTCAATAATCTTAAACAACCTTCAAAGTTTGGGGTCTATTTTGAGTTTCAGTTTAGTGTGTCATTTATTCATTCCTGGTTTCATATTTTTCACTTTATTTCCTCCCTTTTACAAGGGCTAGAAGTAATGCTAGCAAGTGTATAAAAGCATCTTAAAAATCACAGAATGGTTGAGGTGGGAAGAGACCTCTGGGGATCATCTGGTCCAACCCCTGCTCAAACAGGGCCACTCAGAGCTGGTTGCCCAGGACTCACGGTCAACTTGGTGTCCACCAGGACCACCAGGTGTCTTTCTGCAGAGCTGCTTTCCAGCTGGGTGCCCCCCAGCATATGCTGGTACATGGTGTTGTTCCTCCCTAAGTGCAGGATTCTGCACTTCTCCTCTTGAACTTGGTGAGGTTCCTGTCTGCCTCCCTCTCTAGATTATCTGTCTGAGTCCCTCTGGATGGCAGCACGACCCTCTGGTGCATCAACCAGTCCTCTCAGTTTTGTGTCATCTGCAGCCTCGCTGAGGGTACACTCTGCCCCATCATCTATATTATTAATGAAGATATTAAAGTGAATTCCCTGGAAACTGCTGTCAGGCAAAGCACTGAACACTCTCCTTATATATCATTCTGTATTCTTGTTAGATTTAATTGTTCGAAGTTATTTTGATTTGTTTTTATAATTCCAAACAATTGTCTCTGTATTTAGTAAGTATAACAGGAGTAGTTCTTTAAAGAGAATTATTACCATTGGTTGTTCAAATAGTTAAAAACTTATTTATTTATTTTTCTCTAGTGATCTTTTCTTCTGGCTGTCTGAGGACATGACTCATGGCCTAGATCCCAGCAGTCCTTCCTCAGCTACCTCCTATCCTCATCTCTTTTCTGTGCCAAGGCTTCCCTTATTCCGGACCATACAAAAATATTAGACACACTGCTACCTCCTACTGCCCAGATGCCAGACAGAAGAAAGGACTGCAGTCAGTGGGATGCTACTGATTAGAAAAAAGTTGATGTCTCTAGGGCAAGGCAAACAAACTTTCACGGCAGTCAGAGATGCTAGGCAGCATTCTGCAGAAGGTCCAGACCTAGGGATCATCGGCAGAGCTTGGTCTAAATTCCCTGCTCTAAAATCACGTGATTCAGAGGCCATTTCCATTTTAATGCAGGCTTTTCCTGCAAGGGCTAAAATGATATGACTTGGTACTAATTTGCAAGATTTGGTTTCTCTGCCTTCCCCTGAGCTCCACAGCAAGCTGACTTCTCCTTTAGGGTAGGATGTTATCATTCAATCTCTTCTGTTCCCTGCTTTCGTTATTAACTCCCACTGCCACCCACCCTGCTTCTTTACACATCCTTAGCAGTGTTTAATTAACACTGATCTGCCGGGCATTAAGAAACTTACTTGGTTTTGTGTGCCGACCAAACGATGAGGATAGCAGAAGCAAAGATAGCACTAGAACTACATATTGTTTTACTGTTTGTTTGACTGCTAAGAGTTTATGGCAGGACCGTATGTCTCCCAGGGTACCCATAACAGCCGTTTGCCAACAAAAAGTGACTACTTCTTTGCACCAGTCTGTCATACAGAAAACTAGATACAGGCTTACCATTGTTTTATTCACTTTGAGAACCTGTCATCCTGGATGACTGACTGCTTTTAACACCAAAAGCAAAGCCTGATATAACAGCCATCTTCTTCCAGTGCCCTGTTTCTTTGCTGTTAATGCAGTCCATGTGGTTTCTGTGTTGTCTCTGCTGTGTAGGCCTTTGTGTAGTTTGTGTGGGCACCACAGATCTGCAGCCTGAGAACAACTCCTGTTCCTGACAACAACTTTATGCTGCATCTTCATATGTGGTAACAACTGAGGAAATGTTTGTCATTTTGAGATTTATGCCTTTCAAGACAAGGAGGATTGGCAGCCATTCTGAAGAGCAACATTTATTGTAGTCCCAAAGCCTACTAGAATGGTGGCCTACTATCATGTTTCTTTGGGGTCAGTTTATAACAAAAGGTTGGCATCATCAGGGTATTGCACAATTTACAAACATGTACAAATGCGATTGCTGGGATGGAAAGAAACAAAATTGGTTTGCACTGCACCCTCTGAACATCCCCTCAGAAGAGTATGTAATACTGTTCAGCTGCATCTTTTCTTGAAAAGAAATACCTAAAATTGCGGGAGTAAGTGATCTATTATGCTAAACAAAGAAGCAATTTGGAAAAAATTAATCCTTTCATTAGGCACAGCAAGCACTTACAAGGTAAAGGAGGAGGATATATTTTTACTCTTCTGGTTTATTGGGTACAAGATAAATAGGTAATTAAAATGGTACTTAGTGATACTTCAGTTTCACACTAGCTCATGTGTTTGGGGGTCTTCATTTCTGCATGAAAGTCTTGGGCAGGACTTTCACTTGCCAAGCAGCCTAGGAGGAGAGTGTCATTCTGTGTCATGGTAATTCATGGGAAAATACTGTCTTCAGAAATTTGGGGTGTAAATATATATATGACCTCTAATCATGTTCTTCTGTGATCAGAAGTCAAAATGATTTGATAAGTGGCTGCTGACAGCCAGTAATATAGCAAAATTTTCTCTTGTCTGGCTGTAGGCAAAAGTTTTCCAGTTTTTCCTGCTGTGGGTCCGGAAATCCGTTTTATCGTAGAGAGAATCCGTGTGCCTTGGCAGGTCTGCAGTTCAAACTTGATCGCCCACCCAGAACTCCCTATTGAAATCCTCACGGAGACTTGGCTGCTTCTGCATGCACTCTACTGTCCCTTAATTGATTAATATTGCTTCATTTATAACATTCTGTAGGCAGAGGTGACATTTGTATGGTTACATTTGGATGGTGTGTGACATATTGCTGAGTACAGAATGGCTGTCACATTTGACAGCACAGTTACAGCACTACCCATATTTTATATGCAATTGTGAAAAGTGATTTGGGGATTTCTGAGTCTGAAAGCCAAATAATTCTTTCTTCAATCTGTGTACAAATGTACAAATGAATTACTTGGGGAGGGGGGGGGGGAGGGAGGGTGAGGGAAGAGGAGGGGAGTTTTGCAAGTTTTCACTTTTATCTTCGAAAGTAACAGGCAGAAAATGAACCTGGCATATGTTAGACAAGCTCTACTGCTTCGCAGGAGTCATTCCCTGGATTATCACAGGTTTAGCATAGCGACATTTATCTACCTGTAAATATATGTTTATACATATGGATATGTTGCAGTTGTTGATGGAAGAACTGCAAAAACGTGACTCGTACTTTCCTGATAAGTATTGAGCAATAGGTTGCCGTATACCTTACTGGGAGATGAAGAGCAGCTGTGCCTTGTGATAAGTGTTTGGATTGTTTTGAATTCCTGCTTGTACATGAGCAAAGAAGTTTTTTGTAGAAATCTCACCACCAAATCATTGAATTTGCCTTCAGAGAATTTACCTTCTTTAATTTAAATTTATTTATTGTTAATAAATGTCAGAAAAGGAAACAAATAGCTGGGTTTATTTTTTTTTTTTAAGAAAAGCAAAGACAATTTCAGTGCAAGTTATCTTTTTTTTTTTAATTTTAGATATTTAGTATGGTCTATTGTTATGACTTCTAAATAATCCTATGTTTCTTTACTTAGCATATATTTTAAACCAAAAATTTAAGAGCAATGAATCAAGGCCTGCTTTACATCCACATTCCAGTTCTGGAGTCACTGTCCCTTCAGCATTGTACTCTGGGGCCCAGATGGAGCTTCAAAAGGAAGGTGCAGCTCTGTAAGGCTCAGTCAGCAGGGAGCGCCTGGGGCAGGGGCACTTAGTCTTCACTCCTGTAGGAACACCATAGTTGTTGTGGAGCTGTACCTCCAAATGAAGGAGGCGTGGGAGGGGTTCAGACTGTGCAGAATCAGGAAGGATGACAGAGAGCAACTGGATCTTCCCTGAGAGCTAGCAGCTTCAGGAGCCTGATCCTTCCTCTGCGACGGGGGAGCAGGACAGCCCCTGCCTATGCATTCGGAAGGTGGAACCTCCCATTATGACAAAGGATGGAAGCTGGTGACTTCTCACCGGTAGGAAGGCTCTTGCCCCACCTCGTGATTTGCACTCACAGAATGGGTTCGCTGCTCTCGTAGCCGTTGGGGAGCTGGGAGTGCCAGCAAATGGAGCATCTGCAGTGGCTCACCCCGAGGCACTGGAAGGAAGGGCCAAGTGATCATGGGTAAAGACTCCTTACTGCAGGGGTTGAAGGAGACAAGATCTGCCAACCTGATTTCTTGTTCAGGGAGGTTTGCTGCTTGATGAGGGTTTGCAGTTGGGATGCTGTGGAGAAGCTGCCAAAGCTTGCCTTGCCCTCTGACTACTAAGCCCTGCTGCTCTTCCGTGTAGGTGCCAATGATACTGCCAGGAGTGACGTGGAAGTATCAGACTAAACATCTTTGGGGCAGTGATCAAGGGCATGGGGACGGAGCTGGTGAAAGGAGAACTGAGTTTAAAATAGTGAAAGATGAGATGAGTGGTGATGATAAAGGAGCAAGTAGCGAATTTCAGAAATAAAGGACCAGAATTTGCCGGAAGTAGCATTCAGATAATGATCTGACTTAATAAACATTTTTCCTCTGTTTGCATTGAGATATTTCTATTTTTGAAATGTTTAGTGATATTCTTTAAACTGCTATAGTGAATAAGACAAGTAGAACAATTTTAAGCTGTAAACAGTCATGGAATATATTCCAACCCTACAGAAAACAAACAAAAACAGCAAAATTGGTTTGGAAAAACCAAAATGAAATGCCACCACGAATAAAAGATGCTGATTAAAAAATGAGAAAATGCATATACTCAATATAAAATACTGTACATTGGTATCTAGTAATGTTAAAAATAGTAGTGGTATGCTTACTTCAATGTCAACACCTAAGTGAATTTTAAAGAAACATTTGTTATCATAAACAATAATAGTATTTTAATTGTCATATTAATTCAAGAACTGTGTTGTCATTGAGTGCTCTGACTGGATCATCATCAGTTGCTGACTGTTATTTTGATCATCATTTATGGAGAGGTACTAGCCTTACATTTTTAAAAATTAACATCTTCTCCATTGTCTTCCTGGACTAACTATAGATGAAAAGTAAAATTAAGATCTAATTTAAAATGTTATTCCAAAACCAAAACTGTAATTATAGCCTAATTATTAACCATGCAACCTTAAATCTTATAAATAGGATATCCTTAAATACATCAATGCAAAAGTTGAAGTCATGATATACTTTTGAGAAACCAGTGGTAGAAGGAATATAAACCCTTTTTTTTTTTTCCATGTTCTTGGGGTAAAAACAAATACTGGAAAGATAATCAATTAGTCAGTCGTCTACTGACAGGTTATCTTGGTTTTCTGTTTTCTCTAGAATAGTTAATCAGCCCAAAGGAAAGGATGTCAATGTTCCCATTTATTGACTTTATATCTACTAGCAAATTAAAGTAGCATATTTTTTGTAGGATGACTGTTAAGCCCATTTGGGATGGGATGGGAAATCAGTCATCCATGTTGAGAGGCAGCTATAGTCTGGAAATTCCTATGCAATTTCTGTTTCTGAGGAAGCACCATTTTGCAGGAAGGATGTGCCTGTGACTACTGGTAGAATGTGTTAATTTGTTTGATACAGGGTCAGAGAGTGCCCTGAGAAACTGATACATATTGTAGACACTACAGAGATGCATTATGCGCTGCTAGTAGACCATCTCTGTTAGACAGGAAAAAAAAAAAACACCTGTCTGAATTGCGGACAAAATGATGTTATTTATGCAAACGGTATTCATCAACTAAGTTTCATATCTTTATTTCAAGTGCCTGAAAAGTTTCTGATAGGGAGCAGCAAGGTGATTTTTACAGAACTCAGCTGAAATCTGCTTCTGAGCTACCACAGCGGTTGTTAAAGCCAAATGAACACTGGAAAAAATGCCCAAATGACCATCTTTTCCTTCTCACGGCTCAAAAACTGGACAATAACACTGTTATGGTGAAATTTGAAGGTGCTTGGCTAAAAATCAAAGAAAATGGTAGCATAATGCTGTTTATATAGAATGAAGTATGTTCCAGGCAGTTGGATAGTTCTGAGTAATGAAGAGCCGTGTGCCCGTAATAAGTTGTACGCGCCATTGTGCAGCAGACAGGTAGGTTCTGTGTTATGGCTTTTCATGCCTTGAGCAGGTCTTTCGTGATATCTGGCTTCGTTCCAAACACCTACTCTTAAACTTTTAATGTCAGGTCTTGTGTAACTTCATAATTGTTCATAAATTAAGGCTTTTGTTGCAAGATGTAGGCTGCATTAAGAATGTCAACGAGAAATATGGCTTGGGTTTTACAAAAAATATGCTACTAGTTCATGGCTGAGTCATTTCTTTCTGTCATTTCAGGAGCTTAAAACAACACTGGGTATCTGGGGCTGATATTGAGACAGGGTTTTAACCTTTTCCCCATGTGTTTATTTCTATTGCTTTAATAGATAGCAAACATTCTGTAATCTTGGAGTCCAACATGATAAGATTCTTTACTTTTTCCCCTAACCCTCACGGCCATCTAGCCTGCAAAATATCGTTTAATGTAGAGAAGAAAATAATAATAATAAAAAAGAACTGTCCACGTTTTCATAGTGATTAAATTTCGTGGATAAACTCTCTCTGTGTGTAGAGTCTGAGTGAACATGCTCTACGTGGCAGCCTTTTGTGGAAAATGGGAACAGCCTCTCCCTTGTCAAGAGATACAGCAGCTCCACGAATACCCCCTCATTTTTCGGAGCTTGAGATGTAGGCGAAGGACTTACAGCAAGAAATTCCAGCATTGGCTAGTGAGCAGTCCTGCTGCTAGTCCTAGAAGAGACAGGTCACAGATGTGCATTCACTTTTCTCAGCGTACCCTGTCCATGGAATAAATGGGGAAAGCTTTGTGTGAATAGAGCAAAATGCTCTGCATCCCTACTGAGCATTTACAAAACAAACCAAACAAACAAAAAAGCAGTTTATAGCACCTGAAAAATGTAGATTTTGTCATCTAGTATGAATTGTCCCATGATCTATAAACTAGAAAGCATTTTGATGTTAATTTCATCAAAACTGAACAGGATTTTATTTGCAAAAAAATATTTCTAAGATATAACAGTATTCTGGCATTCTTAACTGTTTATGGTCAAATAGGGCCAGTAATACACATTAGTATAGTATTTTCTATGTGACAGCAGTTTGGAAATAATAAAAAGAACACAGAACAAGATAGAAAAGATCTTTTTCTGCAGTTCTTATAATTACTCCTAATAGATGAGCAGAATCACTGTTCATAATGTCAAGCAATGCCAGGCAATCTGTTCTGAGGCAGGGAATAACTCTTTATTTTTTTTACTGATGGGAACATTTGGCATTTGCAGTTGCCAGACTATACATATGTTGGCACCAGATAAATTCTCATTATGCTTCTCGAATATTTTCTGCCCACTGAATGACTTGTGGCTGAAAGCAAATCTGAAGAACTCCTGTTTTCTCCGAGAAGTTCATCAGAAAGACAGTTCTGTTCCCTACTGAGTCTGTGGGAATACAACCCCTCCATCTCTGCCCTGCTCACCATCAGGCTGCCTCTAGTCTGTGCAGCATCGCTCCCTTTTCTTCCCATTGTGATGCTGTGCAGCGAGATTTGTGGGACCAGAAATGAAGCAAAGGAAAAGGAGCACAGTTCTGGGGCTTCTTGGGACAGGCACTCATCTGGGAGGTGGAAAGACCTCTGTGTTGGGCCCTGCTCGCATTACGGTTCAACAATTTTATATCACACTGTCAGTTAGGAGTAATTCTGGAATCTGTGCCTGTATTACACTGTCGTCAGCATTACTACAACTCGTGCATATTGGGTGTCAGCTTAAAAAAGATTAAATTGTGTGTCCTAGTGGACTTCACATAACACCAGGCTGGAGAGGTTCATCAGCAAGAGAGCACAGCTACATTTCTTTGCACAGCAAGTAGTGCTAAACACTGACAGATCTCAGTGCTTAAAACCTGAAACCTATACCTTGAAAGATGAGTTTACACTCATTTTTTTCATTGTAGCTGCTTCTCAGTGGGGGTGCTGCTTACTTCTGTGTGCGTATCTGTTCACCACCAATTCTTAGGTCAGGAAATTGGAACTTCATATTTCTGAGGATTACATTATAACAAATTACTTGTGTAAGCAAATCTTACTTTTTTTTTTTTGTAGTTCTGTCATGGCAGATTTTACTGACAGAAAGAAAGGGAAATCTTACTCCTGATAGTTACTTGTAACACGTTATCTTGCTTGTCTTAATTAGTCTCAGCGTGATGTCTCTGACTTCTACCTGTACCATGCCAGGGCAAGCAGTACTCACAACGATGTGGTGCAAAGTTGGCTTCATGTCATTTTTTTTTCATCTTTGAGATCAGCTGCATCGCTGTCTTTGACAATCACTCCCTCAGCTAGTTCTGCATGCTCATGTTGCTTCTAATTATCTCTTGTTTTCTAATTATAGTTTCTCTGGGTGGTAGTAGAGCTCCTGCCCTTCAGGGATTGCCATGGTGTTGCCGCTCCAGGCATGTCACGATTCCAGAAAGTAAAATGCATGTTCGCTTTCCTCTGGGAGTAGCAGCTTGTTTTTATTTTGGAGCAAAGTCAGTCTCACCTTTAACAAATGTGGTAACATTGCAGAGGGTTTTCACAACCAGCATTACTTGCTTTTTACAGTGTGATGGCTCCTTTTTTTCTCTCTGAGTCATGCTGTCCTCTTCCGGGAAACAGTTACCGCCTGTATGTATCTGCCTACTATGTCAGGCAGAAGGAGAAACTTAAAACTTTCCAGTCATCATTATTCTCCCATTTATCTGAGGCAAAAAATGAACTGGATTAATTTAAATACTGCAATTCTCAAGAAAATACTCCAAATCAGATCACGGACACGATCTCGATGAACACTAATTAGTTGTCTCATGGCACTGAATCTGGACGATTAATCATTGCGTGGGGAAGTGCCTGCAAAGCGTGATTCCGGATGCTTGGAAAGGCCATATCTGAAAGCCCTCCTGTCACTCGCATTTCAAGGAAGTCTGTGCCAACCAGCTTTTCCTACTGGTAGTACTCTGAACGCTTCCCCAGAGAGGCTGTTTGCTGGTGATTGCAACAGACTCCCAGCAGGTCTGTGGCTGTAGAGCTGTGAACAATGCCAGGAGAGAAAGTTGGTTAATAAGTTACAGTGCCCTCAGGTTAGTTTATTGTGAGTGACCTGGATCATGGTGCGTGCTTTACAATGCAGTGGTTCGCAGCGTCTTGTTTCAGGTGCCCACTTTGAAGTACAGTGGGATATATGCAGTCAAAAGCTGATGGGAAACCAGCAGCTCATGTACATTACTGCAGAAAAGTAAATAGCAAACTTTGAGAGGTCACAGACTGTTTTATTGCTTTTTTTTTTCCTCTTTTTCTTTTTTTTTTTTTTTTAGGATTCTGGAATTTTGGCAGTACAATTGGCTGACAGAGGAGCTAATTAGAGGTCACACAGGGCATGAGACTGGCAACTGTCACCCTCCTAAGGGAACAAGCTTGAGTCTGTATTCATTGGTCTTGCCCGGGAATACAGGGTGCAAACATAATGATGCAGAGAAACTGATCTTGCTATTTGCAGATTTCCTGCTCCTTCCCTCTTCCCTTGGTCAGTGATTTTCTACCAGGAGAAGGTCCTTATTATTTTCCACTTTCTGTGCAATGTCTCTATTTTCTCAGCCCCACCATATGTTGGCAGTAAATTTTGACAGGATACTGCTGCTTAATGTTTATTCAAATAGTTTCATCTTTGGAACACAGTATAAAGGCTGTCTGCTGCTTACACTTTCCCACAGTGCGAGGGAGGAAGTGGTGTTAGTTTCCCTGTATAGGTGAAGAAATGGAGAAGTGACTCATCCGAGATTGCACAGCCTGTTGGCATTACTGTTAGAGAGAAGGCTTGGTACAAAACTGTCTCTGAGAATGGTACTTATATGGAAGGAATTCACCTTTTCAGTAGGAAAGCGGCGTTCTTCTGATCAGAGTTGCTTAGAATATCCTTTTCAAGCTCCTCCTCTCCATACTGATCAGTTCCATCCCCAAATTTCTGACACAGCTAATCCCCTGCTGAAGCTGGGGCTTCTGTCTGCAGTGATGCTTTGGTATTTGCCTTCTTCCAGTCAACCTTTTTGTCCATCATCGCTTGCCCCACGTGCTCACTTGCTTTATATCTACTGAGAGGAGAAGTGCGTTGCAGAGGAGGTGGCTGCTAGATGTGAGTGCTGGAGGGGTGCACCAGGGGACAGCTGCCTGACCTGGCAGCTTGGGTGCCATGCTGGGTAAAACATCCTTCTTAATTCTATGGCTTAGAAGTAAGGATATGATTTCAGAGGTTCATTGTGTTTCCCCACATCAGCTGATCTTTGAAAATCATGTTCCCAATCTGAAGCAATGAAAGGTAAAACGGGTTAGCTTAAATGACTGAATAAATTGTAGAGTTTAATATATGAATGATAGCACTGTATAAATTACTTTGTTTTACCCACAGCTCCACTAATTCAACTTACTCTGTCACCTAGCATCAGTTCTTTGTTTGCCAGTGGTGGGGAGGGGGAGAGGTGGAAGAGCATGACAGGCAGCTTTATCAGTCACCAATTGCCTCTGGAGTGAACGCTGTCACAGTGAGAAGCTGGAAGCAGCTGCTGCAGCAAGCATCGTGCTGCAGTGAATCAGTGAACTGAACAGCTGATCACAGTGAACCCCAGTGTTATGAATTACACAGGAAGATCCCTTCACTCAGCCACAGCTGCTGAGGCACTGCTTGTTCTTATTCAGCACAACTGGAAGCCCCAGCTCTTGCCTCCACCTGCACAGAGGGTCCCAGTGAGTTTGCAGAGAGAAACCAGGGTTTCCTTTAAGTAGCTCAGCTCTGGAGCCAGGAAGTCTGGGGAGGAGCTGCAGATCCTCCTGTTCTGGTATGTGGAGGCAGATGGAACTGATTGCTCAAGCACCTTTGGCCTGGAATGATCTGAAAACATCACAAATAACATGTTTTCTCTCTAAGCCAGTACTGAATTGGTGTTTCAGTGCAGTGAAAAATAGGCCTGACACGGTTCTGTCTTCGGGGGCATGATATTCTTCTGTCAACCAATCCTGCAGGTGACAAGACGTTTTCAAATTGCTGCCAGAACTGTTTTGTATTGTTGCTCACCAGGCTGAGTAGCTTATGCACTTCATACCCAATCTAACTGTACGTTAGTGGTGATGTATTAGAATATAGGAATTATACCCAACATGAAGTATTTTTTTATTATTATTTTTAACTTTTTACTTTCTTCATTCTTGGTAGTTGTCCTAATATTTCTAAGCAAAAATAATGGCTGTGCATAGTTCTAGTGGAGGAATTCCAGATATCTGGACACAAGATAATATGTAAGTGGATTTCACTGAAAATCTCTGCAGGAATATGTGTGTGTATAAATATACATGCAGACTTAAAAACATGATTTCTCTTGTATCATCTTGAGCAGGGGTGAGACCAGATGACCTCCAGAGGTCTCTTCCCACCTCAACCATCCTGTGCTTCTTCTTAGGAAATTATTTCAGTGTTGTAAAACAGACAGCTCTCTGGTAGTTTGTATTATGTCCAATTAGATGCAAGAATTAATATAAAACATTATTCTGGAGCGCATGTGTTGAAAGCATAGTTCTGCTGCCACCTTTTTGTCTGTGCTGGCTTGCTAGTTTGCTTTTATGTTATCTTTCAGGAAATCTGGCAGCCCCAGATCTTCACACCTCTTAGCCATTTGAATGATTGAATCTGAATCTGAATCCCTTTGAATGGATTAAGGACAGTATTGTCCAACAGTCATTTGAGGATGGTTTTGTGTATTTTTATAGGCTCAGTTCCAGAAATTAATCTGATCAATCTATAATACAGGAAACTCTAAATTAGTTGGATATGTGGTAGTAAAAGGCATGCTGATCTTCACTGGGTTCTGTTCTTGGAGATGGAGGGCACTAAGAAAAAGCAATGTGTGTTTGTTATTAAGCAGTGCTGTGGAACAGCTCCTGAATAGTGCAGGAACGCAGTGAGGCTGTGCCCTGGCAAGACATCAGTTATTCCCAGTGTTTGGCTCGGTCTTGGTCTGTCATTGCTGAGGTACAGGATAAAACACCTGAAGTCTAAGGGCCTTGGGAAAAAATGTCAGCTGGCAGTCAGTGAATAGTTGTTGAAATTAAATAAGGCAGCTGAAACACTGGATTGGGATGCAAAATTTATGGGGTGTGAGCCAAAAATAGGGTCCTTTTAGGGGATGCTAACTTGCAGATAGTTTGTTTTTCTCTAACCATTGGTTAAAAGAGTAATTTAGGAGTATTAGCTCTCCTAAACCAAGTGTATTTCTTCCTCTTTCACTGTTTATCATTATAGACCGAATACAGCTATTGTAGAGAACATCTCTAAAGTTTGCTTCATTTGGTGTAGTGAAGAAAACAGGAGGCATCAGACCGATGATATTGTAATGCTGCAAAAGTATGGCTTTGTGTACAATATGTCAACCTTATACCATGCATTGTTTAATTGCAATGTACAAGGCCTAGAACATATTAAGGAATCTCTAGCTATCAGCCAGAAGAAAACTTTGAGTTTCAGACTGAGTGGCAAATGTCTTTAGCCTGAAATCTGCAGTTATACTGTCTTCTCTAAAGTAGTAGAAAAAAAAACTTATAAACCAAAAATTCCAAACCAATGAGAGGCAATGAAGTATTTTATGCACCATGGCCATTTTTTAACCAACTGATTTTATTCAATTGCCATACATATAATACATATAAATTATTTTCATTAGTGTTATTTTTATTACCAAAAATACTTTAAAATATTGTTTTATACAGAGACAAACCAACAGATTTCCCATTATTTTTAACCTATAGTAGAAGATTGATACAACCCTCTCTTTAGTAGGATTATTCATGATTTGTTGCATGGCTTAACACCTATTTTTAGAAATAGAATAGTTATTTAAAAATACCATGATTCAAGTCCTGAGTTGTTCAACATGGATGGATTGAGAGAAAAGAAGTTTACAAAATAGTTTTTGTATGTGAACGTGTCATAACTAACTATTCTGCATGTAGAAATTTGTATAGGTTTTGAATTAGATGCAGTACTGTCTCTGTAAATTCCCTCTATGCACCCTGTTCACTGTCACAAATGACCAGATCTTTGATATACCATTAGGCTGAGATTCAATATTTTCCTTCTCTTTCTTTCAGCCTCCTGGTGTGGTCAGGTTGCATATGGTGCTGTGTTTGTTGCTGTCCATTGGAATGCAACAAAAGCTCCTAAGGCAAAGGACTCTACTTTAAGCAAAAAGACAAGAGCAAAAATACGTACATAGTGACCATAGCTTTTTCTGATTTCAGATCTTTACCTTGAATCCTTTTCCTAAAAAGAAGTAATGATGCCACCTACTGGCCGAGGACAGACCACTTCTGGGATCAGGTACTTGGTAATGAAGCTTGCGTGTTCTGGTGAGTTACAAGTCTCTTTTTCCAATATTTGAGTCGTTGATCTTTGTCACAAATACTCCACTGAGGCAATTACTTCTGTGTGCAGTCAATGGGTTATGAAGAATTGTATCAGTAAACCAGGGCCTTGCAAAGGAGTAAAACAAAACATTAATATTTAATATGATCTTTGTTGTCACGTAATTGGTGAAACCAGTGTTAATACATTTTTTTCTTTGGAAAAGTGTAGTAATAAAATCAATCTACACCCTTGCTACCCCTGTGCCTCAGTCAGGTCGTCTTTTTCATCACCACTTGAATGACAAACTGAGTTTTCTATGTCTCCTGACTTAAATCAGAGGTCTCAGCAGAGGAGCCATCATTTTTGAACCAAAGCCAACAGATCCTTCAGACCCTGCTGCTCTTTCTTTTAGTACTTGTTTTTTTAACGAATGTTGTAACATACTCTTCAGGAAGCTGTGAGTATGCTGCTTCTTTGCAAGGAGCTGGGGGGCTGGAACAAGATAGTGGTACAGAAGCAGTTGTCATGTTCTTCTTTGCTATTGAAATATGTGCTGTTTATATATGCCTGACCAGTGAAATTATCTGGAAGGATACAGAAAAAACATCTCTATCTCTCTGACACTTTAAAGTTAGATGCTGGACCTGGCAAGTTAATCCTGAGGGTTTCTCTTAATATATCTTAGAAGAACAGTTCACGTTCCTCTTCTCAGTTTGAGGGAAATTTTTCTTGAGACTGACTTCACCCTAGTTTGAAGAGACAGATTTTGAATCCGTTCTCTTAGGCCCTTTGCAGAATGACTCTTGCTTTGACTCATTTCTTCTTCATAAGCTTGGATCCATTTTGTAGTCCTATTCGTCTTGTTTCCTCAAATATTAACTGCTATCTCAGTATAACTCATGGAACTGCAGAAAAAAGTGAAAAACCTGTGTGTGCACCAGAGTACTATGTCACCTGATGAACATCTGAAATTCTGGTCATCTGTACTAACAGATGATCAGCTGAAACTAGAAAACGTTACAAGGAAAATGTATAAGATGAAGGATTCACTAAACAGCCCTTTCTCCTTATTTGAAGTAGTTTTTACTATAGTCCCATTTGACTTCTGTGCTTGCTGCCTTCTGAACACCATGTAAATGATGCTGTTCTTCCTCTTTTCAGAAAACTGCTGATCACAAGGAGACAGATGAAGGAAGTTTCCCATTTTGACCTTGCTGAGTTTATGTAGGTCCCAGGATGCTGTTTGTGGAATGATCAGGCCTTTTGAAGGCTATGGAAATGCTTTTTCATGAGTAACCACATGGGGGCACTGAAGAGCGGGACATTACACAATTCTCTCTGAAAAAGAGCATGATTTCTGATGATGTTGATCATCTGTACCAGCTGCAGGATGAAGTGAGGTGCTTTGGTTGGAAATGGAATGTTAAAAATTTCTCCTCTGGGAGAAATCCTCCTCCTGTCACTGGCCACCACTGAAGAGAGTCTGGCTCCATCCTCCATATGTCCACCTCCATCAGGTGTCAATATACATTGATAAACCCTCTCTCAGAGCCTTCTTTTCTCCAGGCTGAATAGTCCCAGCAATCTTGGTCCCTCTGGTAGGAGCGCTCCAGTCCTTTAATCATCTTAGGAGCCATTCTCAGACTCTCTGTGATGTCCATGCCTGTCCTGTCCTGAGCAGCCCAGAACTGGACATAGTACTCCCGGTGTGGCCTCACCAGTGCTGAGCAGCAGGGAGGGATCACCTCCCTCAGCTTGCTGGCAATAGAAGAGAATAGAATAGTTCAGTTGGGAGGGACCTTCCAAGGTCATCTAGCCTGACCACTTCCAGGCTAATCAAAAGTTAAAGTATAGTAAAGAGGGCATTATCCAAATGATAACGCTCTTGAACGCTGACAGGCGAGGGGCTTCAACCACCTCTCTAGAAAGCCTGTTCCAGTATTTCACCACCCTCATGGTAAAGAAGTTCTTCCTAATGTTCAGTCTGAACTTTCCCCAGTGCAGCTTTGTGCTGTTCCCTTGTGTTCACTGGTTATTAGGGAGAAGAGGTCACCTCTTAGGCTTCTTTTCTCCAAGCTAGATAACTCAAGTGTCCTCACCTCTCCTCAAAGGACATGCCTTCCAGCCCTATTACTAGCTGCTGTCCTCTGGATACTTTCAGGGACCTTTTTACTTTGTGGAAACAAGAACTGCACACAATCTTCAAGGTGGGGTTGCACCAATGCTAAATATAGCGGGAGAATCACCTCTTGACTGGCTGTTTATGCTGGGTTTAATGCATCCTAAAATGCCAAGAATACCATTAACCTTAGTGGCAAGGGCACAGTGCTGACTCTTGTTGAACTTGGTGTCCACCAGGACCCCCAGGTCCTGTCCTGCCAGGCAGCTTTGCAGCTGGGCACCCCCCAGCACGTCCTGGTGCCTGGGGTTGTTTGTCCCCAAGTGCAGGGCTCTGCACTTCTCCTTGCTGAACTTTGTGAGGTTCCTATCAGTTTCATGGAGAGGCTTGTGAAGCAGGACGACTATTTGATTTTTCCCTCATGGGTGCTTCTGACAGGACTGCTGCTGAGCAAATACAGCATCCCTGTTCAGCACGGGGAAAGGGTCCCTCAGAGATTTACAGGGGAGTACAAGTCCTTCCCAGCTTTGGGCCCAGGAACCTCAACTTGGGCCGAGACTGTCTCAGAGCCTGGGGGCAACTCTGAGCCACGCAAGCTCTTCAGAGCCTTCCCCTTGTCCCCAGGCTGCAGCCAGCCCCAGGGCCTGCTCCTGTTCCTCTGCCACATCTCCTGGCGGAGGTCAGGGCCCGGCAGCTCCCTGGCCAGAAGAGGGAGGCCAGGCTGGGCCTGTGGGATGGCGCGAGGCGACCCAGGGCACCCCGCTTGTACCAGAGCCCTGCTCTCCGCCCATGCGATCTGGGCGCCCTTCTGCGGCAAAGACGCAGAACTGCAACCCTCTTTTAGGCTTCTTGCACACCCCAGGCATCCCCATTGCCACATAAACCTGCGTTTATTTGGGAAGGTGTCCCCCGAGTCCTAAAGGCCTTTGTAGGAGACACAGGCTAAACACAGCTCCCTGGAAGGGTTGAGAGCTGGCAGATGCCCCGCAGAGAGGGGAGGAAAGAAGGGGTTAAGGAAGAGAGGGAGGGACAGGCTCCAGTTAGCAGATGTCCAGGGCTGAAAGTAGGTCACCTATTTCTGCCTGGGAAGGGATTTGAAAGTCGATGCTCCATCAATGTGCAAACAAAGCCAAGTAGTAAGGCAAGGAATAAAACTGAACGTTGGAAGCTTGTCAGAAATCCCCTGAGTACACAGGGCTGCTCTAATGCACCAGACAGCTATTAATTAAGGCTATCTAATAAAAAATGTACTTTACCTGCATGTGCATATATACAGTCACATACGAGGGAAAGGCTAATAATAATAATAACAAATAGTGAAATTAAAAAAACATATATATCCTTGAAACCTATAAACCCCAGAAAAGCAGAATTTCTCTCATTGCACACGTACAAGGCTTGGACAGATGTGGGCTTAATTCCAGTTTTCTCTCAGTAACCTTGGGCACAGTATTTAGCCCTAGGTTCTCAAGGCTAAGTACTAGCCCCTGTTTGATGCCTTTGTCACGGTGGCCAGGGAAGCCAGAAATTGGCAAAAAATTCTGAGGTTGTGATCCTTGCTGTGTGCCCATGTCTCTTTCCTGATATAAAAGAGGCTAAATAGTATTGCCCAAGCATGTCATGGGGTATCTGCAAGACATTCCCTATCTCAGAGGTTGGAACTCTATAAATTGTTAATTGTGATCACTTACACTTTTTAGGAACTTTATCCTGGCAGTTCTCATATTTGCATACATGGGGACAGCAGGTTAGGGAAGGTAGGAAATGCAGGGGGAGCACAGAAAGCTAATTCACAGAAAGTGGATTTCTCTGGCCAGGTCAGTATAGGGTCACTTTGTAACTATTTACAGTGTTTAATT
This sequence comes from Anser cygnoides, assembly GCF_040182565.1. Taxonomy (NCBI): domain Eukaryota; kingdom Metazoa; phylum Chordata; class Aves; order Anseriformes; family Anatidae; genus Anser; species Anser cygnoides. The sequence goes on along the minus strand of NC_089877.1, from coordinate 19,638,830 downwards.
AATTCAGGAAAAAAAAGTAAATTCGAGAACAAATTCTGACTGACATAAAAACAGCTTCTCTAACCAGTTCAGCTTCAGTGTGCCTAGGTCTCCAGCACATACTAATTGCTCCTGACATGCCATTATCATAAAAATATTGGACTTGCTGCAACACAAAAGATCTTTCAGGTTAAAAAAAAAAAAAAAAAAACAACGACATTACTTTGTACAATTTGTTCAGCAAACAAAATATTTCTTCAACTTCTCTTCTGTAGTTTTTATCAGTAGCTGAGGCATCAGTGAGAAACTTCTGAAAGAGTTTAGATGCTGCAGAAGACACGTGGGTGGTTTTCTGTTTGTTTGGGAGGGGTATACCACAGAACAGTTATCAAGCACTTTTTAGAGGTCTCTAGTGCAGGATCTTCCAAGGCCAATTTCAAAACCCTTTTCCCCTGGTGTCCTCCTATTTATTTCATATCAACAGCATGACTCTGGGGAAAGAATCTATCAGATGGAGTCTTCTAGCACAGCAGATTAAATCAGCTAGCTAAAACCTAGATTAGGGAGGTGAGGAAATGTTTTACGTTTGCTACAAGCCAAATCCTTAGTGAGATTGTTTGAATTTGGAAATATTTGCTCATGAAAATCTCATTTGGGGTGGAAGACTGCCCTTCATGTTCTGGTTTCTATCTTAGTCCATCCCCTGGTTAGCTTGAGGTCTCTTTGCCCTCGATATGGCATCCTTGGTGTACCCCTGACTCTTTTTCCTAATTTAAAAAGGGTTAAATAGGACTGCCCAAGTGGGTCATGAAGTCTCTGCAAGGTATTTCCAATCTCAGAGGTTGGAACTTCATGAACAATTAGTTGCAATCACATTTTAGGAACCTAATTGCTTTCACTGCCATTCCTCATGTTTGCATATACGCACCATACTATGGGGACAGCAGGTTAGGACAGATGGGAAAAGAGGGGAGCTGGGATACAGAAAACATCTTTATTTTCCTAGAAGAAGCACCATGAAGGTAATTTCTCCGCCTTGTTTTTCCTCTGTGCTCATTTAATCAACTTAGCTACTAAAAGATGGACTTGAGTTGATCATAGTGGTCTTTTCTGGCCTTCAAACAAAGAAATGTCTTCTTTCCTCTGTTCATTTCTGTCTGAAACAAGGCAGTGAAATACAGGGACAAATTCTGGTTTTAATGTTGCAGTATGTAAACACCGTACAAGTTTTCGTTGTGGTCATTTTGGGGATGACACCCTTTTCTATGGTGGAATTGAAAGGGAAGAAAGAGAAGGGAGAGGGAAGGTTTGCAGCAAAAATAAATTGCAACTGGTGCTTATGACATACACTTGATTAGATGATTATTCCCTGGGCTTACAAGTTTGTCTGTGTTACCTAGCCTATTTCAATCATCTTTTTCAGTCCTATGCTGCAGTTTCACAGAGATATGAAATCAGTAGTTACTGGGCAGCTGTATCTTAGCTAGTTGGAAAGTGACACAATATATACACTTGGCATGCTTGGAAAGCACGTTTCTTTTCCCGGGAAAAGTACCATGAAGGTAATTTCTCTACCTTGTTTTTCCCCTGTGCTTGTTTAATCAGCTTAGCTATTAAAAGATAACAAGGGTTTGGGACTATCATTAGCCTAGAGTGGTCATGTGGTTGTACTGGTAATTAGCACTGCTGTTGAACTCGGTGTTGTTTAATAGGTAACTACAAAGGCAGTACCCGCTGTACATCTATACAAGCAAGAAAAAATGAAGGCCCTCTCTTCTTGAATTAATATTCAATCATTTGTTTAGCTGAATTTTTATTCCTTTTTGTCTCCTCTGTGATATTAGTATGTATACCCAAAGCATTTAAGTGCTTGAAATGGGATTAAGACACTACAGTCTAAAATTGCAATCCTGCAATCCTCCTGCTCAGATGCTGTGTAAGCTTTAAGGTGTCAAAAATCCCTGGGAGGGCTCTGAGAGGGCCAGATACCTCACATCTGAATCACAACACGGAAACTCCGTTTTGCTTGTCTGAGTCCCCAGGAGTTCAGCTTGGTCAGTATCCTGAGTCCTAGGCATGCTTCCAGGGCACTGGACTCTTCTCAACTCCCAGCCCTTGGCTACATTTGCTTTTGAAGAGGGAGCAAAGAAATGAAGCCAGAGGACAGCCAGAGGGAGAAGAAATGAAGATGGGTGCTCCTCATATACAACAACCCAGGGTTTAGCTCACTCTGTGAGGTTGTGGGGCAACATGCTCCCATTCCCTTCTTTGCCCATGGGAATTTCAACCTGCACCTCTCAAGTGTCCCCATAATAACCACCAGGGAACAAGCTCTCCTGAGGTGGAGAGCCCCAGGTTCTGCCAGCTGTCAGGGCAGTCGGTTCTGAGCAAGAAGAGCACTGCTGTAGTCCAGTCACCAAAGGCAATTCCTCTGTGTCTGCTCTGGCGGCTGCAAATATATTTTGTTGGAGATTACTTAATGGATATTTAATTAAATTACGTTCACTTTTTTTCATAGTGTGACTTGGGTCTTAGCTTCAAATGCCAGAGACATTAATAGATTGCTACAAAGAGCTGAAGAACAGAGAAAACTATAATCTAAGGAGGTGAGGGACTGAGAGGGGGGCGACATGCAGATATGCTAGGAAGTACTTTATGTGACTTCTGTGTTATATCTAGCCCAAGAAATGAATTCACAAGACTTCTAGAAAAACAAAACAAACAAACAAACCCCCCTACATCTGGTTAATCAGCATCACAATCACAATAGTAATACTTTGAAGGGAAGTTACCATAGAAAGAACTAGGATGCAAGCAGCAAAGAAACACTGCAGTGGGACTCTGAATAGGATTTTGATGTAAAGTAATGCAAGGATCCAAGTATAAGAAAATTCATGCAAGTAGTGGCATCATGCAATTGCATCTGCAAAGTCCTGACTTTGTTCAGCAGAGAAGTGATTTGGAGCATACTGACAGTACAAGGGTCTGTGTTAACTGGAAAGAAAAAAAATCTTTGTTGACAAAGGTGCTGCCAGGACACTTGCCTAACTGATGAGCTACTTTGTGATCCACAGCAAGGAAGGCCAAACTTCTGTGTCTCTAGTTTTACTTCACTGCTTAATTATTTCTCACAGAAGGGAATGTCTCTTTTAACTGATTTGTATGATACATATAACAGCTAACCTTTTGGCTCTATCGCCATATTATAAATACACACTGCATGTGGTTTGTTTCCAAGAGCCTTCCAAACTTAAAAAGAAGCAAGAACCTATGAACTATGCAAGTAGCTGAAGATAGTTCTGCAATATTTTTGACAAGTGTCAGACAAGAAGTTGCAACAAATACAGACGAAATCCTGTAATAGTTTAATACCAGACTGCATTCTGCTTTCCATGCAGTATATCCCATGCATTATCTGTTGCGCTGCAAATCTTCTTTATTGTCACATATTACATTACAGGAGTTATCAAAAGGGAAGCTAGAAATGTTGGCAGCTGCACAGAAGGGTAGACAGGGATTTTGTCATCCATAGAGGGTAACATTTCTTAGGAGGACTCTAACCAGAGCCTTCATTTTATCGCTCTTCTCCAAGACAGTCTGCATGTGCTGCTTGCAGCCCAGCAGTGGGAGAGAATCAAGCTACTTCATGTTTGTCTCTTTGATATACCAGAAGTGTTCATTCTCCATGGAAATCTGAATTTCTGTAGAAATTCATCCCAGCACTGTGGTTCAGGTACCTTGTCAAAAACAGCAAGCAATGGAGCAAAAGAACAGACAATGACAATAGACAAGAATCAGCAGATTGGAACTCTCCCTGACAGCAACAAAAGATGACAACATCCCTCTGCTATTCCTCCGTATCAGTAGGTTAATCCAGAAGGAGACGGCAAGATAAATATCACTAAGACTATCAAGAAGCAGAATATAAAAGCTCAAGCTTTACACTGTACACTGCAGATCCTGAAAGGGAAGTGCCAGGCTCGTCTTGTTGAGATAATGGGTTTTTATGACTGTAGATTGCAGGAAGATGCACATCCTCGGTGGACTTCATTTATGGGCCATTTTGGTCAGACTGTCAAAGGGAAGTTGTCATTTGAGAAATTATGGGCCATGCTGTGTTCTGTTTCCCTAGGCTAGTCTGGTGTCTCGTTCAGTCTGGCTTCACTCAATGCAAATGCATCCATGTCCACGTCAATGGACGTGTGTCCCTCAAAGTTAGTTTGTAAGTATATTGACCAATTTCAACTCAATTAAAAAGGGCCGAAATCTCACCACTATAGTTGTGCATATCATCTGGAGCTTGATGTGGAGGGACAAAACTGAGCCTGTTTGCCAGCGATGATATGGTGGGCTGGTTTGCAGGTCTTTCTGGGTTCAGCACAGCACATGCTGTCTCTTGTCAAAAGTGGGTGTGGGGGTAAGTGTTACAGGAGATAGGGAGCTGAAATTACTGTGGGAGGGGAGAATATAGGGGACAGAGTACATGTTGCTTGGAGGCTATACTTAGTTATTTCTGCTGCTTACAGTATAACCTGTTTTATTACCAGGACCTAATTTGGTGTCTGGTGTTAATAATTAATGTAACCAGGTCTTCCCCTGTTACCCTTGATTTCTAATTAACAGTGTTGTAAGTATTGTCAATTGGAAATAAAGTGTTGGCCTTTTATTTGGACAAAACCAACAAGTCATTACTCAAAGGAAACCGCCCTGACGCTTCCATGGGTTTGGTGGTAGCACCAGGGAACAATGTTCAAGATCATCAGGCTTCCTTTTCTGTGCCCTTTTTACCACATAGTAAGGTACAAGGAGCCTCCAACAGACTTTGTGAAATTGCCTTGTTCTGCACAAATAGCTTTTAACCATGTACATCACTGTTTTCTTGATGATTCTTGTGGGTCCCTTCCAAGTCAGGATATTCTGTGATTCTATGATCCTCTGAGAAGATGGGATCCTTCAGAGAGAGCTGGGGTTAGTTAGCCAGGACTGCTCCACCATGGGGCTTCTCCACTCCTTTGGCCACCCAGCAGTCCACATGTTGTGCCCACACTCTGGGGCCAGCAGATCACCAAAGCTAACAAATTCTCTTTGCTTTTTGCTCCTAGGTGATGAGCCATATTTTTTCACACCAGCTCCCAGGTGAGTGCTGGGGAGGTGGGAAAAAATATGTGAGGAGGAGGGAGGATGATCGGTACTGATCTAACCCTCCCATGGTGACCGGAGGAGGCTGACTAAAGGCCCAGGTGAAAATTGAATGGGTTGGTGCCAGAGCTTCCCTCCATACCTGTGCTCTTTCCATCAGGACCACAGGGATGGTATGAAGGTCCCATCCTGGTCCCCACCAGCTTTTTTCTTAGAAATGCTGATAGGATCAGTGTTAGAAATGAGATTAGAAGACTGAATTTGAACATTTTGTTTCAACTAAATGGATTAACTTTTGGGTTTGGTACAGCCAAGCATCCACGTTCCCCCTCAGCAGCATAACCATGAAGTCATTGTTCAGAAATGTTTCTTCCCTCTTCTTAAAGCTCCTTAGTCTTCACAATTTTAATACGCTGTTGGGCTAAACATTAAGTCATTAAAATTCTTTAAAGATTTTTCTTTCTTCTCTTGAACTGTGAGGAGGATAAAGGGTTTTGTAAGGGTTATGGTGTTATGGCTAAATTAGAGGTGTTTGTGTCTCAGCTGACCTTTCCCTACAATTGTTACTTTATTGATGAATTAACACAGCTGCAGGACTTCTTTGGTGCAAGGCACCCAATCATGCAACTCTTTCTAGGTCTGTTTCCTAAGTATAACTTGTCAGGACCCAGAAGAGTTAATTACAACCAAATTCAGACTGGTTTAGACTACAGCTTCATTGTATGCCTGGTTTGCTTCAGGCCAGATGCTGCCAGTGGGGAGGTTCAGCTCCAGACCTCTGCACAGGTGCTAGCCCTTCCTTGCAGGTACTGGTGCTTCCCTGTTCCTCTGGGGGAAACCAGTCTGCAAGCTGGAAATGAAAAGCTCTTTGTAGGGTCCCTCAGCTAGGTTGCTAGATTCCCGGAGAATACAAAGGGAAGAAAATGTGCTGATAAAGACAGGACCATGGTGCTCCTGGCATATGCCAGGCACAGCTTGACATTATAGATACGTAGCAACAGCAGGAGCTAGTGTCAAATTGTGGTGAAAGGGTACAGCCCTGCTCTCCTCTTCTGGTGTCACATCTAGCAATCAGAGAGCCACAGGGTGAGCTGGTTTGGCAGGTTACCCTGCTGCTTGGGAAGACGAGCTTGTTTTCCAAGGAGTGGCAGAGCTGCTGAATCACAGCGGCAGGCAGCAAACGTGGCACCTGTGCAGTAGGGCCTGCCAGCCCCCGGCAGCTTCAGGATGTGGTAAGAGCTATGGTTGAGGGGTTAATGGTACACGGTGATGATGAAATGTGCTCGGCTTCAGCTGATGGGGTGATGGTTACTGAACAGGCTGTTCATTGTTGAATTTGCATTCTACTGTATGTTGAGGAAGTGGCCAAGTTGTATGATTAGAGGGATCCAACAGAAGCCTCTGGAAGTGCCCCAGGCAGCTACCATCACAAAGTTAAGATACTGACATTTACAATATCGGGAACTACCCATTCAGTAAAACACTACAAAGCTTCAGGTCACAGACCATGACTATAAGTTATGAGTTTCCCTGACAGCAGTCAGTTGTAGTATTTACAAAGTAATGTGAAAGCAAAGTAAATACAAAGCAACTTTCTAGTAGCTGCTACTGCTAATGTCCCAAACCTTTCCAGAATGGAGATGGCAGTGATAAAGCCCTTGAAAATTAGGCGTGTGTCAATGTAAACATCATCCTGCCCCTTCTGAGCTCTCATCCATCCCTTACATTCAGGGCGCGTTTGTTCAGAATATAGGATGTGTCAACAACAGCAGAGTTTAACACCACTTTATTGCAAAGTCAAAATTTATACTTAGGAGAGCTATACTGCATAGTAGCAATTTACAAATGTTTTATACTCAAACAGTTAATCCCCTCTCTGGATAATACCTCTGGTGCTTGCTAAAGGTTTTGACCTCACCATCCTTTTAACAATCTAGTTGCTCATCCTAAGGATGCCATTTAACATTGTGCTCTCATTTATCCATTATTTATACCTGTAAACCATTCCTGACTATTATCTCCCTGCTCATTTTCCTGTGCAGAGTCTTTCCCACAGACTTTCATCAACAACTGAGAATACAACAAGCACTGCCTCACTTTATATGGTGAAATCTCTATTTGCTGTATTCTGTACAAGTACTCCCTGCTAGAATAAAAAATTCTCATAGAATCACAGAATCATTTAAGTTGGAAGAGACTTCCAAGATCACCTAGTCCAACCTATGACCTAACACTAACGTGACACAGACAAACAAACAAATGAAATAGATACAGTGAAAGAAGAGAGAAAGGACACAGTTAAAACGTGGAACAGTCTATAGAGCCTTCTGGGCTGAGCATCAGCTGAAATAATGAATGAAGAAACAATGTCCCATTTCACCCACTTCACATTGATTGTCTTGAGAATGCACTTTATTTATTTATTTATTTATTTAACTAAAGAAAATATGCTTGCATGAAAAAGAAAACAAAACGAGGGTCTATGCCCAGAGGCCTAACTGCACAGTTCTATGGCTGAGCAAATGCATTTCATGCTGCTGTGTTTTGACCATATGTTTGTGACACATTAAGATCACATGCATCTGTAATTACTGCAGCTGTACTGACTTACTCAGGCAGAATAAGATGATCGTGTGCCTGACCCAGCTGTCACCAATCTTTCTAATAGAAGCAAACCACCAACCCCACAGCTTGGATAGGGCTTCTGTTCACAGAGGTTTTGTGAAATAATGATGTACCACTATATGCTGAAGAGTAAAATGAGCAAGGGTGGCTCCTAGCAGTGTAAAGCATGTTGTGACTCAATCCTTGGGAGAACCAGCAAAGCCTACAGAAAGCACAGGAAACTGTTGCCAAAAGTTGGTGAGCTGGTAGGAAAGATGTAGGAACAAGAAGAAAGCTGACGCTGCGTCCAGCCTTTTATGCAACTAGAATTATGAAACTAAGTACCTGAGCAGCTGGCAAAAGTTTCTGCTGCATGAGTGTCTGTCTGAAGTGCAAAGGTCAGGGCATGTTAGCCTGTTTGCAGCTATTATATATATGCTATTATATACAAATCTGGTGGCTACCTTTTCTTTGGAAGCAAGCATCTTCACCTATCTTTCACACATTCATTATAAACCACAGCTCTCTGCCTCCATTCAGAGAAAGCACGTGCTACCTTCATAATCCCTAGGAAAGGCAAAAGCTAGCATGATGGGGAATTGGCTTGGGTGAGCCTGGATCCTGCCATACCCTCTTCAGCTACTTGCTCACACCTTTGATAAAGACCCGCTAGCACCGTGCTGTTACAGTGCTGCGGTGTAGTAGCAGAGCAGACTTCCACGAGCCTCTGTGGGAGATAGATCCGGCTGCCCTGGCACACAGAGGCAGGAGAATGGGGGTGCTTTATGTGTCTGTGATGTCGTTTGAAAAGGAAAACAGCAGGCTTTCCTGGCTCTGCTACTGTGCTGGGAAGAGATGTCAAGAAGATGGGAGATGCAGGAGCTGGGACTTGCAGCTGGGTTGCCCATTTGCTCTAGGACGTAACCCTCTCTGCACAGTGCACCTTCATTTACAGCTAGGCAGACATCTTATATACGCACTGTGAGCATAAACACCATTGTGAACCCTAAACCAAACCAAAACAACAAAAAAACAACAACAAAAACCCCACAAGCTGTGAAGGACAGAACTGCCACTCTGGTATCTGCTGGCGAGCCTGATGGCTCAGGCTCAGCAGAGCCCCTTTCACCTTCGTTCCCAGGACACCTGAGGACAAACCAGAGAAGGGGGACCAAAAAGAGTCGTGGGTAGTGACCAGGCCGCTACTGCTGCCAAAAAATACACCACTTGCATTGCAATTTCAGCAACTGGTGCCGTCCCCAGGTCTTTTTGCCCCGAGAAGTGTCACCACAGGCAAAGTGCCCAAGGTGCCCAGGAGGGGCGTCATGCCAGGGCCTTTTGGAAAACTGGAGGGCTGCCCTGGGGGGTGAGGGGGCAGCAGTGCTCACCAGCAGCCTGGGCAGAGGCAGTTTGAGAGGCTTTGTGAGGGAAGGCAGCAGGCATCCTGGCTGTGTTTGTGCCTCAGAGAAAGCATTTGTTTTTTGTTTTTTTTTTTTTTTTTCTGGTAAAAAGTTTGTCAGTTCGTCAGGGCATGAAACCGTTGTTTTTGTCTCAGTTGTGGCAAGAAAACTGAAGTACGCCTGCTTGTTTGGTTATTTGTTGTTCCAGGCTTCCCAGCCAAGGTCCCTTGTCTGCTCACAGCACCCCAAGCTGGGTTTTGAAGCTGCTGCCTCAGGCCAGGTCCGGGCGGTGAAACACGGCTTCTGGTCTCGGGCCCAGCCCCCTGATCCCCCTTTTTTGCCGCTTTTTACACTTTGATTTATTCCGAGGCGCTTCGGTACAACACGCCTCTAAATCTCGGGTGAAATTCACCAAGTTCGAGACAAGAAAAACGAACCTCTGGAGAATGCGGGCATCGATCCCGCTACCTCTCGCATGCTAAGCGAGCGCTCTACCATTTGAGCTAATTCCCCAGCCCTGCTGCCGCCTCCTCCCCGCCTCCCCACAGGTTCTCGCCCCACCCCCGTGCGCGCGCCGTGCGCTTGTTGTCAGGCAGTTTGGCGCCCGTGCGGCGCCCGGGGGGGGCGTGGCTCCGTGCGCCGACCAATGGCGAGCCCCGGGGGGCAAGGCCGAAGGGAGAGCGCCACCACAGGCACCCGCCCCTCCCGCGGCGGCCTCCTGCCGGGTCCGGGCAGCTCAGCTCCGGATTGGACGGGAAGGGCTTTTTATTTTTTTTAAAAAAAGAGGCATCCGTTCTTCCGATTGGGCGGGAGGAACGCCTGTCATTGTGACGTCACCGTGTTGCTAAGTGGGGAAGGTGGGAATCGAGACGCACCCGCCCCGTGTGCTGACTGGCCGGCAACAACCCGAGAGCCCGCCCCCGCGCCCCTGCCCACCCCGTCACAACGCCGTGAGCGAGCGACTGACACCCGCGAATCCCCCAATGAGCGACCGAGCCTCGCTCGGGGCCCAATAGCAACAGCGCGTGGCGCGGCGGGGGGCGGCGCCGGGGCGGGATGATTGGCAGGCGGGGCGGACGGAGCGGAGGGCTGGCAGGAGCTGCTATGCCCGCCATCTTGGAGCGGCGGTGATGGTGGCGAGCGGAGCCCTGCCCGCCTGAGCGGAGCCAGCCGGGGCCGTGAGGCGGAGGGACGCGCTTCGCCGAGGTACGGCGGCTCCGGCGGCGCCTCGCGGCTCCCTCCGGTTCCCCTCAGGGAGCCGCCGCCTCGCTGCTGCCCCTCCCGCGCCTGCCCGGGCCTGGCGCCTGCCCCGCTCCGGGAGAGGGGGGCTGCGGGCGCCCCTCAGGCAGCGCCGGGCTCGCGGGAGCCCTCAGGCCCGCTGCGCCGCCAAGGCGCCCTCACGCGGGCCCCGCTGGGGTCTCCGAGCCGAGGCCGGGCCTGGCGGGCCGCGGCCGGGGGGTGTCGCGGGCCTGGGCGCGGCGGGGAGGGCCCGGGCCGCGCCGGGGGGAGCGGTGCTCGCCCGCCGCCTGCTGCTGCCCTGGGCTCCCTCAGCGGCTCCTCGAGGGGTGGTTTTAGGGGGTCGGCGGGGTTTGCTTCCCCAGCTCCGGGAACCCGGCGGCCGGGGGGGTTTCCCCCGGGCCGCCCAGCGGCTGCCCCCGGCACCACCCGCAGCTCTGAAGGGGGTGAAGTGGCCCCCAGCAGCGGGGGAGGTGTCCGGTGACCCCCTGCAGCCCCGTGTCCTGCTGCTGTGAATTGCAGAACTTTCCTCTCGCTTCGCTGCTAACTCTTGGGTGCTGACACAGAAACGCCTTGCTGATACCTACCTTCGCATTCGCTTTCCTTCTCTAAACTCAGTTGCTCGGGATTCCTGTAAGGATGTTGTGTTGTTGTTGGTTGTTTTTTCTTTTTCTTTTTTTTTTGGCAGCTTTTTTAAATTAGAATTTACTAAGAGTGTGGCAGTGTTTGGGGAAGTTTTAGCTCCTGTTCAATACATCTGGCAAAAATCTGACTTTGACCCAGCCGGTTTTGGTGTTTTTGTTTTACTTTAATGGTTAAAATGAACCTGTCACTTCACCTATTTTTGTGTTACTTTAATGGCTAAAATCTTCTGTAAGCACGAGAGGGGGTTAGAGTTGCATCTTGTGTCTCTGTGACATAAATACAGGTGGGAGGAAAGTCAGGATCTTCCCTGTCAGGACAAATGTTATTTAAGTAGCAACGCACCCATTCAAAGTTTCCTGCTGTTCTAATTTAGGAAATGTCTTGGGAGTGGAAGAATACAAGAAACTTAGGGGTGGTTTAGAAGCTCTAGGAGATTTGCCTTGAAACATGTTGGCAGCTCAAAAGTGGAAGGTTGCATCACTTGTTGCTTGTAGTGAGACTAATAAAGTGTACTTCAGTGGAAGGAATCTAAGCCTACTGTAAGAGTATGTGTTGTTCCTTTTAAATGCTGAACGCTAAGCTGGTTTAGTTTCCAGATAGTAAGCATATACAGTAGCTTGTGAACTGCACAAATACCAAATCCCTTTTCTTTTTCTGGCATGCTGAAAGGTAGGAACTCTCCCTGTTACAGTAATTACCTGGAACCCCAAAGTTTTTAAGCTGCAATGTGTATCTTCCGTACAGCGTGTATTCTAGTAGGAGTTTGTCTGATTACTTAGCTCCGTGTTACTTCTTTGTGCTCTCATTAATGAGGCATAGACTAACTGTAGCTTGCAAGAGTCTTTATTATGCAAATCTAACAGAACACTACCGAATTGTTTCAATATATAACTTGTTGATGAGGCTCCATGCAGATGTGGTAACCAGTCAGTGTGGTAAGTTCTTCAGTTTGTAATTTTACGTACTTTTTTAAATGCACTTACTGATTAGTTTCCTTCACCTATGATGTTGGTTGAACATAGATAATATGTTTTTACTTCCTTTCTGTATGAAAAACAGAATTCTTATGCAGTATTGAATGCTGTAATTCTGAGTTACTAAAGGAATTTATCTTCTAATGCTACTAGAAGACTATTTTGGAGAGAAGAACTACTGAAGAGTTCAACAATGAAATTAAGGAAAACACCAAGCTGGAGTGAAACTTACAGTTCAGAAATTCAGTAAAAGCAGCCTGTTTAATCGTAATGTTTTTAAGCAAGGTAGAGTGTTATAACTTCTTAGAAAGTAAAGTAGATTTATATGTAAACTGCAGTGGCTGTAATGTCTCTGGATTCTTTTAAATATAAATTAGTCATTGTTATTCCATTATGGAATTAAAGATATTTAATAGTTTGTGTGCATTTTCAGAGTTGCCTACAAACTGTTCATTGTACTTCCACAGCAATCAGAGCAAGCAATCAGAGAATCAGATGATGATCAGAGAGTGATATTCAAGTGGCTTAAATAGAAGGGAATCTGAATTTAGCAGTATTATAGCAGAAAACGATGTATGTAATTTTAGTATTAACAGATGGTTAGAGAGTGAACTCTAGTGCTGTGGCTCAATAGCTTTGCTTCTCTACTCAGCTTAAGCTTAAAGTGCACGTACTATGATGCACTAAACAGCTGGCTCAAAAACAACCAGTATGGGACTGAAACATTAGTCAGAAGAGAGAAATGCTTTGAAGAGCTGTTTGGTCCACTTGCCTTTCTCCCCACTGATGATGTCCTCTTTTGTCCAAGTCCTCAAAAAGCCTTGAAATTTTTTTTTTTAACCTCAGGAGGTAGTTAAGAAAATCACTATATCACTATATTGAGATATTTTGTGTTCTAGCTTCAGTGTTCCAGCACGCCATGCAGCATCCTTGCAGGTAGTAGGCTTGACGATTAATTTCTTACACCTAACTGGGCTCATTCACAGTCTTTCGAAGCTGTGATGGAAACTGCAGCTTCTATGCAGCTTCAGAGCAGCAGAAGAGGTGCTATTATGAGTGTAGTGGTCTAATTCCATAAGCTAGGATGTTTTAAGCCTGTCATCTGTCACCTAGGTCTGGCTATTGTAGTAGCATTTTCATCTGTGACTGTTAAGATTTCCGTATATTGTATTTTACTTCACGTGGCAGGTTTAGGAGTCCTGTGTTATCATGAAATAAACGCCATGTCCATGTTCATAGAAGACCGTGTTTGGTTGGATTTTCTCAAGAGCAAGATGTGGAGCCATTGTTTCTGGCAAAACTTTCCCCAGTAATAAAACAAGTAGGGGTAGAAGAAAAATAGTATGTTTCTTGTCCTAACTTTTGTCAGATTGGAGGAGAAGAGCAAGGGACTTGGGAAGTTATTGATCATGTTAGATGCTGATATTTTCAGGGTGGGAGGCAAACCGGAAAGATCAACCAGAAAATATGTAGAGAGCACGAACAGAACATTGGAAGCTCTGTATCTCGTGTTTAAGCATTTTCGTGATGTGTCAATGTTCCAGCATCTGTTGTAGAAACCATATGCTACCAAGCAACTGAAGTAAAATGTTTTCCTGCCCTTGGATATTACGTGCAGCTCTATAGCTAGCTTGGGACACTTTTCAGGAATCTGGGTAAACTGAAGTGATAGGATCAGGGTGACGTTTGGTATAAGCTGCTAACAGCTTGCTCATGGCCCTTCTAGGGCTAATAGCATTTTGGTAACAGTGCTTCATGCTAAATTGGAGGAAAAAAAATCTGTTGTTGAATACAACAATTGTCAAGAACTTGTTTTTTTTTTTTTTTTTAATAGCTTCCATAAGGTGCAGAGAAGCATATTTGAAGTGGTGTATGTAATTTGGAGTGTGTGGGGAAAGCGCCTGCAGTATATAGCAGCCCTTGACTGTTGTTTTGTGTTGCTCTTCCCTTCTGTAGTCCTCCCATAGTCCTGTTAAACAGACCTATCTGTTCCTCTTCCACGGGACTTAAAAACGTGGGGTGCTCAGTGACAGGATTTGTGCCTTTGGTGAAGAGAATACCGAGAGGACTTGAGCGTACAGTTGTATGAACTGTGAAGCTGTAATACATGGCACAGAGATGAGAGTGTATGCTGTCTCTGCCTCTAAATATAACTGAAAGAATTGAAACTATTATTTGATAGTAGCAGCAATCTGTTGTTGCAGGGGGTGAGGGACCGAGTAAAAGACTGCAGGGTTATTTTAGGCTTTGTTGGCAAAATGGGTAAGAGCATCTGTGAAACCGATAGTTCAATCTTAACCAAATCCTCGCTGTGTTGTAAAAGGAGGCAGATTTAAAAAAGAAAAAAGCAGAAACTGCCTGATAGTGAGATTTGTGGGTTAATTTCCTTGAAGTCTTGAGACTGTTCCTATTCCATTTTGGATGTAGGTGTTTCCAAGCATTTGTATACAGTCTAAGTTACACTTATGCAGGGCGATAGAGTACACGGCCTAGTGGTCTCCTTTCTGTGCCCATTGGGTCTTCTGGAAACTGAAAGGCTGTAGGCCAGCTCTTGTTTGTTGTGCCAGAAGATGCTCCTAAAAGCAAAGCAAACCCTAAAGCCTTTTTATGATGACCAAGGTCCCGGGTGAGGCTTTGTGCAAGAGCCCTGTGATTGCCTGCGGGGTAATGATGGGGTTGGGGTTGAGGATGGAAACTTTCAGGTGTTTTCAGCAAAAATTAGTGGTCATTTATAATGAGGTTATTAAATATATTCCAAAATATAGCACTTCTTGTGTTTAAAGCATTCTCATTGTTACAATGTCTTGAGTGAATCCTAGATATCTTTTTATCCCTGCTACACAGTGCCGCCGTCGCCTCCTTCAGTGGAGAAAGCAGAATCTCCAACCAGATTCCTATATGCAAGTAAGAGGTTTTTGTGCAAACTTAGCTTCTTAGAGAGGTTTTTGGAGCAAATCTTGTAATTTGACAAACTTGCGATCTATAAAATCACAGAATGGTTTAGGCTGGAAGGGACATTAAGGATCATCCAGTTGCAGCCCCCTGCCACGGACAGGGACACCCCCCACCAGCCCAGGCTGCCCCCATCCCTATCCAGCCTGGCCTTAGGCACTGCCAGGGATGGGATGTCCACAGCTTCTTTGGGCAGCCTGTGCCAGGGCCTCACCACCCTCAGAGTAAAGAAATTCCTCCTAATGTCTAATCTAAACCTACCCTCTTTTAGTTTAAAACTGTTTCATTTTTTCCTGGCACTATCTGCCTGTTAAAAGTTGCTGTCCATCTCTTTTTATAAGCCCCCCTTTAGTACTGAAAGGCTGCAGTGAGGTCCCCCTGGAGCCTTCTCTTCTTCAGGGTGAACAGCCCCAGCTCTCTCAGCCTTTCTTCACAGGAGAGGTGCTCCAGCCCTCTGAGCATCTTCATGGCTTTCCTCTGGACTTGCTCTGATACATCCATGTCCTTCTTATATCAGAGGCCCAAGAGCTGAACGCAGGGCTCCAGGTGGGGTCTCACAAGAGCAGAGCAGATGGGCAGAATCCCTTCCCTCGCCCTGCTGGCCGCACTTCTGATGCAGCCCAGGACACGGTTGGCTTTCTGGGCTGCAAGTGCATGTTGCTGGCTCATGTTGAGCTTCTCATCCACCACCACCCCCAGGTCCTTCTCCTCAGAGCTGCTCTCAATCTGTTCTCCATCCAGCCTGGATTTGTGCTTGGGATTGCCCAGGCACAGGACCTTGCCCTTGGCCTTGTTGAACTCCGTGAGGTTCACACAGGCCTACCTCTCCAGCCTGTCCAGGTCTTTCTGGATGGCATCCCTTCCCTCCAGCATGCCAGCCACACCACGTATATTGGGAAGGTGCTTTCTGTAAGTGTACATTACGCTGCTCTAGAGGAGTGAAGCATGAGACCCTCGTCTGCTGACAGGTGATGTGCACTTGTCGCTTATGTTAGTGCCCTAATTGAGAGGATGACACATTTTCACATTTTTCCTGTGAAATACACTGTAAAGTTACCTTTAAAATAGACCAAGGGTTGTCTTGGCGTGTTCTTCGTACTCCTATGGTGGTATTTTGATCAGTTTTAAATCTAAAATGCTCAGCTAGGAACTTCAGGACTGGTTTGATCTATAGTAGTTGACATTATTTCTTTCACTACTGCCTTGACAGACTTCTCAGATGGCTGTGTCTTTGCAACCTGTCCCATCAGGAAAATAACTAGTGGATTACATTTGCTTGAAAAGTTCAGCTATTCACCAAACACCTTGAAAAACGATGGAAAGTCTCTAGACTGATAAAATAAAGCCCTAGCTGTGGCAGGTGTAGACCCAGTTCTGGGTGGGTGGGTTTCCTGCTGATGGTGTAAGTGGTCTGCATCTACAGGACAGCAACTGCCTTACCTTTTGCCTGCGTACCTTCCAGGTGGAAGTCTGTTTGGAGACTGTAACAGCACAGGGATTGCATTCCCACCTTCTGTGTTTCTTTGTTTATTTCTTTCTGGCTGCTATGAAGGCCGAATTTGTCACTGCTCATGATGCTCTCTGTGGGCTCTCGGCATTTTGGTAACTTTTCCTGCCTGTGAGTGACAGCCGTAGGAGTTACGCTGAACCTGGCTATGAAGTAGCCAGTTCTTGGCTGGGGCAAGCAAGCATTTATCAGAGGATCCTTCCATGCATGTACTTATTGCTGATAGTGGGCTCTTTGTGACTTCAAACCACCTTGTATTTAATGGCAAAAAGATGTGTGCTGAACATTGTGCTTATATTAAATTTGTCCGATCTTCCCGAAAATCAAGTGGGTAGTAAAGGTGCCATTAGCATGAGGTCCTCATTTCTTAATGGTCACCATGAAACTAAACGTGGCTCTTGATGCTGCCTGCCTTTACTGTAGTGATGAGCATCCTGGTTTTGTTTTAGCAAGTGGGGCTTCAAAGCACAGAAAGAGATGAAGTTTTAAAGGCAAAGCAGATGGAGGTCTGGTAGTTGGTGAAACGTGGTGTAAGACCACTGCACAGCTTGGGCTCTGCAGGTTGTAAGAAAGAAGGTAATTGCTGTCACAGCTGTTAGTTGGCAGTAGCATTTAGCACTTAGCTGCAGGATAGTCATAAAAATTAAAACCTTACAATTGTTTTAATGTTACCAAGTCCTTCCTGTTACTTTACCAGTGGTTATGGGATGTCTTTCTTCATTTAAAAGGGGATATACTTTGCTATCAGACCGTGAAAGTCGTGTTATATCTGTAGTTCTTTAGCTGTATTGTTGTCCAGGTCAAGACAGTCTTAGAGTCACGATCCAAAAGTTTATAAACTTTTTTTGTAAGAACAATACTGTATGACTGGGGACTGAACTTAAAACTTTACTTGTTCTCAGCCCGTTACAAATATTTGATTGCTTTTATTTGTCAGTAGATGTGCCAGGTGCCATTGCATTGCTTATTAGTATGATTTTAGTCATGGGTGGGGACGGACACTTTCCTACCATGGAAGTGTGTTCAAATGTGCTCTTCTGCTGTCCTTGCATCTCAAAACATGTATACCTGAAAAAAGAACCTTGCCAGGGCTGAGTGGAGTACTAGCTACACCTAACCTGGGTGCTTTGATTCAAAAACACAAATTATAAATCCAAATTAATCCCTAACTCTCTACTAACTGAATAGGAAATTGTTCCTGAGATTGGACTCATAGGGATGGGATATCAAAGGTAAACAGTCTTAAAAATAAAATAAAATTCTGCACCTCTCTGTGGTTGTCTGTGAAAAATGACTCAAATTCCACAACCCCTGTAGGTTGTTTCCTATCTTTTGTAGTATAGGAAACACCTGTGTGTGTGTGACATGTTTTGCAGTATAGGAAACTGGCTTCCTTCTAGTGCACAACAGAATGCAGTGATGCTGAAGTTCTTCCACGGTAGCTTGTTCTTTGAACTACACTGACCCAATCCTCCTTTACTCCACACTCAAGGTTTCTTAAAATTACCTCCAGCTTTTCAGAGAAACGTGCAAGCTGTAAGGCTGGTGACCAGAATGCAATGGAGTTGCTTTTTTCTACCCTGAGGTGGTGGCCCTGTGCAGCCAAGAATTAAATTCTTAGTGGATGTAGGAAACGTAACCACAGCGCTGATCCTCACCATCGTGACAGGGCAGGTTGCAGGTTATGTCAGTGTCTGTAACATATTTGTTGGGAATGGTGAACGCTATGATTGTGGTGATTAAGGTGGTCTTTGGAAATGTGAATTAGAATAGGATAGTTGGGTTGGAAGGGGCCTTCATAGATCATCTAGTCCAACTGCCTGATGCTGCAGCGCTGAATTGGTGACCGAGGTTACGTATTGGATCTACTAAGTGGCACGATGCAAGTAAAAATGGTAGATTCATTTTACTGTCCATGTCTTTTGTAGAGAAATGTCTCAATTGTATTATAGAAAACCTGGAAGAACAGCTAGTGAATCCAAGGTGGCAGTTGAAAATACAGAAATGAAATATGGAGAGAAATAGATGGTGTATTTTTCTTCCTTTTTTTTTTTTTTAATTGCAGCTAAACCTGCTACAAAGCTTTGTTCTTAGGCTTTCAAGCATTTCACGTTAACTTCTGAGGATAGTTTCAAAACTGTAATGATCCTTAACAAAGTTGCCTTGCTGCTTGTTGTACTACTGGTGACTTAACTTTATGGGATGGTCATAAGATTTGCCAAAATCTGTGTGAAAGTATAAAAGACTAAGGTTAGATCTTCAGTAAATAGACTTCTGAGTTTTTACTTAGCAGGAAATACTTTTTTTGAGGGAGAGAGGGTATATCTTGTAATACTGTTATGAAATGGTGAAGTATTTAAGTTCTGGGCTAGCATTTGAAATGGCTTGCGTTCTTTGAGACTCTTCTCTCCAAATGCATGAGTAGGCCTATAGGCCAGAAGCAGCAGTGCTGCTTTCAGTAACTGTTTGCCCTGCCTTTGGGTTAATGGTAACATTAATTCAGTGTTTCCTACTTACGGAGTGTAAAGTAACACTTGTAGGGTGGAGTTGAGGCCTCTTCTTACACTGGGAGGAAACAGAGGTTGGTAGCTAGAGAGAAAGGGGCTTGGAGAAAGGGAAGGCTGATAGAGTATTGTAGTTAGTTACCGTGTTGGAGCCTAGTCTTGAGAGGGAGAGGAGCTTGGAGAAAATCAGAGAGGAGACAGCCAAATGAAATGTTTCCTCAAGTATTTCAATTAGGGCCACAGCAAGAAAAACTTTGTATCCCTAGCCCGTGGCATGTTGCTTGAAAGGGCTTACTTTGTCTGCTTGCACTTCATGATATTGCTCAGTTGATCACTTCTGTGTCAAGATTTGAGAGTGTGAAAATAATCTCCCTTTGAAAAAAAAAATCTTTTCCTTCTAAATCGCTACTGCATGTTTGAGGAGGACTTGCCCTGTAGTCTGCTTGTTGCTACTGTGACGGAGTTCTGAAAGGTGCCATGTAGCAACTAAACTCTTCTAATGATCCAGTGAGAAGAGTTGAAACAGCCTTAAAAAGATTTTGAAGACCACTGAGGAAACAGTAGGTTTTACATTTTGATTTACGATGTGGCTTTTTCGTTATACGTAGGATGTGTGTTGCAGGTAGAAGAAGGTACCTTACTCTGTTTGGCAATGACAGTTTTTCTGGTGGTGTCAAAATGGAAGAGTTGCATGGGGAAAGCATACATTCCCTCAGTGGAGGCACCAACTGCACCTGTGTCTGGGAAATGTGGTGTAACTGCAATGTGCACACCCTGTAAAAGCACGGTGTGCTGAAACTCAAGATACTGAAGTGGTTTGCTCTAAAATACGAATTACCTGGGGAGTAGGGGCAAGGGGGAAGAAGGAGAACTTAACAGCCGCTTCAAACCCTGTGCAAGATGCCTTCTCAGCGATTGTCCATTATTTTGCTGGTTTTCAAACTTCTTCTAGAACTTATTTTTGGTGATACTCCAGAAAATAGCCATTCATTGAACTTATGTAAGAGACTTGGTGAGATATTCTGATTCAAAGCAGTTTTTCTTAGTTTGGTAAGCTGAATCTCAGCAAAGTCAAGCTAATCATGCCTCTATCTGCACTTTCACTGTGTAGTTCTAAATGCCTGCCATTTAAATAATGTGGGGGAAGGGGCTGTGCTAGTAGTTTTATGTTACAAAAGTTGGTGGTAAAATGCTTGTGGAGGATATTGAACTTCTCTTCAGTTGTTAATCCTTGAGTTGTAAGGTAACCTATCTATTTGCATCCAGTGCTTCACTGACATTCTGCGTGCAGTGAAATTATTTTCCCTCTTCCAACTACTTCACCTTCAGTATGTCCACAGAGACTGACACACAGTTCTGTAGACTGTTCCCCTGTATATACTTAGTTCTGTGAAGGAAAGGAGGGTGTTTGTACTTGGGGTTAAAGGTTGAACTAAAACTATAATGTCAGCACTAAACTAGGAAAGATTCCAAACGGTGCTAAAGCATTTGTCTAAATGCAGATACCAACGTTTAGGTAAGCAAATGTGGTAAAGTAGCATCATTTTCCTTGTATCCAGGTGACCATCACTATATTTTATTTCCCTTGCTTGACAGATACATTGGAATAACTTTCTTTTTTTTAAATTTTGTACTAGGGGCTGTGTTGATAAGCAAGGAAACTGAAGGGATTGTAGAAAAAAGCGTAGAGAGGACCCAAGCTTTTTGGTGCATAAATTCCAGATTAGGAATCCGCTTCCTCAAGTGGAAGTAAAAATCAAGGATTTATTTTAACCTGCTTAAATTGCAGATTAAAAGAGGAAATATCTTCAGCTCTTCTTGTCATGCTATCAGACCTGCACAGCCTTTGAAGGGTGTTAGGGATTCCAGCCTTCAGTTTGAAAAGCAAAACATGTTTGTTGTGATACAGTCGTGTTAGCCTGGGTGTGTGCACAGGGTGGATTGGTCAGTTCTGTCTGTCCTCATAAGATATGGTAGCACAGAAATCAAAAAAAAAAATCAACCTACTCAGGGGCTCAGTTCTTGATATCTTTATTAAAAGGCAGCTGACTGGAGCTTCATGAAGGCAAGCAGTGCCACGGTGCTGGAAGCTGCTGCTAACTTCTGCTGCTGAGCTGCTAGCAATATTAACAATATTAAAAAGACCAAGATGTTGCTTAAAAAGAAAACTTGTAATACTTGGTAATGATGTCCATACAGAAGGAATACTTTTTGCTGCCCTGGTTAGAAATTACTGAAGAAAGCAGCTTTCTTCTGCCTCTGTATTTTCATGCACCTCGAAATTTGATTTGCATCCAAATTTAAAGGTTTAATCAACAAGGTGAAAAGGAGGATGAACTAACTGAACCAGTTAAAGGTTATCCCGATGAAGTGGGCATGTCTGCGTTGTATTCTGCAGTGCCATGATAGAAATGGCCAAGCCAGTTAGGCTTATGCTTTGATGTTTACAGTGTGCCATGCCAAGTACAGATTTCATTTCAAAAAGCTTTGTGACCGGGTAGCCTGCAGTTGTACTCAGGTTAATTAAGGCAAGCGAGGCATAGGTCTGAGTAGCGTTAATGCAGCAAAGTGACTGACACAACTGTATTGTCTTCTCTTAATGCTGCTTTTGGTACTATCTTAAACCTTTTAAACCTTTGTTTAGTACTGTTGCCTAATACTGGTAAGCATGTTCAAACAATAGTCTTCTCATCCCTTCCCTGCTTATTTTCAGCAGGGACAGAGTAAGGCAGATTAAGTGAAAAGTTGACCCAGAACCAGTGCAACCGTGATGGTAAATATATTGTTATTTTTCCCCTTCTAAGTCCTTTTTATCCCTGCCCATGGCAGAGGGTTTGGAGCTAGAGGATCTTTAAGGTCCCTTTCAGCTCCAGCCATTCTATGGTTCAACGTTTAAGAAATTGTTGGAGCACAAACAGGGAAACCCCTGCGCTTGTTGGGAGTACCTACAGGTAAAGAAGAGAATAAATGCATTTAAGAAAACATTTCTAAAATTCCAACATTTAACTGTAAGGCTTCCTCCTTAATTTACAATATTTTTTTTCTTAAATGTTCAAACAAACAGCGGTACTGCTGAAGCAGTAAGTTAGTAGTACTGGTTTGTACATTTTTGGAGAAGTAGTGCAGGAATCTAGGATTGGTGTTGTGGGTTTTCATCTATCGGATAGAACAGTAGAACTGATGCAAAATTGTTGTCTTACTTTATGTCTTATTTTAGCCTTATGTCTTGTTTCTTATTTGAAACCAGATCCTGAACTTTTGTACTGCAGTCCTGCAGTAGCCTAAGCCCACGTAGCTTTGGGCAGAGATGGAAGAGATGAATCCTGGTTTCCCTGTCCGTAACGGTGCTTTCTGCTTCTTGGCCACGCTGGCCCTAGTGGTTGGCAGACCCTTTGAGCTGTTCCAGCACGTGGACTTGGCAGAAAAACTCCTTCCCTGCTTCCTCTGCCAACTTCATTTGTCACTTCTTAAAGTGCATTTTCACTCTGAAATGGCTTGGCGGAAGTTTGACAGGTGAGGTGTCGGGAGCCAGCAGGGAGGGACTGTGCTGCCTGGGGTAGTGTGGCACTGCTTAGCCTGCTGCAGCACTGCTCTGAGACCTGATAGGATTGCATTTTTCATCCTTATTTTGGTTGTGAATGGTGACATGTGAGCATATATATGTAGTCTTCAAGCAAAGTGCTTGGAACTGATATTCTAAAGCACTTTAAGTCCTGGCGTAAGTGAGCCATTTCTTAAGAAGTTGTTTAAAATTCACCTTAGGTATTGTGTAGATTTTTTTTAAACTTGACTAGTTCACAAATTAGTATACTAGCTACATCAATTGTACTTGCTTCTCTGCCCTTCAGCTGTCTGTCCTACCGAATTCATGGTGGTGGACAAAGTTTTTAGGCCTCTTTTCTTTGAGGACTTTTTCAATGGATTGCTTAAATGTGGGTTTCTGGGGAGGAGATGTTGCTGATTTACTTCTGTAGTAAGCTGTATGATACCAGAGCTCTGAGGACATATCTGGATTTTTTTTTCCACCAGACATTTGGAGAGATGTGGTAAGGAATGATGATGATGCTATTTAGTCTCTTACATGATGATTTTGCACTGCTCTGCCTTGAGCATTCACACTTAACAGTTTTGTATTGGTAGACTGTAATATCACTGGAAAAAGGAGAAAAATGTACCTTACAATCTTGTTCTTAAGTGCAGTGTTACATTAAAAACACTTGCACTTGATCTGAATGCAGTATGTTCCAAATAGGGAATAAAACTAAATGGTGTAGTGGCACATTACTAATTATTAATTGTGGTCCAAACACCTTCATTGTTCCCGAATTGATGCTGGGGCTCTGCTGGTTGTGTCAGGCTGATTGCCCCTGCGGTGAGGGTGGGGCTACAAAATCAGACTGGAATTCTTGGAAATGCCAACACTTGGAACAAGAGCTAATGTTGTGTGATGATGTATTTATGAATGTTTCCTACATCACACACAAAAAAGAGATGTTTACTTCAAGTGTACTAGGGTATGCTTTGGGTATAGTAAGTTATATGTCGCTGTTTTAAATGCAAGAGGTGAATTACTGCAAGAGCAGCACTATTCAGTGCCTTGCAGTTGTGCATCCTGATTTTAAAAAAGTGCAACAAATGTTGCGTTGGCTTCTGTAAGCAAAGAAGAGATTTGAAGGGACCTTTTTAGTTTTGCTGTGTGGTCAATAGAGCTGTATGGGAACCGTTTTACAGAAAGACCATGCCTCAGTCAATGCAGCATTAATACAACTTGTTTAGTCTGTTCATGGCAGCTGGTTGCAGAGTTTTTAACCTCTCTATCTTAAAACAAAAAAAAAACAAAAAACAACCATAAAGTTCATCAGGTAATGCTTTAGGACAGGCTGTACCATGCTGTTGTTTCACGTGAACAGTGATGCTACTGTAGGTAGCTGTGCATTGCTTTATTTCTCAGGTAAATCAAATGAACGTATCACCACGTGTCCTCGTGGTGAGGAGTTTTCATGGTTTTATGTTTGAATACTTTGTTAGAGCTATTGTTATGGTGATGGAGCCATGTTAAAGTGGCTGAATTGTTACTGGATGTAAGCCATCCCTGGAAAGCCAAAGTCTTAGACCTGACCCACCTCATTGATAGTTTTTTTCTCTTACTTTAAGGAAAGAACTGTTTCTTTTCCCTTTATCCATAATACAGCCCCTCTCAGTATCCCATCTGCTTTGTAGAGGGGAACAGCCTGAGTCAGCAAGCCATCCGTACCACTGAGTGGAAGTCATTCCTTAAACGAAGTTCTGCTATTCTAGATTCTGGGATGGACTCAGCATCCTGACTCACTAGAGCAGACTTCTTGTGGAACACCCTTCCCAGGGTATGCTGTAACATTTGCACTGCCAGTATCTTGTTCATTTCGATTACACTAGCATTTTTTTCACTGTGTAATCCTGCTGTATTGAATTCAGAAGCTGATTGTTCTGGTAACTAGACAATGGTATTTAGACTAAAGTTTTCAAACAGAAGAATAGAGAAATATCAGAAAGCAATCTGTATAAGGAGAGTAGTAATAGTGGCTTTCATTTGGATAAATTAATCTTTGCAGATTTGTACTGTGTTGGCAGTGCCAACTCTTCTGAAAGTTGATTAAGCTAAACAGGCTTCTAATTTTGCTTTTACATGACATAATTGAGGAAGTGACGTTTTGTTCCGTCCTGGAGCTCTTCTTCTGAATATGTGTACATTTGTAATCCAGAAATGACAACCAAGACAACTTTGGTAAAGCAAGCCAAATTCAGTACACTTGTTTACTTTTTCTGGGCTAGTAACCCAGTTGACTCACAAGGGATTGGCAAATCTACTTGACATTTGGACCTGAAGGTCTAAGGATGAAAAACATGTTTGACCTTTGAAAGTATTATGGTCAATGTATTACACTGACCTTCAGTTCATGTGTATGTTGGTTACTAAAATAGCCTTAGAGAAGGCTGTGTTTGGTGTTTGTGTATGTCAGGGCTTGGAATCTTTGTGCTGTTAGCCACAAAATGGAAATGTGGTGACTTCTGTTTCCAGAACTGCAGGGTGGTAGCAAATAAGGTGATATTGCAAGCAGTGGAACATAACCAGCCCTAAAAACAAAACCCCACATTTGTTGGATGATTGTTTAACTGGAATGCAAATGTTTATTCTAGTTAAGAAGGAATATTTCTAGTACGTTTCTTTAGGTTGATATAGGCTATTAAATAATCTTCAAGGCTCAAGAAACACCTTTGAAGGCACATACTCTTTAACATGGGAGGTGTAAAATTAGATCATTCTCTTTTCTTTGCTAGCAGCGTATTTGGAATGGTTTGGAGGTGTGCTCTTTTTTTGTTTTTTTAGCTGAATATATAATTGTGACAAACTGATAGGAGAGCATTTCAACCAAATACTAGGCAGACATTGACATGATCTAATGAACTTGTTACTATACTTGATATTTTTTTAGTTGTTAGTACTTTGTCCTGTTTTAAATGAACCTATTAATATTACCCTGTTCCCAAAAGGAACAGGTCTTGCCTTGAAACCTGCCTCTTAAAGCAAAATCAAAAAGCCTCCTGTAACTGGTGGAGGGGGAAAGTTAATTTTGGTGTTAAATTTTTCTTATTACTGCCAGAAACAGCCACACTAAAAAGAAGCATCAACTGATAGGGTGCTTTTTCTTGCCTATTTGGTGTTGACTAAAGCACAGGCAGGTGAGCGTTAGGCAGAGGCCAATTATGGATGCCTAGTAATGCTCTTTAACATTACTTTGCTTTACACTGAAGGAATTAAGTCAAAATCAGGTCATCTTAGTGATGAATTGTAAGTGACCGAATGCTGTCCCAAAACAGCTGTTTACTTTGCAAGTCTCTATGTAGATTGTTTTATGTGTTTGTTTTTTTAAAACTGATTTCAAATTGAAACTGGCTAAATTGTATATACTTAAGCCAACATAACTGGCATTCTTAATGCTTGTATGTTTATTTCTCTACCACTTTGTGGATAAATCAGATCTTAATATATTTATCTGTATCTGAAGACATGACTTCATATGAAATTGCTAATAGTCTTTTTCAAGTCTGGATTCATGTTAGATTCCATAGTCAAGTGCAAATTATAAAGGCAGCTTTACTTCAGTGACACAAACATCTTCCTTTGCCCCTCAGAAGTGAAGGGGGATATTTAAACTTGCTAATAACAATTTTCTTTCAGATGACAAAGCTGTTTTTGAACTTACTTTCAGGGTACGGTGCACTGGACTGACACTTTTCACAGCAAACTGTTTCCTCCTTCAGTTCACGTGTCTTATTTCCTGCAAAGCAGCGCTTTTGTTCATGCAGTTGTTGAACTATTGAACAGAAAGTGTTAACAACATTAAATTATAAAATGTCTTTTTTGTCGTTGTAGGAAGAAATCTGCTTCATCTAATTCAATCCTAATTCAGTCCTGCTAATCTGCTAATACTGTAGATTGAAAGATTTTTGCTGTTGCCAGGATATCCTGTAATGGGCAAGGAGCCTGAGAGAGTACAAATTCTGTTTTTTTAACTCTTTAAAAGCTTTTGTTTAACAGGTAAGAAACATTGCTATTAAACTTCATCTATAGCAGTATATTTAGCTTTTGCATCTATAAAGCCGTAGCTTAAATTTTAAGTGGTTCCTGAATGCTCTAACTTTTTTCATATCTATGATGTTCACTAAAGGCATTCATTTACCAGATTTCTGTAGGTTCACATTTGCCACCTTCCAAGCTGCTCTTCTTTTCTGCAGTTTAGACTTCGTGGCCATTCCTTCCCTTTTCTTGCAGCTTTTTTCTGACTACTTTCTAGCAGACTGTTTTTACCTTTGCCTTTTAATCCATCCTGCTGTTACAGTACCTTCTTTCTCACTGCCCCTTTTCCCCCCCTCTTCCCTTTGGTCTTAGAATGAGAATCAGGGGTCATCTAGACACACTGTTGTGGTTATTCTATTTGTTTTACAGGGAACATGTTTTAAAGTGTTTTGATTTTGTGCCAGGAAGTGTATCAGCTGCCCAGCCTCCAATTCTTTGAAGAGTTTCAAAGCAAATGTGTTCATGAACTGACATATTAGGTATGAATGACATTTAGCACTATAGGTTCTTGTGTCAGAGTATTGTACTGTATTCTGCAACTGAATTCTTGGTATCAAACTACATTGTTCTGAGTATTATTTAGTTTTCTTGTTATAGTATTGCTGAACCCGTTCTTCTCAGTACATAACTTCATTTCTATTCTGAAGATAATCAGAAGAGTTCAAAATACCAAGAATTGACTGAATTCCTTGACTGATGACTATTTTAAATGTGTAAATGTTTGGCTGTTGAATAGTTTTCTAGTAATTCCACTTAATCTTTTCTATGTGGGAAGGGGAGATCAGTGTCTAATTTGTAATTGTTGTAGGTGATTAAGATTTATATTGATTAACACTTGTTAACCAGTGTCTTGAGATCTTGTAGGAATTTGACAAGGATACAGTTGTTGCTTGGTATAAAATTGCTCTTGTAACTTCATTATGAGGTGCAGATTTCAGCTGGGCTGTTATGACCTCATGAATTTTGAGGAATTGGTGACTTTGAGTCAAAATGAACTACTTTGGGAGTTGTTTGTATGCTTCAAGTCATAGAAACTGACTACTGGGACGTTAAGCCATAATAGGTGTCTGTGTATATATGCACATGACGGATATAATACATATTACGTAAAAATTCATATATTTGCACTTCTGGTCTTAGACAAAAGTGCAGCTACTATAATAAATAAGGGAGACTGGAATGACAAACAAGGGTTTGTCTGTCCCAATTCTTAGCTCCCCTGCAACCATAGCAGGACTCTTCTTCCCCTGGGAAGTGGAGTTATTTAAGAAGAAGGGAGTGGAAGTCCTTAATTGTTAGATAACTTTCCTCCTCATTAGGAGGTGGAGGCAGCTGTTTAAGAGAATGTTACGAAAATTACTGTCTTGGTACTGTTTCCTAATGTGTTTCTCTTCTGGTCAAGAGAAGACTAGATCAAATTTCACACTAGTATGTAGTTACCTTTTGAAAGTGTAGTTGTTAGCTGAGAAATATATATGCTCTAAGTGGGTGTGATGTCTGGACATAATCATATCCATAGCATGATGTTAAATTGTAGAGTAGTCAATGAACTTGCTGAATTGTTTCTATTGTATTCCCAAACATAATTTGGTTACACAGGAATTCTTGATAGCGTTTGGAAGAAGCAGTCTTTTGTTTTGGTATGTAGGTGAAACTCTACCTGCCGAAGGTTCAAAACACTGAAATCTCACTAGGTTATTTACAAGGAACGCTACCCCACAGTTCCTGGATCTTACAGCTTAATGATGGTAAGGTCTTACTAAGATGTTTCCCCTTACACTGTGTTTTGTTTGATGATCCAGTACCTACGTTCCTTAAAACTCTACTGTACTATTGCTTTTATTTTTGATTGTTAGGTGTAATGTAGTTGAATATAGTTTTTGGAACAATAACTTGTGTCTTTCTAGCTAACGATTTAATTCATTTTGAGTGTTTAATTGAAAATTTATGTAAAAATTGCCTATTGGGTAAGCCCGGTGTCTGTTGCATTATTCAAAATAATTTGAATAATGCAAATAAGGTATAGTCAGGGAGAGGTTTTTACACTTAAACATTTATCTTCTACCCAATTCAAACAGTATGTTTCATCAGTCCCTGTATTTGTGCCCTGAACTCCTAATGCAGAAGAAGCAATGTGTGTGCCTGTGCATGAGAAGTTTTCTTGCATTTATCAAGTGGAAAAAGTGTAGAATTCAGTTACGGCATAACTGTATATTAGTATAAATTACTATTATTTTATGGAAAATAACAGTTTTGGTCCAAGCTAGATTGCAGGTGTCGTATGTTTGTAGTGTTGTTGTTTAAATTGCCCTTGATTCCAGACTAAATGCATATGTGCTAAGTTTTCCTATATAATAGGTCTGGAGATGTTTTATGCTATGAGGAATTGGCCTCCTGCAAAGAAAGGTCAGGCAGTTGTAGGCAACAGGTTTACAATGGGTAATATGCTGGCCGAGTGAAATTGGCAATTTAAAATGGAGCTGCTAGAGTAATTCTTTGTCAATTTTGGTCACTGATATTTCTGCCTAGCTCTAAATTTTTTCAGGCACGTACTTATATTTAGCTTTGTTTTGAACAGATAGTACACCTCCAGTGTCAAAATAAGGACTTTATAAATGCTAGTGTGGTATGTAATTAATGGCCCTGGCTTGGGGGAAAATAAGCTGGAAACTAAGTGTACTTAACCAATTGATATAGAGTTGAGCTGGCAGAAGGACATGCTTAGCGTTTTAAAGAAACCACTTAATAAGTCTTAAAGGTCTTAATAATGGTGCTAAATTCTTAGTTTTACCATTAAAAGATTTTCGTGTTCCTCACTACTTCCCCAAGCATACTTGCATGTTTCCTGTTTAGAAGGCAGTAAATTGTTTGCATTGAAAAATCTATATAAAAGCACTAAGAAATGTAAGACTTTGAGTGTTTTCGGGTGGCACCAAGGACTACTGTTGTAGCTGCTCTTCTTGTATCCAGTGATTAAGTTGTCTTTTGCTAGTTGCTACCCAAGAGCTGCGAAAGCCTGTTTGGCTGAAATAGACTGTATAATTTAGGATATGTTCGATCATCGAAAAGTTTGTTGGTGCAAAAGTAACTGATCTGTTCATCTGTGCACTTGAACCCCATATGAAGAAAATATAAAAGTACATAGAGAAAAATGAGCTACATGCTGAATTTGGTGCTTGATAGTTCAATTTTTATTACTTCCTATGTAGCATTTCTTAGACTTAATACATTACAGAAGCTTCAGTTTAACATCTGATATACTCCTAAGTTTTTCTTGCTTGTGTAATGAAATCGGGTATTTTTGTAAAAAAAAAAAAAAAAAAAAAAAAAAGTGAAATTCCTGGTGGAAGTTTTGTGTATGTGTTTCTAATTTATCCAGCAGTCAAGTAAAACACAGTAAAACAGTACTTTTACCTAAAGTTTTACCACCTTAGTTTTATTTCTGTGCTGGTTTAGATGACCATATCTGCTTTGTAGCTACCGGCCCTCAGCTGTTAGGTAGAAGCTACCAAGGTGGAATTAACTGCTGGTAAAGTATGTTTCTTGTATTTTTCTTACCTAGGTAAGATGCTTAAGTCTTGAACTGAAATAAGCAGCTCTCTTAGTTTTATTTACTGATGGGACTTTAAAGTAATAAGCATGTTTTGTTTGAAGATTTGAGACAGGAGATGGTCTCCAAAATTATCCTTGTAGGCTCATTTGACTAGAATTTACATGTTTATCCTATAGATTAAAAACAGGAATGTCTGTGTTCAGGAAAAGTGTTTAACTGCTACATCCACTGGAAGCTGTGGAAAGAGTTGTTCATTTAACTGTAACCAGCTTTTTTTCTATGGAGATGTCAACTAAGCATTTGGCCCTTAGAGACAACCACAGACCAGTTACTGTTAAACAAAATACAGAGTGTGGTTTTCTTCATCTGTAGGAGAAAGAAGACTTTTTTTTTTTCCCCCCCCACCCCCCCCCCGGGGTGAAATCACTTCTAAGCTTTATTTCTTCCACTTAGCAAGCAGTTAAAATAAGAATTTCAGTTACCTGTATCTCAGAACAGTGACAGGTTTTCTTCATTTTACCAAACTGCTTTCTTTCCTTACACTTTTAAGTCAGGTGTTCACTATATGGAATATTACTTCAGTATTCATTTAGAGAAAAATCTGTTAGAATATTAACTAAGGAATGAAAATGTGTTTTCTTTTTTTCTGACTGATACATATTCATTAGGAATTTTGATTGTCATAACTTGTATCAAGTCAATGTAAACTGTCACAGGAAATTTTTCTGTGCATTGGAAGTCTGTTAGTCTTGCTTGGTGGGAGCTTTCAAAGATTATGGAAAGCTAACTAAATGTTATTTGAGAGCCAAATATATGTAACAATTTTACCATACAATTTTTCTTTGCAAGTCAGATAGCTTTTAGTATTATCCTGCATTACTTTGCTTCATGTAGTATCTAATCTTGATCGTGGTTCATATTTGACAGTCTATTGCATCTTGTGTTAAATCTTGTGTTTTGAGATTTTGAGGCCCCTATTGGAGCTGGAGTTGAACATTGGGAGTAACGCAACCCAATTGACCTGTGGAGCTGACCATAAGTTAGCAGGTAGTGAAATTTTGGGAGGAATATAGTAGGGAAGTTGTCCACTCCTGATTTGTGGATATAAGCTTTAACTCTCTACCTCTGTTAATGGGGTTGAAACTTGAAAAAGTATGAAAATAATTCAGAACTTCAGAACTGGTACGTTTTGGGAGAGAGGGGGGAGAAGTAGTCTATGGGAAGAACAACTTTTTTAAACTTTGATTCAGAACTGTGGTAGGTTGATTCTAGATTATCATCGGTGATAACGCCTACGAAAATTCTCTTCTCTTCAGGGTTCCTGGACTTCCTCTTTGGCACATTTTATGGTGTTTATTTTTCCTTATTCCAAAGGACCTGGGCTCCTGTTGAAAAGTGATGGAGTAAACTCTGGCCGGCACCTGACATGTTGAGGGAGCACCCCCTAAAAGAGCTTGCCTGGGAGACAGTTTGCGAAATTACGCAGTAACATGTTTGCAGTAGTATGCCTCTTTTTTTGTTGTTGTTGCTATTTTCCATTGTTAAATTTCTCTTGAAACAAGTAATTGAGAAATAGATTGAAGCTACTGAAGTGAGCTTTAGTCAGTGCAGAGGGATTTGCATCTGGAATTAGCATCTTTGCAAGTAACCACTCTGTGCTACTTGTACTAAATGGGACATGGGGGGGAGGTATTTGTACTTACTAGAGCTGTAAGGGGGGGAAAAAAACACAAATATTCTGTGACTCTTAATAATGCACTAGTTTTACTTGCTCACAGTGAGTCTGTGTGTAGCCCAAATAACCATAAGCCAATGTTCTTGATAACGTTGTGTAATTTGATTTAAGATAGTGTGAAATCGAGTGTTTTCAAATCTGCTTGTAAGTTCACTAATAATTCTAGTAGAAAAGATTCTTTGTTTTTTAACCACTTAATCCTTGCATGGGCTCTCAGATGATTGTAAGTACTGATGCTGCAGTTGAAGTTATCTGTACCTTTTCTGGAATGATTTCTGATTGATTCCTATATCTTTAAACAGAAAGCTATGTAATCGGGGGGCAATTATGTATGCTTACAGCTTCTGACAAAAAAAACCTTCTGACAAAAGCAAAGTAAGGTGGTACTAAGTGAACAGCATGCAATAATTAAGGCAACAAGGAGAACCCTAAAAGCAATTACAACTTCTCTGTAGTGAGTATACCAGGCTTACTCTAATTTTTAAGCCAAATACTGAAAGTCTTCTAATGAAGAGAATCGTAAGAGTTTTGCTGGATCCTTGGATTTGTCTCTGTTATCTTGGCTATTGAAGTGCTAAATTTGATGCTTCCCTATTCTACGTAGCTGTGGTAGGCATGCTGAATGCACTTGAACTTAACTAAATGCTTAATGCTGTCCTAGTAGAATAGTTCAGTTAGAAGGGACCTTCCAAGGTCATCTAGTCCAACTGCCTGAGCACTTCAGGACTAGTCAAAAAGTTGAAACGTAATAATGAAGGTATTGAGGGCATTATCCAAATGCCTCGAACGCTGACAACCGAGGGGCTTCAAGCACTCTAGGAAGCCTGTTCCAGTATTTCACCACCCTCATGATAAAAGAAGTTTTTCCAGATGTCCAGGTTGAACCTCCCCCAGTGTAGCTTTGTGCTGTTCCCTTATGTTCACTGGTTATTAGGGAGAAGAGGTTGCCTCTTAGGCTTCTTTTCTCCAAACTAGACAACTCAAGTGTCCTCAACCTCTCCTCGTAGGACATGCCTTCCAGCCCTATTACTAGCTTAGCTGCTCTCCTCTGGATACTTGCAGGGACCTTTTTATCCTTTTTATATTATGGAGCCCAGAACTGCACACAATCTTCAAGGTGGGGTTGCACCAATGCTAAATATAGCGGGAGAATCACCTCTTGACTGGCTGTTTATGCTGGGTTTAATGCATTCTAAAATGCTGTTTGCCCTTGGCTGCCAGGGCATGCTGCTGGCTCACGTTGAGCCTTTTGCTGACCAGCACCCCCAGATCCCTTCCTGCTGAGCTGCCCTGCAGACACTTGTCTCCCAGTCTCTACCCATGTCCAGCATTACTCTGTCCCTGGTGCAGCACCTGGTAATTTCTTTTGCTGAATTACTTGCCATTGCTAATTGCCCAGTGCTCCCTTTGGAAGGCCTCTCTTCCTAAAACCTGCCAGTGTAGTACCATCAGCAACCTTGCTGTGGTTACATTGCAGTCCTGTATCTAGGTTATTGACAAAAATGTCAGGACTGGCCCTAGAATTGAGCCCTGGGTCAGGGCTGGTCACTGCTAGTGACTGGCTGCCAGCCAGCTATGGTCCCATTGACTACAACCCTTTGACCTCTATTGTCAAGCCATTTCAACACCCAGCATAGCATGAACCTGTTTATCTTGAAGTTGGACAATTTGTCCAGAAAGAGGCTGCGAGGGACATTATCAAAGGCCTTATTAAAATTAAGAAAGATTACATCTGCTGCTTTCCCTCCCTCCACCAAGAGGGTGACCTTATCACAGACGGAAACCAAATTACTAAGGCAGTACCTCCCCTTCACGAGCCCATGTTGATTATGCCTGATGATAGCTTTGTTTTTTAAATGCCTTTTCATCAGCACCCAGGGTAATCTCCCTAGCTTTTCCAGGGACTGAGATTACACTAATAGGTCAGTAGTTTCCTGGGTCTTCTCTCATGCACGCTTTTTAGATGGGAATAGCATTGGCTAGTTATCAGTCAGCGGGGACCTCCCCAGCCTCCTAAGACTTCTGGTAAATTGTTGAGAGGGGTCCGGCTATGACATCTGCCAACTGCCTCAGCACTTTGGTGAATCCCATCAGGCCCCATGGACTTACTAATGTTGAGCTGATACACTGGTCCTTCACAGTTTTGGTGGCCACAGATGGAAAGTTGCTTACTCCTCCCCCAGTCATGGTCCTCTAACTCTGAGGGCTTGGCAGCCCAAGATTAGAGAATCATTTAGGTTGGAAAAGACCTCTAAGCGTATCTGGTCCAGCCTTTAACCTAGCACTGCTAAGTCTAGCATTCAACCATGTCACTGAGCTCTACATCTACATGTTTTCTGAAGACCTCCAGGGATGTTGACTCAACTACTTCCCTAGGCAGCCTGTTCCAATACTTCACAATCCTTTCAGTGAAGAAATTTTTCCTAATATCCAATGATCTGTCATTGCCATGAAAAACTGAGACAAAAAATGTTTTTTCTTCATAGTTGCTTGTTAGGGGACTGTCTGCCTCTTAGTTTGAGTAAGGATTAAATGTTTCTGTTTTAGATATTGTAGGTTGTCATAAGAGTTGATATGACAAAGGCACGGTTTGATTGCTGTCTATAAACTCTCACCTTCTGCATATAAAACGGCAGTTTGCAGAAGTGTTCTTGCTCAAATTCACCTGTGTTCTCTGTTGGTAACCAAATGTCCACCCAGCTGATGATGTTACTAATTTTCAGCAGTAAATAACACTAACTAAATCCTTCACACTTGGAAGATGGTTACTAAAGGAGCAAAAAATGGTTGTTTTCTCTGAGTACTGCTTAAAACTATGCTGTTTACAGCTGTAGGGAAAACTCTTTCTTACTGATATCTGGTATCTCTTTCAATCCACTTTCTCAAATTCTGCATTCATACAGGACTAGCTGATGCTTTATCAGAGGTTAAGTGTTGCCATGTAAAAGCCTTGTTTTAAAGGGGAGAATGGAGCAAATGCTTGTAGTGATCTTAACGAGAGTGAAGGGAGAGCAGGAGTTTATTGGATTTGAGACTGAAATATTCTTTTCTGATAGCATACTTGTCTCAGGAGCAGCTGCTTGCAAGGTGTCTTAAAGAAACAAAACTAATATGGAGGTGCTAAAAGTGTTTTTATAAAGAAAAGTTCAATTGCTCATGCTGATGTTAATCTTCTGCGATGTTTCTTTACTTGGGGACACTGGCCTTTCAAGCATCTGCAAAAGAAATTTTATTGTCCCTTGTTTTCCAATTTTCCAAGTTTGTGGAGGGAGGTATGGTAAAATAGTAAGTCCTGCTCTGAAATTAGCTCCAGCACTTTTGGCATGTGCTGCCTGCATGTTAAATGATTATAATTCCTACACCTTTAGAGCTGTTCTCTTCAGCGACAGAGGTGGTACACTAGTGTGCTTATAGTTTGCCCATTTTATATTCTGCCAGATCTAGTAATTGCTGAACAGGTTGTTCTGAATCTGAGAACTGGGGTGCAGATCAGAAGCAGAGTAGCAAGAACAAATTTATTAAAAGTTAACCTTTTTTTCTTTAATGCCGATTAGTGTTCTTTTCATGTAAGTAAAAATCCTGGAGCTGGCTAATTTTGAGTGTTAAAATATACCAAGTAAATATATATCAGTCATCTTTAATCAAGTCTGATTTTGAAGCTTTGTGATGATCTTTCAGTATCTACTGTTGTGTTGTTCAAGTTCTAGAAAACTTCTGTGTGTGCAGGTCCCTTTGGGGTTAGAAGCTATGAAGTACTACTATGAAGTATTTATACTGCTTAAATACATGTGTAAGCTTAATGCTTTGTGTATATTCTTATCCAGACCAGCATGTTTTGGAAATTTGATCTCCATTCGTCATCCCACATCGATACACTTCTAGAGAGAGAAGATGTAACACTGAAGGAATTGATGGATGAAGAGGACGTCCTGCAAGAGTGCAAGGCTCAGAATCGCAAACTTATAGAGTTTCTGTTGAAGTCAGAATGTTTGGAAGACTTAGTTTCATTTATTATCGAAGAACCGCCTCAAGACATGGATGAAAAAGTTCGATACAAGTAAGAACTTTTTTTGGGGTGGGTGGGGACTTAGGAAGGTAGAAAGAGGGGTGATTTACTCCAGTGTTAATTTGATAATGTTTTGAATTCCTGCATTCTGCTCCTTAGTATACTACTGTTAACTTTTGAGTAAGCTTGTTTTGAAGGGACTTTATAGAACTCTTTAATTAAATCATTCTAATGCTTGCATATTTTTTGAGTGGAAACCTCTTATCCAGAAATGCCTCCAAAACCAATTGCTGCCCAAAGAAAATGTACAGAAATCAGAACTTGTGTGAAGATGAAGAGTCTTTTTGTTATGTTTTCATGTGATCAGAAATAGTTGAGTGAAAACCCCTATCTGGGTACTATAGTTAGGTGCTTAGCCTTGTTTTATTGACAATTAGTAAGCTGTTTTGAAGATGCATTTTATAGCACTGTAGCACACCTTGTAAGAATATACTTAACACCTGTTTGCTGGTGTTTTCCTTTGCGGAGCTAGAAGCGTAAAAATTGGGTACGGACATGATTCTTGCTACATTGCTGAGAAGGTTCAAACTCACAGTTAATCTAAGAGTTTGTATACAAGCACTTCTACCACTTTTGGCCTCTTTTACAGTTGTCTGTGCAGCAAGCTGCTTTTTATTGTGATAGTATGTAAAAAGAAAAAATAGAGTACCCTCTTAGCTGCTGCACTTCTCTGTTCTTGGTAAACCAAACCTCCACTGAGTGTTTTTAGCTGAGTTTAAAATAGCAGTGTCTTTCACTTAAAAGCCTTAAATTGCTGATGCTGTTGTAATTATCTCTAGCGTGAGTGGGTGATAGTACTGCTTCATGACACAGGGCCAGAAGTGCAATTCAGAACACTGAGTAATTAAGAGGCCATCAAAACCAGTAAGTTCCTGTATTTGGCAATACTAACTACTTTTGCAGGCTTTGTTGGTCTTTGGCTAGCTTAGTGAGTCTCTACACAATTGCAACAGGTATAGAAGTATTAATCCTGAAGAGATTGATTTTGACTTTTTGTAATGTAAGCCCTGTTATTGGAAAGGGGCAAACACTGGGGATGGAGCAGTATCAATCTGGTACTATCAACCTGCTTAATTTCTTGGTAGCTAATTTCTTCCTCTTCCAAAAAAAAATAGTTTTCTGAAATGAGAGGTCAATATTTGAACAGCTGGCTTTAACAGTGGATCTTAAAATAAAAGCCTGCCCTTTCTTTTTCCTACTTCCCCAGTGCTGTCCTATTTCAACTGAAGAATATAGTAGTCCATTTCCGAAATGAAAGAATGCAGCTTGTAGTCTGAATGTGTAGTTGTTACCTTGCAGTAGTTTGCCTTTCTTTATTAGTGCAGAGCTGCTATTCTTGGAAAAATTGGTCAGAAACCCTACCAGATTCTGATTTAAAAGTTGAAGGTGTACCTTCTTTGAAGTACGAGTGATGAATGGAGATATACATATGTACACTTTTTTCTTCCTTTTCCCCAGATATCCAAACATATCCTGTGAGCTGCTTACTTCAGATGTCTCACAGATCAACGATAGGCTGGGAGAAGAAGAATCCTTACTTATGAAACTGTACAGCTTCCTCTTAAATGAATCTCCTCTAAACCCTTTACTTGCCAGTTTCTTCAGCAAGGTGCTAAGTATTCTTATAAGCAGAAAACCAGAACAGGTAAATATTTAAAAGCTCTCCAGTTTAAGTTTCAGATTTGCCTGAGCTATTTGTCCAACAGTAACTGCCTGCGTGCCAATGCTTACCTTTTGCCTTAGCTTAGCTCAGTATTTGCTTGGTGGTGTCTTCATCAAATTACTGTTAGAGGTGAAGATAAGTGAATTGAATCAGTGGGAGTGGGTCTGATCTTTTGAGGAAGACTGTCATAAAAAAAGGTGAGAGACATTTGGAATCCTCATCCAGAAATGCAGTGCTCCTCTGTGTTTGTGTGACCCTGCAAACAGCCGGTATGGCTGGCTCTGGTACCTGAGCAAATCATTTGTGACTCTGTTCTGTGTTTTTAATTTAGCAAGCTCTGTATTTCCTTGAAAGTATATTATGTTAAGGCTTTACTATGTCTGCTTCAATCCCTGAACCAGGAGTTGTGGGAATTCATACAAAAAAGGAAAAAATTACTGTAGATTTTTAAGTAGTTTATGGTCAGCAACCTGGACTGGCGAGAAGGCCCAAGACATACTCCATGTAGACAGATCAGTATTGTGCCACTTTAGCTGCTATGTACTGCTATGTACTGTTTTACCTTGCCTTGCACGGCTAAGTGGCAGAAGTATTTACAAAGTTCTCATTTGTTTTTCTCATTTTAGTAACTGAAAGAAACTGAAATGTATGTGGTGTAGTTTACCATGTAAACTACAGGTAAACTATTGTAAGCTTCTTTCTTGTTAATTTCTAGATTGTGGATTTTTTAAAGAAGAAACATGATTTTGTAGACCTCGTTATTAAGCACATAGGGACCTCTGCTATCATGGACTTACTGCTCAGGCTACTGACTTGCATAGAACCTCCACAGCCCAGGCAAGAAGTGTTAAATGTGAGTAAAACTTCTCAGATACCTTTGTTTGACTTGTGAACTGTCAAAAAGATGCTTTGTAAAATATTTAGACAATTTGTACCATTGTTCACGTCTGCTACCCCAGTAGGTGTTTTGGGAAGGGTTTTCTTCTCGACAGTAAATATTTATTTTTTTACGTTTCCTCAGAAATGCTAATTTTGCTTTTATCCTTTTTTCCTGATGTATTGTTAGGCCTTGTTTAGAAATATCAACAGTATGATTAATGGCAGTTTTCAAACTACTTCTTGTAAAGCCATTAATTCATTTAATTCATTCATTTGGTTAACATTCCTGCTAACGTCTACAAACACTTTTACAGTGGCTAAATGAGGAGAGAATTATCCAGCGGCTTGTGGAAATTGTACATCCATCTCAAGATGAAGATGTAAGTATTGGTCTGCTCTTTTGGATACATCTGTGCAGCAGGTTGCTGTAAAATAGTGTTAGAACTCTTAGTCTTACTGTTTTCTGCTTGCTTTTAATAACCTGATACCTGATTTTGTTATTTAAGACTATGGTAGTTTGGGGTTGTGGAGAGCTGATTTCTTCCCGTCCCCCCCCAGGACCTGCACAGTTTATCAGGTAGTCAAAGTCTAGTGCAGACTAAGTATTGTTTGAAGATTCAACTCTAATGCTTTGCCTTTTTAATAGTGAAAATCAATTGCCTCGTGACTTGAGGGTTTTTTGTCTTGTTAAAGTTTAGATATGTCACAAAGCTATTGTCTAAAATGTTTTCTGTTAGGAGAGACTCTAGTCCAAGCTTTTTTAATGCAGCTTTTTAATGAAGGATTCTAGTCCAGCATGTTGTTAATCTATAATGCTTCATTTTTCTGTTCCAGAGACATTCAAATGCATCACAGTCACTCTGTGAAATTATTCGTCTAAGCAGAGACCAGATGTTACAAATACAAAACAGTTCAGAACCAGATCCACTGCTTGCAAGTCTAGAGAAGTAAGTTAGTTTGAATTTCTGACCTTTTTTCAGTTCATCAGAGCGCTATTATTTAACTTTTGACCTTTAAAACCCTTTAGAATTGCAAGCTTCCTTCTCCTGATGACTTCTCTTGGTTACCTGTTATCTGTGCAATTTAAAATAGCTCAGCAAGTACGTGGAGCCCACCTGGATGACTTCCTTGTTGGCTTCACTTAACATTTCCTCATTGTAGTACCTTGGTTCTGCATGAGGAATGTTAAAAATATTACTTGCACTGTCAAAGTTAATGGTATCAAACGTGTAAACATGTGGAGGTTAGCTTGATACTGTGCAGAATACACATATGGGACTTCAGCGTTGATCTCTTGTTTAAGTTAAGTTTGTTTCTACCAGAGATTTTTCTGTGTCACCTTCTTTGTTTTGCAGGTTCTAGGTTTAGGTTTACATGGCTGTATGACCTGCTCAATCTTTTGATCTGACAGAAAACTGACAACCAACAGTACAAAAAAGGATAGATTTTTTTTTAAACAAAAGAAAAATAGATCTAGAGAGGGAGTAGGGAAATATGATTGGGGTAGTCATGTCATAGGGGAGTGATTGTCCTAGCAGCACCTGGTGGCTTGAAATAACAGACTTCATTTCATTATCCTGTTCTCTAATTTCACATGGGCAAACAGTAGTTAATTCTCTTAACAGCTGTATCCTAAAGAAGTGTTATGTCTGATGCCAATGCTTTCTTTTCAGACGAGAAATCATAGAGCAGCTGCTGTCAAATATTTTTCATAAAGAAAAAAATGAATCTGCAATAGTCAGTGCAATCCAAATATTACTGACCTTACTTGAGACAAGACGACAGACGTAAGTGTTTTTATTGCTTGTACTTATGGCTGCTTAATTTAACTAAACTGTTGTTCAACAATAGTAAGTGAAGTGCCTTCCATGTACTTATGACTGAAGCATTTTAAGTGGCCTTTTACAGGTGAAGTAGTAAAAGAGCAAACCGTGTGATTGCTGTTACCAGCAGTGTTATTACATTTCCCCCGGATGACTGGTCTTTCTGCGGTGTTTTCCAGAACCTAGTTTAATTGCTACGTGTCAGATAAGAGTAATTTCATTTCATCATTTTTTTTTCCTGGACACAAGGAATAGAGTACCTGTGTACAGTGTAGTGACTGGATATTCACTTTTTTTTTTTAATTTGGGATCTTCTTATAACTTTGAGAAACTAGTGAACAGAGGCTTGATAGATGAGTGAAGCTCTTTCTCTGCCATGAAGGAAGGAATAGAACAGCTGTAAAGTTTAATCTCAATAGCTGAAAACCAAACTGGAGATTTCAAACATGATAAACCTAGATATATTAGGCCTAGTGTTTGGAAGAATCTTGTTCTGCTGTTAGCTCACACTTGATTACAAATATAAATCTCCTGGTTTTGCCCTCCTCTTAATTCTATTTTCATGCCTTTAGAACTGTGACACTGAGAATCATAGCTTTAGAGTTGTTCTAGAATTAGTTTGGGTATTAATACTAGACTTGTGTGTTCTAGATTTGAAGGCCATATAGAGATCTGTCCTCCAGGCATGAGCAATTCAACATATTCTGTCAATAAAAGTGTTTTAGAAGCCATAAAAGCACGACTTTCATCCTTCCATGAACTCCTACTTGAGCCTCCAAAAGTAAGTGAAACCTTTTGTTGCCAAATAAAGTGAAGCAAGACTCTCATTGTGTGCACGGTTCCTCTGGACTTGTCCAGGACTTAGAGTAGATCAGCTCTACTGCATGTACCATGCACTCCAGGCATGCCGAATTCTTTACGTTTTTTTAACTGATTTTTTTATGGTAATCAGCTTATGCATGTCATGCTGTTGCAAAAGATAAATACAACATGTTGTATAAATAGGGATTTTACCTATAATGTATTTTTTTTCCAAGCAATTGTTACCAGCAGAATTTCAGCTGAAGCATAGTTCACTTCAGGGTGCCCTAATGCGTAGGAGTAAAGGACCTGAGGGTCAGAGTGAAAATGATCAGGAACTTAAAGGTCACATAAGAGACAGGTTTGGTGGTGGTGGAAACAAGGTAGTGGTAAAGGCTATTTTAGCCTAGAAATGATGAGACCTCAAGCTTTCAAGTGCAGAACAGATGAAAAATGCAAATAATCTCTTTCTTGCAACAAGATATACATTAAAAGCGAGGTCATATAAGATACTTGAGTATTCTCTGATTGGAGTACTGAGCATTTGAATAAATCATCCAGTGAAGTTATTGACTCTGCTTTTTTAAGCACTAGTTAAATGAGTGTCTTATCCATATTCTTAAATTTTGCCTTAGGTAAAGAGCGGGCTAAGTGAACTAGCAGGTTGTCTGCCACTTTTGACACAAGGGTGGCACTGGTTAGGCCAAAATGACATCCAGTATTGTGAAAGGTAGTACATTTCTAGATGGTCTCCTTGTCAAAATGTGTTTGTGCTTTAATATGGGAAGAAAGACATTTATGTGATGACTTTCCCTTGTTCCTTGCATATTTGTTGGTAGATTTTTAGCTCTTAGTGTAGTCAATACCAGACTTTTCTGACTGGCTGATACTTAGTTATGTGGTAACAGGTCTCATCTGGCAGCCAGCTAAAATTTTGATGTAAAAACCATGGTGCTTATTGTAATACAAGGACCTATTAGTGCATGGAAAGAGATTCTTGCTGTTGGAAGTAACTCCTTCAGAGACTACAGTTGGAGCTTCGGTGTGTTCTACTAATGTTACACAGAACTAAAGAAGCTTGTTTGAAATTGCTTTCATGTATATGAAGCAATATGAAATCAGAGCTGTTGAGGCATAATATGTTTAGTGACTGTCTACGTAGCTGTTTCGCAAGTACTGTGGTAATGTAAACTGTAGCTGTGTACCTGGATTAACCACTGAGAAGTGTAAGTATTTCTTAATCCCTTTTAAGGTTGGATAGAATTCATCTACTTTGAACTCTTACAGCTACCAATCACTTTTTAGTGCCATTGGTTTCATGTGGCTGTCTTTCATTGCCCCCTGTCTGTAGAATTAAAATAAACCA
Organism: Anser cygnoides; assembly: GCF_040182565.1. Taxonomy (NCBI): domain Eukaryota; kingdom Metazoa; phylum Chordata; class Aves; order Anseriformes; family Anatidae; genus Anser; species Anser cygnoides. The sequence goes on along the minus strand of NC_089877.1, from coordinate 19,596,386 downwards.
TGGTGTTCAGAACTAAGTTGCTTTTTCAGTTTTTGCAAGATCTTGTTCAAGGACTGGCTGTGTACATTTTTAAAGCACTATTCTCTCATTGTGCATAGTAATAACAAGTTTTTTGACAAATAATGTTTTTTTCATTTTTTTTTTAGAAAAGTGTCATGAAGACAACCTGGGGTGTATTGGATCCACCTGTGGGGAACACACGTTTAAATGTGATTAGATTAATATCTAGCCTTTTACAGACAAATATGAGCAGTGTGAATCAGGAACTTATAGAGCTTAACAGCATAGGAGTTATACTGGTAAGAACTTTCTGCTGCCTTATCTTTGTGAAATGCTAGTAAGATCTTATCTCTGTCGATGCAGATAACTTGTAATACATTTCCAGCATAACTTTTCAGACTGTTTGTGTTGTGACTTCTAGCGCATTGTTTGAGAACTCCAGATATCTAATTTTACTGTTAAATTCATATGTCTGAGGCCAGCATTTTCCTGTGATCGATTCAATGGTTCTTATTTTCTGCACCTTCATAAATATACATGATTTTCTTGGAGTGGTTTTCTTAAGCTTATTTTTCATCTGTATGCTCAAGTTTTCAGCTGTGTTCAACGCTTCCCTACCTTTTTATTCTTTTCCTAAGCTGTTCCCTCAAAACCTTTCTGTCTCTTAATAGGTAGAACACTAAATGGTATCTTAGCATTGCCCTATAAAGGGACAGTTTATCTTGGTAGCTTGTACACTTTAAAAACTGTTCGAAAGCAAACTGTTGCACAGCAAACTTCTAGCCTGCCATCTACACTTTGAGTACTTCCTAACTCAGGCTTCAACTGTAGCAGACATTCTTAGGTTGACCAAAATCTTCAAATGTTGGCATCATTTAATAAACACCTAGCAAAACATGCTGGAATTTATACTGTAGTTTCAAAATACAATATGTAAACTTCTGCTTTTAAGCAGATAGTTACAAAACTAAAATAGCTTTTTTCAGCTCAAAATTTTGTCTCTCAACCTCAGTTTTGTCTTGTGTAAGACATTAAGTATTCTCAGACTACATCTAGATTACCTGAGGTAGCTTTCTGTAGTAGAAGAATAAAATTGGTAGATGACGTAAGGCATCTCGTTATGGTGAGGAGCACATTCCCAAAGGGTATTGTAGATGCAGAAAGTCTATGGTGAATTCAGAAAAGAAACTTAAGGACTAAGAAGGTCATAAATAGCATTTCTGACTTGGGAACTCTCAGGGCTGCAGCTATCAGAAAGAATTAAGAGGGGATTATCATTGCAGACTTGTCTTTATCTGGAAGTGCATTATTGGCTACTCCCAGGATAAATCTTTTTTTTTTTTTCTCATCCTGTATGATAGTCCTTATGTTCTGATAATAGCAAATGTAAGTATTAAAATTTGTGTAGGTCACGCTTTATTATGTACAATGCTAGTTACTGTAAAACTTGAAGAATTTGCTTGTGTTGCCATTCAAATTACTTGCTGGGGTAAGATTTAGTTATGTTTGAAAGGACCCTGCTTTGAGTGAACCCTGTTGAATTTGTTTTTCAGGACATGTTCTTTAAGTATACGTGGAATAACTTTTTGCATACTCAAGTAGAAATCTGTATTGCATTGATTCTTGCAAGTCCTCTTGAAAGCACAGAAAATGGCACAATTACAGATCAGGATTCCACTGGGGACAATCTTTTACTGAAACATGTAAGTTATGTTTTCGGGAGGAGTTTGCTGAATGTTCCTCTCACCAAGGTATGATAGCAGTTATTCTTTCATAAAGTAAGATTGGGCTATATTTTATGTAGAATGAAGAATAATACTCTTTTGGGTTTTCTTAACGTGTCAGTTCAGGCTGTTAAACCCAGAAGTGCCATGGAATGGATTTTTGCTGCCCTCAAAGTGAGCAAGTATGCAAGGTTGCAAGTACTTCCTCTTCTTGTTAAGAATTAAAATTGCTATTTCAGTAGTTGTACGCTACTAAAATACAGCAGCTACATTCAAAAAGAAGTTGAATTGATGTAGGTTCAACCTTCAGGTTTCTGTTTGGGATCTGTCAGCTGCTTCTGAACTTTGAACCATTTAATGAAAGTATCTATCCTAAACCAGAAATCAACTGTCTTATAAGACATCAGGATTTGTTAAAATCAACCCTGCAATGCATAGTAGTGTTCCACTTAGCTTTACAGCTGTTAAGTATATTTTGTTTTTTTCATAGCTCTTCCTTAAGTGCCAATTAATAGAACGAATACTTGAAGCATGGGAGATGAATGAGAAGAAACAGTGAGTAACTAGCTTTCTCATTTCCTGCAATTGTCTAAATGCAATTTGAGTTGTGATATGTATAATCAATTCAGAACTGAGCTGACCAAGAAATACTGACCAACAAATATTCTTGCATAATATTCTTGAAAATACTTTAAGAATCTCTTTTCTGAAATATCCAGAATATGAAATACTTATCACAATAGTGTTAGTGGTGTTTGGAAGTACGCTTTGCTTGGGAATAAATGGAATAATTAAGTTCTAAACACTTATGTTAATATTTGGATTAAAGCTTTCACACATAGTGAATCTTCCAGAATTCTTGAGTTTCTCTTTTAGTAATGCCTGAAGTTCAGGCCAACTTTTTGGTATCACTTTAATACTTTTCCCTATCACCTTTTGAGAATACAGTCATGTCTGTAATTCTTGCAATGTATAAGATTTTACAACAGTCTGTAGAGTTAACCCATCTTCAAGTACAGAAACATACCATAAAGTTTTAAGAGAATGGAGGAAAGAAGATAGTTTTCTCCAGTAAGCAATTGAAAATTTTTAATAAACACATCAAAGCAACTTACATACTGGGGAGCAACACAGTCATGTAAAAGCCAGCACCTTAGCAGTGGAATTCCTCCTGAAAACGTGTGATTGTGAAAGGATGGAAGTTTCAAGCAGCCAACCCTGTCTGAACTGTTCATATCAGGAAAAAAAATTCTCAGCCTTCACCTGAAGGGGTAAAGCATCTCTCTGAAGGAGAGCTTAGGAGCTAATTTTGTCTTCATCTTGGCAATGCTTTATATTTTTTCCTCATGCACAAATGTGAAAGCAGAAATAATTTGTTCAGATACTCTGTACTTCCTTGGTAGTTATATGCCTGTCGGTCTTCTAGCTTGGCTCAGTGTAATCTAGACATCTGTACCTTAAGTTCTTGAGTATTTTTGTGAAACTCTAGTTCTAGAATACTGCTCTTACACTTAAGAAGTGGTAGGTTATAGGTCTGTCTTATTTAACTTCCTGCCCCTGGTAGAATGATTTATAACAAAATATAGTAGCACAGTTGCTCAGAGTACAGGCAATTAAGTTCTTTTTCTATCTTGCAGGGCTGAAGGAGGAAGACGGCATGGTTATATGGGTCATCTGACAAGGATAGCAAACTGTATCGTGCACAGTACAGATAAGGGGCCTAACAGTACGCTAGTCCAACAGCTTATTAAAGGTAACGTTAATACTCTTAAGTTTCTCTTTGTGTCTTCCATGATCAAGTTTCTAGGAAATAAACTTTAAAAACGAAAGGCAGTTTCTGGATAGAAGAAGAATATTTTGACATATTCTGCTTAAAACTAGTTGTCCTTAAACATGTTTGTCTTTTTCAAACATCCCTGAATAGTATCAGAGCTCTTTGAAATAAACGTAAGGAGATGCTGAACTGCTTAGTTTAGACTTTACAAGATGAACTAATCCTTATGTCTTTTTTATGTGTATGTTCTTTATTTCTGATTGCTTTGTGTGTTTTTTAAGAGCACAAGAGAACAACAACATTTAAAAATTAAGTGATGCTTCACTGTTGATTGTATTTCGTTGTTTTTTGTTTCCTACTCTAGAGCTTCCAGAGGAGGTCAGAGAGCGATGGGAGACATTCTGCACAAGCTCTTTAGGAGAAACTAACAAAAGGAATACAGTGGACCTGGTAAGTGGTGCTGGATAAAGTTTGAAAATTGCTGTTGCTTACTTGGGCCCCAATTTTTTGTCAGCAGCACAGGCAGTCTTTCCAAGTACCATGCTATTGAGATAGTGTCAAGTACATCTAATTGCTGAGCTATGGGACTCCCATTCTTTAGTTTCCTTTCCAACTAAAGCCACATCAGTGACGTTTCGTATGAGAATTTTGCTGTAGTTCAGTTCATACAGTTCATCCCAGGCAATCACCACAAAGGAAGATATTCTTAGAGCGTCAAGTTAGCTTGAAAGCTCCTGTCTCCTCTAAGAGTATGGACAAAAACATAAGGAATTGATCTAATGGTAAAGTGCTACCTGCATTCCACTGTGTGTTACACTGCATACTTTTGTTGTGCATCTGTTTTAATGTTTTTTCTGCATTCAACAATAGTGATTGCATGTTTGTTAAAAGCTAAATTTAAGTAAAAGTGTGAAGAGGTTTTATGTAGTCATCTTAAATGTACAGCTTAAAAGTAATCACCACATCTTAGTTTGAACTTCTAAAAACTTATTTTTAGCTGCAGTGATCACGAGATGCTGGAATTCAGGATCCTGAGGGTTGGGAGGAAGGTGAAAAGTTTGGTAGTACTTAAGGACTAGGTAGGAAAATATACATCCTTTAAGCCTAAAAACAACACTGTGCAAGACAAATTATCCATGGTTGCCTTAAGAATCACCATGTAGTTCCTTTCTCTTAAGGAAAATCCCCCTTAGGGATATTCTCAGGAAATTAAACCAAAAATACCAAATACCATACACTAAATTTAATTATTTGCAAAAAGTGCCTGTGCTGCTTTAGTATTACAACGTTAGAAAATGACTAGTCAGAACAGCGAGGAGCTTGTTTTCTTACCTAAAGTTGCTGAAATTTGCAGAAGTCATTTTTACCCCCTTCCCTGGCATAATTATGCAGTGTATTCATTAGGGTGGTGTAATGCTAGTTTTTTTCTTTAAGGGTTATGCTTAAACTACAACATTTGTCAAAAAACAAGAAAAATAACTCATGTTTTGGACTTTATGTCCTGTTGGTTCCCAAAGGGAGAGTTTGAGGAAGAAGCTAGAGTCCCAAGCTTGTTACTGTTACAACACCAGTGGCAGGACTTCTACCACGGATTAGATAGTTAATAAGAAGCAGCTAAAACTATATAAAGAACATTTTATTTGGTTCCCTACCCCAAGGTACAATTGTAGAAGGAGTAAGTATATAACATGTTCTCAGAAAGCATGCCTGGGGGGTATCCAGGGCAGCTCAAGTTGTATAGAATACTGTGTAATTACATTGAAATGTGCAGACTTTACAAGAATATTTTTGCAAATACACTGAGCAGTAACCTTCAGCAGACTTGGTCTGTCATTTGGTACAATGGTTCTTCTCCAGGCAGAATGAGCCCAGAGGTCATTTGGTGCATTACTGTTCTTCCTACTTACTGACAGCCCTAGTGTTAAATTTACTGTGGCATGTTTCCTTCAGAAATTCACTAATTCACTGTTAAAATTCACTAATAAGTCGGGGTGCTTCTAGGCTGCAAATTGTATTGCAGGGCTGTATAAAATAAAGCATGTCAAATTGTGTGGCTTTTAAATAAGTGTTATACTAACAGAGGAAAAGACATAAAAGCACAGTATACCTCAGGAAAAAGTGTTCTTCATTTGTCCATTGCGTGTGTCTTTACTGTGACATTGTGCTATGGTATTTGTGGGAGCATAGGAGGGTGTCTGTCATGTGTGAAGCCTTGCATTTTCTCTGTTTAACTTGTCCTTTTGTGTAGCCTGGTCTCTTGTTCAAAAACAAAATTAAAAAAAAAAAAACATTATGTTCACTTGAGAATTTGTACCAGGGAGTTCTAGAGGTGTTAGAATAATGCAGTATAGCATAGTCCAGAGTAAATTGTCATCTGTGGATTTGCTTTATATCAGTGGTCTTCCATAGAATATGTCTAAGGCGTCAGCTCTAACTACTGTTACTTCACCTAGTTGCTGTTCCAGTTAAAATTACTTCTGGTGTGCTGTTCTGATAGAAAATAACTTCTTCCAAGAACTTGCTCAGCCACACTACTAGCTAAGGAACAAACCATTCCCACTGGTTCTATGTCAGATCATCAAAATTATCTATTTTTAAGGGTAATATATAAAACAGCTGTTATGGCAACAGTTCCAGGTTCGCTTCTGCAAGTAAATATTGATCATGAAATTTTGAAGGTGCCTTTTTCTTTTTGATGAACTTTTTTTGCAAATACTGCAGATATCTACGTTTTCCTTTAAATTTTATGTTCTCTATTTTGGGAAGGAAGATCTGTGTATAATCCATCATTTTGGTGACTACCAGTTTACTTGTTCAATGTGACTTGTGGTAAAAAGAGAAGATGCAAGTATTTTAAAAAAACTGTCAGCTATAGGTCTGGATTTTTATATATTAAAAGCTTTGGCTTTTTTTAGTTCCTAACACATATAGGTTAATGCTACTGAAATATTTTAGGGACTCTTTTATGTGGTATAGCAGTTGAGAAAACTGCAAATAACTCAGCTTCTTGTTCAGATATGAAACTGAAGATTCAGCCAAGCAGTACAAGTGTATTTGAGTTTGTCATATAATAAGCAAATGACTAAATTATTTTGTATAGGTTACCACCTGCCACATTCATTCTTCCAGTGATGATGAAATTGACTTCAAAGAAACTGGCTTCTCACAGGATTCATCTTTGCAGCAGGTGAGTTGAAATCTTTTAACAGCGTAGTGTTCTTCTCTTATATATATCTTCAGTGGAACTCATATTTTTATCACAACCCAATACAAATCTAGAAAGTTTAAACTAACTTGGATATGTGTGCATGCACACAACTATTTTGCCAAAATTGGAGGTGTGGCTTTTAACACAAGGCACAGCATCTCAGTGTGCTTTTCATTTATTTTTTTTGATTTGATCACACTCTGTATGCAGAACTCTGATCATTATACCTAAGACACTTCATATGTTAGTTGTCTGGCTGAATTGGGCATAGTTTGTGACTTTTTTTCTTACTAGATGCAGCAGTTTGGTATGTGATGGCTTCTAATTGTTTTCTGGAAAACATGAATTGCTTTGAAAGCAAATGTGGGTTTATGTTTGGTCTTGATAATAAAAGCTTTAAAAATGTTGACCCTTACTTTGGGAAAAGGAGGAAGACTGGCTATTCATTGTTATATGCTTTTAGTTTAGTTTATGGCAAAATACCAAACTGTCTAGTTGTCACAATGTAAATAACTTTATATACCTATTGCTATGTGGCAACTGTACATAGCTGAATTTTCCTGAACTAAATTTTTAATCAACTCGATCACTTATTTGCAGTTCAGTATGTGATTTTGGCAGTTCATTTGTGAGTGTTTCAAAGATAATTATTTATCATTTGGTTTAACAAAAGAAATCTGAGAATGTATAAGGAAGTTTCAGATCCACCAGTCTGAAAGTTTAAGGTAAAGCTATGTCCACCTTGAAGTTTTAATGCTTTCATAGTGTACTAATTGATACAGTGTTTAATATGGTGATGATGTTTGGAGTATTTTTGGGATGAGTGATTCCAGAGAACATAATAAATATTATTTAGTATAGATTCCCCTATACAGAGCATACACTACCTGACTGGGTTATTAACCGGAATCTTATTTATCTTTCAGCTCATACTAACAGCTATGTAGTACCTAGTCTAAGACTGGCTTTGGTACTTCATGCATCTTTATAGTTTTCCTATAAGTAATTGCTTATCAAAGTTTAAATTGGGAGCGGTGGCTCAAGTTTTAAGAATCTAATGCATTTTCATCAGGTCCACTGATCTTGTGCATGTAAGGTGTACCTGAATACCAACACGATAGGTTGGACGCTGTCTGTAGCAGCTCTAGTGAGAAAGTAAGATCTTCAGATTACCCTGTGCTTTTCATGCACCCCCTTAATGATCCGGATAGTTAATCTGCAAAAATTCAAATGGTCCTGTGCTGTTGTTTCTTTCCAGTTTTTCACAGTTTTCTTAATTTATTTTTCAAAGCTAAGTGAAATATACTTTTTAAAGTTGTCTTGTGAAGAAAGCAACATACTAGACAAGATAAATCACTGATGAGAAATGCATTGAAATTACTTAAAGCATTCTCTGGCTGCACAAATTCATTTGTAAAGGTAACTCTGGCTCTACAGCTAGACTGCTCTAAATGGGCCAGTATTTCAAGGAGGAAACAGGAGGTACCCATTAGGAAATAGGTAAAGGAGGAAAATACCAAGGAACCAATTTACTTTTTATTTTTTGTCAAATTTAAGTTTTGTCTGGTCAGAATTACATCTGCTGTGACTTCTTCATTCTGACATTCAAATCTAGTTTGATACTGTTTTCTTCTAGTAAAGCCCTTTTGTTCAAGAAGGACGTGTTTGTTTTTTTCTCCTCAAACACTTTTTATATAAGTTCTGTGACTCTAAATTTCTAAATAACACTTAAAAAAACTGACATCTTTGGAAAAGTGTTCTGTCACCCAATCCTGGGAGGGAAGGTTTCTTGTGCCACTAGTATCTCATGTGCTTTCTGTGGCACTAGAAACTTTTCCTTCAAGAAAACATTTTTCTGCTATGCACCAGTTTAGTACCACTTTGTCTCTTTTAAAATATATTAGACTACAGGACAGAACTGTCTTGTCTCAGACTAGCATTCTGTAATTACATTTTATATACCCTTGTAGACAATTTCTATGTAGTGATTTCACCTAAGTATCATAATTCTGATGCCATGAACCTTGTGTCTTAATTTTCTGTTTATCCTGGTGACTGGTATTAGTGGCTGCACCTTGTGTAAGGCCGAACAAGTCAGTTTAGCTTTCCTTCACACAGGGGAAATTCACTGTCTTTTGCTCATGTGCACTTTTAAAATCCAGAATAGTGAAGATACTTTACAGGAAGAAGAGCTCAGTAACCAATGTAAAAAAGAGTAATGGTTTTACTGGGACAGTCAGTAATTGGTGGTTGTCCTATATTAGGGCTTGATACACTGTTTGTGTTGGTATGAAATCCTGAAGTTCTGAAAAGCCATCTCAGATACTAAAATTTAAGATAAAAATATGCAGGAACTCCTTTTTTGGCCTAGCTTAGCACAGTAACCGTACTAGTGCCTGCGTGAGGGTTTCTCAGACTCACTCACAGCCCTGCTGGAGCCTTGCTTTTTGTCTCATCCTTCTATGTTCTCTCTCCTTTTTCCTCCAGTTTTCATAATGCCTTGATCAAAACCTGTTGTGTTTTTTTAATATTCTCTTGTTTTCTTTCCATGTTCATCTTGTTTTGCTTTACCACCTTCTTCATAGGTTTTGCCTATGTATTGTGTCCCTTTAGCTACCTGGGCAAGGAAATAAGGGAGCTGATGTGACAGCCATATTTCCTAGATTATCTTAGCCTTGGCTGAATTGCACACAGAAATAACACTATTGAAAGTTCCTAGAGAATGGGTGCTAATTTAGTTCATAGTCGTGAGAAATAAAGGACAAAAACTATGGTTGTGGATAGAAGGAAATGCCCATTTATACCTGTCTGATGGCAGTTGACACTGACATCCTTTTCAAAACAAAACAACAAAAAAAAACAGAACCCACAGTTGTGACACTGCACTGTGATGTTCAGTAACTTATTTTCTGTACTCTCCAATTCTTCTGGATGTTGAAGAGACTGCTAGTGTTTATGCTTGAGTGATACTCCTCCTGATAAGCACAGGTCATGTTTATCATGTAGTTAAGTATCTATATTTAATGTACTTTTCTGTACTGTTTTTTACTGCTTATAACTTAATATTAACAAAGTCGGTTTTTTCTTTTACTTGGTACATGGTGCTGTTCCCCGACCTCTTAGGGGTTCATTTGGAAAGGTGCTAGTTGGCACATGGTTAAACTAGAGATTTAACTTCCTTATCGAGAGCTGCTATTAGACTGGCTTTCAATTCAGTAAATGTAAGATGCGTAGTCAGTGTTACCATTTAAAACTTAAAGGTTGAGACATCCTTTTCCTGTCCCTTATGTTTAGATTAGAGAGACTTTTATTTCTTTGGAGCAAAATGGGCAAATAGGATTTAGAGTATTATTAGAATCATTATATCACTGTCGTTGGTCCTGGGGTTGCCAGGCCTTTTCTGATTATCAGATGCAACAAATGACGTCCAATTTTATTGACCAGTTTGGCTTCAACGATGAGAAGTTTGCTGATCAAGATGACATCGGCAAGTGAGTATATTGTTATATTAGCTTTGATTATAGTCTCTGGAGCCTCCCTTTTTTAGTGTATTTGGCTGTGGTCTTGGTGATGACAAATGCCAGCCTTTATTGATGTGATGCAGTTGCCAGTCAGTCCTGTCTTCTTGTACCAACTGTGTGTGTTGATAGAGTGCTCTTAGAAAACCTCCCTGAACGGTTTACATCAGAAAGTAACAGCTAATTTTCTACTTCTAACGTCCTGACTGTGCCAGCATGAAAACACAGTGCTTGGGAATAAATTATAGCTCTGCTTTTAAGAGCCATGTCTATCCAAAGACTTGGCATTGTTTGGGGCACTTGCACTTGGAGGTACAAAGTAAGTCATTCACATCTCTGAATTGGTGTAGCAGAGCAGATGAGTAGCTCTTCTTTTAAGTTTGACTGTGTTCTTTTCTGTAGGGAACAGTAAAGAAGCACGTCATAAATATACCTTTGTTTTTAAGGGTGAAGCAGTTAAGATATGAGAACATGTCTTGGTCAGGTTTTAAAAATAACAAAAGCAAGAAAAGAAAACAAAAAAAAAAACCATGATAAACTGCTCTGTTTCTTCAGTTCAAAGTAAATTGATGCCATAATGGGAAAGGGTAAGAATGGGAGTTCTTAATGAAAGGAGACTTGATCCTGATTTAGTTAGAATTCATGGCTTGGGATGCAAGAACATTCAGATAAAACAGAGTAAAAACATTACTTGGTTTCTAGAAGGGTTAAAAAAAAAAAAGTATCTTCTGTAAGACATGTTCAGTATCTGATGGTTAACCAAAACTTGCACATGCATTCCAAGATGCACAGCTGCTTTATTATACCACGTAATTTGGGAGTATAGATGAAGTTATGATAGGTGAGAAAGCAGCTCAGGAGATCATTTAACTTGGCTAGAAGCAAGTGAATTTTGGCAAGAATGGGAGTTGGATTTCCTTTGTAGTGTATGATCTTGGTGGAAAGAAGATGACTTAAGCAAGCAGATCTCTTGAGATATGCAGTAGGTACAGTGAGTTGAATTCAACTGTAGATGAACTACATTTTACTTTTCAGTTTATGCCTCTTGTGTAAGAATCAATTACAGTTTAAATTACCTGTTTCCTGGTAACGCCTGTGGTGGGTGGGGCTAAGTCCCATGGTAATGCAGTCACAGTTGAAATTTGTTCATTTAGATCACTTTTATCTCATTCCCTGCTTGGTGAGGATTAGAGGAAGACAGTAATACATGCACTGCTGAGTTCAGTGCTATAAGTGACCAGAGAAAGAATATATTAACTCTTCTGAAAGTCTGGTAGTATATCTCTACTCTTTCTCTGTTTGTTCTTGCTCCCCTCAGGGATTTGGTTTGCCTAATGCTATTTTTGGTCTAAGACATCTCTATAATTTGTTCAGTGAAACTGCTGAATGGCCTAATACATGAAGAAGTGCAAAGCCTTACTACTTAGCGTTAAGTTTTGAAAAAAAATAAAATCTTAACTTTCATTTAGTGATTGGTTTAAAAAACTGAAGATTTTTTTTCTGTAGGAAACGGGTTGATATTGCAATTTTTCACTTTGCTTCTTCCTTTTGAGAAGGTCCATCTGTATGTAGAGCAGCAAAATCGATTATCAGATGTAAGAACTACTAACACAGATCTTTGCAGGATCTAAAAATGCATCATGGTAGACCATAGATAGGTATTCTTGAGGCCTGCTTTTTTTCTAGCGCATAGCAGTCCAGTGTTTGTGTGTATATCGCTTCAGTTATGCTGGCTTAGGCTAGTTGCATCCACGCAGCTCATTAGGGAGTAGGCATCTCTTTTTCTTTAAAATATTTCACGACTAGAAAAATGGTGTGAACGCCAGGCTTCCTTAATGTGGAATTTGACCGTTTTGTTTCATGTTGGAAACTAGTGTGTCTTTTAATCTCAGGTTTCTCATTTTCCTAGTAATATAAATAAAGACTTCTGAACACAATGCCTTCATGTTGTTATGTCTTTTCTTGGTTTATTTCATACATCTGTGTTTTTTTTGCAGTGTTTCTTTTGATCGAGTCTCAGACATCAACTTTACCCTCAATACAAATGAAAGTGTAAGTGTACGTTCCTGTACTCACAGAACAATTACTGTCTCAAATTTCTGTGTGATTTCAAAGTTTTGATGGTGGTTATATTTATTCCTTTATGATGTATAATCGTTGGAAAGTAACTACCCTACCTTATTCCTGCATTATGTGGATTTTCTAGCTGAAGAACTTTTTTGCTGCTCTTTGTGGTTGATATTAAGCAGAAGTGCTTCTAATTTGTATGTCCAGGTTCAAGAACAGGCTTGGGTCTAATTTGTGCAGACTGCACACTTGTTTTATGGATAGAAGCTATTTCAGACTTCCAGTGAGGTGGTGTTTAGACAGACTGTTTTTATAGATATTTGTCAGCTGAGCTGAAATGAACCTCACTATGGAAAATAAAACCGGAGTATTTGGTGGTCCAGCTATCTGGAAAGGTCTTCGATGTCATTCCTACATGCTGTTCTTAAATGTGATGGATCCTCCCAGCAATTCTTGGAGGATAGTGTACTCTCAGCATGCTAGTAGTTGAGTAAAACAAGCTCCACTGTATACTTTCTTGACAAGCTTTATGTTGTTGAGATGTTCTGGTTTTAGTTTTTTTTTCAAAATCACATATTTCCAAAATGTTGACTAACAGAAGTAGAATGATTAATCATAAATACAGATTTTATATCTTTTCCCTATATTTAGGGCAATATAGCATTGTTTGAGGCATGCTGTAAGGAGAGGATACAGCAGTTTGATGATGGTGGCTCTGATGAAGAAGACATCTGGGAAGAAAAACATATTGCATTTACGCCAGAGTCCCAGAGGCGTTCCAGGTACGAAATGTGTTTTTCATCCAAGTAGCACTATAGTGAGCCCTCATTACTGCGCATGTCTTCTGGTTCAGGTTGACTATTTACACAGGCTGCCCAGCATAACTAGCCATTTCCATCTGGGGGGAGAAATTAGTAGAGGGATAGCAGTAGTGTCTCGTTCAGCCTTAACTTGCAGAAGATGGTAATAGGTGTCCTGCTTACTCAGATCTTCCTGCACCTCACCTTTTGTAGCTTGTTTCCTTTTGCTTGTTCTTCCCCTCTTCTCTGTCAGCCTGTTAGCCATTCTTGCTGTGGGCAAGGCAGTCCAGCTCCACAACTACGCAGACCTCGCTGTCCTCTCTATGGTAGTATTGGGGTCAGACTATCCAGCTGTATTGTCATGGTTGCCCTTAGTTGTACTGCGGCTGTGGACAAAACTGTAGGCAGCTACATTGAGGGGAAGGAGCTGATCCCGAAAACTCTCGGGGATGCACCATCTCCCTTAATGTCTTCTGGATTTTGTCCCAGGATAGTCTTGGCTTCTCTGACCTTCCATAGTGGCCTTTAGAACATGTGTGGCTAATACCTTCTGTACGTGATTAGCTTTGTTGTATGTTGGTTACCTTCCGTTATTGCTTTCCTGTTAATGTTGGTTGTGCTCACCAGGAAGGGAGAGATACCCATAAAGTTCAAAAACATTACGTAAGGGGACAGACTGGAAAATACTTGGATTGGTTGTTAGATTTCCAAATAAACTAAGTTATGTCGTATTGGTCTTTAAAAGAGTTTTATATTTCAGTGATTCCACTTAGTGTGCAGAGATGAATGTTCTGATTCCTTATCTTCCTTTTCTGCTTCCTTTTGAATGGCAGGAGTTTTTACTTGCAAACGGAGGAAAAAAGCCCTCTTTACATGATCAAGTGGAAAAACCTTAAACCTTGTTTTTTGTGGGAGAAATGAGGGGCATGCCAACAGCTAATAAATTATACCTCAGTTAATCTATCAGCAGTGATAGCTGTTGTAATTCTCTATAGCTTCAAACTCTCCAGTATTTCGTTGTGCCAAGGGTCTAATCCTAAACATGGAATGTAAACTCTCTCTTTGTATTTTAAGTTCGGGTAGTACAGACAGTGAAGAAAGTACTGACTCCGAAGAAGAAGATGGAACAAAACAAGATCTGTTTGAATCGCATACCAATACAGAGGACAAAATGGAAGTAGACTTGAACGAACGTATGTAGCTTTTCTCCCACCTATTTGAGTTACAGGAAAGTGTTACATCTAGAAGTGTTACTTTGTAAGAGTTTTCCTCTTTTATTTTTTACTCTAATGATCTTAGTCATCTTTCTCACTGTAAAGACTGCTTTAATAGAACATGCAAGTATTTGAAAATTTGAATTCCTTACATGTCCTGAGTCAAATTACTGTAGTCTCTCTAAAATTCATGTGTATATTCTTCAAGAGGAAAAAATGAGGAGGAATCAAAAAGTGAAGAATGAAACTTAATTTACACAGCTTGAATGCCTGCAAAACTGATAGGTTGTTAATCTCTAAACATAAAATATGATCCTTTTTATTAGAAGTCTTTCAGACCAACATTTTATCTAACAACGGTCTAAAAGGCGTCCTACAGAAGTCAAGCTAACTTAGTTTGGTCTAGTTTCATATGTGAATAATCTTGTTTAAGATGTGTGTCAGTAAACTCTTATGTGGAAAATTAACTGTTGTAATTGGCTTAAGAGTTCACATTCAAGGCACAGTAGACTAAATTGGCTTTACTTAAAATGGCAACATCTGTAGGTAAAAGCCCTGTGTTTATCTAGACTGTAAGGAATTAAAAATTAAAATAGAAGGAAAAGTTAAGGGTTTTCTTTTCTTTTGTCAGATTGGTGTCGTTGGCATCTGTGTGTCAAACAAGTTTTGATCCATGTGGGTCTCCTCCCATATCTGCCTGGGTTGGAATTTCTAATTGCTAGTCAGAGCTTCCTTTTCAGCCTGTTTTTTTGTATGTAAGTGTTAATGAAGAAAATGTTTCCCTTGGGTAGGTGAAGTATTTTGAGTTGACCTATCCTAAATTAGATGCTTCTAAGTCCCAGTTGCTCCAAAACTTAATATCCCAATTAATATTTTAAAGTTGTAAAAGGTTTTAAGCTTTTCTGAAACTTAGCAGTGCTGCTAGTGCATGAGAAATTAGAGATTGCCCATTAAGTTGTCTTGCTCATTTTCTATGTTGAGGAAAATGTGCATAGGAAACTGAAAAAGGGATGAAAACTCTTAAGATTTTTTTAAGTATAGAAATTAGTGTTGAAAATAACGAATGTTCACATTAGGTTAAGGAATAAAGTGGAACAACACTTGCGATTAAATATAATTTGTGTTCTTCAGATAAGTGCCATTGATTTTTAGCTGAATACTGTGAGTTACTGTTTTTAAAATTCTGCCTTAATAGCAGAATTTCCCTATTAGGGAATTCATTCACTTTTTACCTATATAGAGAATTCTTTTGCATGTGCTTTGAAGTCTAGTTAAGAGTTTTGCTGCTCTTTTGGGAATGTGCCTATATAGAATCAATGTGTTAGACATATGTACATTCGTGTTCTTTAAATCTATTCTTAATGAACTTGCTGATGGGTTTTCTAGCACCGAATTGGTCAGCTAACTTTGATGTACCCATGGAGACTGCACATGGCACCAATCTGGATTCCGTTGGGTCTGATGTGTGGAGTACGGAAGAACCTATGCCAGCAAAAGAAACTGGCTGGGCTTCATTTTCAGAGTTCACGTCCTCTTTGAGGTAAGAATATTAGTGATACAGGGCAAGTGGGCAAGTTCTTCATTACTAAATGTACCGGCAGCTGCTGTTTGGCATCATTAGGATGTATGTCTCTACCCAAGGCTATGTCGGTTGGTTTTTGGTGGAATACAGGGTGCATAGCGTTCAAAGGATCCTGTGTGTTTAGGGTAGTATGGTGTAACTTGCCCATACAAAAATATAGGCTTTTATAGGATGAGTGGATCCCTAAAGTTTCCCTTGAATATTGGTCACTGACCAGAATTGCGCTATGACTTCTTTTAGTATAGGCTGAACCCAACGGAAAGGATATAACTGTTGAATGTGAAGGCCATAAAATGTCTATGATGGTTCTGTTTCGTCAGTGGTATAATACAGATTATTGGCTTTCTTGAAAACCTGCATGATTATGCAGCTCATGTTAGAATAGGCAGTTCTACACTATTTTGACATTACCTGACATACACTTTACTCTTTTGGCTTAAACACTGCGTTAAGAATAACTGAGGTCCTCTGTGTAGGAATCTAATCATCCCTATAGATGTAAATTTTGAGTTGCCAAAATAGTAGCAGTCAGGAACTGATTTCTTCTCCAATCAGAAAACCCTTTCTGTCTGTCTTGCTCCCCATTTCTGTCTGGGCCTTAAAACAGCTCTGACATAAAACTACGATTTTTTCCATCATAAAGCAGTGAATTGCTTCATGTTTGAGGCAGGTAAGTTGATAACAGGATTATGGGGTTTAGAAAATGAATTCCTGAATTTGCCACAAGTAGTGGATAGAAAAGACACTATTCTGTAAGTGGTGGGAAGTATTTCAAGTGGTCAGAATTTGTCTTTTGAGTTAATCCAGAATGGAAAAATTTGTAGCTATACTGTATGTGCCATTAAGCAAACAAATTAGAGTAAAATACTTCTGTCATTGTTGACATTTAAGGATTGTGTTGGCAGTGTCAGCAGAAAACTCTTTTAGATATTCCAGGTTGCAAAGAGTACATTTAAAAAGTAGTTCAAAATGTTAGAAAGACGGCAAGGATCCAGCAGTCTCATTTATCTGTGGCATCTCCATTTCAAATAAAAATAACAGTACTGCCAAACCTCAGTCAGCTCAATTCGGGTGGATTTTGCATTAATGAACTTGTTTAGTGTGCCTTAGCCATGCTTAGTTTCATTCTGCTGTTCAGTTATGTTTATAAAGCTTTTTAATTTGTATTTGAAGCTCAAAAGAGTCCTTAAGAAGTAATTCTCCTGTGGAAATGGAAACAAATGCAGAGCCAATGGATCCCTTGAGTGCAAATGCAACTGGTCTTGCAACACAGCTAGAGAGTAAGTACTGTGCGTTCAGAAATGCAAGTAGATTGATTTTGATACTTTTAGCTAAGAAAGATCTCCCTGAACTTAGGTATCTAGAGACCTCTCATCTGGCGCTGCTGCTGCTCTGCCAGGCGATGAAAATAACTTGACGAAAGTTCTGAACTTCATTTTTCCTATTTAAAACAGGAACCAGTGCTACTTTTGTCTCAAAAAAAAAAAGCTTCTTTGTTCATTATATCCACACTAAATATCTTCTGTTAGAGAAGTTTTATATGTGGCAACCCTTAACTGAGCTGATGCCCAAGAAAAGTGGTAGCTTCTAGTCTCTTCCTACGTGGCAATAGACCAGTAGCCTCGGTGTTCAGATTTCCCCTTCTTGCTCATTGCTTTCCAAGCTGTCTTCTCTGTATATATGCACACACTTCTATTTATGCGAATTAATTAAAGGTTAAACCCATGTTAACTAATTTTCTATATATCTTATTAGCAGACAGAATAAGTGCAGATGGGAAGTCCAGGAAGATTGGGCTTCCCAAAGGCTTGTCTGTACTTCACAATTTGTTGGCAAATTTGTACAGTATGGACTGGTGCAATGAATCTGACTGTACAAAAAAAAGTATAAAAATCCTACTGAAGGCTTGTTCAAGCAAACCTGTTACAGCAACTATTGTCAATGTAAATCACTGGCTTGCAAAACAAAAGCTGTAATCATGGAATATAACTTCTTCCTTAAGCAATCTGTAAAAAAGTGTTAATGCTCTACGTATGTGTATAGCGGGGATTGTAGAAAGATGATTCCTAAGGATTCAAGAAATACTCTAAACTGGGGGAAAACATTCTGGTTGTTTTGGCCTCTGTGCGTGCTCATGAAATAGAAACATAACCAGTCATATACTAAAATACTTAGTTTTATTCTAGCCCCAGGAAGTGTTGCTATGGAGGCCAGCTCAGATGGAGAGGACGATGTAGAAAACGCAGACAAGGTAACTGAAACAGTAATGAACGGCAGCATGAAGGAGACACTGAGCCTTACTGTAGATGCTAAAACTGAAACGGCTGTTTTCAAAAGGTGAGGATGTACTTCTTTTTGTCCTTCCACCCCCGTTTTACAAGTGCTGTTAATAGAACACTCATCAAAAAGAGTTACAAGTGATAATTCCTAAGGCCTTAACTTGAAACCTGTTTTGAAACTTTACTTCCAATTAGTTATTAGAACATAGGATTGTCCTTATCAAGCTTTAATTTTCACTGGAAGATTATTAGTGGAAGATTGGCTCTATTTTTGATCCTGATGCACATTACTGCGCAATTTTAATGTACAATTTAATGTACATATAAGCTACAGCCTTTTAAACTTTGCACGGAACTTCTGGATTGGAATTCAGCGTCCTGTGCAGGAGGTTGGAGGAGAGAGATTGAAGGCCAGCCAGGCACTGCTCTTGAGAGTAACTCATTGGGAATTAGAAACTTCTGATTTTTTTTTTTTTTAGTACGGAGGAAGGAGCACTTTTGACTGCACAACACTTATGAAATCAAATGGCATTAGAGAAATTGAACCAAAGCAGTTTAGAGGAGGAATGTGACTCTGGAGTTAAATAGCATGAAACCTTAGTGACTTTCTGACTTAGTAAATGATGTATCTACTCTCCAGTTTATTCTGTATTTCTTTTGAGAATGCTTTTCGTGGTCTACACTTCTGTTGTTCCAGTGTAGATGATCAGTTATTCATGGTGCTTTTACACATAAGCTGCTTTAATTCTGTGACTTCTGATATTAGTGCAAAAAAAACAAAGTTAATACAAGGGGGAAGCATATCGTGGCAGTCACTGCCTCTCATCATAGAATTACCTGCTTGCGCTATGGAATAAGGACTTGTATCTTCGTAGTTAAAAGGACAGAGGTGGTAAGGGAGGGAAAATGAATCTATGATCTTGATTCAGCACGGGAAGGGGAAGTTAAGTGTAAAAGGAGGTTGAAGGAGTGAGGTCTTAAATGTGGAGACTGTTTAGCTCTGATACAGAGGTGTCACCTCATACTGATCCAGATATCATACGGTTTTCCTTAAATTAACTTTTAAATATGCCTAGACAGCAAATAACTAGTATTTGGGGGGGGGGGGGGATCTAAAACTAGATTAAGAGAGGATTTCAATAGGCCATACTCTGGCCTGCATACCTGGCAAGGTGGATACAGAACTTAGGTCTGAGAGTACAAATTTCTTCCAGTAGAAAATACATAGTTGTGATGTCAGTGTTGAGGAGAAGGGAAGCATTGTGAGGACAGTAATTGATTTGTGGAAAGCTGCAAAAGGCAAATGTGTTTCTTGAATTTTCTCATTCCCCCTTTTGAACGAGTAGGAGACAGTGAGAGCAGAGACAACCCCTTAAAAAAAAATAAGAGGAGACCAGTTCTGGCGGTGGTATTAGTATTTTGAACAAATACAGACTTTAAAGGTAAAAGATGATAAAGCAGATGGGAAACGTTACCTGGTGAGCAGTATTTTTACAGGCTATGCAGGTATAAGGAGACATGGGGGAAGGAACAAGGATTCATTAAAAGAGAGGATCCACTAAACTGTAAGGATAGGAATCAGCAGAGGATAGTGTCTTTAAAAATGTTCCTGACTTCTTAAATAGATTCACGGCTACAGATGAAGGTTGATGTTTGTGTCTACTGTAGAGCTACCTTATATCCATCTCTTGCAGTTGTATGGTCAACTTTTTATGTTAATGTGCTAATAAGTGTGGATGAGACAGGAAAAGGTGGGATAGTGATGCATAAAAACTCTGGTTTAGTGGCAAAACGCGAGTATTTGTTTCCTAGTGCTAGAGTACTGTTTTTTTCCCTGAATTATGTTCATTTTCATGTCTGAGAAGAAGCTGATGAAATAGAGCAAGTTGTGGTCTTATGTGGCATAATACATACATCGTACTTCACTGTATAGTCATTAGGTAGTTCATTAATACAGACAGTGATGAGTTAGTGATTCTGCTGACTTGTTTCATGGGCAAACTTTATCAATGCCAGTTTCTAAGGGAATCTTGAATTTTTTTATACTTTCTTCCTTCTATTTTTGCATACTTCTGGCTTCAGAGTGTTGAAATCCTATCGGTATGTATAGTAAAGGATTGTAACTGTGATTGCTACCACTTCAGGCTTCACGCACATTCCTTATTTTCTTTCTGATCATATTTGTAATCATTGTATTTCCTGCCCTCTTATCCAGTCAATTTTCAATGGTTTTAAACACCAGTGCATTATTAGGTGTTTGTAAAGTCCAGAATCATGTTTGATCCTTATGTTTCAGTCATAATTTAAAATCCATTTGCATGTGAAATACAAACCTCCCAATTTTCTACTATTGCCTGAAATTTTCTCTAAGTAAACTTAAAAATTAAATATCTTGTTTCCTTTTACTTAGTGAGGAAGGAAAATTGTCTACCTCGCAGGATGCTTCATGTAAATATGTGGTAGAGGAGAATGCAGAGGTTGTGGAAGAAGCTACTTCAGCTTTGCAGCCCACTAACAGCAGTCCAGAACAGAGGTAACTGCACTCAGAGATACTTTCAATCACATAAGTAGCAGCTTTTATATTTTTATAATAGGACTGATCTAAAGAGACCACTGAATTCCTGTTAGTTATCAGCGCTGAGTTTAGATCAATATAAACATGTGCTTGCATCTGTTTGTAAGATTCTTACAAGCTATATTGTCTGTCCTTACTCTGATTCTTGAGTTGAAACCTATTTGCCTTTCAGGGTATTGTAAATATTCCCTTTCTGTTTTGCGATACGTACCGATTCATTGTACTAATTTGATGATATGAAAACTGTGGAAAAAAAAGGGGGGGAATAAGTTTGACTTTGTCCTGAAAATGTACAAAAGTATGTTTCAAAATTAGAAAATTGTACCATTTTTGATTCTGTATTTTATACTGCAGGACAGCTGGGGGGGAGTCTACCAGTGCAGCTACGTGGAAAGGAAATGCTGCCTTAAGTCATGCTTGTTTGGTTGTGAGCTAGTCAAATAATTGCCTCTAATTTTGGATCAATTTCTGTTTGCACCCATGTCTTTATCAGGTGTTAATCTGAATACTTGTAGATTTGGAGATAACTTTTCAAAGTACATAAATAATTTGTTTTGAATAAAGTTCTCTGGAAATACGGAGCAGCCTGCATTGCTCAGCATATTTATTGGAGGAAAGAAGTGACAACATTTTTCTTGGCTAATAGTGCTTGCAGTCTCACAAAATAGTCATTCAAGAGACAATTCTGAGGTGACAACTGTCAAACAGAGAAAGTTCTTGCATAAACATTTGTATTAGATCATCAGGTAGGACCGCTTTCTCCAAAGAAGGTGTCTGAAGATGTTTCTCCTGTTCCTTTTCCTGTTGAAGTACTTGTTCTGGTGTGTTTTTTTGCCTCACAAGTTACAGTGGTATGAAACATACAGAATCAACTGTAATGCTAGTATGGCTTTACCAAAATCAAATTTACATAGGGTGAGATTAATTACAAAATACTAGAAATACTTAATGCAAATGTTTCGCATATGAGCTTGATTCTAAGCTTAAGTTGGGGCGGAATTCCACTTGGTCTTAAAAGCTAAATCAGTGAGGAGCATAAAGCAGGTGAGAAGAATTCCATCCCTGAAGGCAGTATTCAGTGAAAACCTTGCTCTGGAACTTAATGTCAGAGCAGTATCTGATAAGAGGTACTTTCCAACTCCTGCTGTTCGGAGGTGAGGATGGTTTTGCACTGTTTTAGCCTCGTTCCTCCCAAACGCCTCACCAGCACAAATGGCTAGATTTGACCTGTTGAAGGCAGAAGTGTTGTCACTCAGCCAGTCCACGCAATCTACACAGCTCAGCACAAGGTGGGGAGAGCCTTGTTTCCTATTTCTTGGTTTCACATAGACTCACGTAGTACTTTGCAATTAATCTCTGGGCAAGAGTTCAGTGGCTTCCTATGAGAGCTAATGGCTTGTTGCACTTCAGGGTGTTAGAATGCCACAAGCTAGAATACTGGTATTGAGGACAAGGGTTGGTATGCTGACACTTCCTGATTTAGATACAGTTTAGGGGTGCCCAGAGCATATTCTGAGAGGAGGGAGGATTTTGCTTAATTAAAAGCAATTCCAGGGGCTACTTTTGCGTTGCATTATAAACAGGGAAATGATTCTGAATCTGTAAATACATGAATATTCATTTTGATAGTTATAATAGTTCAAAAGCTGTTGTTTCTTGACTTGTATAGATTTTGAACTGTTATTAGAGGAACATATTACAGAAATCTTGTGGACAGTAATTATTTTTAAGACTGCAGATGCTGTATTATGCTCTTAGCTTTCTAGTCGAGACAAAATTGAAAGGTTTTATAAGCAAAGATTTAGAATATAGCTCTACATATAATACAACAAAGCTCTGCTACATGTTTTGACTATACTTTTGCAAACTAAGATGAGTGCAAGCCTATTTAAGTTTAGATACTGCCTTTTTGGGACATGTTTATGAGCTAGTATGTTTTAGTGTAACATCTAGTACCGGAAGTAAAACACTGCTACATTTTTCCATAAGCCAGAACTTTCTACTCTGCATATATTCAATGAACTTTAATCAAGAAATTAATTCTAATTGGAAAAAAATGTATACTTAGTCAAAACTGGAAACCCAGAAACTCAAGACTTTCACAGCCAGCATGTGGATACTAGGTGACTGCCTTCTGAGTAAAGATGCTTCTCTAAACCAACAGAGGGCTCTCAGAGCTAGCAGTTCCTTGGATTGCTTTTGATTATGGGAAATCTCAAGGAACTCCTTTCCTTCAGTCTGGCTGGAAGCAATGAAGCTCAGTACTTTCTCTAAAGGTGGCTGTCACAGCAGATCCTCGTATAAGTGCAGAACAAGTGTCTAGATAAATTTAATTGTGCTTTTGGGGCTCCATGCATGTATGACTAGTGGGAGGAGTCACCTAGGTAGGTCTTTGGCTGGTGGCCAGCAATATCAATGTCTGCTAGGAACCCTGTTCTGTCATGGATTTTTTCCAATCAGTAATTAATTTACTGCTCTTTGAACTGTCAGAATTCCTGTCCATGCAGCACTTGTTTCTTACCTTCCAGGTTTCTCTAAAGTGTTTAACTTTGTCTAGTGCTGTCTCTCTCTTTATCTAATGTGTACATATTTTTTTTTAAAAAGTGTTTTTAGTGCTTAGCAGCCAAAGACTTAGCTAGGGGGACTCCTGCTGGTCATGTGCATGTAGAGCACGGACCCAAGAGTGGCTTCTCTGTGATGTACACCATCAGAGAACAGGAGTTACAGGTAACTTTTCTTGTGTAGTTCCAAATGGTATTTATATTCTCTAAAGGAATCTTCAAATGTATTCAATAGACTTGCACTGAATGGAAGTTGAGTGTTTTTTGCTTTTGTTGTTTGCAACTCTTAATGTTCTTGTGCACTGATTTGATCTCTTCATTTGTGTTAATCCAGAGTAATTGAATCCACATGTTTACACTAACGTCTTACCTAGAACTGTATATACTATTATGATTTTTACTTTTGCAGGTTTGCTCTTTATCTTCCCCATACTTTCTGAACCTCTCGTGCTAATGGACTGAAATTCAGAGTATTTTTGAAACATCAGTTTATAGATTAGATTAGTCACTAAAGCAGTTCTTTAAAAAGAACAACTCTAGTTTTTACCTGTTACGTCTTTTCTTACTTTCAAATGCAAACTTAAGTACTCCTGATGTCATCTTTTGTCTCACAGAGTAAGATGTGGAGAAGTCTCAGAAGTGTCCTTTTTCTCAGTGATTGATTCTCTTGAGGAGAGAACAGCATCTGTAGAGATTGTTTTTTAGCTCAATAAAGATCAATCACATTTCACTGGTGTGCTGAGTTAACTAAGTGCTGTGCCTAATTAGACAATAAGGACTCCAGAAGTGTTGGACTCCAGAAAATGAATGGGATGAGCATGTAACTAGCTTGTGTTCCCTCTTTTTGAACTCTGTGGAATTCCACTCTGAACAGTTTTATTATACTTACAAGAAAACATTATTTCTTGGCTTCACTGTGAGATGAATGTTAGAACCTTGTAATCTGAACTGTAGAAATCAGTACGTATTTTGGAAGAAATAGTGCAGCTTTCACTAGTGACCAGCCATGTCTGAAGAGAACAATGTCTCACGCTGGAAGGGACCCACAAAGATTGTCTAGTCCAACTCCCATCTCCACACAGGACCACCTAAAAATTAAACCATATAAGCATTGTCCAAATGTCTCTTGAACTCCAGCAGGCCATGGTGCAATGACCGCTTCCCTGAGGAGCCTGTTCAAGTGCTCGACCACCCTCTGTGAAGAACATTTTCCTCATATCCCGTCTGACCCTCCCCTGCCCCAGCTCCACGCCATTCCCTCGGTCCTGTCGCTGTCCCCAGAGAGCAGAGTTCAGTGCCTGCCCCTCTGCTCCCCTTCATGAGGGAGCTGCAGGTTGCCATGAGGCCTCCCCTCAGTGTCCTCTTCCCTAGGCTAAACAAACCCAGTGACCTCAATTGCTCCTCATATGACTTCCTTCTAGACTTTCACCATCTTTGCATTCCTTTGGACACACTCTAATAGTTTTATAGCCTTATGTTATAGCACCCAACAATGCACACAGTACTAGAGGTGATGCAGAGCGCACAGTGGGACAATCGCTTCCCTTGACTGGTTAGCAATGCTGTGCTTAATGTACCCCTGATAGAGCTGGCCCTTCTGTTTGCCAGGGCACACTGTTAACTCATACTCAACTTGCTGTCAACCAGAACTCCCACATGCCTTTCTGTTGCACTGCTCTTCAGCCTCTTGTCCCCCTGTACAGTCTGTACATATATCCAAGATTGCCCTGTCCCAGGTGCAAAATCCAGTGCTTGCTCTTGTAAAACTTCATATGGTTGGTAATTTCCCAGCCCTCTAGTCTGTCAAGATCTCTCCAAAAAGCCTCTATCCTTGAGAGAGTCAACAGCTCCTCCTAGTTTAGTTAATGTAGTGTTGTCTGCAATCAGGGTATGTGGGAGGGGAGAACATACTTTGGATGCTTCCTCTTTCTTGTACACTTACATTCTCTTTTGGCCTCTTAGGACTGATCAACGCACCCTTTTAGGAGAGACGTCTGTTAATGGCCCTGTATGATACGTGATGTCTACTGCCTTGGCTGAAGAAATGAACTGATACCCAGGTGTTTGAGCATTTCTTGAGGATTTCATCTAGAGCCTGTTGAAGCCAGTCACTGCTGCACTAATTTCGCAAGGGATCAGGACCAGCAACATTTATATTCTAGATTTTAAGACATTGTACAGAAATTCATAAGTGTAAAAATATTGCACATTGAGAAATACCAATAATTTTTGCGTATGTTTATATTGTATTGTTCTAAATAATGGGTGGCCTGTGAAATAAGATCCTGCTACCCATGTAATGATGACAGTAGTGTTACTATAGTTAAAAATGGCTGTAAGAATAGTTTTATAAAAAAAAGTGAATACACAAATCTAATGTATTTGAGACATAACTATTTGACGATTAGTGTGACCAAAGTATTTAGCAGTTTTTCATACATTTTTCACCTTGTAAAAAGAAAAAGGAAAAAAAAACCAAAAAAACTAAACAATTCATGTTTCTTCCAGGTTGGCGAAGAATTGTAGAACTGAAATGCCCTATAAATGTTATTTTGGTTGTTTTAGCTTACGAAAGTGATTTAAATGAGAATTTTTGGTGTTCAACATTTTACAACAGGTTTTTTAATTGGTAATTGTTTTCTGTATTGTTTAAAACAGATCAAAAATGTAAGTCTATTGGTAGAGATTTTAAGTATTTATTGCTACAACTTAGTTGACAAATTGATGTTACTGTAAAGCCATATGTTCTGTTAAGTCTTGTTTGCTTGAAACAATACCTTACAGGTGAAACACTAGAATATTTGAAGTGCACATGGCTTGTTGTGTTTAAGTGGTTCACCTGCCTTTTAACCCATTCACCAAGATTTACTTTAATACCAAGCATTATACAATGGAACATTTCAGAACAATCTGCGTATTTAAAACGCTATAATCCTCTTAGACAAGTCAAGTAAATGAAATGCCCGTGCTGCTAATGTAATTACAGTACATGCATTTTAAAAGTATATAGTGTTCTTTTAATACAAATTTTGGCAGCAGAGCATGTTAATTGTTACTTTCACTGTACTGATCTGTGTGAGGCTTTCATTTGTATGTTCTAAACCAGTTTTTTCACAGCTGGTTTGTGTATATATATAGTGATTATGGAAACTAATTCTGTGTAATTTATAATTTTCTATGTCATTGTACAATTCCAACAGCCTTCTCAAACAAACAGAAGCAATATACTGTATATTGCCACATTGTCTGGTGAAAGGGTTAAAGTATTTCACCTGCACTTTTAGATGCAAATCCATTTTTATTTCCTTAATAGTTATATTCATTTATTTTTACATCATTTGTTTTCCTGACCAGTATTTAAAGCCAAAAGGATACTCTAAACAATGGCCAATGATTTATTTTAGAAAGCGTCCCAAGCAACGTGCCTAAACATTACATTGCATACAGAAATAATAAATAATTAAAAAATATATATAATGGCATTGCCCTTATTGCTTTCTGTCTTGCATTTTCTCAGCAAATTTCAGTGGCATTTGCCCTTGCATATTGTTTCAAACTGATTAGTTGTCTGGAAAAGGAGGGGAAAAAACACTATCATAAGTGGAATCGGAAACATTGCCTCTTTATTTATACTTTATATATCATGGAATTGAGTCAGTTTAAATTGTTCCTTCTGTTCACATTGCTTCTAGATCACCTATGTTCTCCCTTCCCATTCCGGATCCGTGAGTGCTTTCCTGTGATGTATTCTTTGCATCTCAAAACATGAATTCTGAAGACTTTAATTTAGATCATGATTGTTTACTTTGTATGTGACATCCAGTCATCCACAATAAGAAACAAATCTTGCCTAGCCATTGAGTAAATTTTGTCTTGTTTCATGAGATTCAACTTACTCATTTACTCGGGTTTATGTGATTGTCTCAGTATTTTACCCAGTGCCAGCAAGTTAAAAAAAAAAAAAAAAAAAAAGGAAAGAGATAAAAGCTGCACACTTCGTTCCCCTTTAGCTTTTCAAGCCATGGTTGTAAACTGCCCTAACACTCTGCATGAGAAAGGTCGGGTCTCTGATGTGGTGGAGCAAACCTCCAGCTCCTCAAAGGAGCGTTCTGGTGCAGGTTTAATGAAGTCCAAAGGAAGTAAGCTCACACGAGTTGTTACCTACTGTTAATTAGGAGCTTCCTTGCTCTCTGCTGGAGGAACAAAGTGCCCTTGAATTTGTATCAAGTCCAGAGAACAGTAGTTGCAAACTGTTCATGCAGACTACATATGTGCATGTTCTGCCTCCAGCCCTCCTGGTATCAGAGCTGAGCAGGTTACTCTGAAAGTCTTTGCAGATGACTCAGCATTGAAGGAAACCTTCATATGGTAAGGCATACCTAGTGGGAATCTCCAATTACGATACAGAAGCTTTGACTGTAAAATTTAGGTGAAGGTTAATGGTCACATTAAGTCTTAATTTGCATATGAGGGTGCTTGGTGCTCTCATTTGAGCTATGCTCTACATCTTTTTCTGTGGCATGAGAAAGTGTGGACTATAAACTGCCTTTTCTAAGTGACTAAGTAACCAGTTCTTTCATCAAAAGGAGAAGCAGCTACTTCCAAAATACACTATTGTGCCAAGCCTGTGAAGAATGAGGAAAGTAGTGTTGGGGTAGCATGACAAAGTCATATGGAATCTAGATCTCCCAGTGACACCGGAACATTTACTAGGAGCTAGAAATTATTAATATTTACAAATGTGCAGTGTAACCAAGAGGTTGGAGGAAGACAACAGGAAAAAGGGAAGATCCCTCTCTATTGCAATTCCCAAATGGTGGCTTGAAGGAAGTAAGCAGAGAAGTGTACAAAGTTAACAAGTTTTCAAGGAGGGGGAGTGGGTTTGTAATTCTTAGTATCTGGCAATCTCTTGTTCTCTTTTTGGTCATTGCAACATTTAATTGAACTAGAGAGAAAATACTAAATCTTTCTATATGGCTAACTGGCTGCAAGATAATGGAGTGCTGCAAACAAGAACCTCAGGGTGGCCTTGCGCTCCTGAGAGATTTCTTTTTTCAAATAGACCACGGCCATAATGGCTGTGTCTTCTTGTTTATGGGGGAAAAAGATGAAATTAGGGCATGACTAGAGTTGCATTAGAAGAAAGAAGAAAGTGTACAGTAACTGAATCCTCTAAGTTGCTAATATGAATATAGAACTTATGCTGTAGGATGAGTACTTTGTACTGAGATTTGACCCTCTGGAATGTAAAAATTCAGAAACTCAAATATTTTTGTTGCTAGTCAAAAAAATAAATTTCTTAGTTTTCTATTAGCATCTACTATCTTAAGAACCTAATGTTTCTCTCTAGACTTTTTACAAAGACTGCACATTTAGTCTTCGTTTAAACTTGAAGGATGCAGGCTCTGATGATGTGGCATGTTTGAGACCAAAAATAGTTAATTTTTAGGATTGTTTTGGAGACTCATAGCATGCAACTATATATTGTGAAGATATGCCACAGGCTCTTAGCTGTAGGACTTAATATGGTCTCTGTACCATTTACTCCAGTTTTCATCGGAACTAGTGTTTCTCTGCTTGGGTACTGTAACCTTTCACCATCTTCACCGTGTTTTCAGAAAGAAACTTTTTTGGTCTAAGTAGTCTCTGAGGAATTTCACTTCAGTCTTGGTGTAGTCTAAGGTACTTTCTCATGGAAGTGCAATGTTCCTCCTACAGGTTTCTGTCTTGCATGGATCAAGAACAAAAACAACAACAAAAATAATAATTAAAAAAAAAACTCATTCTCTTTGGTTGGAGGGGTTGACTGTTAAGTGTAATGGGGCAAGAATGATTTTTGTTAACTAATGTAGTGCATTAATGTGTTCTACAAACCTGAGAATGTTTAGAAGCTCAAAAATAAACAGGGTTTTCTATGAGCTACAACTTTTCTGTTCAAGAGATATAAAGGGAATAATGTTTACTACTCAGCTGACAGCCTTACTAGGTCTTAAGCTTACTGAATATATGTGCAAGGACTGCCCATTACCTTCTTGCCGTAAGCAGCTTCTGTAGTGTCTGCAGATGAAACTGATAAAACACTGCAGTAAATAGTAGAGTACCTGAAACAAACTTCCTCCTGCAAGAAGTAAAGGAGGGGCAGCGCTGTCTGTGTCAATACTGCCTAAATACGGCTCAGTGTAAAAGAGACTTGTATCCCTTTTGTCTACGGGCTTTGTCAGGATAATTGCTTGCAGAACTTAAGAAAAGAGAACAGTGCTAGAGATACAATTTTTCTACACTTAAAAGGAGAAAATTACAGCCAGAGTGACAGATACATGATTCCAGCTTTTAATTATTTTTATAGTAAAAGTAGCTCTGGCTTTCAGTGCATTAAGAATCCTGGCTATGTTGTATTTGGCATGCTCTTTTGCTAGATGTCTCATAGAAGATTGCACAAAACTAATATTCAGGACACTGCACAAAGATACAGTGATGTGTTGTAAATTACAAAAATGATATGCTCAGGATGCTGCAGGCTTGTATGAAGTAAATATTCCTTTTTGATACAATTTAGAAGCTAATTAGAGGTGAAGGCTGGTAAGTAAAAGCATGCATGTCTAAAGCTTAAAGAGACCTCTTCTGTGAATCTGTACACCAAAGAATGTGACACCAAAGAATGCAGAATTTCACTTCATTCCTACTGCTTTATGAGCCCAGTAATTTGCCTCTGACTGTATATAGAGAACATTATTTATATTAACTGTTTAATTTTAATAGTTCTGGATAACATACTTTACTACTAGCAACTAAAAATCAAAACAAAGCAAAACCAAAAACTACCATTTTAGTAATCTAGTTTGTAATTGATAATAGGTCTAAAATTCTGATGTGGCATATCTTTTATATATTAGGGGGTTAGATGTAACTGAAATAATAAAAGCCATTTTTACACATATCTAAAGACCTCCCTGACAAGTAGGGTGACCCAGAGCACATTGCACGGGATCACATCCAAGATAGTTTTGAATATGTCCAGAGAAGGAGACTCCGCAGCCTCTGTGAGCAACCTGTTCCAGTGCTCTGTCACCCTCACAGTAACAGAGCGTTTCCTCGTATCTAGCTGGAATTTCCCGTGGTTCAGTTTGCACCCATTGCCTCTTGTCCTGTTGCTGGGCACCACTGAAAAGAGTCTGGCCTCATCCTCTTGACACCCTCCCTTCAGATATTTAAACACATCGGTAAGATCTCTCAGTCTCCTCCAAGCTGAACAGGCCCAGCTCTCTCAGCCTTTCTTCATAGGAGAGCTGCTCCAGTCCCTTAATCATTTTAGTAGCGCCTTCATTGGATTCACTCCAGTAGCTCCATGTCCCTCTTGTACTGGGGGGCCTGGAACTGGACACAATGCTCCAGGTGTAGCCTCGGCAGGGCTGAGTAGAGGGGGAGGATCACCTCCCTCAACCTGCTGGCAACACTTCCTAATACACCCCAAGACATCATTGGCCTTCTTGGCCACAAGGGCACATTGCTGCCCACCTGGACTCCCACGTCCTTCTCCACAGAGCTGCTTTCCAGCAGGTCACCCTCCAGCCCGTACTGGCGCTTGGGGTTATTCCTCCCTACCTGCAGGACCCTGCACTTGCCTTTGTTGAACTTCCTGAGGTTCCTCTCAGCCCAACCCTCCAGCTGTTAATCTCCCTCTGAATGGCAGCACAGCCCTCTGCCACCCCCAGCTTTGTGTCATCAGCAAACATGTGAAGGCTGCACTCTGTGCCATCATCCAGGTCACTGATGAATAAATTGAACAAGACTGGACCCAGCAGTGACCCCTGGGGGACACCGCTCGCTACAGGCCTTCAACTAGACTGCACCGCTGAGCACAACCCTCTGAGCTCTGCCATCCAGCCAATTATCAACCCCTCTGTGGTGGTTTTACTCAGCTGGGCAGGTGAGCTCCACCACAACCTTCTCTCCCTCCCCCTTCTAAAAGGGAAATGGGGAGAAAATACAATGAAAAGGGCTCAAGGGTTAAGGACAGAGATAAGGACAGAGAGATCACTCAACAATTATTGTCACGGGCAATACAGATGCGACATAAGGAGATTAATGTCGTTTATTGCCTCGCACTAATAAGCTAGAGCAGTGAGAAACTCAAAACAAATGAAAAACACCTTGCCCCCATCTACCCTCTTCTACATCCTACCCCTGAGCGGTGCAGGGGAATGGGAAATAGGGGCTGCGGTCAGTCCCTAACACTTCTCCACCGCTCCCTCACGGTCACTCCCTGCCCCTGCTCCCCGTGGGGTCCCTCCCACGGGATGCCGTCCTTCCCGAACTGAGCCTGGGGGGCTGCCCACAGGCAGCAGCTCTTCAAGAACTGCTCCAAGGTCCGTCCACCTGCTCCACCGGGGGCTCCTCCACGGGCTGCAGCGTGGAGATCTGCTCCGTGTGGGACCCATGGGCTGCAGGGGGACAGCCTGCTCCACCAGGGGCCTCTCCACAGGCCGCAGGGGAACTGCTGCTCTGAGGCCTGGAGCACCTCCTGCCCTCCTGCTGCACTCACCTTGGGGGCTGCAGGGCTGGGTCTCACTCCTCGCTCTCCCAGCTGCTGTTATGCAGCAGTTTTTATTTTTTTTTTTCCCTTTCTTAAATCTTCTCTCACAGAGGCACAACCAACGTGGCTTATTGGCTCAGCTCTACCCAGTGGCGGGTCCCTTTGGAGTCGGCTGGAACTGGCCCTTATTTAAAATGGGGCAGCTTCTGGATTCTTCTCATAGAGGCCACCCCTGCAGCCCCCCACTACCAAAACCTTGCCACATAAATCCAACACACCACCTCACTGCTCACACATCTATCCTACACTTCCTGAGCTTGCCTGAGGATGTTATGGAAGACAGCGTGTCTAAAGCCTTGCTGAAGTCAAGGTACACAGCATCCACTGCTCTCCCCTCATCCACCCAGCCAGTCATCCCATTGAAGGTTATCAGATTGGTTAAGCTTGATTTCCTCTTTGTGAATCCCTGCTGATTACTCCTGATCACCTTCTTATCCTTCACGTGCTTGGAGATGACCGCCAGAATGAACTGTTCCACCACTTTTCCAGGGACGGAGGTGAGGCTGACTGGCCTGTAGTTTCCTGGGTCCTCCTTCTTGCCCCTTCTGAAGACCGGAGTGACACTGACTTTCTTCCCATCCTCATGCGCCTCTCCTGTTCTCTGTGACCTCACAAAGATGTTGGAGAGTGGCCTAGCAACAATATCTACCAGCTCCCTCAGCACTCATGGGTGCATCCCATCAAGGCCCATGGATTTGTGGGTGTTGATTTTGCCTAAATGATGTCTCACCTGATCCTCCTTGACCAAGGGGAAGTCCTCCTTTCTCAGACTCTCTAGTGTCTGAGATTCTTGGGGGCTGATCTTAGCAGGGAAGACAGATCAAATACAGCTTTCAGTAAATCTGCCTTCTCTGTATCCTTCATCACTGGGGCACCCACCCCATTCAGCATCAGGCCCGCATTTGCCCAAGTCTCCCTTTTGCTACTGATGTATTTGAAGAAGCCTTTATTGTTGTCCTTGACATCACATGCCAGATTTAATTCCAAGTTGGCCTTCTTTATCTCATCTCTGCATATTCTGATAACATCCATAAGTTTCTTGTTTACTAGTCAGAAAATAAATAAGTAAATAAATAAATAAAATTGAAGTGATCTCTGACTTTGGACAACAGTTACATAGATAGCAGTATGTTCCATTTCTTTCTTAGGCAGCTCAACAGGCAGCTCTGTTAAGTGACAGACAAAAAATACAAACTGAGAAAGGTAACATAAAGAAGCAGTGACAAGAAGAATGCTAAGGAATTTAGTAATTATCCTATGACTTAGTAAATATCCTACGCTGAACCGTATAAAGTGCTTCAGATGAATGTCAGTTCCAATTTCAGAAACATGCCTTTAAAGAGTATGCTCCATTTCAGTTATTAGGACTAGCTTTCCAGGGTGAAACCACATTTTTAATGCTGTCTCATGGACTTTTGAGGTATATTTAACTTTAATTTCCCATGTTTGCCAAAAAATAAAATTTATCTACATTTTCTAATTTTATTCCTTACTACAATCTATGCTTGCTTGTTGTTGTCTTTGTCTCCTTAAAAAAATCTGCAGAGCAGGCCTGATGTTTGCAGTTTTCCACTCCTCTAGTACAAACTGGTGTTTATCATCTTGTACCAAGAGCAGTTATTCTCTGTTCTGCCCGTGATATGGAGTACTGATGTCTGAGGACTTCTCACTTGTGCGAACTTTTGGAGGTAAATAAAACAATGTAAGCACTACTATACTAACCACTGCAGAGCCTGCACCCCAAATCTCTGAGGGCAAGCATGAAAAACTTGTATTTTTCCTTTTCATTGCTTTCCCTCCTTTAGTTACAGGCTAAATCATTCTCCTCATAATCAGTACATAAGAACTCAATATCGCCATTTCATATCTGCTCCTTGTATCATAAATTTCATCATACCCACTCTCTTCATCTCTGTTGTGCTCTCCTTTTCCAGAAACATCTCCCGTGGTAGGAAATGCTCAGCCTATTAGTTGCAGTGGCCATACAGCAATAGTACACTTCTGTAACTGAAATGAAATGAAAGAGCTTCTGAACTTGGGTCCTGAAATCCTCAGCGGTAAACATTCCTGTAAATCTTCTGAGTCCATACATCCACAAGACCACGAGTCCTAAATTAAGACTTAAGTGTGTGCTATCTGGGAAGGGTTTGAAAGTATCTGAATTCAACATAAACACTAGAAAAGATGAACTTTTTTTGCTTTTTGGTGGTGTTGCTGGGATATAAAAACCAAAACCAAAACCAAAACCAACCAAACAAACAAAAACCCCACATATTTCTCTCAGATATACACAGGCAAGAGCTTGGGGCTTATTTGGAGTTCAGAGAGGTGGAGTGCTGATTTTATGTGACCAAGAAAACAGGAGGCTTATCTCTTACAAACACATTAATGCTGCCATTGCAAAGGAGTTATGTATTTATCAAGTTATCCAAGTTGCCAAAAAATAAATAAACCTGCAGAGGGTATTTGGACCATTCTGGCTTCTTAGAAATATCCATCTGGAAGTAAAATAATACATTTTCTGAAATACTGAATCATAGGTGAAAGTGAGCTAATAATTCTCCTCTGAGCTCACAAACCAGCTGCTCAGATTTTTTGAACACGTCATGAAGTTGATGGAAAATCAGCTGATGTCAGCTGATAAAATGAACATTAATACCTGCAGGTCTAGATGTGGTTTCAGATTTCTACTGGATCTTTGATTTTTTACTGGTTAACAAACAAACAAACAAAAAAACACTATCGGTTCACACAGCCAAAAATAATCTAAGAAATTGAATCTGATTCAGAATTTGATGCCTTAGTATGAGTAAGAATAATACGTTTCATATCTTTTACAAGCTCTTTTGTGATTATTGAAATATAAGTTATTATTATTACTGAAATTTACTAATTTAATAGATTTAATAAATTGTTGGAATTTATTACTTTGATAATTATTAATGAGTAATATCATGGAAAATTCCAAAATCATGAAGATTTTTATGAGTAGATCTGAAACTTAGTCTTAGTTGATGATGAACAATAGCCATGACCTAATAATACTTTGAAATGGGATAAAAAAAACCTAAATAGGTAAGGTTTTGAATAATAGGCGTATATCTGAAATCTGAAGGGGAAAAAGCCTGTTGAAGTGCTGTAAAACAAGAAGGGACCACCAGAGCTGTTCAAAGACCAGACATTCCCTTTAGTTTATCTATGCATTTCTGTGTGCAAGTTGGGGTGAGTTGTCCTTTACTGATCCTGATACGATACGTAAGCTCTACATTTTTACGCAGTCGGTGAAGCTGTGAGGCATAAGGTCATACATCAGCTGAACATAAATCAGTAGTTGGAGGAGTCAGATAAAAGCAAACATATTACTGAGAAATTTACCAGACTATTTCCTGTATTCACGAAAAGGTCAGCTGTAGAACTTGAGGGCAGCTTTGTGTTTAAAAAAAAAAATGTAACCATTTGGACAGAGAACATAGAAAGCTATGTGAATTATAGAGATCTAAGTAAGTATAACTTATGAAAAACACTTCTACAAATTTTTGGTTAGCTGGTAGATAATTGAGGTGAGAAGTAAATGTTCAGACAGGAAAAAGAGTATTGCAAGAAAATAGAAAACCTTGGTCTCCAAAGCTGCATTTTCAGCCACTGGATTCTTTATAACATACTGTCTGTCCACTTATATTGACACAAAAAAAAATAATTATTGTTCTACTTACAGTTAAAGCTTGCCTACAATAAAATTATGCAAAAGCCTGGAAAGTTTGTCTTCCTGATAACAATTCCTTGCAAATTTCCAAAACAAATACAACATGGATCTTTTGAGTCATCTGTTTTACTGTGAAATACAGCTTGTGGTCTAAATTGATTAGATGAATGTTCTGTTGCAAATAATCTACATCCTGTAGATGGGGTTATCAGACTATATGCAAATGAAGGAAAATCCATTTTTTTTAATTTATCTGAAATCAAATACTTATTTCAGAATAAGTGACTTGGAAATGCCTGATGTCATGTTCTCTACTGTGCAGTTCTTTATTTTTGATAAAGAAAATAAACTTTTCTATCATTTATTGTAATAAAATAATCTTTGATAAAATAATATAGGAAAGAACACCAATGCAGACAACAGGCAAGTGATTTAAAACAGATGTGAAATTCCCTCTATGTAGAAAATTATAGGCACTGGTGATGACATTAGACGCATATGACTAATCACAGTTAATGCTTGCTGTTGCCAATTAGACTTATTAGCACAAGCAATTTGAGCACAGGATGACATTACTTTAATTACTGTAAGCAGCTTGTTCATTTATTGAGTAGTGTGCATTTAGAAGAGGGTTACTCTATCTACAAATTAATCATAACCTTCTTCATCATTAGAAATTCAGGAAAACTGAGGGAAGAAAGACTTTACCATGGAAAGAGAAAAAAATTGGGTGATGAAAGTCTGACAGTAATTTTAGTATTTTACTACTATTTTATTTTTTGATAAAAAGACAAAAGCTATTGTATGATTTCTGTCTGAAAGCTGTACGAGTGGGACAAAATTGCTACCATTAGAGTTAAGGCAAGACATTATGACCATTAGGTGGTAGCAATGCAAAAAAAATCTTGTGAAGATGTACAGCAAAAAAATAAGGCTGAACATATCTAGAGGGAAAAAAAAAAAAAAAAAGCTGTAAAAGAAACCCAGAACTTATTTTCTACTCTTTTATCATATGAAGATGCACTCCATTTTGTTAGTCATCTGCACATGCTTCAGTTCCTTTGCACGTGGAAAGAACTTTTTTCCCCCTTTCTGGAGCAGTGATTTTTTGTGGCAGACTGCCACAGCTTGTTCTCAGGATGAGTATATTTCTGTTCAGAATGATCTCTCCTTTCTCATTTCTGTGCTGAAGACTATACTGTGAAGATCTCTAGCAATGCATACCAAAGTGTTGAAGGGCAGAGGTATATACACAGCAGCAATCCAAGTGAAATTGTAAGATTTTCAAAAAATGAAGGCATTTGACAAATTCTGTCTGGCTTGTCAGGGGCTTGCTGATTTGTTGTTGGTGGTTTTGCTTTGTTTTGTTTGTTTGTTTGTTTTTAAAATAAGGTCACCACTTAAGAGTTTCTTTGCTCTGGGTGCACACAGAGTGCAATACTGCCTGAAAAGTTATGATGCTTTTGTCAAAGACTGGGATCACAACATCTGATATTCTATGATGACACTATCAAAATAGTCGTGAGACAAGGATGAGGTTGAAGAGTAAATGTGAAGACTGCTGTATTTTCCTGGCTGCAGAAAGTTATTTTTATTCTTCGTGAGTTCTTTGCATAAACTTAAAAAAACAAAACAAAATATCAATATCGACAACACCACCACCTGTGGTGTTTGCAGCCTGAAGGGTACAAAAACTACAAGGCATATTTGAAATGACAGTCCTATTAGCAAACATTGGTGGGCAGTACATTTTCCATTGTTGTTTTGATTTTTTTTAGCCATGGAGATACCATTGCATCACCAGTGAGCAATTCTGGGCCACAGAAATTATTTCAAAGAAAGAAGGACTTGGCCAGTGTTATTCAAGGAACAAAGCCCAAAGGAGAAAGAATTAGCACTTCAGGCTGCTGTGTAGGAAAGGGCATTGAGCCATTGGCTGCAGAAAAGAGAATCTCTAGAGAAATGTGGAGCAGCATATTCATTTCAACATCGTTCTTCACTCACTGTGAGCATCCCAGACATGAAACACAGCTTTGCACACATTTGGACACTTTAGCCTTTGAAAGGCTAAAACTGGCCTAGACTATACAAAGAGTATTCCACTCACCAATTCTCCTGACATGTTACTATTTAAAATAATGTCATTTGCATAGGAATTTTAATGACTCGTGAAGATGCAGTGCTGTGTGTGAGGAATCCAGTGAACCCCTGATCACTAGTTTGCATCACTCTAATAATCTAATTCACATTTTGATAAGATGTGGGGGAGGCAAGAAAGAAAGGGGCAATCATACCACTGTAGTTTAAGTTGTTCGTAAATATACAATTCAATAGGGAGGAAAAAGACCTTGCCAATGTTTTTGATATTTTGTGATGAGGTACAATTAAAAGCATATTTACTATGCAACTGGTATTCTGCTCTGATCTGGCCAAGACTAGCTATTAGAGCTATCCCAAGCAAGCGTTATTCTCTGTCACTGCTGATGGCTCTTTCCATAATGCTGCCAGCTACTGTATTCAAATTGTTGGCAGAGTCCTCTCGCTGCATTTATCTAGTTTGGAATTTAGATATCCCTGTCTGCTAAGTGTGGAGAACAGGCTCAAACTCTGCTAGTCCTGATCCTATCCCATTATTCTTTGGCATGCCCTGGGAAATTACTAA
The DNA here is from genome assembly GCF_040182565.1 of Anser cygnoides. NCBI lineage: Eukaryota > Metazoa > Chordata > Aves > Anseriformes > Anatidae > Anser > Anser cygnoides. The sequence goes on along the minus strand of NC_089877.1, from coordinate 19,558,126 downwards.
TTTTTGTCAGGTTGCATTTACACAGACTATGGGTCTCTTTCAAAGACAGAAGTCACTGTGTGATCTCCAGGCTTAGACTGATAGAAAGAAGTAATGTAAAAAGACAGAATTGGCTTTTGTGCTTGTTTCGTGACCTGAGGTTCTATTTTGGCTGACTACAGTAGTCAGCAGCACGTTAGTCTGTACTTACCTTATGCAAATAATTTCTATAATGAATGCATTTCCCAGTGGTGAACTACCCACCTCGCTCACATTAGAGACTCACAAATGTTTTTTACTCTATCACACCTAGTCACATTGCTCATGAAGCAAATAAGGAGCATTCAGCGTAATTATATTTCCATAATACTGATGCTTCTTATGTTTCCTTTGTGCTGATCTTTCCAGAGTCTTCTGCAACCCTTTATATTATTAATACAATTTTCTTTGCCTAGTTTCTTAAAGTAAAAAAATCTAAATAAGCCTGTATGTTTTAGAACAGTCTGAAATATCTTATCTCAAGCCAGCTTTCAAGGGGAGCTGCAAAAGTAGGAATGCTTGCAAAACAGAAGCACAGAGTAAACAAAAATATGTAACTCCCAGCAAAAATATATAAAAAGTGAGCTTAAGTGCAAAGCATATAGATATTGTTCAGAGCAACTGAGTAATTCTGTGCTAGCTGTTCAGTCATCCAATGACCTCATTCTCATTCCATGTCAGTGTCAAACTATCTGTAAACATGCTGGATCAACAACAGAGTCCAAGCCCTGTTCAACTTTTGTTGGCTCCTTAATATGCAGAACTTTATCGCTACTCCCATGAGACAGCAGCTACTGTCTCAGCCTGTATTGTACAGGGCCAACCTGACCACCAGATAGTACTCAATAAAAGATTTCCTATCTAACTGTAGTGGGCAGATACGTTAACCTTCCGTAAGACTGTCTAAATTCCCATCCTCTGTCTTCCCTCCCCGTTTTTTAACTGTCCTGATTTAATTACAGAAGTTGATTATAGTCCCATCTTAGGAGGCAATGAGTTTATCACTGGTAGAACATTTGGATACAAGCCTGTAACCTAAACTGTGTTTCTGGGCATCTCAAGATACCTTCACCCTGATGAAGGGGATCCCACTTCTCCATTGACTTTTAAAACATGGTTATCAATTATTGATGTGGAAAAGGCTGCACATAGAAAGGCGATAAAATTTGCCCTCTGAACTGAAATAGGAGAGCAAAAATGGAAGTAATTTACACCACGTTGCAAAATGACTTCACAATATTGAATAAAAACAGTCAATATTCTAAACAAGAAATAATATTCTACATAATATTCTGAAGAATACTATTCTGAAGAATAGAGAATAACAATAAAAGGTACTGAGAGCAACAGCAGAGATGATCAAAGGTAAGAAACAGCATATACAAAAGATGAATAGAATTTGTCTTCTGTGCTGAAAAAGTGACCGAGAACATGATGAAGAGTTTTAAAATCATGAAGAGAAAATGATCAGTTTTCTACACCACAAGAAGTTCATTGAACTTAATTATCAAGCCACAAATTTAAGAAAAGGAACTATATAACTAAATTTGGAACACTGCTACAAATTACTGTGGAGGAAAAAGCTTGGACAGGTTCAAAAGTGGTTAGAGAAATTAATGGCAGAGAATAAAAACATCAGGACTGTTCAGTGTATTGAAGCACCCCTCAGCTCAGGAAGTCCACATGCCACAGACTGTTGTAAAAGGGGGGATATCAGCAGCAATGTCACTTCATTTGTCTTTTTCTTTTTTCTTTCCCCAGCCATCTATTACTGTCTCTCTGAGTCAGATCGGTAGTAGATGCCTGCTTGAAAAAGCAAGCTTTGAACAGAATCTGTATTAAAAGGAGGTATTAAAATGTAAAACATTTCTCATTCATGTAAACAGACTTATGTATTAATCACAGAAATACTGGCATAATCAGACATTTTAAAGTACAAATGGAAATTTTCTATCAGCTAGCTTCAGATTTATTAGAAGAGATACTAGTTGCACTCCAGCAGTGCCTCCAGCTAAGGGGAGTGAGTCCCAAAGCAATGTGTGTGATTATGACTATATTTTCATATAGTATGTCTACAGGGATTAAAAATTGTTTTGAAAGTGGAGACTGACTTCAGAGTCATCTAATTCATCACTAAGATACAGTCTTCTTATGCCAGTTAGTTGCTTTTGCCAACTGCAGTTGAAGAAATATTTTAGTTGGAATATTAGAGCTTGCCAATAGTTCATACACTTTCCCTACACTTGAGTTTAATAGCTACTTAGTCTAAGTAGTACCATTATGATAGTAAGTTAACTGTGCCAAAATCTGGAAATATTGACATTAAAGCTATTTCAAAAACACCGATTCTTCCCCTTAAGAAAGTTCACCCTTTCTTTATGTCCTCTTTGAGACTCTAAATACTGGTCAGAGTTTGGAATAAGTTATACATCCTACGTCTTTATAACAGAGACCTGCTTTAGAGCAAATCACACATCAAGAACTGTTTTCTTTTTCTATTGATTTCTATTCTGTATTACAAAAACACTTACACAAGGCTGATCTTTATACAACACTAATTTCATTACTTTTCCCCAATGCATGTTCCCTGCAAGCAGGTTTTAATTCTTTATTCTTTCTGTTAAAATTGCTTCTTAAATTTTGATCTGTGATGCAATCTCCATAGAAGTAATATATATTGATGTGTAATTGAAATGAAATATTTCTTTATTATATGACAAACTGCCAAACACTGTTACCAAGAATACCCTGTTATTTTGATATAACTCATATTTACCTATATCACAGGAACATTCATAGTTAGGTTAGATTGTAGTTTATGAAGATGAACTCACAGAGCAGTTGAAAGAATTCCCAAAAGCTTTATTTAAGCATTCTCTCTTTTTTACTAGAAGCTATGTTTCTGGGGAGTAGAAAGTATTTTTCAGGGTGAAGGACTTGGCAGTAGGCCTAATTCTTTAATATCAACAGCATATCAAAACCTTCAACATCCACAACAGCTTAAATTATTGGCTTTCTTTTTTGTCATGCTTTTTTTTTTTTTTCTAGAGCATACATACTGCATAACATTGTGTTAAGTGAAAGCGTAATCACACATTACAAAAAAAAATGTTTCTAGAAACCTTCATATCATTTATTAAAATGACCGTAATTCTTTAAGACATAGCTACAGAATAAAAGGAAAATTTCAGTTACATCTATGGCTGAAAAGAAAATATGCTATCAAGAACAGGTACAATAGCAGATGATAGGTAAATGAAAAAGTAGAGTAGGTCAGCATTTGACCTATGGTCTGTAAAGTGCTGGAATCAGCTGAGGAAAAGGAAGGCAGAAAGGAAGGAGGGAAGGAAGAAAGGAAAGGAAGGGAAGAGGGAAGAAAGGAAGGGAAGAAAGGAATGGAGAAAACTGTATCATCTTGAAGTCAGGGATGGCAATCTAACAGATTCTGACAATCTCCCTCTGCCTTTTTTTTTTTTTTCTTTTTCTCTTTTTAAGTACTAATACCATCCACATTTTTTTCTGATGAATTATCTGAGCCCAAGGTGCTCTAATTACATCCTTAAACCAGGTGATGGAAGAACACTGATTTTATAAACTATTTCACAAACAACGTGTTTAATATTTACTATCATAAATATTTTTTATTATATAACTTTATAACTATTTCAGCAAAATTCAATGTGAAGTAGCCAGAGGAACCAGACCGAGCAATAAAACAGAATCTAGCAAACAGAATGATAAGGATACATAGATGTGCATACAGACAAATGTAATTCACTTTGCTTACAGTGGAATTTGTCTGCGGATAAGAGGACTAATTTACTATTTAATGTTTTCCAAATAGTCTATGAATTAGTACTTTGTTTTAAAAATGCTGTCTTGAGAAAAGATTACTGTGCTTCTTAATAACCCAGAATGACTCACAAGGCTTCATGGTTGACACCAATTGCATTTTAAAGGTCTTCATTTGCAGAATTCTAATAAAAAACATTTTAGATGCCTCTAAATATTGAAATGGTTTTGAAATCATTAAAATTTCCCTAAATATCACATACATTCTTCAAATAGGAGTTAATGCAGGAATAAAAAGCAAATAAAATAAGCAAGCTAACCATAAATATACATAAAATGAGTAAATTTCATTTATACAAACTGTGAATGCCATTTTCTAACAGTAGACCGTACAGTGATAACTGACAGATAAATGTGATGCTCTTTAAAGATGCGGTAACAATTTCTGAAACCAAGATCAAGATTTCTGTTATGAGAGAAATCATGGAAAAGAAAATGATCTAGCTATTTCTAACATCTGAGCTTCAGGTCAGAAAAAAAGCAGAACTGCCACTTCAAAGGATAAGATTTTTTTCTTACTGTTCTAAAACTGCTGTAATTACTAGCATTACGCACACGGGATCTATAGGACCTTTGCAATTAAAGAAACTGTCTAATATGTGGCAAGTCCCTGCTGTTTATGCAGTCAACAATGAATCTTCCAGCATTTTTTTCATTAGCTGATGTTTTCGTACTTGAGTTACAAATGAAAATGTGGCCATAGAAAACATCACATTTTTAACAGTCACGGTCTAAAATTTGAAAGCACGTCTGTGATATTTATTTCAGAGATGCAATTCAATGCAGTCTTAGGACAGCACAAACTGAGTTTTTTCACCTTCATGGTTATAATTTTTTTATTAATATTTTTAACAAGCTTGTTTTCTTCAGGTTGAAGTCTATACCAGAAGATTTAGTCAACACTAACATTCTTCAGACTTATTTTGAAAATATATTTATTGTTGCAGTCTTATTTTACTTATATGGTAAATAAATAAAAGAAGGAAAAAGTGGTCATTCATAGAATCAAATGAAATACATAAATGTCCTTTAACAGACGGGGCATTTATCTTTCTTCTATTCTGTTCATTTTATTGAGGAGTCTATTTTTCTGAGTGGAACATGGGAAAATAGAATATGGAACAAACCTGGAGTGACCTCATTTAAAAATAAGGCATCTCAGTTTATCTGAAATAATGAAAAATGAAAAGCACATATCGTACTTTAACTTGCAGCATGTTCAAAGATGTTTCTGTGATAAATTCAGAAGGTGTCTGCTGCTAAATAATGCAGCAGAAGGATTTGCATTGTTTCCCCTACATTGGCTGGTGAATGCTCCCCTACAACGAAGTTTTCCAACTGCTTATGCTCCCAGTTTAGCTCTCAAAATACCAAGAATTTCAGCAAGTTCTTACTGGAAGCTGTTTGCCAGTGAGGCTTTATATACTGGTTTGATTATAATGCACAAAACTTGAAAGATTATAAGCTAAATTTGAAACTATCCTTTTCAGATGTCACATTTCATAACCCATTGTCTTTTTGCACCTTTAGCTGTAGTTCAACTTCATGTTTTTCTTGAATTTGTGAGTGTAAATAATTGCCTACTTATCAAACATTAGGTTGTACTTCCTACAGCAGTTGATAGCTCTACTAGTCCTACTTAAAGGGACCTCTAAGAGCAATAGGATATTACACTGGAGCAGAATATCAATTACCAGGAGAATTTTTGAAAGGAAGCTACATTTATACACACTAAATTGACAAAGTTCTCCAGAAAATTGGTGCAGATTATATGCCATACCAGTCAAGATATTAAGATATTTTTATAAGAATATTGAAACTTATTGAGCAATAGCCTTTGGATTTTACTTAGAGTGATATAATGTTAAAGAGTTGCCTGTGTTCAATAGACATTTTAAAAATGCCTGAAATAACCTCTGTATAAGTCACAGAAAGAACCCATCTTTTAAAGCTGTAAACAAGTCAGGTCAGACAACTGAAAGCTGATGAAGCCCAAAAGTCCTCTCCGTATAAACAAGAATGTTATACTAATTTTTCATAAAAGTGACTGGCTTTGGCATGTTACAAGATACATTTTTGACCACTTGGTAGTACAAACATAGAAAGGTCTATGGAAAAGAGTGGTGTGAAAAGAAGAAAAAATGCTAATAAGACACTGTTTTACATAGTAAGGAGGAATTAAAAAAAAAAAGTAATTTAAGCAATAAATAGCTAACTAATAGTCTATTTTTATGGATCTATGGAAATCTTTACCCAATAGCAGAGGTAGTCCTTCTGACCACCCATAATATTTATTTGTTGAATCACGTGTGGGTGATGCCAGATTCTGTAGTTATATCAATTCTCTTCGCAAAGATGTATTAATGAAATTCTGGACATATAAAGAAAAATAAACTGGAAACAGAATAAACATAATTATTCTAGACAATATATATTTTTCCCCAATATATATTCTCCAATATATATTTCTCCAATATATATTTTTCTCCAATATATCCAATTATTCTGGACATATAAAGAAAAATAAACTGGAAACAGAATAAACATAATTATTCCCATTTTTATGAAAATACACCTTGAGAAGAGTGTTTTATTACAGAAACATTTATAAAATTGCTTGTTTTCTTCTTGAAGTGCTAATGCACACCATTTACCTTTTCAAGCCAGTAGAGATCTAATGAAAAACAGGCGTAAGTATTTTAATAGTCTATAATTTTACTTGTTTTTTTTCCAGTATATGCAAAGCTTATTTGATAAATATTATTCAATTACACAAGAAAACTAGTAGGCTAGCTGTCTGCCAGACATATTTCTGCATTTTTCTGGTTTATTTAATTTGCTTTATTTGATTATTTAGGGAAAAAGTAGCCTGTAAATTTTCAGTAATAATTGAACTGCTGCGAAGGAAGGAAGGAAGGAAGGAAGGAAGGAAGGAAGGAAGGAAGGAAGGAAGGAAGGAAGGAAGGAAGGAAGGAAGGAAGGAAGGAAGGAAGGAAGGAGGGAAGGAAGGAAGGAAGGAAGGAAGGAAGGAAGGAAGGAAGGAAGGAAGGAAGGAAGGAAGGAAGGAAGGAAGGAGGGAAGGAGAGAGGATAACACACAGGGAAGTACCTAACCATTGAACTAACCTGAAAAAAAGTACCCTTTTGTTTTACCTCAACATTTGTAGACTTGAAGTATTACAATTCAGGTGAAGAATGAATATATTTTTATATTTTATATAAAAGGAAAAAAAGTACAATCTTGCTATGGAGACTGCTTTATGAAACCAGGCATTTGAGGCTGACATTCTGAAGAACAAACACATACTTTTATGAAACATTTAAATAATTTTTTTAAAGCTTCTAGGTAATTATTAGGCAAGTTTGTTTGTTTGTTTGTTTATTTATTTATGTAGAAGCACTAACATTATCTACCTTTATTTATCTAAGGCTCCTAGGACAGGATTTTAGCTGCTCACATTGTCAGAAGGAGAGAGACTAACTTAAGTATTCAGAATCACTTCTTTGAGACCCAGCTGATTCCTAATTTAGGTACTTACAAACCTGAAGATAGACAGTATGAAAATCACTTCCTGAAAAAAAATGAAATATTGTGGTTCTGAATACTGGCATCAAGATATGTGCAGTGATCTTTTCTTGAACCTATAAAGATCTTGAAATAGTAGTTCCAAAAGAGTTAGGAATCATTTTTATTTTCCTTCTATTTCCAAATGAATACATTATCATAAACTAGGATGGCAATCATTTTACTCTGATTTGCAACATGCAAAAGAAATGATACAATAGGAGTGACTGGGAAAGTACTAAATTGATCGTTTTTGCCTGTTACATGCCTAAGCAAGGTAAATTGAAAATGAGACTGCTGGCTCAAACTCTGCAAAAACATGAATCCCAAAACCTTCTGATGCCATTCTTACACTGTTAGCAACGAGATGAAAGTTGATAAAACATGCCCATAGAACAGTATTTGTAAACTTTACGATTCAGCTGATTGTTCAACCAGGTAATTAGTGTTTTTCTCTATTTGACATGTACAACAAAAATTTATTTCCTCCATGTAAAAAACAAAAACCCCAAGTAACTCCTAGGAAACACAGAATGAAGAGAGAAAGCAGAAACATGGTAACATATTTCAGCCACTCCAGCCAGTAAGTCAGCTTCATCAGGGGCCCAAACTCATATGTCTCTATGCTAACACACATAGCATGGGGAATAAACAAGAGGAGTTAGAGATGTATGTAAGCCTGCAGAGCTATGACCTCACTGATGTTACGGAGAAATGGTGGGATGGTCCCCGTGATTGGAGTATTGGAATGGAAGGATATAGGCTCTTTAGGGAGGGTAGAGACGGGAGACATCATAGTGGGAGTGTGCTACAGGCCACCTGATCAAGAGGACCAAGCAGATGAGGCCCTCATAGAATAGACAGATAGAAGCATCCTCACATTCACAATCCCTGGTCCTCAACCATCCCAATATCTGTTGGAGGGACAACAGAGCAGGGCATAGGCAATCCAGGAGGTTCCTGGACTGCCTTGATGATAACTTCCTTCTCCAATAGATAGAGGAGCCAACAAGGAGAGGTACTGTACTGGACTTCGTCTCACTGACAAAGAGCTGCTGGTGAATGTGCCAGCTCAAGGGCAGCCTCGGCTGCAGTGACCATGAAATGTTGAAGTTTAGGATCCTGAGAGCACTGAGCAGGAAGCACAGTAAGCTCACTACCCTGGGCTTAGGGACAGCAGACTTTGGCCTCTTCAGGGATCTGCTTGGCATAGTACCACGGGACAAAGCCCTGGAGGGAAGAGGGGCCCAAGAAAGCTGGTTGATATTCAAGGATTATCTCCTCCAAGCTCAGGAGCAATACATCCCAACAAAGAGGAAGTCAGGCAAAAACACCAGGATGCCTGCATGGATGAACAAGAGCTACTGGCCAAACTCAAACAGAAAATGGAGGCCTACAGAGAGTAGAAGCAAGGACAGATAGCTTGGGAGGGATACAGAGACATTGTCTGAGCAGCCAGGGATTAGGTTAGGAAGGCTAAAACCCTGTTAGAATTAAATTTGGCCAGGAATATCAAGGGCACCAAGAAATTGTGGGCCCTCTCCAGAAGGAAAGAGGAGACCTGGTTTCCTAGGATATGAAGGCTGAGGTACTCAATGACTTTTTTGCCTCAGTCTTCACCAGCAAGCACTCCGGCCACGTACACCAAGCCCCAGAATGCAAAGGCAGGAACTGGGAGAATGAAGAACCACCCACTGTAGGAGAAGAACAGGTTTGAGACCAACTAAGGAATCTAAAGGTGCACAAGTCCATGGGACCTGATGAGATAACTCCATGGGAACTGGCAGATGTAGCTGCAAAGCCACTATCCATCACATTTGAGATGTTGTGGCAGTCTGGTGAAGTTCCCACTGAGTGGAAGAGTTTTGGGAAACATAACCCCCTTTTTTGAAAAGGGAAAGAAGGAAGACCCAGGGAACTACAGGCCAGTCAGTCTCACCTCTGTGCCTGGCATGATCATGGAGCAGATCCTCCTGGAAACTATGCTAAGGCACATGGAAAATAAGGAGGTGATTGGTGACAGCCAACATGGCTTCACTAAGAGCAGACAGTGCCTGACAAATCTGGTGGCCTTCTACCATGGCGTTACAGCATTGCTGGATAGGGGAAGAGCAACTGACATCATCTATCTGGACTTGTGCAAAGCATTTTACACTGTCACTCACAATATCCTTGCCTTTAAAATTAGAGAGATGGGTTTGATGGATGAACCACTCCATAGGTATGGAATTGGCTGGATGGTCACACTCAAAAGAGTTGTGGTCAAGGGCTCAATGTCCAGGTGGAGATCAGCAAGTGGTGTTCCTCAGGGGTTAGTATTGGGACTGGTGCTGTTTAACATCTTTGTCAATGACATGGACAGTGAAATTGAGTGCACCCTCAGCAAGTTGCAGATGTAACCAAGCTCTGTGGTGCAATTGACACGCCGGAGGGAAGGGCATGCCATCCAGAGGGACCTGGATAGGCCTGAAAGGTAGGCCTGTGCAAACCTCATGAGGTTCAACTAGGCCGAGTGCAAGGTCCTGCAGGAGGACTGGGGCAATCCCTAGCATGAACACAGGCTGGGTGGGAAATGGATTGAGATCAGCCCTGAGAAGGACCTGATGGTGTTGCTTGATGAGAAGCTCAACATGAGCCAGCAACGTGTGCTTGCAGCCCAGAAAGCCAACTGTGTCCTGGGCTGCACCAAAAGCAGCATGGCCAGCAGGTCAAGGGAGAGGATTCTCCCTCTCTGCTCTTGTGAGACCCCGCCTGGAGCCCTGCATTTAGCTCTGGGGCCCACAGCACAAGGACATGGAAGTATTAGAATGAGTCCAGAGGAGGCCACAGAGAGGATCAAAGGGCTGGAGCACCTCTCCTATGAAGACAGGCTGAGGGAGCTGGGGTTGTTCAGCCTGGAGAAGAGATGGTTCCAGGGAGATCTCTAGGCCTTCCAGTACATAAAGGGGCCTACAGAAAAGCAGGAAAAGGACTCTTTGTCAGGGAGTGTAGCTATAGGAGAAGGTGTAATAGCTTTAAACTAAAAGAGGGTAGGTTTAGAATAGGTATTAGCCCAGAGAAGCTGTGGATGCCCCATCCCTAAGTATTTCAGACCAGGCTGGATGGGGCTTTGGCAGCCTAATCTAGTTAAAGATGTTCTTGACCATGGTAGTAGGGTTGGGCTAAAAGATATTTAAAGTTTGCTTTCAACCCAAACCATTCTATGATTCTGTGATCATCACTGCATTTTGAACACTGGACTCTGTTCCCTACGTTCCAGGACACTGCACCGATTACAGATTACATTAGTGGGCGATAAGTTAATGTGCATAACATTAGTAAGTGCAGTGCCTCCTTTCTGTGGAATACCAATGCCATTCTCTATGAAGTTGCAGTCTTCTCTGGCTGCTCACCTTCATTGTCCACAGGTGTGTAAGCTGTCTGGCTAATTCTTCATAAAACGCTTGGTGTAAATTTCCAATGATTATTACAACAGGCTATGACAAGCAGGGACTACTGATTCACATTCTATCCAATTTCCATTTACATTAGACATAAGGTCTTCTGTGAACAGAGGACTTCAGGCCCAGAAAGATGGGAAACAAAACCTGAAATTTCAGTGATTGCTGCTTTATAAAAATAAATCTTTTAATGTCAGCTTCATGCTAAGATTCTTAAAATTCTGAAGTCTTTCTACATCCAGCTTCAAATATTTAAGACATTTCCCAAATCTGATCCTATAGTTTCGCCTTAGGATTGCTGATAGCCAAGCAGATAGATTTTTTTTTTAATAGAATTGGTTTGTCTTACAGAATCTTAAGCATGACAAGTGACTCCCTTGTTTTCCAAACTACGCTTAGCAGAATTTCCTTTATAGGCCATTTACTTATTTCTTATATGTAGAATTAATTGTGAGTAATTCTCCTCACTCAGTAAAGAGAGAGGAGTTGAGAAAAGGCGGCCTAAGTAAAAAGGCTTCCTTCCACCCAACTACTGCAAACACAAAATATTGAATCAAAATCATTACAAAATGTAACAATTACTTGCTATTAATTCTTGACTTCGTTTAATACAAATCTATGAGAATACGTTGATAACTTTAGAATACCTTGATAGTTAAATAATGCATTTTCCACTGTATATTGTTGTAGTTACATTTAAACTATATAAGTACTTTCACAAAGACAGTTCTAGTTTTTGAAATTGTGTATCTCTGAAAATCTGCTGTAAAGTCTGTTCCTGAAGGACTGCACTCCATGGCATGGTCCTATATTGGAGCAGTTCTTGAAGACCTGCAGCATGTGGGAAGCACCCATGCAGGATCAGTTCTGGAAGGATGTCATCCTGTGGGAGGGACCCCCATGCTGGAGCAGGGGAAGAGAGTGAGGGTGAAGCCGTGGCACAAATGAAGCATGTGGACTGATTGCAACCCTGATTTACCCTTCCCCCGTGCCACGTGGGGAGAGGAGCTAGAAGAGGGTTGCTGGGGGGAAGGTGTTTTTAGTTTGCTTTTAGTTCTCTCTGCTCATGTCTGTTATCAATAAGAAATATACTACATTAATCTCTCTTATGCTGAGTCTGTTTTGCCTGTGCCAGTAATTGCTGAGTGATGTCCCTGTCCTGATCTCAACCCACAGGCCTTTTTTCATTGCCTTTTCTCCCTCTGTTCTTTTGAGGAGGGGGACTGAAGGAACAGCAGTGTGGTGCTTGGCTGCCTACAGGTGTGAAATAACAACACCCTCATATATACAAAATAATGTATTCAAAAATCTGGACTAATAGACTTTCTTCTGATGTCCAAACTCACAAGTTTGTGTGATAAATTCCAGAAGTGGTTTACCTTCCCCTACAAAGCAGTATTTCTTCTGTTCTAACTACTTGAAAAATTTCAGCAAGGAGCCTCTAAAGAAGAGGTCATAGAGGGTTTGGCAAAGAGACCGACCTTTAAAAAATGATATTGAACTGTATCACCTATTAAAGCCTGACATCTACTGAGGCTTAAAGGTCAAAGAAGTCATGCCATCTAATAAATAAGATATAAGAATTGCAAGAGTAATGGTCCTTCGTATCTTCCACTTTTTTAATGTCCATTGCCTAGTAAGAGAAAATCTAGCAGTCTTATATGCAGAGATTTTATGGGACTTAAACCATTTAATTACTTTTATAAATGTTTGAGGTCATTACAGCTAATGAAAAGTTTAATTTTATTGATTTCCTCTCTATAGAAAAGAAGTCAGCTCTTAGATCACATTCAGTGCTTTTCTAAACTTCTCTTGGAGAATTTAAAAGAAGACAAAAAAAACTGATGGGGATAATTTTCTGAGCAATCTAGAAGGAATATCTTAATTTGAGAAGCCACTTATCTCTTCTTTTCTTCTTATTCAAGAACCTCGGGTATTTACAGAACTGTCACTTCTATAATCTATCTGATCAAAATAATCATAAGAAAAGTTAGCAAAGTGGAGTGAAAACTAAGAGTTTAGAGAAATAGGGGCTTTATGAAAAGACGAGCACAATGCATCAACCTACTAAATATATGATCTTACACAGAATGAGCCCTTACATTCAGAAGATAAAAGGAACCTACAACATTTTTCATAATATGTATAATATCAGCACTTTTCTATGACCTGCAGGTCACAAGGAAGCTTTCCTTTACTTTCTTGCAAATTCAATAGGAAAATGTATGAAATGTACTGACATAAATCCATTACTGACGTTAACTTTATAAAAACTCGTGGGGTTTCCCTAAAATCTGAAGTTTAACCAAACTTTGCAAATGCACCTGACCCAAAGCAGTGCACAAGTACTTTCTGTATAATATATACATGGATTATGAGGCTTTTGTCCCCATGGGAGGCCTTTAATCCCCCAGGTGCAATAAACTCTCAAGGTTCCCTGATTACCAGTCTGGGCTTCTTCTCCCTCAATTTTCTCTTTGATGAAAGAAGAGCCATGGAAGATCTAAGACTAGACTGAAATTTCTTATCTCTTTGACACTACAGAACAGAAATGAGTAGACTCCATTAAACTCTTTCTGTTTTGATACTAAAGAGTTGACATCTAATACTCAAGCTAGAGGCCTAGAAGGCCTAGAAGGCCTTTTCACTTCTGTTTCCTGGGATGATAAAAAGAAATCAAACTGTATAAATCTGTGATAATCTGTAAGCTAAAGAACAGAGAGTATGATTTTTCCTGGACTGGATAACAGAAAATGGACCATCATGGTCTGACTGCCTTCACTGCTAATAGAAAAAAATAGACCCCCGTTAATGTGTAACCCTCGGAACAATGACTAAGTACTAGCTAAAAAGTTCAAGTGAAATTCAAAAGAAAGTAAGAAGACATATTTACTCTCATAAGAACATATAAAAGGAATTCAGTACTGATCTTACTGCAAGTATTACTGAACTTAATGCAAGTATTATATTATATTATATAAGTATTATATAATTCTGAAAGTTATTAATACTGAAGATTTTGCAAGTAGATTAGGAAAAAAAAGTCATTAGTAATTGCACTGTATGTGATAGGAATAGTTTTCAACCATAGATGGGGAAATATGCATATTTAAGTGTTATCATTCTGGATTTTAAAAATGTAGGCCTTGGAAACGTATGCACACTTGTAACATGCACCTATTATAAGTTTTAAGGAATGAATGAAATAAGAATTAATTTCTATTTCTTGTGTGCCACTGGGGCATATAATCATTGGTTTAATAACTTGGCTGATAATGCTGAAAGGTTTACTGAATATTCACTGTATATTTGACAGGATTGGTAAGACTTCATTGCTCTTTGCACATGACAATAGCAACTACCCTTCTCAGAATACCAAAAGGGGCTACTTTCATTAAAAAAAAAATCCCTTAAAATAACTTGAGTCTGTTTCTGTTGATTTTTTACTTGGTAAGAATTTCTCGTGCCGAAGCAAGGATTGATTGATTAAGCAAACAATATTTTTCAGAAGAAAATATTTATAGCTAAGAACATAGGAAATATTTTTGTCTTGCACAGTTGGCTAGATTAGTGTCGTAAGCACAAAAAAATTGTAAATATGCTATATTAAAGAGAAGGTGATATGTACTGCAGTGAGAAAGAGTTTAGAAAAGAGATTAGGGAAGAGTTGCAAACATAATTATCTTCCTGTTTATTATATTGTTATTAGAGGCCTAAGCTATACCTGCTGCAATTTTATAAGTAATGATGTATACATATAAGTACAATAGCAAACTAAAATAAATAAATAAATAAATAAATAAATTTTAGATTCTAAGAGGCTAAAGCGTGTTACTGAGCTGCACACAAAGCAGTGAGACTTCTGGTAAAATATAGCCAGCTTCCATAATAGCACATAGTGCCTTGGTCTTTTTTCTTTTTACTTTGTATTACACTGGGAATAAACTCTTCAAAATTCTGTTCAATTAAATACACAGATCTTATTCTGCAGATAAGTGTCTATTTTTCAACTTGTAATGATTAGGTATAAGGCATAATGCTGAACATGATGACAGACAGTTCTGTGAAATTCTGAATGATAGTTTGGAATAAATTTTGATCCAGTATCACTAATTCAAAATACAGTTGCTGTTTTCACTAAAGGGCTCCTAATTTATAGTGATATATAATCATGGTTGTTAGAAAGTGAAGGGATAAGGATAATTGCTAATGTTCATATGTCATAAGCCAAAGTGCTCCAGAGTTAAATCAAAGGACTTGTCTTCTTATGGTCCAGATTCAGGTTCCAACTAAGGCAAAAAATAAAAATTAAAATTTAAAAAAAAATAGACTACTGCTGACTGTCTTTGCAATGTCTTGATTATGCAAACCTTTTTTTTTTTTTTGAGATTTATCTGAAAAGACCTCTGAAAAGAGGAGTTTAATGGAGGCTGTATATTGTGTTTCATACAAACTCTGTGTCATGAAAAATACTAGCAGCAATTTAACTTTCCTCTGTGCTGCACAATGACGGGCTGAAAGGGAACAGACACAAGTTGCAACACGGAAAATTCCAATTAGATAAAAAGGAAAAAAATAATCATTATCTTGAGGACAGTCAAACACTGGAGCAGGGTTCCACAGAGGTGGGGTAATTTCTGCCTTTGGAGATATTCAGAACTTGGCTGGTTAAGTCTCTGAAGAGCTAGATCTAGTTAGGCATGCTGCCACTAGGAGGCTGAACTAGATGACTTCGAGAGGTTTTTTGCAATTTCATGACTGTATCAGCCCATGAAAATAAAAAGAAAATCAGTTATTTGGTAAGCATTAAGTTAATTTAACCTGGTTTGATACAAATTATACCTTATGGTTTGTGGCATGCTTCATTTCTAGCATTTTCCAAAATCGTGGGAGGGGCAGGGAGGGAAGAGTAGACAGCAGAATAACACTATAAGCTTTATTTCTTCAGGAAAACAGAATAAAAAGAGTGGAAATAACATGAGACAAGGACAGAGAGAATATGAAAATGAGGGATGATCCTACAGCAAAGCAGAAGAATGACAAAGCAAGTATTAAGGGACATAAGAAAATATTATAAGAAGTGAAGGAAGCTAAGTGGTAAAAATGATGAATGCACTGGGAGAGTACAGAAGGATTAAATGTGAAATCAATCACAACAGTAAAAATCTAGATTATGTCATAGCATAAATAGGTCTGCAATTCTAAGAAATGCACTGTGCACAGGTTTTGTTGACACAGATAGAGACATATAGGTGGAATGGAGAGATCATCTATTTGAAATGCTACTCTTCTGGAGTATTAAGCGTACCTCCATTATTCCTGACACATTCACTGAACGTGTTCTCTACTGAAGCCTCCACAAAAATCCTCTACTATTAGATTTCTCATAACAATTGTTTTCTAATCATATAGTTACCATGTCTTTCCTAATAACTAACCACAACATTTTTCTTACAGGTTAATCCAGTCCTACCTTCTTCTAACCCATTAGGCGGGTTTAATAACTGAACGCTTTTTTTTTGTTTGTTTTTTAAAGAGTGTCATCATGGCTGCAATTATTTGATATTAGTTTAGGTTCCTACAGCTGATTATGTCTAATCTTCCAGAACAGCCAATGAAAAGTTAGCCACAAGAGTAACTGGAACAACATGTAGATGGCTATATCAGTTTAAGTGGAGTCACTCTTGACCATTCTGATTCCCTCTACACCGACTATCATAGGAGCTTGATTACCTGAGTCATATGTAAGCTCCTACAGCTAAGCAGCTGAATCCCATCCTATCTGTCCCTTACTTCTTTATTCTCAAGCCTTTTCTGTGGGGGAAGTGATTATCTCCACCCCTTAAATACATCCTTTTCTGTAATATAATAAATCAGGGGTGAGGGGGCACTGCTAAATAAATGAAGTGAGTTTGAAGGGAATTATCCCTCCTGTGTGCATGTGCACAACAGCCACAGAAAATTGTGTCCTCCCTCTACCCGTATTTACTTCAGTCTTTCCAGGGCATTTTAACAGATTTTCTACACCTTAATAACTTTTGATAATGGATTTAGCTTGCCCCAAACTTTCAGCCTTCTCTTATTGTCTCCAAATGCAAATAGCCTGAGAGCTTGTGTTGTCTCAATATTGGTCTAAATCAAGAGCATGGGCTCCCTCTGTAGCCACTGGAAAGAATAAGCATTATTTGTGCCTATAAAGGGCAAAAAACAAACAAACAAAACAAACAAAAAACCCCACAACTTACCTAAACAGAAAGTAAACAGCTTTTTCTTTGTATTTAATTAATAAACATTCATTTTACAGTGGAAATACATGCCACTGCACAGGCAACTTATTTAACCTATCTTGTGCATGATACCATTGACATTTTTATTCTGCAAAGACCCAGAAAAGGTCAGGTGCAACACAGACATACAGACATTTCTCCCCCTTATTCCACTGAAAATTTGTAAATGTTTTATTAAAAGGTTTTCAAATTTAGGAAAAAAAAAAAAAAAAAAAAAGACCAGTATGTCCACCTTATATATGTATTGGTAGATGCTAGAATCTTGGAAGCTGTTAAGCACTTGTGATCCCACTGAGAATTAGAAATGTTGTGAGTGGTCAGTGTACATCAGGATCTCAGCATAAATCCTATCATATAACAGGAGTTCTGCCTCCACATGCATTACAGGTGTGAACAATGATAATTTTAAAGCAATTTTCAGCTTTTCATGACCTCATTTGAACCATTTATCTTAACAGGTCATAAAATTCTTGATTTCTCTCGGAGATTAAATTCTACACTTGAAAGCTGGACTACTGAGAACTGTTTTAAGCCTGGTATCAAATTAGTTTGGTTTTGGAGTGGTTTGATTTGATTTGCTTTTTTGAAAATTTTCTGGAGGCTTGGGGAGAACAACTTTTACCTCATATTTACTCCTAGCGTATTCTTACCACCAGGGCATGAGGTGAAAAAACTTCCAGGTGAGAAAAGAAGTTGTTTTCCTATTTCTTTTTTCATTGAGAAGAAGTGGGAGAACTGCCTGTTCAGCTGTCACTTTGTCTTCCTTGTAAGAGATCAAGTGTGCTCAAGACTTTCCACAATAAGAAACACGAATTTTTCCCTAACCTATTTTTGAACTACACAGCGATTCTGTAAGATGGAATAGCTTATTTCTTATCAAAGCAGAAAAAGACTAATTCTGTGCATTTACAGCAGGATAATGAAGGCTATGCAATATCATCCTGCAGAAACTCCAACTGAGTTAAGATGAATCTGTTTTCAGATAAGGAACTAATATGATTTGTAACATAGGCAACATTTTTTATAAGCCGTGAATCTTCAGATTGTTTAACATTAAAATGCATGTAATATATAAATGAATTATTTCACGTGCTATAAAACAAACAGATCAGAGAGATCATGTTTGCTTCTGAGGGAGGGAGTGTCTCTGAAGCCATCCCCCACCATGGATGGTCCTGTAAAGAAAACTCGTGGAGTAGTGGCTCTTCCAGAATTTCAGTGAGGCTTCTGCATATAGGTACTTTGCCCAAAAAGCAACGGTCTGTGGATGCACAAGACTAGAAAATGCAGTAGGATGTGCAACCTATATTGATCCGCTACAATGAGAACAGGAAACCCCGGCAAATGGTATTTCTTAGAATATTTCAAATTCTCAGGGCTTTTCTCAGATTAAAAGAAAAACTCTCATCAAGAGAGCTTCTATTTTAGTCTGACTTCTTTAGGATATGAAGCTTATGCAGCAGTACGGGCTGGCAACCTGTCCTTCATAGGTTTGAAACTGTTGGCTTATTTTTATCAAATCTGACATATTTTATTTTCCTGAAAGTTTTATGAAAGACTAATTAAGACTCTTTGTTATCATTTTTCACAATATTTTTGGTGTGTATAGCAATTCATTGTTAGAATATTTCTCCAAAACTTCTATTGTTTTTTTTTCTATACACAATCAGCCTAAGATCAATGTGCTTCTTGAACCAAAAGACATTTTAAAAGATATACTATGATCACAATTTTGTTGTAATGATATATGCAGTGCGAATAATAGCACTAGCAGCACACTGATTGATATAATAATAGGAAATTATTAGTTGATACAAGGGTAATTCAGAACAGAAAATAGCCCTTCATTCAGAAAGTATCTATAATATTTAGTTCTATTTGACACTGAGTTGCAGGTGGTAAAATGGGCAAAAGATTCACTCAGTGAAAATTGTCTACATTTTGCAGGAATTACAAAATGGGAAAATGGGAGGAAAACAATAGTAAAGGCTTTGGAAGGATGAAGAAAATGACCCTTCAATTATTATTACTTTTTTTCTTTTTCTTTAAAAAATAATAAAAAATAATAAAAAGCCACCATGTTCTCAGCTCTACATCCATTAAAGAAGAAAGTTCTATATACATGAAAAAGGAAAATAATCAAGAGGTTTCTCAAAGACTTAAAGAGCAAACTACTTTAGTAATAATACAGTTGTGTATTGAAGTTCTATGTGATTTTCAGATAAATGCGGTGTCATGTTCAACTTGCCTCTTCTTAGGTTAACAACGAACAACTAGAATGCAAATATCAGAGCGTGGGGTAATAGTGTTAGAAAAACTCCAAAGAACTTTGCAGCTCTGTGGCACTGTCTTTGTTAGCCACTGAGCTATCACTAAATCTTTAGATCAGTGGAACAGTTCACAGCCTTCTTGGCAGCCAGAAATTCTCATTGTGCTTGGATACTCAGAGTTGCCAGTGTCCATAGTCTACTGGAAAGAAATTTCTGCCTTTCCCACTCAGAATTAGATTTAGCCACAGAAAGCCTTGCACTCGTGACCTCCATGCTCATTTATGGAAAAATTCTGTGTTCGGGGTTAAAATGATGATCTTAAAAATCTACAATTGTTTCCAGTGCAGAAAACAGTAACACAAGTTGTTGGTGGCAACCCATGTTAGCGCTCCCCTGGTAAATATTGAACCAGATGCAAAGCTAGATATCTCCAAAGCTCTACAAAGAATCAATTCTAGTTACCTGGATGATGACCTCCCTCTAATAAAGCATTTTCTTCCTGTAACGTTGATGTTTCACTGGCATTACTCCAGCATAGGGGAGACAATTTTATCTTGTAAGTTACCTCACAGTTACCTCACAAGTCTAGAATTCATTTCCATTGCTCATATAATATTAGAGATTTTGTATATGTACCTGAAGATGGCCTTAAACAGTGTGGTCACACTTGATGTTACCTGGAAAGTAAAAAAAAAAAAAAAAAAGCCTCAATCTTTTTTTCATGAGACTGGAAATTCATGAATGCTTTCACTATTTTATTTACTGTACACAAACATGACTATACAACTTCAATACAGAAATAGTAGAGACACTTTTTCCTGGTTCATTTATTATTTCTTACTAAGCTCTACAGTGAAGGGAGCTACTGCATCTCCAGACCCCTCCAAAACATACCGTAAATCCACTTTCATTCAATGCTTTTTTTTTTTTCCAGAACATTTTATAAAACAGTCATTCTTTATTGTTTATGGATTTTGACAATTAAAAATAAAATAGGTCATACTACTCACAAATTGCATCAAAGAGAAATTCTCACCATTAAGCTCATAGTACAGTCCTTAGGATTTATCTTAGGATTTACCACTTGTTCTCAAAATGAAATCTTCAGTGCAGTAAACATGTATATATGTTTTATATATATATATATTTTTTTTTTCCCCAAGCCCAATATTTCTACACTTTTTTTTTTTAATTTATATAATCATCTCCTCAAATATTTAAAGGTTTTTACTCTGGCTGAAAACCATATTTTCCCCTGTGTTTTCATTTAATTATTATGAAATGCATTTACAATTATAGAACAGAACACATGTTCTTGTGTGAGACAGCCAACGGTGTTCCAGTCTCTCAAGTGTCTCTCAAGTATTGATTTAGACATATTAGAAAGAGTTTTATAATCAATGCTTATTGTTCAATTGACTTCAGTAAATTTTAGGTGAATTTCATTGTGATCTTGATGGTGGCCTTCTGGTAAGAACTGGGCATAATCTAACAGCTACTGCAAAATACATTAAGTGTTTTCCAATTAAACAAAAAACAAATAAATCAATGGAAGAATTAGCATGTTGAAGAGCCACCTCAACAGGAAAATAAGCTATGTAGTTAAGCACATAGCCATTTTTCAAGCTAAGCTGGAAAAGGCAGACTTCAGACTAAATTCTAATTCTTCTCTCTGAGCAGTGATGTTAAAATTCCTAAGGAAGAAAAAAAAAATAGCATTCTTGATAAGGAAAATGGAGAGAATGAGATCATCAATTGTAGAAATGACTGATAAAATTATTTAATTGACACTAACCTAAAGATAGATTTACACAAAAAGTATGATGGACAAATGATGGATTAACCATTTTAGTACACAAAGACGCTTCCTTTTTTTATCTGACTCTAATGAAGATGAAGTGGTAATTTTCCCCTTTAATTTGACAAGAAAATGCAAGAATTGTGGTGCAAAATTGGAATAAAATATACAGGTTAAAATACATTGTTTTAAATACTTTTTACAGGAACTTTAAGAATAAATTGAAGTCAATGAAAACAGAATGAATACATTTTTATAATACTGCTTGAATGCAATTTTTGACCTCACTTGATATAATTTCTGTGATTATGCTCAAATAACACACACACACACACAAAAAGAACAACAACATTTTCTGTCACAGTGAAGCTTCAAGTTTCAAAGAAGACTGCAGGGGATTTAACAGCTGAAAGCTACGAAATTTCATCCAGAAATGCATCTTTCATAAGGTACAGAACCACACTTTGCAAAAATTACCTTGCTGTTTTCCAGTTCTGTCTAGTCAGAATGGCAAAGGTAATGCAGTGCCTGACAGAACATCATCAAGAATGATGCAAAATATCAAAGCAAGCTGCTTGCTTCCCATTTAAGTACATTAGCATTTAAGGATCATATAAAATAAACTTTATTCAAGCAGATATAAATCTTAAATTCAGTGATGTAGCTAGATTATTACAGCCCTAAGGCTCCTGACAAAAGAAAGTGGAAAACAGAACTACAAGACACAGTTTACACTTCTAGCCTGGCTTACAAACTTGCTACTTGAAATAAAACTACTATTTGCTTCAAAACCAGTGAAAGGGAGGAATATTGCACTGTCCAGTAGCTGCTTTTACTCCACATCCATGTTCACACACACACTGTATAAAAGTTTGCAAAGCATCTTAAGCAGCTTCAGAAAAAGGAGCTGGAAGTATTATTTACTCTATGCAACATCTCTTATATGTTTTTCATACTAAAAGAGGGATTTGGGGGACTTGTACTAAGTTCATCTGCTGCAGAAAAAGTACGGTTCAGCAGGGAATAAAGGGAACCAATACTGGATCCCGTGCCTTGTAATTCAATTTTGCACGTCCCCATGCTGGCTGTAACCACAGCTAAGCTAAGCAAACTGGTGAAAATTTACTGCTTGTAATTAACACGTTAGGGTTAGTCTAATAATTGGTGAGAGCTTCATTTCTACCCTTTCACATAAGACCTTAAGGAAAACAAAACAAAACAAAAAGAAAGATATTTCAGAATCAAAACATTGCTGGCTTACAGCCTAGGCAACGAACAAACAAACAAGGCAGGTTTCTAAAGGACTCCTGCGTCTCCGAGCACTTGGAAGCTGCAGGGCAGCACAATAACGGAGTTTGTCTTCAAGCTCATTTCGCTGTGATGCTAGAGAAAAGGGCATATGAGTCAAAGGGATTTTAAGGGACTGCAGGGAGCTCGAGGGAGAGCAAGTGGAAAAGGTGAGCATGGCATTCCTAAATGCAATGCCCAAGCACCATGAATCTTGTTAGCGGGCATCCCATGTAGACTTTTGTTTTTAGCTCTGAGCCTTTCTGACAAGTGAGCTGTATTTTGTTATATTTCCTTAGTCCCCACCAGCACCCGAGGCCTTGCGAAGCTGCAGCGGGGGGAGGCCAGGCTGCCCAGAGCAGAGCTCCTCTCCCAGCTCCCCAGCCTACCCAAGGCTGTCGTAATCAGAGGTAATTGCCAGGACCGTTATCTCCCTGCAGCCCGCGTCGTGCTTCCAAATGCCTCTAATTGAATTGCTATCATTTTTTACCCTTCCTAATGCAGTGGTTTGGCGAGGTAAAATGACCCAGGGGAGGCGGAGGGGGGCGGTGGGCGGCTCTTGCCTCCCCTCCCAAGAGAGTGGCCCTCCACTGCGGCGGCTCCGCAGCCCATAAAGAGCGGAGGGGACGTGGGGACGGGTGTGCAGAGCCTTGCCGTGCCGTGCCGTGCCCTCAGAGCCGTGCCAGCTTTCTGGGGCCATGCACTGAGGGCCCCCCCGGACCACCACGTCCACCCCGTCGTTGCCCGCCAGCACCCAGTGAAGCGCTGCGAGCAAGAGGCCGTCGCGCCCCGGCTCAAGGTACTGCCCTTCCCACCCCTCGCCCTTTTCCCCCCCAGGGGGATTTGGGGTGCCAGACTCTTTGCAACCATCCTGTCCCTCCCAAAGGATGCTCGGCTCTGCTCCCACCAGCAGCTGGGGTGGGTAACTCGGAGCACTCACCCCGGTACGGTTTCCTTACAGATGCAGAGGTGCGCTAGTTTCCTCTTTCTGTCTTTCATCCTCTGCGCCGCCCTGTCAGAAACATTTGGACTGGTTTTATCTGTAAGTACTTATTTCCCACTCTGGGTCCTTTCCATTGGGCAGCATCCGTGCCTCAGCTGACAAATGACAGAAATCCCAGCAGTTATTTACCCTGTATTTAGGTGTAGGGGTAAGACAAGATGCAGGGCTCGAATATTTTGGGCAGTAAATGGGCTTTTAATTTGGAATACTAGGCTTTTGAATTATATCTCCCATGTAACTAAAAGAAAAAAGAAGGTCTAGTTGACAGAGCGAAATTCAGTGGATATCCCCGTCTGACTCAGAAAAGGTAGTGTGCACCTTGTAAAGCTCTCATGTAAATCCAAACAATTAAATGGAAATATTGCTGTCTGCTAAGATGATTATCTAATTTAATAATATAAACTTGGAGTATAAAGTCAAAATTGCTCCTTCCAAAGTGTGATTTGCAGTTTCATTCATATGGTGTGAAGTTTTTTGCTGTACGTGGATGCTAACAGCAAATCTACTGACTAGATGGGAAGGGGGCAGAAGTGCAACAATAGTATTTGCTTTGACATTATTATATATTATTTTTTTTTTTAACTTTTTTTTTTCTTATTTCAAACCTTCAGAAGACCACTTCTATTAAGAGAAAATCCATTTGGGTGCTGCTTGCTTCTTGTCTTCAGAAAGTACTGTGTAGTTCATGCACTAACCTACTTGCCTTTTTTCTTCAAGGCAAAAGAAAAAAGGGGCTGGACTTTGAACAGTGCTGGTTACCTACTTGGGCCACGTAAGTCAAGCACTCTTTCTTGCATTATTTCAAAATTCATCTTTTTTTCTTGTAAAAACAGTTTACTGTAGTATGCTACTCACTTTTCTGATGACTACATTAAACCTGCAAAAACTGGATACTTGTTTAGTTATTTATTACATGCCTATTATAGAACTGAGTTGCCTTAGACAATAAATGTTCTTCTCTAAAGAATAATCATGCTGTGAGACTTTATATCCAGGTACACATTTGGTCACTTTTTGTGCTACTGACCTGGAATTTCCATATTGCAAATAGCTTTTATGTGGCCTCTCCCCCCCACACACCTTTTTCTTTTTTTAGGGAGTGTGTGTGTGTCTGTGGTTGTCTTCTTCCTTCTCTTTTTGCTCTCTTTTTTTTTGGTGTGTTTGTCTTTTTTTTTTTTTTATGCACGGAAATGTTATGATGTCAAAAGAAGACTGACAAAATGTGAAATTCTGGCACCACTCATTTCAGATTTCACTTAAAATCTATTTGAAAATGCCTTTACTACTGGGCTTTATGATACTACTATTTTAAAAAAGGAATGAAAAAAATGTAAATTAAAATGACATAAAAATGTGAAGTATTGACAAATAGTTCACCATGTGAAAAATATTTAATGTTCATGGTGTTTAAAATACAGGAACACATATTGGTTTACAAAGATGAAGAATCATTAGATTAAAGAAGAATGGTAGATTATATATGTGTGTGTGTGTATATATATATGACTCAATACACATAGATTTTAAGGGAAATGGAAATAAAGTGCTAAGCTGTCTCATATCTGTCCATCATTTTTTCTTTATGTAGTATGTCTCATTACTGATGTTTGTTTACTGTCAGTCTCAGATACATGACAAATACTACAGATATTTACTGTGACTCCCCATTTATGGACCACTAGCCTTAAGTATACATAAAAGCAGATTAATGCATCTTAAATGTATTAACTAGTTTTGTAAATTTATGTCCCAAAGCAGATCTAAACAAATTGGCTAGAATCGAAATGTGCTTTTCAAGTGTCATTTATCTAAGACTGGGTAATAGGAGTCATCCTTTGTTGCAGGTCGTATTGATCAGCTTTTACTGATAAAGGAAATGCCCATGGCAAGGGGGAGAGAAGATGCACCAGGGGCATGTAAGATAGTTTACATGAATAATCTTCAAAAACTATCTGCAGTTTATTCTTAAGCAAACTCATTGGCAGCACTTTCTAACAACTGGAAAAATGGTAGCAAAAACAACCTTCCAAATTACATATGAATGTACAATCTTGCATTTTATTTACAACTTCCACTTAATTCAATAATAACTTTGACAAGTATGTAGTACAGGACTTGGTATAGTAGTACAGGACTGGTTAAATGATATAAATCATAAGCACAAATTCAGAAGAAAGGCTATTTTATTTAGTGACACATTGATTGTTTTGTTGTTGTTTTGTATATGTATCCATCAAAAGTGTTCGTTGTGTCTTTTCTTTGAATCCATGAAAGGCAAGCAACATGACAAAGGTTGTTTTCAAGCCAATTAACTCCTCTGATTTTTAATTTATTTGTCAGATGCAGTAGATAACCACAGATCTTTTAATGACAAACATGGTTTCACTGGTAAACGTGAAATACAGCCTGATGAGGATATAAAAGCAGGTAATGAAATTCTGAATGCCAGTATTGTTGATTTGACTTTAGTTTTTTATGTAGTAATTACTTACTGTCATTGAGTTAACTTACTACCTAGATACAAGGTTACTCTTGCACTCTACCAAAAATCCCACTGAAGACATGTAAGGAATAAAATTTAAATTTTGGCCTTTCACACTTAAACAACTTGATGCCTCAGGACAAGTACCATAATCATATTTACTTAAAAGTAATACTATTTATTATACTTTAATCCTATTTTAATTTCTGTATATTCAAATCAGTATTTCAGACACTCAAGAGTTCCCTTTCTTCAGCAAATAAGCGAAAGCATAAAGATTTTTTTTCAGTAGGGAAACCTATATATATATAGTTTATATAAAAAATATATAAATATGCATAAATATATATAAATTTTTATTCTGATATTACAGAGTTGAAACCAGACATCAGCACTGTATGGTGCTATTTATGTTAGAAGATTCTTCACCAGTTCAAACAAACAAAAAACTCTCCATGTCTCACAATATTTCCTATATTTGAACAACCTTGATTATTTTCTTTGAAAGATTGGGAACGTGGTCCAAAAACTAAGTCAAGTCAACGTATTTTTTTGAGGTTTCGTGTATGAGAATTTAGCAAATGGGAATCAATAGGATGCAGCCTGGATTTCTGTTAGGTTGTCTAGACTCATCATCCAAATCTGGTCCTCTAAAACACATGCCTCAACCCTCTTTCTGACCAATGAAGAGAAGATGACACCTATTTCAAGGATAAGATCTAGGAATTTCTAGAAAAACCTGTTTCTTTCACCTGATGAGAAACTAAATCTGCAGCAGGCATCTAAAATGAGATAGAATGAATCTCATCTTTAGACTGTCAAAAAGCAACGTTTCTCACTCCAATCACAGAAAATGGTACTTACTTGTGTACTGTTACATTCATCACCCCACAAATGGAGGAAGATAAAGTCTCAGCCCCAGAGATCATACAGTTTATTTTAAATCCACCCAACACAACACTAGTGTACCTAACAGTAAATAAGTTCATACATAATGGAAATGTGCTTCATTATAATTTCATGGAAATAATTACTCTGTAAATAGAAGAGTCGCATTAACATATACATGAGTTTTTGCATTTTCAGAATAAGTGCTGTTTTGGTTCTGGTATGTAGTCATATAACAACAAAACTAAAACTATTTCCTCAAACATAGGTATTAAGGTAGTATTTTGCTAGTCATAAACAAAGTGAGAGGAAGACAGCATTTGTAATCTAACAGTACAACTCACACGGCAACACATTGCCATTTGCAGATAAAGTGCCAGCTCTTTTACAAAAGTATAATCTTTAGGAATTATGGAACTCTTCTGCTGGTACTGCTGCATATCCACATTTAAAAGTAAAACCAACCAAACTAGTCTGAATAGGACATATATATTAAACAACTGCTTCTACTATGAAACTCATTTTAGATGCTATTCTCTCATCAAAAGTTTCCTTTGAAGCTGAAATTTCTGATGGAATTCCTATCCAAAGGAGATATTAATATAAAATTGGTTAAGGAAGTAGAGCTCCTATTGTAAACGAAGTTGAAATGACCTTTACAAAAGTGCCTTAAAACAGCGATCTACTTCTTACAGTGTTCCTGTAGAAGAATTCATTGCAAAGAACCGCTCTGTTTCCTTGAAGGAACACTGCAAAATTCACTAGCTCTCAAGATAACCTAGAACTTGTAAGCTATGTTAGTTGCATTACACAAGATCAAAATAAAATAAAATAATCTGTGAACATAATCAGGAAAATTTTTAAATTTCAAGAGCATAACTCTTTCGCTGCTGGAGTCCAAAAGTAATTAGCTATACTGAATTAAGGACCCATATACTTATAGGAATATGTGTGTATAATATTCTCAAATACCTAAAAAATATTTATGCAATAATTATCATATTATGAATAAAATATGGATCAATTAACTACAAGTGTAATGATATTAATCGTAACAAAAATCCGTAACAAATGAGATCAGAATAAAAATTAAATTAAGAAACTTCAAATGAAAACACTAATATTATTAATATATGAATTAGCATGTTTGTGTCCGTTCAAAGACTAGAAGATAAGACATCTAGACACGAACTTCCACACCAATTCATGAATGCTGACTCTCTGTATACCAGAAACCTTTATATCCCTTACGATTCCTCTTAAATATTTTTAATTTGGGATACACAGCTCAGTCTGATCCGTGCATCACTACAGACCTGCATCATCTCTTCTGTCACAGAACTCCCACAACAGTTATGTGCTGCAAAGTCAGTCTTTCAGACTATATTCTGAGATGAAACATGTCCTCTGTGATAACATCAAGAGACGGTATTTTCACCAGTGTAATAATGGACTGTGAGTCAGATTCTGGTAGCCATCTCTTTTACATCCACAGAACTAAAATCCTCAGCAAAATTACCTGCTGTTCGTTCTCCAGTATCGAACAAGCTTCCACCTTGCTGATAAAAAGCAAGCTGTCTCCATTTTATTTTATTTATAGACACAGCAAAAGTATTACTCATTTTCCCTGAGTATAATAATGAGCTTCCAGGGAGCTTGATAATTTGGGCCATTTAAGAAGTATCAAAAGGCACAAGATTAAAGGGGAGTATATTGCACTTGATATATATGCAAAAGCACACATTTCTGAGCCTTAGGCCTAGTTCCTGTGACTACACATCACTTCTATAACACATGAGCAGCCTAATGGGAACAAAGTCAGACTACATAAAGAACTTTTATCTGTTTGGTAAAGCTGATGAATTTGCTAAATTTACCTTTCCCTTCCTTCTCAGGCTAGCAGACACAAAAGAGAACAGAGGATATCTCTCTTCTGCAATTGTACTCGTATGGTCTTAAGGATCATGACAATTAAGGTGTCAAAGTAGCTCCTATACAGCAGTGGCATAAAAAATTGGACAATTTTTGATTCTGAGAATTGTAGCTTTTTACCTCAAAGTTGCTTTGCTTTTCCACAAAATAAGGCTTTCCATTCAAGGTTTTTTTATTTTATTTTTTTCCAGATAACTTTTTCAGGGTACTTATAAACTTAGCCACAACATAAAATGAATAGATCTTTACACCATGTTAACATTAAGTAACAATCAACTTGTTTTCTAGGAAATCTTGGAAGACCACTGGCTGACGAAAACATTGTGCGCACAGTAATTGAATTTTTGACTTACTTGCATCTTAAAGGTTAGTGAACACTTTTTAAATCTGACTATACCTATCAGAATCACTGAAGATCCTGCTTCTGTTGGCCTTTCTGGTTTGAAATTTACTGAGATAGGACCAGTCATGCGTGTACAAGCCTGCTACAGATTTGCCTTTGGACAGCATTTCTGGGAGTAAGGGTGGAAGGAGATGAGCTGTCAATTCCACTTTAATGCATTTAGGAATATGCCTGACTTTAAGAGCAAAGGCTGTCCTGTCAAACTGCAGGTCAATGAATATCCAGCACAACAGGGTCCTAATACTATTTGATTACTCTGGGTACTGTGACAAAAATAACTGTTGCTACCAAAATGTTATGGACACGGCATATAGAATAGCTTAAAGCAAACTAAACACATTCTGATTACATGGGAGTTATAAAAACAAACAAACAAACAAAAAAACAAAACACAATTTGATAACAAATTAAGTAAAGCCTGAGTTTGCAACCAAGAGCAGTTGGTTGAAATTCAGAAACGCTTCTTACCAATAAAAGAAAAACATCTCCCTTTATGCATGTATTCTACAATAAAGTCACATCATAAAATTGGATGCTAGCAAACAGCTCAAAATGCTGCCAGTAAAACTATGTGGAGCCACAAAATTACAAAATTGTGACTCTGTCACTCTATCCCTGCAGTTTCTTAAAAAAAAAAAAAAGGAAAAAAGTGAAATTATAGCAGGAAGAGGTTCTTAACATTTAGAAGAAAAAATGTTTATAATTTAAATCATCAAAAGTTCAAGGATTTGCATCTTACAGTCTTGCAGCTAGAAGAAAAATATAAAAATGTATACTGCTGAAATTGGATTTTATGATTTATTTTCCAAGATTAATACACATACTTCATGTTCTTTTTTTTTTTTTCTTTTCTGAAGAGGTGGGAGCACTTGACAATCTACCTTCACCAGAGGAAACAAACCAGTCTTGAAGAAGAATACATTTTTATTTTGTTGTAGTGTAAATTCAGATTGAATTCTAAACAAAAGATCCAAAAGACCAGAAGATGAGAAGTATTGTTTGCATTAATCTGAAAAATGGTAAATGACGTTTTGCCTCTTGGATTTTCTTTTCTCTCCTGTAATGTTATGGTGTAAAATTTTGCCTTGGTGAAATTTTTCTGTAGGTAAATGATAAAATAAAAATAAACAGCAACTACATTGTTTCATTTCCCTTTAAAGTGCATTTTAAAACTAAACATAAAACAGCAAACCATATATCAGCTATAAGCCCCAGGTTAAATTGTAGGATTATGCTACACCTATAATCATAAAAAATACTGTAAAAAAAAAAGACAACAAATGCTACGTATTGAGCTTTTTAGCTAACTGAGACACAGGAGAAAAATTTCAGCTTCATACTGTAGCCATTATAAAGTCTCATAGACCTATTTATACTTCGACACTTCATGGTAAACATTCTTACTCTTCATATGTTCATAGACATGAATGTTCATCTGGTATTTCATATTATTCACCTGTAATACATCAGCCCATGGACTGACGCTTACTTTTACAAATGTAACTGCTCTGCACAGGTAATGGGTTTACACAAACTATATGTACAGGCTTCCTATTCCTATGCCATCAAGAATACTGGATCTGTATTCTTTTATGAAGAGACTCTACTGTCTACTCCAAGATCAAAAAATATTTCATGAGGTGTTTTAGTTTGAGTTCAGCAAAGAGCTTCAAGACATGCTTGACTCCTTCTTAGGAGTTTTGATGTAGCAAGACCAGTATGCTAGTCCAATGAAGGATGAATGTCATAGCAGAAATTAAGAAATGTTTTAGAGTATAAAGAATCTTATAAGGGTTCTTCACATTCAGATGACTTTGACACTCTGCTTAGCACAAGGAAATACTGTCCTCTCAAAACATCATTTTCTAGAGTGCACAGACAGAAATTTTACAGAATTATTGCATAATCTGTTTTTCACTTTTACCGTAGCAGAATACATTCTAGATGCCAAGCCATTAGTGGCTAATTTGAAACCACAAGGCTCTCTCACCTTCTCAACCCATCTGTACTGTTCTTATGGTAGTCACTCAGCCTCTGATCTAATGTCTGATGTACAGTTTCCAAAGCATACTTTTTTTTTTTTCCCCATCAGATTCAGTAGGCTTCTGGGTGAGTCTTTCAGATACTGCTTTACTGCTTTTTTTTTTTTTTGCTTTTTTTTTTGAAAGGGTAACAAAAAGCGTACATTGAAATTGCCTCTAGTTCTACATTATTTCTAAAATTTATGGGTTTCCAAAACATAAAAAAAAAACCTTAGTGAAATGTAACTTCTGTACATTAACATCATCCAGTAATTTCAAACTCATTTTCACTAGTAATACCCACATTTCCAGTCAGAAACCTGAACCGTAACTCACTAAAATCAAGAAGAATTCTTTCCATTGACTTCCATGGACTTTGGTTCTGAAATGCCAAGAACCACTAGTTATTTGCAGCAAAGGCAACAATCCATCTTTATGTGGAAAAGCAGCCGAACCTATCATCAATTAAAAAGAACGTAATTTATGCAATAAAAATTCTTTTATTTTGAAATAGCAAAAGAAATGAGTTTAAAATTAGAAGATATTACTTAAATTAGCGTACTGCCAAGCTCATTAAAATTGGAATGGTCTTGTTGGAATGTTCATTTGAAATTCTGAAATTTGAGATTATTTGAAAAACTGAAAAAATCTCGTTGGATCGAGTTCCTTGGAAGATTTCCAGAAGTGTCTAGGCAGGGAGGCCCACAAGTACTTACTCATTACACTGAATTGTTATATACATCTATTATTAAAAAATAAATAAATAAATCATTTAATTGCCTAAAGCAATCAACATACTTTTACTTAAATATTACCACATTCAAACACCTATTGGTAATAATATTCCAAAATACAGAGAGAGGTAAAATTTTAATGTTTCTTTGCTCTCCATAACACCATAACCTTTGCAAATACAAAGGGTCAAAAAAAAAAATAACAGTCATTCTTTGTGGTCAGTTTCAGTAAGTCTTATTTCATTAATGTTCTTATTTTATTTAAAGCATGTCTTATACCTCCACATCTCAGAACTAAATTGTGCAAATAGTTAGAAAGACATCTCCATAAATCTGCTGCTCAAACAAACACCTGATAAAAAAATGGCCTTTAAACATTTGAAAGCCATTAGTTTCATCAGAGCAAAAGCAAAAAGATTCCACAGGCTTCAGAAGAAAATAAAAATCCTAACCATTTTGTCTACATTTCATTTATTTGCTCATTTCCATATATCATATCTCACTTCTGTGTACACAGGATTAGATCAACCACGTCTGCACAAAGTCAAAAGCCAAAGTCTAGAAAATGAGTAAAACTTTGCTGTAATGTTTGCCAATGCTATGAAATTATTTGGCATACAAATTTAATACTGAAAATGAAGAGAAGGCTTGCATCATGCTGAATTACTGGACAATAAAAAGGAAGATGAAATTAAATGCTGATGCAAGCAAAGGAATATACACAGAGAAACAACTCTAATTTTACATACGCATAATAACGGTCTAAATTATCTCCAGCAAAATAGCTTAGACTCATTGTACATGGTCCTGTAAAATATCATTTTAAACTTCAGCAGCAGTCAGAAAGGCAAATGGAATGTTAGGAATCACGATGAAAGTAGACAAAACAACCCAGAAAACATCATTTTACCACTGTTCCCAACTTTGACACCAGTTGCATTTCTGGTCACTTCATTGCAAAAAACAAACGGTACTGTAGAAACGGAAAAGCTAGAGAGAAATATCATGAATATGCTCAGCAGCAGGGAGCAATTTTTATAAAGAGAGAGACTAAATAGGCTGTGACACTTTAGCTAAAGAGACTAGTAGGGTGAGAAATGATAGAGTCATGGTAAAGGTACCTAGTGAATTCATTCCGTCTTGTAATCCAGGAATTAAAATTACCTAATTAAATGATCAGACAACGTTTTATAAACCCCACCCCGAAAAAAGAAGTCCTTTCCTATACACCTCATAGTGAAATTGTGGTACTGGCAGGCATTGTGGAGGCCATAGGTTCGCGAAGGAAACAGCTACATTCAGAAGAAAAATGCTTCAAAAGCTATTTGTCCAAATGAAACCTCCAGCTCAAAAAGTCTACCTGAATTGGTTCTTGGAACACATTATTGACATGTGTGTGCACAGACCTATTATACAACCCTTAGAGCCTGACCCATGATTCAGGGGTTAATTAAGCAGAGATTCTTCATCCGCACAGCATCTGATGTTAGTTTACAAAAGAAACCTAGAAATTCCACATTTTTGGGGGGCTAACAGTTACACAGAAAGGATTACTACAGTTAACCCAAAAGGCGTAGTTTTAATATAGTACTGCACCTGTCAGATAGTCTCAGTGACATTTGTTTAAATGCAAAGCACTTTGGTGTAGAAGAGGGTATTTCCGGATGGCACAGCTGACACAGAACAGCCTATTCAGATTAGGAAGCCATTAAGCAGCTGACAGGATACATGCATTTTCCCACCTGTCTACTAATGCAAAGGTCAGACTGCAAAATTAGCATACAAAAATTAGATGGGGACTCAGAATACTGACGAAGTTGGAGGAAGCTTGATACTGGGATTGACGTAACTCTGCTCTCAAGTTTAGTGTTGTAATAGTTGAAAATAAACTACTGCCCTTTTTCATACGACTAGTGCACTAACTTCCTAAGGTAATGGAGAACCTCAGCGTGAGTTAGTTCACAAAGGATTCTAACAATTTCTTAGCTCCTCATTTGCCTTTCGAACAAGACAAGGAGATAACGATATGAGACAGTACATGAAGTAACACATTAATAACTCACAGGAAAAGCTACAAAACTATTCTTATATGATTTCAGAGTACATGAGACAAAAAAGAAACAAGTTAGAAATGGATGCCAGGAAACAGTTTGCAATTTATCGAGGATATAAATTACCTCAGGAGATTTCTAAAGCAGACATAATGTTTAAAAGAAAGCTTAGAACTAAGTTTTATTAACAGAACAAATAAACTTTTACCCATTAATGAAGTTCATAAAAAAATTACAACTCTTTTACTGTCCCTATTTTGTGTCCTATCATTTATTTTTACATAAAAAGAAATAATAATGCTGATACTTAATTTTGCAAGGACTGAGTATGGACTGGGTATGGATAATGCGTAATTGGACCAAACATAGAGAACTGCAACTCACAGGTCGATCGACTACTCAGACTCAGTAACTGGGTATACAAATGTCAGTTGCTCAGATGCGATACTTAGGGCTCAATGTTTAATATCTCAGAGCAGAGGTCATTTGTCACTGTGTGCAGGACTCAGCTTGCAGACCTTACCAACTGAGCTTTAAAAAGCCAAGATTGAGTTACAGATTAGAATTATTTTATCTCCTTGCTTGTAAAGCACCGCAGTATTCCAAACTAGTTAATTTTCAGAGCAGTTGAGATTCAACTCATGTATTTTTCACCACCTGTGGTATTCCTACTTGAATTGATCTCTACAGATTTTCCACTGATTAAGTACATATAAATCATACAGCCTTTCTGAGTGCTAGGAGACATGAGTCTCATATAGAATGCCTGTCTGAGAGGAAATTATAAAATACATTATATCTCAAATCAGGATAAAAAGGTATCATTTCTTTTGTTTTTTTTTTTTTTCTTTTTGCCTTTGTTATATTTTCCCACATATACATTGAGTATTTATCACTTATAAACACTGAAATAACTAGTTCAAAATGGATTGCTTCAATCTTAAAGGTAGTATTTCAGATTTAAAAGTGAAACTTTGGTCCTTTAAGTCAATATAAGTTCCTATGCCACGTCTGTAGAACAAATATTCATTCCTTGCTATTTATTCTGATTTCAGAATTATGTCCTGCTTTCCTAAGCTCCTTCTGCAGTTTCAGAGGGAAGTCTTATTCCCGTTGAATTCCTGTTCTAAAAAATATTATATTCAGGAATCGTTTCTTTTCAGTGGATTTCATACCAGCTGATTTCTGCAGCTACTAAAACCCTACACAATGTAGACTCCAAAACTTTTCATGAGAACTGTATACACACTTTAAGCACTGTAAGTGCTTTAAGCACACTTTTAAGCACTTTAAGTGATTGAGGGCAGCTCTGCTAAGTGAAGATCTGAATCACCTTCTGCTCTCAGCTAGCTAAAAGGGTAAGTCCAGGCTCTGAATTCAGAGTACCTTTTAAATTAGGTATTTTTGCTAGCTTCTTCAAATTAAGCAGGATGAACCCAGGTCCAAACACTTAGAAAATCAGCAGAAGCAGACAGAAAAAAAAATCAGTTTTTTCAAAGCTAAGCATTACATTTTTGTATTACTATTCTAAGCACACTTTTGCAAATTGTGCCTGCTTGGCTTTTACGCTGGTTACCTATTTAGTTAATGTTTAAAAATGCATTTCTACAAAGTCAACATAGTAGTGCCAATCTGACCTACTGAAATTTAGCATAGCAATACTGGCGACTTTGAAGTAGGTTTATTTATACCAGTTAAGATCTGACCCATCTAGTGGAGCAATTTTATAAATAAAATCTCATTTTGTAAATTTCATATCTTATACTAGATACAATTTCAGAAGTAAAACCTATAGTAATCCTTACTCAGTAAACAGTTCTTCTACATCCTGTCTTCTGCAACGTAGATTGTTCATTAAATCGTTGTCATTTTGTGCCTTCAGAACCATCTGATTCAAACCATTAAAGAAGTGATACCATAGCTGTGTATTATTTAGAAATGTCCTCATACCCATAAAATCCTAAATAATTTTATATAGTTCAGACTAGATGACTTTTTTCCCCCAAAATATTTACATTTTCTTTGCCTTTTTGGTACCATTTTCATTTAAATTTCTTTTTTCAGTGCACATTATAGACTACTTTCTCTCTCATCATTGCTCTCAAACACTTATTTCCAAAACTAAGTTCGATTAAACATAAAAATTTAGTTGTATTAACCATTATTTTAGTATCCTTCTCACCACTCTACCTACCTACAGGCATAACGCACACCGATTACCAGTGAGTCATATTTGTGACAGCATTGACAAGCCAAATATTCTTGGCTTAAGGGAACCAGATTTAACACATTTTTCCTTTTATGATTAGTAGTAACTATTATGTATAGGCATTATTCTTTTCCTCAGATACATAGAAAGGCTGTTTTTCTCTGTGGAAAAAAAAATATATATATCCTTTTTGACATCTTACCTTTTGTAAACTCAGAATGGCATCACATCTGCAGACAGACTTGAAATACTTTTTTTTCAGAAAAATCAAAACCATATAGGATTCACAGAATCAAAGAATCACAGAATGCTTAAGGTTTCAACTGAAGGTTGGAAGAGACCTCTGGAGTCACCTGGTCCAATATCCCTGCTCAAGCAGGGCTACCCAGAGCAGGTTGCACAGGACCACATCCAGGTGGCTTTTGGAGATTTCCAACACGGAGACCTCACAGCCTGTGCAGTGCTGCCAGGGGTTGATACACCGTATATGTAAATCTTTCATCTTTCGCTAGTATCATGGCACTTTGCTTCTAAACTCCCTCGTGCCACCTCCCTGCAAAATCACAGAGGGAGCACACCATATTTTCCTGGGAACATTTTCTGTTCAATATGCTAGCTCCGAGGCAGTGTTAATAAATAGGGTTCTAAGTCAGCCATGAATTCCTCACATATCCCAATAGCATTTGCAGCTCACAGGGCTTTAAAAGCTTTGATGACTGCATCATCAGTTTGGAAACATTATTTGAAAAAGAGCTTGGTAGCTCAGTGCTGCTGAGCTAAAAGGCCAAAGTCTGGACTGGTACAAACTGAAACAATTTACTGATTTCTGGGAAACAACATGGATTTATACCAGAAAAGCCAGCCCAAAAAGGTAATATAAGAGCAGAGGTGAGTTAAAACAACTGTTAAACAGGATGCTTCATGTTGCTACCTAAATCATTTTTTTTTTGTTTTGTTTTGTTTTCTGAACAGAGGCATGCCACCATAGTTGAAATTTTAAGACACTCTCTCCTGCCAGGATTTTGGGAACCAACAACAGCAGATGGCCATACCTGTGGTTTCTGGATAGTTCTTTCAACAGCAGAGCCACATATAAGCTTTAGACTGCAGTGATTTTTATTTTTATTTTTTTTCTGACCTTGGTGCTGACTGTTGTTGTTGTTGTTGTTGTTGTTGTTGTTTTTTTTAAGTGAGCCAAAGAGAAATCTTGAAGAGACATGCTGGTGTTAGAAAGAGAAGAGATATTGTGCCTCTACTACAGTTGTGTCATGAGATGATCTCTATGGCTTTAATGAAGAAGATGGTCTCTGGTAATTCTCTCTCCTTGCTTTGGTAGCTGTAGCCTTAGTTATTTATTCAAGGAAAAAGAAGAATTCTATGGAAAAATTCTAGATAAAACTTCTATAATTCAGTTCTTGCATGACAAGAGTTTACTTCTATCTTCATATCCTTTCCTGACATAAATATAAATAAACAAAACAAAACAAACAAACCATGTTATTTGACAAAAGTCAAATAACCAACAGGGAACATCAGGAATTCCTCAGAGAATGACTTATTTTTTCTGCTTGCAAGTGTAATAATCCCTCAACTCATAATATTCTTGGACAGGACAGCTACTTGTAAACCATATCTGAAGAGTTCTTGCTTTTAAAGTTTCCAGAATTAAAGGTTCCACAATCCCTACAAGAAACTAGTCAGTGAGCGCTTCACTGTCCTTCACTATCAGAAAGCATTTTCTGATATAGAACTAGAATTTCCTTCTGCCTTTTCTACTTAGCACTTTTCTTTTTTTGATTGACAATGGCGCATTGGGTTTACATGGCAAGGTTTTGGTAGCAGGGGGCTTGCAGGGGTGGCCTCTGTGAGGAGAATCCAGCAGCTGCCCCATGTTAGTTACGGGCCAGTTCCAGCCGGCTCCAAAGGGACCCGCCACTGCCCAGAGCTGAGCCAAGAAGCCATGTTGGTTATGTTGGTTGTACCTCTGTGAGAGCAGATTTAATAAATGAAAAAACAAACAAGCAAACTTAACTAACCTGTAGCTGGGAGAGAGGAGTGAGACCCAGCCCTGTAGTCCCCAGGGTCAGTGCGGCAGGAGGGCAGGAGGTGCTCCAGACACGCAGCAGCAGTTCCCCTGCGGCCTGTGGAGAGGCCCCTGGTGGAGCAGGCTGTCCCCCTGCAGCCCATGGGTCCCACACGGAGCAGATCTCCACGCTGCAGCCCGTGGAGGAGCCCCCGGTGGAGCAGGTGGATGCGGCCTGGAGGAGGCTGCGGCCCATGGAGAGCCCCCGCAGGAGCAGGCCCCGGGCCGGAGCTGCAGCCCGTGGAGAGGAGCCCACGCAGGAGCAGGGGCAGAGTGACCGTGAAGGAGCGGTGGAGACGAAGTGTCAGGGACTGACCACAGCCCCCATTGCCCTGTGCCACTCAGGGGGAGAACATAGAAGAGGGTAGATAGGGAGAATTTTTTTTTTTTTTTTTTTTAGTTTCTCATTGCTCTAGCTTGTTAGTGATAGGTAATAAATTTCTTTAATCTCCCTATGCTGAGTCTGTTTTGCCTGTGACAATAATTGTTGAGTGATCTCCCTGTTCTTACCTCAACTCTTGAACCTTTTCCGTTATTATGTTTTCTCCCCCTTTTCCTTTGAGGATAGGGAGTGAGAGAGCAGTTGTGGTGGAGCTCAGCTGCCCAGCTGAGTAAAACCACCACAGATGGACACAGGAATAATTTTTCCCTTTGCTATTGCAGGCTTTATAATTCAAGTTACTGTGTCCTCTCTCACAAGGCTCTGCTGGATTCTGTTCTTAAAGCCAAATAACCACAACTTGCTGAAATTTGAAGGAAACATGGTAAGGGTTCCCAGAAGAAAAGGTTCAAGCATTTGCAGGGTCAAGGGTTATAGTTTTTTGTTGTTTTTTTTTTTTTTTCCTCCTTTAAGGAAGCAATTTGTAAAATGTGTTAGGGTTGGTTTTTCTTAACGTCTTAGCACCCTAACGTTTGTGTGTTCTGGTGAAAACAAAGAACATCTATAAAGCAGATACGGCTGCCAGTTTAGGAGAAGACGTTGCAATCAATACGAAGTCCTGTTCGTCTGAGTGTGATAGCAAATAGCCACAAGGTGGTAATGTTGCTCTACTTGAGCAAACCCATGCATTAGATTTTAAACAATACAAATGTTTCATTTACTTAGAATTGTAATTACAAACACCAGTAGAGTATTTACAAACTAGGAAGTGAAAACAACCAATAAAGCATTGCATGTTTACTATTAGAGAGAAATACAGTGGCTAAATGTCATATCTACTGCAAATTGTCAAAATTTTGTCTCTGTATCAGAATGACAAAAATTAAAGATATCAGTGGAATAAAGGCGGGTAATAAAAAACACAAAAATCTTGTACAGTGGTTGTCTGGATGCTTTACTTATGTTTCAGTGAGAAGTAATAAAAAAAAACACTCATAAGTCAGGCCTTTTAAACTTGACCAAATGAAGTTGAATGACTGCATCAATTATCTGTGATAATTAAATGATTGTATCGTGATTAATTTTTCACTTATCTTCTAGCTGTCCAATTCATGGTTACTAAGTGCTCCTCACACATTCCTTACCACAGGGATCAAACTCAAAAACCATCTGCTATTCATGTGAGTGCCTGTGCCACATCTAAGCAGCCAAATCCCCAGGAGCTGTTGGGGAGGTACTTTCTGGTCCCTGGCATTCTGAGGGGATCCTGACCTCCTGTTACACTAAAATTTTGTCAGCATTGTGCAATGAAATGCTGTACAGAGACATCTACACCTCACAAGCCAATTGGGCCTGCTTCTCAGACCAAGGATTTCAGCATGGTCCTGCAGTATGCTAAAGAGGAATAAGCAGAATTAGCGCTGTCCCCAGAAATCAGTGCTGTACACAGATGAATGCAGAATCCAAATGTGCAGAGCTGCCTGCTTTCTATTCCTCACTATGGCCATACATACTCATGATAGTCTACCTGGAAAAGATTAACAGCTCTTCAAGGATCATTCTGACAGAGATTAAAAGAGCTGTGGGTGCCCCCTCAGCTCTTTCTTTACATAAGCAGCATAGGCAAATGCCACATCTTTCTTCTGTGCAGTGAATACATTTCATATTCTGTTGCATTATTAGTGTTATTAGAGTGCTTATTGTCCTGAATGGTCATCACAATACAGATCTTCTGAAATAGCTAGTTCACAGAAACCAATTTAGAAAGTTACATCTTAATTTGTCATAATTCATCTGATACTCCTTTTGTATTTACCGTGGAGAGATAATCAAAATCCAGTCAATCCAGCATTAAGAGTATCAAAAGAGGACTGAGCTGAAGTAGGCAGAAAAGGATTAATGAGTGGGTACAGGGGAAAAGCCTGCCAATTCTCTTTAACAATTAGGCTAGCATTAGTGTGTGAGGTGGATGTGAATGGGATTAAATTATTAATAAAAGATCAAAGCTACAACTGATATTACATTATCAGCGCTTGTTTGAGCAAATTGTTAGAGATTGCTTCAGTTTGCTTAGGAAAAGATGGGAAAGAAAAAAAGGAGATTTCGGACTGTCTGTAACAAGAGTTCATCTGTCTGCTCCTGAAACTCGGCAGGAGGTGAGTGGAAAACTTTTTTAAAGCAAGCACAGGAAGAGAAAGGGAGTTGTGATATAGTAGGATGTTAAAAAAAACTATTGGTCAAGGACAGTGGAATTTCTGCAGTACCTCACTGAAGCATTTAAAAGATTGAACACTATAGTATTGAGGCCTATACCTGATAATCATGGCAAAACACATGACAATCCATCAGACAGCTAGACAGCATGGAGATTGACTTCAATTTCAAAAGGGGAAAAAAATAATAGCAGGTGGAGCAGGTGGTTCAGGTTGATACAGCTCGAGAGGGACAGTTAGAAGGTAGCAAAGGTAAAAGCAATCACTCCTCTAACAAGAGGAAGCAGAAGACCAAGCAGAATAACGGTATTGGGCTCCCCTGGGATCTGTTAAGTGGAGTTACTTGTGGATACTCTCTAAGGCATAAAGGGCAGTAGATAGCAAGCAAGCAGTAACGAACACTATTAAACTCTCAGGAGCAAATTATCACAAGACAAGGGAAAAGTATTTATACAGAAAAACAAACAAACAACACATTTTTGCTACTTCAGTAGTTTAAGTACCTGAAATTTGGGGGAAAAAAAAAGGATGGGGGTGGGGTGTTCAAGAAGGAAAAGGTCTGCAGTGAGAAAGAGTTCACAACTAGGAAAGAACGCAAGAGCCAAAAAGAGAAAGTACTTCTGTGTTTACAGAGAAGGACAAAGAAAATTATAGCCTGCTGCTAAACTGAAAGCAAGAGACAGTTAACACAGAGGGAATCATCACTATCCTACTTTCCAGGATTTGGCAGCTTAGATATCAAATAAACCAATTTATTGCTAACCCTAATCAAAAGTTATTGTTCCAACCACTACATATATGTAGTACATATACTGCATACACAAACATGAGTTTTGTTAAAAAGAAATTAAATAAAAAATAAATAAACTTGGTGTGGTATTCTAGATCCTTCATTTAGAGAGAACACACCAAGTTATACTTTTAATCATATTCTCCACAGTCATGAAAGCCAAAAGTTGTTTAAAAATATGTATAAAAGATTTTACCCAATCTGATGGTTCCAGCAGACACGACTTCAGGGAAAACCATGAGAGCTGGCACAACAGATAGAGTTTGAAAATCACAGGCCTTTATCAAGATTGATGCCAGTGAGAAACTTGCTGATTTCAGTGGAGTCTGAGTCTGACCAGAATGAATAGGAAAGCTGATTGTGCCTAGTTTTGATGTGATATGTAGTGAAACAGAACATGGGCAGATAAGTATTTCACTGATTTGAGAAAGATGCTTGAGTTAACAGAGAGCTCCATAATCTTCATAGCTGTAAATTGGCTGTAGTTTTAAT
The DNA here is from genome assembly GCF_040182565.1 of Anser cygnoides. Classification (NCBI taxonomy): domain Eukaryota; kingdom Metazoa; phylum Chordata; class Aves; order Anseriformes; family Anatidae; genus Anser; species Anser cygnoides. Next base: position 19,515,930 of record NC_089877.1, on the reverse strand, counting down.
GAGCTAACTCATGCTAGATTTATGCAAAATACTCTCCAGTGTTTCTTGCTATCACATCACCTTATAATACCAGTAACAGCTGCTTCCAAACCTACATTATTCCTCCCTTAAGAAGCAGCACGGTACTTGAAAACTCTTTTTATCACCCATAATATAGGAAAGTCAGAGGCCAGACTTCATCACTTTGGGGATTTGTTCATGAAATATCATCCTGGGTTCGTTCAATTTAAAAAAATAAAAAATAAAATAAAAAAGAACAACTGATCAGCAGACACACACAATAATCTTCTACACAACAGAGTTGGGTCAGTCTGTTTATGTTTCTTGTCCATAATGCAGCTCCTGGAACTCTAGATCCTTCTAGCTAGTTAAAATGAACCAAAGTTTCCCCTTGGGGATATGATTTTTCTCTTCTAAATTTCCTGAATTCATATTGCCACTAAGCATGAGCAGACCAGCTGCGGAAAATTAATTTTTTTCTTTCATTTTTATAACTTCAGCTAGACCATTTTGGGGAAAGAAAAGTTATTTCTGTATTCCCAACATTTTTATTACTGTTTCTGTGTTAGCAGATCTGCTAGCAGAAAAATGAAAATGTAAGGTATGCTGAATTTAACATGCAGCAGTCCAGACATAGAAAGCGATCCTATTTTCACTGTTTGCAAGATGTACATCGCTGCACACAGTGATATTTTGTACATTAGAGTTCATCTTTTCTGAAATGTGGGAGAACAGTTAATTTCACTTCATTGTCAATACAATTCACATTAGTGCAGTGCAGGTTTCTGTCTATAAAGCAAATGGATAGCTTAAGCTAACCGCCTCAGGGAGAAGTCACCCTACCCCTCTATCCTTTATAGCAAGCATGGTATTTAATAGTCATCGAAGCAGCACGCTCACATGTGGGACCCTGATATTTCTTGCAATGAGTTATCTCAGCCATGACCTTGAAAGACATACAAATGAACCTTTTCACTTTTTCCCTCAAAGAATAAATTTTAGATAGCACATTAAACACTATGTGCGTGATGTGACCCTCAGTAAATTGGAAGGCTTTCCTGAAATGAAATTGTGCAAAGAACTAATAAACATTAAAACCTCTGTGTGTTAGGGGTTTTTTGTTTGTTTGTTTTGTCTGTGTGTTTTGTTTTTTTTCCTAACAACACGTCATACAGATCAGTGGAGTGAGACAGACAAATCATTAAAAGGAGTGCTTCTCAAAGTCTGTTGTAACAGAAGAAAACATAAGTTAATTAATAAAGTCCAGACTAGAAACAGAAGAGATCTCATAGCTTGACCAGACTGGTTCATGGAAAAAATAAAAAGCTGGATTTCCAAAATGCTTACTTACTTCTCATTACAAGCTATGGACAAAACAAATGGTGTAAAATGTTAAAAATCAGACGTGAAGTTTTCTGCAGTGATGGAACTGAAATTACAATGCTTTTCTCTGGTTCAGACTTAAGAATAAAACAATTCCCTTTTATGATATTATTAAAAAAGAAAGTAATAATAATAATTAAAAAAAAAAGACTGAGAAAAGCTGTCTTCTTTGCCTCAGTCTTTACCAGCAATACTGGCCTTCAGGAAATCCCAGGTCCCAGAGGCCAGGGAGGCTGGAGCAAGGAAGATTAACCCTTGGAGGAAGAGGACCAAATCAGAGAATACTTAAACAAATCGGACATACACAAGTGTATGGATCCTGACGGGATGCACCCATGGGAGCTGGCAGATGTCATTGCCAGGCCTCTCTTGATAACCTTCGAATGATCATAGCCACTGGGAGAAGTGCCCAAAGACTGCAGCAAAGCAGACATCACTCCTATCTTCAAGAAGGGCAAGAAGGAGGACTCAGGGAACTACAGGCCAGTGAGCCTCACCTTGATCCCTGGGAAGGTGATGGAGCACCTAATCCTGGAAACCATTTCCAGGCACACAAAGGAGAAGAAAATCATCTGGAGTAGCAAGCGTGGATTCACCAATAGGCAAGTCATGCTTGACCAACTTGATAAGCTTCTATGATAAGACTTCTTGGTAGATGAGGAAAGAACAGTGGATATTGTCTACCTAGACTTTAGGAAGGTCTTCAATGCTGTCTTATTGGAATGAGATCCTCATATGCAGCTGTTGTTGTATGGTCAGTGAAGTGGACAGAAAACTGGCTGAGTGGCTGGGCCCAAAGGGTGGTGATCAGTGGAGTCCTGGTGGACACCAAGTTGAACATGAGTCAGCCATGTGCCACTGCTGCAAAGAAGGCTGATGATATCCTGTACTAAACTGGCAAATTATCACCAGTGGGACAAGAGAGGCGATCCTTCCTCTCTACTCAGTGTTGGTGAGGCCACGCTTGCAGTAATTGGTCTGGGCTCCCCGGTACAAGTACAAGCTCCCTGTGGACATACTGAAGAGAGTCCAGTGGAAAGCCATTGAGTGGATTAAAGGACGGGAGCATTCCCCCTATGAAGAGAGACTGAGAGCTGGGACTGTTCATCCTGGAGAAGAGGAGGCTCAGGGGGATATGATCGTTGTCTATAAATACCTTGTGGGAGGGTGCAGAGAGGACAGAATAAGGCCCTTTTCAGTGGTGCCCAGTGCCAGGACCAGAGGCAATGGGCACCAGCTGGAACACAAGAGTTTCCCTCTAAACACCAGGAAGCATTTCTGTGCTGTGCAGTTGATGGAGCCCTGGCACAGGCTGCTCAAAGGCTGTGGAGTCTCCCTCTTTGGAGATCTTCAAAAGCCACCTGGATGTGGTCCTGGGCAACCTGCTGTGTGTGTCCCTCCTTTAGCAGGGAGGTTGGACCAGATGACGTCCAGAGGTCCTTTCCAATTTCAACCACTCTCCAATTTTGAGAGATTCTCTTGCTTTTTGCTCAAGTAACTAACTTCCACCAATAGACTTAACTTTCAAAAAGAAGTTTGTGAAGCCCCAAAGGAGTGGATTTCTCAGTGTGACAAGCATTAATGTGATGTCCCCTGAAATTAAGATTCTTTGAAGTGTCTGTATTTACCTACTCATATCAGTAGTCCTCCCTTGAACGTAAGCTTTAGCGTTCCCTCACAATTGATGCTTTAAGAATGTGTTATGTATATGGAGATTTGAACTGTTTTGTTCTTAACACCTTTGTGGATTGCTGGGGAATAAAATGGAGGAGGAGACAAAAAAGAATTTGCTGTGGCATTGCAGACATCTCTGATGTGATTATCACTGCTTAACATTATGCAGGTCTGGTCACCTCATTATAGCAAAGGAAATGGTGGATGTAGAACAGGTACTGAGAAGGCCAAGTATGGAGTAGATTCCATTAGAAGGAGAAATTAAATACAACAGATAGCTTCTGTTTAGAAGGAATATAAACAGATTATTAAAATTTGACAGTTCTACAAAATCACAAATAGGGAGAAAAAGTCAATATGGAACAATACTTGTACATTTCTCATAATGCAAAAGTTAGTGAGGTCAAGTTAAACTAATGGAAATACTTTGTCATAGCACATTGAAGAGCTCATTACAACAAAAGACTACAACAAATATATGGACAGATTAAAATCTAATCCCTGATGGAGTCTGTCTGATTACTAAACCTGCTTATCTACATGCATTCTTTAACACTGGTGACCTCTTGAGACTCAGAGGGTAGAGAAGTCTGTTTCCTTAAATGCCTCTTTCCTCGCACAGTTTTCTATAAACATCTACAACTAGCCATTATAAACAGCATAATGCTATGTGTGATGACTCAGAATGAATCTTGTGCTCTTAGGGAAGCAAAGGTTTTACATAAAAATTAAAAGCAGCTCAGATTTAAGTTCAGGATTTTGCATATGCTTAAAGTAATGTTTGCAATTGCAGAGCAAAACACCAGCATATCTTTAAAGTTTTAAAGCAAGATGTGAAGTCATTAAAACAATCGGGTCTTTTCAGATGAAGTCACTGTTTCAGAGTGGTAAATAGTTGTAAAACTGCCCATTTTTCTTGGAACAGTTTCAGTAACTTATTTATTACCTACCTGGTAACTCTCTGAAATTGTAATTGAACACACATAATAAAGAAAATCATTTGGTTAAAACAAAGCCTAAAAAGCACTGTAATCACTGCTAGAGAAAAAATAACATTGGATTCAATTTGTCAGAATATTACCAGTTTGAGAACTAAAGAGCATGTGTACTGATACATTTAGGCCTTGAGCTGGTACCAGATTTGAAAATAACACTTTCCTGCCTCACCACAGGAAATTACATTTAAACAAGGTTTTTGCTTTATAGGAATGCATTTGCCTGTGTTTTCTGGACCTGAAGAGTAGTTGAGGAAGCCTGGAATAATTGTGGAAGAAGCGGTTGCTGCTCATTTTGCCTTTCATCGTCCCAGTGAGAGAGAGGCAACTGGCATATGGCATTATGACATCTCGATGCTAGCCCAAGATTATCCTTCTTTGAAGAATAATCCTATGACCAGTTAAATTTACCTCAGGTCTATTGTGTGTGCACCTCAAAAATATTTTTATTTCAAGCTGAACCACTTAAAGGTCATTCTAGTAATGTCTTAGCCTAGAATAAAACTCCTTAAGCAAGTCAGACTTCAGACATTGGAACTCAAAGGGCAGGTAGCATTACAGCAGTAACTGTTGGGCCATCAATCACTCTGAAATGTTCTTGAAATACTGTACATAAACCCTTAAAGTCAAAAGAGTAGGTCAGATGTAGTCCTCAGTTTCTAAAGCAGATCCAAAGACACTGAGTAGATGATTAAGCCTTGCTTCTTCAAGTACATTATTAATTCAAATGTCTTGTTTTCAAAGGTATTTTTAGAGGGGCTGCCTACTCAGTGACATACTGTTGGCAAACAGAAGAAAACTTCACATTCTTCTCAGTTATTACTTACAAGCACTTGTCTTTGCCTGGTTATTTAATATAATGAGACGATTGCTTACTAGAAAGATTCCTCTAAGTATCACTAAAGCAAGGCTAGCACTAGCTAGCCTTAAAAATAATGAGAACTGGCATTTAAAACCCTGCAATAAAATGCGTAGTTCAGAATTATTTATCTAGTGCCGCAAGAGCCGCATGACAAAAAAAACAACAAAACAAACAAACCAAAAAACCACACCATATGGATGTTCCCTTCTTCTAAAAACTTGGAGCTGAAGTTTTAGTTTACTAGCTTGCATAAGATCGTATAATCTACAAACTTAGCTTTCATAAGTGCTTCCTAGCCAAAGAATTCCATGTCATGTTTCTAGCTGTAAATAGCTGATGGTGCCTGCTACTTCCTCACGAGAAACTATATCACAAATTCACAAAATTTAATCAATTAAGAGGAATATAATAACTTCTAAAGATCCTGACCCTTCGGAGCTAAGTACCACTCCTTTCCCACCATACATCAGTCTGAAAATACCCTCAGACAAATAGTTAGCTTGACCTCATCTGCAATCTAAGTACAGCCTGCAAACCAAGACTCTTCTCCAAATCACACCAGACGAAGTAGTGATTGTGCACTGAAGATGAAAAGGAGCTGTCAATAAGCAAGTGTGGTGGATGTGGATGTTGTAATTGTTGCTCATTTTATGATATTGGAAGATACATTCTGGGTTATTCATCTCTATTGTACATACACAAGTGAGAGCGGCACCTGAAAGGCAAGAATTCCTCTGTCTGGACCCAGTCTCTTTCATACAATTTATGCTTGTTGCTTTGAACTGGATGCTGTGTTGGAACAGTTTTTCTGACTTGTTTCTCTCGTTTATCACTAGATGGCAGGAGACATGCCTCTGACAATGATGAACAGTATTACAATCTTAATCTAGAGGACTTCTATGTATTTTAAAAAGTAATTTTTAAAGAAAAACATTCATAACTTACAAGCGTGGATTAGTTATAGCTACTTCTTTGTTGATTTTTTTCATCATATTAAAAGCAAAATCCTTGAAAAACAGGAATATTGTTTGCTGGTGTTGGTAGTTCTAACTCCATGGAATTATATACTCTGCAGAGGATCTATTCCCTGGTTTGGTACACCAACTTAAATTTAGGGAAAATAGATTGATTAAGGCCGGGATTTTTCAATTCAGGATTTTCAAACAAATTTATTAAGTGAAGGAAAAATGTTAAAACATAGAAGAGACCAAAAAAAGATGTATGCCTATGCATTTCTACTAAAGCTAGAAAAAAAAAGTATACATAATATATACATTGTATATATATACACATGCCCATGTCTCTCTCTCTATGTGTGTGTGTGTGTGTGTGTGTGTACATGCGATTGGAACAAACAAAAGAAATGATCAACAACATAAACTTACTCCTAGAGACAGAGAAGCACTATGGCATTCCCCTTAATATGAATAAATAAACAAATCTGATAATCTCAAATACCAATGTTTTTGTTGCTACTCTAGTTTTTACAAATAATGGTGACTAACAGAGCTCTATTAACAATTCAGATATTATTACCAGACTTTGACAATACATAACCTATACCCTCTCCATAATTATATCAGCACTAGCACTGACAGCTTCCAAATCATGGCAGACCTGCAGCAACCTCTGAGTATTATTATTATTATTATACTCACTGCAGTCAGAATCTCTCATGAATTACCTGTTTCTTCTTTTGACAGTATGTAAATCTTAATAGGCTTCTTAACAAGGCATAAAAGAAAAGATAAGCAATGAAATGAGGCTGGATTAATGATATGAAAATGAGAAACATGTAAGTAGGGACAGCTCCACACTAAAGTAGTTTTCTATTGTCCCCAGTCCTGCTGGGAGAAGTCCTATATCAGAGAGATATCATATTTTCTTCTATTACTTCTCATCATTAAAAATAAATAAATTAATAAAATAAATTGTTTTTGATGTAGTTATTTTGACCCTATTTAATTTCTAGTCATTTCAAAGGAGCCACTTTTTTCACCATAAATATTGCTAATAAATGACAACTACATACAACATTTGCTAAGATGCTTGCATCAAAGGAATTTAGCTTAAAATGACACTTTTCCCACCTGTTGTGTTAACTGAGCAATCTGTACTCAGTTGCTGGGCTTTGTAATCAAAGCAATTTGGAGCACCAGGTTATTCTTTTTAGTTTTTTACATTGTATATTCCACCACTTTTTTTTTTCTTTTTAACCTCTCTCCTACTCCAGGGCTATCAGCTTGCACTCAGTGATTCAAACATGACAGATTAAGGCAAGAGAAAGTAAAATTTGCAGGCAGAACTTGCATCAGGCATCACCAACCCAAGCTGCAGGTCTCAAACAACCAAGTGGCACCCTTTGTCTATGAATGTTGACGCTGCGTAATACCAGCTTTTCAGTAACCCTTCCAGACTATTTAGGATTGAATTGCTTAACTAAGTTTACAGGGAATGGCCTGTCCATTGTTCCTCACCTGCTACATTAAATATCTAATACTGTATAAGAGAAAACGTGAAACGTCATATTTTCCCCAAAGCCACAAAGAAAGGTAAAAACTCAAACACAAATTCTGTAGCACACAGACTAATTAGAAGCTGGTATTCAGGAGGTCTGCCATGTGAACAAGTTTTTACCTATTTACCTCAGTGTAAAAATAAATCCATACCAGCTTCTCTGGACCATCCAGTTTAAAGAAAAATGCACATTTTGCATAATGAATCTACTTCAAAGACAGAAAACCATGATTTTCAAAGTACAGAACAGAACCTCATTCACTTGTTTCAAATACATTTCCTCCATACTGGTTAACATGAACACAAAAGATCCTTTTTTTATTATTATTAGTATTTTATTTTTATTTTTATTTTTACCTTTAGGTAGCAGGAATTTGTGGCTAAAAACCATGACTTTGTTTCCATGTTCTGTCCAAATGTGAAAACTTCCCCTCCCCCACCCAAATAATGTAATTATACCTTAATGTTTCTCTTGTTACAAAGAATTGAAGCATTACATTGCCTTTTACCAGCCTCCTTGCTAGGACAGAATACAGAGGGATGTGTTTCTAGCTGCAGTAATTACCTTAATTTTGTAGGAACATAAGATTGCTGTGTAATCGGCTATTACTAATGCAATTACTCTGAAAAAATGACTCACAATGAGATGTGTCAGGGGTGCTTCTACATCAGCACAGATTGTAGTAATTTAATAATGAGTCACATTTGGTCTCTGAAGTGGGTAATACTGAATGGCAAATATCCACACTCCAATGAAGATTTATGGAAGCATTATTTTGGGGGGGTATGCTTATAGGATATGCTACTGTTTTTTGCAAATTCACCATATACCTCTTCCTCTCCCTCACATGTTAGCAGTATTGCTGTAATTTTTACTACAGTAGACACCTCAACTGGGATCTGGGCCCCACTGTGTTAGGTCCGTGCTCAGGATCTGATATTCCTGACTCTTCCTAAAGGCCTAAGATCCTACTGAAGTAAATGGAGAGACTTTGGATGGGTTATGGACTGAGACCTAAATAACTGGCAGACTAAAGAAAAACAGTAAGGGGGGCTGTTATCCTGCTTTACAGAACAGACAAGAGCTATAATTCAAGGCCCTTTTCCCTAAATCACAGCCACAGAAATTCAGTGAATCTCTCTCAAGACCAGACAGGAAGCCTAGAGCAGAGCTAAGAAGAGAACTCAGGTCCCTGAAGTCTCCGTTTTGCTCCTTAGCCACAAACCATGCCCTTTCTGTAACACAGAGCTCTGTACTGTGCAATGAATTAATAACATTTGTTAACTACTAGCACTTCTCAGAAGGCCTGTCTGACATAGCTTCATTAGTTACTGACAAGGACTGTAAAAAAGAACTCTAATGAGTAAACAACAAAGTATGCCACAGCAGGTTGCCATGCTGCAATATTTGGGATGGAGACCATCTGTGTACAGGTACCCTACTCACAGATTACAAGCAGCTCTGCAGAATGAAGTGACTTAATTGCTTTACCCCAGAAACAGAAATACAGACATGCCCAAAATACCAAACTTTTATACAACTCCCACTTTATACAACTCTCACTGCAATGGCTATTGTAATTCTTTTTCTTTTTCCTTTCTTTTTTTTTTTCTTTTAATTCCTGAAACTAAAAAATAAAAAATTAAGAACAATCACCTAAAGACAGAGATCAAATGATGACACTATACTAGAGTTCTATCATACAGTAAGCTACTGCTATCAGTGCAGTAAAATACAATGCAATGTATCTAACAATTTTAAGCGTGTACAAAGTTCATCACTTTCAGTAACACTCATTACTTGTTAAGTATGCATACCGATACCCAGACCTGTCCAGGGTTAACCCAACAGGGCAACAGCGTGAGAAATTGCCAGATACTGCAGACAAGGGAAGGGCTAAAAGTCAGCAGACCAACCTCAACCTGGGCTAAACTAATAGGATAATAACAGGACAAATTTCTAGATGTAAAATACTGAAAGTGCAGAGTCAGGAACTCCCTTTGGGTGAAAACTGAAAAGACAGTGAAAAGACATGTGCTGACTTACTGGGGTCACTGGCAAGGATGAAACTACCAAACAGGGATGGAAAAAAAAATCAGCAAAACTGGGAATAGAGAATAAAGAATAAAATGGTGGTGGACTGTTTATTTGAGAGGGAGTAAAATGCGTCCCTGCTGAAGAGATCTGTGCCTAATCAAAACAACCTGGAACAGCACAATAAAACTATTGTTCTGACTGTATTCTGAAGACCCCAGTGCTGTGAGAAGCCTTGATGGGGGCCTCCATTATCAATCAGGAGCTCCATTTAAGCTGAGGCCTTTGCTCCTTCCTGAACTACTTCACAGATACAACTGGGCCCAGCTATATACCATGTTGATGCTGACTCACTGATTTAAATTCCTGGTATGACATCGTATTTACTTCATCACTATGGACTTGTTGGGCAACAAGTAGGACCATAGGCTAATTTTGTTACAGACACAGGAGCTCGTCTGCTCTTCTTGATGAGGTACCATGCACGTTGTTGGTGCGGTTTGTAGGCACACAGGGCTGGATCTTCAAACACAGTCCCTTCCTGCTGATGAGTCATGTCTGTGTTTGGTTTAGAAGGGCCCACAGAACATCCACGTTACATTTCCCAAACTTGCCAGCAACTTCTTGTACATTTCACACATAAATCAAGAGATTCAAAACAGTACTGTGCCACAGAAAGAGTCAGAGATTGAGGGCACCAGCAATATCAAATGTCTTTGAACTGGCAGAACATTAAAAAAAAAAAAAGACCTACATTACATAAGAAACAAAACAAATTCCCCTGAATTTCCTGTCTCATGTGGATGAAAATTCTTTCATGTTCCCAAAGTGATTAATTCAGGCCTGCACAGTTAAACATTTTAATACCTCTGAGAAAGTGAATACAGTCTGCCTGCTTCTTGCCTCAACATCTGTTCATGTTCAGTACTGAGGGGTTCTAAGAATGAAATAGCAAGAAGAAATATTTTTCTGGATGCCATAGTTGAGTAGCAGAAGCCGTAAGTATGAGATTCATGCAAAGCAAATATAATCTACTGGCTCTGCTTTCAGAAGTCCCTTGAATATGCGAATGTACAGATACCTAAGCTCTTATACAACATACATAATATACTGTCTCCAGGAAATATGTTTTAATTATGCAATTCTTTCCATAAATTTATGAGGTTCTGTTTTTAAATTGTTCATATTCCTGGCCCACACTATATCCAGAAGAGTATTCTAACCCTTTCTCCTTGAATGGTTAGGAGAATTTATCTTCCATTCTAAATTTATGTGATTTGTACTGACATCTTTTATCTTAAACAGCTTCTATTCCTCTTTGATATTTATACCTTGGATTTATTTATAAAGAGGCATCGTATCTCCTCTCTGCCTTCATTTGCCTAGAGTAAAGCAGAAAATCTCCTTTGTTTGTTTCTAAAGATAGATATTCCACACACACACATTGATCCCAGTTCTCAGAACTGCACCTGTTCCAAATTACGTTTTATCTTTCTTGAGCACAGATGACCAGAACTGTACTTGGTACTCCAAATGAAAATTTAACAGCATTTTATAAAATGACACAAATGTTTTTCTGTGTCTACTAAAATTTTCCAATATTCCCCACAAAAATAAAGGTTATTATTATTTTTTAAACAGCATGCATTCTTACCTACTATTCTGGCAAGAATTTTTTTATGAATCAACATGACATGGAGAATATCTTTATTCTTTTCAGCACAAAAGTCAGAAATATTCAAGTAAATATTATTAACCTAGCATAAATACATCTAAAACCAAACAGCATTATTTTTTATATATTCTGTCAAATCATTTAGATAACAATACGGCAGCAAATAGCTTACTCCTGCTGGAGAAAATAAAATTGAACAACAGTGAGAATGAGAAGCAGAAAACATATCACAGAGAAGATATGAAAATTTTACACATTTTAGTTTTTATACATACTGAGTGTGTAGCATTTTAGATTTTAAACATACCAAAAATAAATAAAAAAAAACAAAAGTTATTCCAAACTTTTAGGGAAACTGGATTGCAAATCTAGGTTTCAGCAAATTTTAATTCTATATAAAAGATTCATAAAATCTTTTCATAAGATTTCATAATCTTAAAAGATTCATAAAAGATTTTTCTGTCACATACTCTTGTACTTTAAGATAGGAGAAAAAAGGATGTCAAATTCTTACTTTCTATTAGACAGGCTCTATGTCTACTAAAGCTACTGTTGGAAAAAAGTTAGGGGGAGGGAGTACGAGATGAGTGGGGAGGAGGGAGGGTGGCACTAAGAAAAGGATGCCGGTATTGTTTTAGATGTTTTTTTCCGACAATGAATACCAAACCAATTGACAATGTTGCTCTCTTTTCCAAAAATAGTACATCAGCTGACAGGAGAAATAAGTTGCCAAACCAGAGAAGATCCAAAGCTAAACACAGCAGATTTACCTACTACCACTGGAAATTAAATTGCTTCACCATTCACATAATAACCAAAATAAGATAGGAAATTTTTACTCAGTTTTTACTGGATGTCTACTCACAAACATCCAAAGTCATTTTAAGTTAAACTTACTTTTAATTAGAGTCTGGGTAAAGACTGGGCCAATTCTTCAGAAAATCATATGTACAGAGAAAATCTTTTTTAGTAGAAAATGTAGTAAGCTTTCTTTTGTATTAAGTTACTTGAAAAAATGCTGGATATTACATGGATTTCACTTACACCAGCATAATCCAGAAAGAATTCATGAGAAGTCAATGAAATTAGTAGTCCTATGAAAGATCAAGGTAAGACCATTAAGGAGCAGAATTGTGGAGGCTGACAATATATCCATATTAATACTCATTGGCTTTATAATACATGGAAAATTATTGAAAACCTTCAGTCTTGCAGATTTTAATTATGCATGTAAAATCTGGGATAAACACCTCCCAAATTCCTCCATGATCATGCGTTCACCTAGATAGTCAGAGTATCCTCGTTTTTCTGCCTCTTCAGCTTGCACCAGGAGACAAGTACATGTTGCTTTCACTTCTTCCCAAGATAGACATCTCAGCCTGACAGAGAAAAAATAAGCTAGTATAAAATATATTCATTTTAAATACAGAAAATAATTTAAAACACAAACTGCAAACTTCTTAACTAAGGTACTAACAGTAAATTCAGCCTACTGCTGGCAAAGAAAACAGCACCGAGTCCCTTAAGGATTCCCAAAATGGCACCTTACTACCCCTTCCTTTGAATAAACTCTTGAAACTACCAGTTGTTAACATTGTATTCTGCTACATTATTAACATTATTCTTTCTGTTATGCAATTCAAATAAAGGCATAATTTGGCATCATCTACCCAATCTATACATTATCTACAGCAGAAATTATTCAAACATTTTCAAAATAATTATTGTCTGAACACCACAAACATAATAACAACAATTTTCTTACTACTTCTTTGGGAAAGGTTTTGTTAGAAATGAACGGACTGGAGTGGATTATGAAGAGAATTAATTATGTGATCAACACAAAACTAACTTCTGTTTTTAAAGCAGAACTAATACATAAGTCCTTGAAGTCTCCATACTACGTTCCTCAGGGATAGGAATAGCCTCCCCTTTAGATATTTATTTAATTAAGAGGGAAAAAGCTATGCGAAGGTAATTCCTTTTATATAAGCCACCTGTCATTTTAGTCATTATTTCTTAGGTAAATATGATACTGGTTACATGAGAGATTACTGAAGATAGACCAATGGGTTATGCATTACTATTTCCAACTATTCACCTGTCTTTCTCCAATTTTGGTAATATTTCCAATGCTGATGTTAAAACTGGGTTATTTCCTTCATTACTTCCTATGTCCATGTAGTTTAGCGCTGTCAGCTCTGTTTTTTTATCTGGACTTTCTTCATAATTTTTGCAACCAATGCATTTACAAATAGAGGAACACATAATTTTAGCCTGGCAAATACAGAATATTTGTATAAAAATTATATAAAACTTAAATTAAACATACAACCGAAGAACCACTAGACCTATATCACCAGGGACTTATTCTAGATATACTGGTTTATATTCCCAGAGTGAGACTGTCAGTATCAATTTGAGGAAGCAAATCAGTTCCCTCCAAGGATTCTCTGTGGAGAATAGTGATAATCCCTTGCTCTGTACACAGACAAATCACAGACTGCTCCCCTCAGTTTGTGGACTGAGCAATGAAACTCCCTGGATTGGCAGAATACATTGCCTGCATTCATGATATTATGAAGAGTCTTCCAAGCCTGGTGGGGCCTAAAGACTACCACCCATTCCTACTCTTTCATGTAGGATCAAATGAGGCTGCAACAAAGAGACTCCAAAATATCAAAAGGCACTTTATGCCCCTCAGAAAAATGTTAAAGGGATCAGGAGTGCAAGTAGTGTTCTCCTCCATCTTCCCATTTGGAGGCTGGGACCCAAGAAGAAGGAGATGAACAGACCAAGTGAACAATGGCTGCATGGCTGGTGCCATGCTCAAGGTTTTGAGTTCTATGATCTCAGACATACTTTTAAGAGACAGGGCAATGCTGACACAGGATGGTGTGCACCTAGCCAAGTGGGGCAAGAGTGTTCTGGGCAGCAAGCTGGCTGGCCTTATTTAAAGGCCTTTAAATTAAATGTGGCAGGGGAAGGGGATATACTTCTGAGTGATGGAAGCAAACCTGGGAGCATTGTCGCTTTAGGAAACAGCAGGGAAATACTGTGAGCTGTCCCAAAGCAATTAGGAAAGGTTCATCTGAAAAGGTGATGCGACCGACAGCCCAGCTGAAGTGCCTCTACACAAATGTACACAGCATGAGAAATACGCAAGAGGAGTTGGAAACAATGGTGCAAGTAGACAAATATGACCTGCTTGCTATCATGGAAATCTGGTGGGATGGATCACATAACTGGAACACTGGAATAGAGGGCTACAAGCTCTTCAGAAGAGATAGGCAGGAAAGGAGGAACAGGGATGTTTCCCTGTATGTTAGGGAATGGATTGATTGCAAAGAGATGCCTCTGAGAAACAGCCATGGGCAAGTTGAGAGCTTGTGGATAAAAGTTAAGGACCAAACCAATAAAGGACAGCTTGCAGTTGGGGTCTACTACAGGCCCTGTGATCAAGGGGATCCTCTTAACGAGGCCTTCCTGCTTCAGCTACAAGAAGCATCACACTCACACATTCTCATTCTGATGGGGAACTTCAACCACCCAGATGTCTACTGGAAAAGCTACACAGCAGGCTGTAAGCAGTCCAGGAGACTCCTGGAGTGCATTGAGGATAATTTCCTGGTCCAGGTGTTAGACAAACCAACCAGAGGAGAGGCGTTACTGGACCCGGTGCTCACCAATGCAGAGGAACTCATTAAAAAGGTGAAGATTGGAGGCAGTCTGAGCTGCAGTGAACATGCCCTGGTTGAGTTCATGATCTCAAGGAATACAGGCCTGGCAAAGAGCAAAGTCAGGACCCTGAACTTCCAAAGAGTGAACTTCCAGCTATTTAAAGACCTAGTGGATGAGGTCTCCTGGAACACTGTCCTTAGGGACAAAGGAGCTGAACAGAGATGGCAACTCTTGAAGGGTGTTTTCCTTAGAGCACAAGAACTCTCCATCCCCCTGCGTAAGAAAGTGAGAAGGGAGGGCAAAAAATCGGGATGGCTGAACAAAGACCTGCTGGTCAAACTGAGGCACAAGAAGGAAATGCACAGGAAGTGGAAGTAGGAACATGTGGCCTGAGAAGAGGACAGGGATGCTGTCCGGACGTGCAGGGAAGGGATCAGGAAAGCCAAAGCACAAATGGAACTGAGCTTGGCAAGGGATAGAAAAAAAAATAACAAGAAGGGATTCTATAGGTATTTCAGCCAGAAAAGAAAGGCCAAGGAGGGTGTATCCCCACTGATAAATTAGAAGATCTTTAAGATCCAACCCAAGCCATTCTATGATTCTATGAAAACCATTCCTCACTTCTGGAGCAAGGCATCGGCTGAGAGCTCATGATACTAAACGTTTTAACTTCAGCTAGATTCAGTTCTTTGAAGTCAAAGACATGACAAGAATGAGACTGTGACCCCTATGTTCAAAAAATATTATGATTAACAATTCAAAGAAAGAACTAGTTACAAAATAAAATCAATGTTAAAGTAATAATCAACAACAGGAAAATTCACCTGACTCACCTCAAAGCACTCACAATAATTCTTGAGACATCCTGAACGCCTGCAATTGCATCCTTTGTTATGGTGGGGTTTAACTTCTCCCAGTTTTGTTTGCCCAATCTTTGGTAGGAAGGCTTCTGGGTTTCTATCGAGACAAACCTGAAACAAAAAGTGTTTATGTCCACTTTATGTCCAATATTTATGGATGGCACAGAAGCTAATATGCTTTTTTCAGGGACAGACAAGATCTCGTATGCTCTACCAGGATGCCATCTGCAGCAGTGAAAGACAGACATCGACAGACATCAACAACCCCATCAGTACAACTACTGAAGAGCATTTGATTTGAAAATCAGTTGTTGCACATTGATCCCAAAAACTGCTGTAGCTTCCACTGGTCGAATGTAGCAAAGTAATAAATCTAATTAGATCAAATTCTTGTACAATCCAGAGATGATCTGAGTGACACAAACGGGTTCTGGAGAGTAGCATGCAAGAATAACAAAGCCATTAATATATCCTTATTTTAAAGTATCAGCAGTAGAATAAGACCTTTCATTTTCACTCTAAACTTTACAAAACATAACAGACATATATACGTCTAAAGTAGATTAAATTATTACCCAGATTGTGCAGTTTGAAACACACACAAAAATCAGCCCCCATAGTACTCTATCTTTCATTAATAAATCAGAGTTTCCAAATGTAGAAGCAAACTACTTCTCAGGAGTGCAGGGTTCAGTGCTGCTGTGATAAGCATGACCTTTGCATTGCTGATGAATCAACCAGAAAGACTGGCACAGAAAATTGCAGAAGATCTGTCAATGAGAATAATAATTTGGATAATGATAATTTGTTTTCCTTTAAATACTTCTAATTTGGGGACACAATAAATTTTCCTTCAAGTGAAAACATTTCTGAAATTAAATTTGGGGTTCCATACTTCCTTCCAAGAATGAAAATTATCATTCAGTTATCTGAATGGTTTTAATCCAAAGTATCAGAAGTTCTATAAAAGGAAATTAAATACGTATATTTATTTATTTATTTACGTAAGAAAAATATAGAGTGCTAGTTAATATAAAAATAACATTTCAAGGACTTTTACTAGAGAAAAAACAATACTGCTGTATTTTTCATACATATTTTTCACAAAGATGATACCGGTCTGATTTGTTTGTTTTTTTTTTTTACCTTAATGGCTTTAAATCGTTCAGTTTCATGAAGTGGATTGTTGTAACAATTATTGCAGTTGCAATTGCAGCAAAAATCACCATTGGCAAAGCAATCACAATATCTGTGATTAACATGTAAGACAAAATAAGAAATGAAAAGATTAACTGCTTTTAAATGTTATTCTACTTCGAGCCAGAATTTATGGTTTCTATTCATGAAAAATGTCCCCTTCCTCTGTCATTTAATCATACCCAAACCTGTACAAAAAACTTCTCTCTCTCATTCAATTTTACATTTTGTAAAACATGCCCACTCCACAAATGAATCAAATTGTAATCATTATGTGCACAGCTCCATGCATCTTACGTGCATAATATTTATGCATGTAAATGTAATAATACTGTGTACATAACATTTATGCATATATTCTTATATATAGCAGTAAGATAGATACTTCACTATACAGAATTTACATTCTATAAATTATTTTCTGGATACACACTGATCAGTACCTTCTAGCTTCTTTTTGTATTTTCCATATTTTTTATTATATTCAGTCATCCAAAACTCTGCACTAAATTCTGAGCTTGTGTGAACGTTAGTTTACATAAATTATTGATCTTTCTAACTCAGGATCAGAGGAGTAATTTTTGAGACCTATGGACTGTTCAGTGGAATACATTTATTGTATGTTTATCCTTTCATATATACACTGCTACTAGCATTTATTAAATGTTGATAAACTATTACTTACAATTTAAGACACTGAGATTTTGTGCAGTTACATGGTTTCTTAGACTTTGTAAACCCTGAATGAGAAGGTAGCCTACACAGGTTGAAAAAGGAAAAAAAATAGAAAAAAATATACAAATACAGCTACTATGAAATTTAGTCTATACATTTAAAACAATAAAACCTTTTTCTTTTTTCCCTCAGCACTATTGGAGCTACTTAACGAATGTAGAGTCACAGAGCGGGTGACAAAAAGAGAAGACTAAATAACCTGTAATCTCCTGCTACCCGCCAGCTGTCACTACCTGGGGCAAATCAGCCCCCAGTCACAGAATCCAGTGATGGCTGAGCAACTGCAAAGTGTTCTCACCTCTCACCTTGGGGTTGCATCTGCCTTGTATTTAACAATGATCTCCAATTAAATATTATTAAAAGAATTCCATTAGTGCTCGAAATATAGGCAAAGCACATTATTTACATTTGGAAACATATTCACTAATTCAGAAAATTAACTGTTTTTCAGACACATGGACACCACAATTGCATTGATCCTAAGAAACCCTGGAACCATGCTAGACAGCCTTGACCACCAGCAACAGGCTTCATGACCACCAAGATATATACAGAAAGCATTTGTACAGAACTGCATTTGTGTTACAAGAGAGAAGCAGCCATGTAACACAAAGATGTCTAGGAGTCATTTCCAGTATAAAATTCAGAAGTCATCATGGACTAAATGTTTCACTCATCTTACCCAGCTGAAGGCACATTCACTTGCAGGTTTGATTCTGGCTGGAATGTGGCAGTGCTAGCTACCGATTGTAAGGATCCATGTTCAAACTGTTCAAGATAAAATGCATATAACTAGTTTATGTTAAGTTTTAAAAAAGACTCCCATGAGTTAGAAGAGATAAAGTAACACTGAGAAAATGCTCCAAGGATGCTTTGTTTGCCATGAATAGTGATAAAACTCATAGAAATACAAAGCCATTAAAATTGCATGCATTTCCTCTGTGAAACTGCTCAGTATGTCAGGATCCCCATTTCCCCTAGCGCGAAGTACCAAGAACAGCTTTCAGTGCTGCAGTATTAGCTTACTGTTTTCAACATACTGATAATTCTAGGTTCAGAAGCTTTTATTTCCAGTAGTCAACTGAAACTGGCTAGTGACTTGATAATTTACATTATGTTAATCTACCATATGACATCTAATTGGTTGAAGACTAAGCAAATTTTTAAAAAAGAATTAGATCACAGGCCAACAAAACAGACTGCAGATCTGTTGTCTCTTCAGATATACGATTAATAACAGCCTGGTTATGGAGAGAGAAGGGAAGAACAAATAGGATTATGCTGTTAATACACGTAAAATGAGGGGCTGTGAGTAACTGTAAATCATGGTTATTTTAATTGGTGATTAATCTAGCTGACCATAAGGAAGAGGAAAATTAATATATTTAAAGCAAGAGAAGAAATTTAGGGAACAAGAGAGTGAGTATAAAATTAAAGAGAAAAGAATAGCTGTCCTGCCTATATCACTATGCCAGAATGTTTAGGCACAAATATGCTGATATACTACTTCTAGTGCTGAAAAACTCTATAGTTGATTGTTCCCTCTGGCCCTTGGGTTTTCAATTCCCTCCTTTATGACAGTGATTGCTATTCACAACCCATCTGCTGTGCTTGTACTGACATCACATATTCATTTCACATAAATCAGAAGTTAACAGGTAAAAATTTGCAGTGATTTTTGCTAACAGCTCTGTTGGAAGTAACACACTAGAAATCAAACATCTGCAAAGATTTCTGGTCTTCTGTTCAGTTTTCATTTTTAAAAATAAATTGAAATACTTTTCTACCACTTACTCCGTCAGCAAAAAAGAAACGTGAAAGAATTATGATTTAATCAGATGTAATGACTACTAAATCCTAATCAAGAGGAGAGTGTAAAGAATTCTACTGGAAGAAAACAGTCCCCTTCTTCTGTAAAAGCCAATATGCCTTCCTACCCCCTCCCCCCAAAAGAGTTGCATAACAGTTCTGAGAAATAATATGATCTATTTAAATACAAAATTCAAGTTCTGAAAACTGGAATACATTTATTTTTTCTCAGGGAAAACTATATATTTAATTTTGGTATTATTTCCAGAAAATTCTGAATCTGGGACAAGAGGCAACGAGCACAAACTGAAACACAGGGAAGTTCCATCTGAACACAAGAAAACACTTCTTTACTGTGAGGACAACAGAACACTGGAACAGATTGCCCAGAGAGGCTGTGAGTCTCCTTCTTTGGAGATATTCAAAACCTGCCTGGATGCCATCCTGCTCCGCGTGCTGTGGGTCACCCTGCTTGGCATGAGGGCTGGAGTGGATGATCTCCAGAAGCTTCCAACCTCAACCATTCTGCTATTCCATGATTCTGTGATACCTTTATATACAGAAATTGTATTGGATGCAGAACTAATCTGTCCAGACTAACTAAACTGTCTTTAGAAAATTCATAGTTGCTATTCCTGACATAGACATAATGACCCATATTAAGAAAAGTAAAAAGAATGTATGCTGCTACTTAATAAATGCAAAGAGTAAAGCTTCTTTACCTCTTGCTCATTGAGATCCAGTTTACCTGAAACAGGCAAATACTGCCCCAATACAGCTGTTACAGGGTTGCCCACATCTGAAAAGAAGATATTTACCTGAAGACTGCAGAACTACTCAGTGTATACAGTTTATTTTTTGCATAAATATTTTTTTTAATTAAACATACCTGCAAATAGGTAGCTTGAACTTCTTATACACATAAAAAATATTACTTTCCTGACACCGTCTGTCTTCTGTCTGCACCTCCTGTTATAATTTACTTTAGAAACCAAACTTACTCTACAATTGTGTCAATGAATGAATGAATGAATTGTGGCCTAGAAGTTCTCTCTCCAGAAATGTTTTTTTCATTGCAAAGAACAAGAATAAAAAGCTGACCACACACACACACACACAAAAAAAAAAACCTAAAGAAGAATCCATCACCAATTTGTAAGCTAGGAATTTGTGCACAGGTTGTTTTTACTCTATGACATCAAGAACATTAAAATACAAATGGCATAATGGCATAGAGTTATAATATTTTGATAAGATAATAAAAATGGCTGAAACATGCTTATCCCAAGTTCTTATTTTATGAATTTCTAGAATTTTGACAGTGTATCTGTAATGGAGATCTTTAACTTATGAAAAAAAGAAATACTAAAAATACATGGAGAAATCCATAGCTGTAAGAGTAAGTCTTTGTGTAAGCCCTGATGAGGAACTGCATTGAAGTACATGAGTATCCTGGCCTATGTAGTAAAAAGCAAATATTAGTCATACTGAGATTACAAGATTAATCTTAGGCCTGTATTTACTTCTTTCCCATTTAAATTAAGAAAGATAGAAAAAAGAAAGTCAAAAGACAGCTTAATTAAAAAGTTGAAGATATTAGTTCCTAGAAATTTTTAGATATAATTCCTGGACCTACACTTTTTCCTTGCTAGGAAGATCAGTAAAACGGAAAAAAGCTCAAACAAATAAAAACTAAAAAAAAAAAAGTGTTCTCCTCAGCTTTTTCTTCTCTAATATTACAGCAAATGAACAAGAGCTTGAATTTCTTTTATAGGAACTTTTCCTTTAATTTGAATGTGCCTGGTTATCGCTTTGATAAATATAAATAAAAATTCTCTACACTTAGAGCACCTACTGAGATGTAAACACTCAGCATCTATTGATACTGAGAACAGTATCTGTGCTTGTGTGGTGCTTAATATTAAAAGGCTTTATTTTCACATTGACATCAACATACAGCACTGTAATAAAGTTAATAAAATAATACATAATTATTAACAATTTAAATAACTAAAATGGCAGTGATAAATAATGAAATAAGCCATGTTTATGTTTCTGAGGAAGCTATATTTCGGTAAAGAAATATCCTCTCAAGTATTGTATTGCTTCTAAGATGAAAATGTATTACTCCACTAAACATCGGAATAGCTCAACCATTAACTTTAGGGCCTCAGAAAGCACCTTCTTTAAAAATGGATGGTAATTCAAGTTCAAGATGCAAAAATCAGTGGGACATTTTAAATCCCAAGGCTAAAGTATACCTGAGAGCCCTCAAAGCTGCTCTTCTTTTATACAGAAACAGTGACACTTGGTGGCAAGTTAGGGTAAATGCAAATGTATGCAAATATTTATGCTTGCATTGTATTCAACATATTCATTTCATCTTTCTTATTACATTGAAGTGCCTAGCATTTTTCAGTTATAAAGTAATGTAATAACTTGTGATAGCTATACTAACTTTGGCTCATCTCCCACTGTTGCTGTGTAAGAACGTAAACATATGCAGTTGCACATTAACCATGATATGCTTGCTATCTGACATGTTAAGAGATAATTTTAACTTTCATTTTACCAGACTGAAGATAATTATGTTGGTCTTGATACTGGGGCAATAGATAAACTGGTTTTAGCTCCTGTGTGGCACAATTTTTTATGCAGAGTATTTGAGTACCTCCTTCCAACTGACAGATTACCTGGAATAAATAACTAATGATTAGCTTTCATCTAAGAAACTTTAATTCTTAACATAAAGATATGAAGGTTTTCATAAAGCTGCATAATCACAGACTGGAGTCTCTCAGACAAACTCATTATGCATTAAGTTGTTTGCTTTTTGACCCTTTCGCTTTGTTTGGTTCTGGAAGCAGCTCTTGAGGTACCATACTGTATCTCCTCAAGCTAGTTGAGATGGACTCCTGGTTCTCTAAATTGTTGCATGGGGAGTGTTTTGCATGTTCTGTATGTGTTTTTTTTTTTTTTTTAACTCTAGTTTTCTTGTATGCTGGTCTAAGATTCGGTTCCCTAAGCAGAAAACCACATTCTGTTTCAAGGTTTCATTTCACTTATTTAGAAGTGATTCCTTTGTGAGGTAATTTTCATATTATCATATTTGCTTCTAGCAAGTATAGGCAAGTAGAAAATAATATGTTATATACAAAATAGCACTGTACTTGATAAAATTTAGACTGTGAGTCTGAGGAAGTCTTATTAGTCTTGACAAAGGGCTTACTAAGTGGGATTTTTTGGTGCATGTGTGGTATAAATAAGTTAAAAATTTTCTTTAGCATACAGTTCTGCTATCAGTTACAGAATACAATCACCACAGAGTTAGAACCATTTCTGTGTAAACATCTGGGTTCCTCCACTACACCATGCAATGCTAATAACTTGCAGCCAGATTCGCCAACATTTGAACTGTAAAAAATTGTTCTGTCTTGGTAATTCTCAATAACATTTCTAAGTGCCTCTCTTACCTCAGACTGAAACATCAAGTATTACATCTTAATAGCCATGCTTTAAAATCTACTTTGAATTCCAAACAAATACAATAAATTAAAAAAAAATAATGCATACTTACTATTTCATCATAGACAGAAGCATTAGTCTGAGGTAAGCCACAAATATTGCTGGAAGATTCTAGTATATAAAATAAAGAATATTTTGTTTACTAAGAAATCAGTGTTTTTATACAAAGAGATCATTTATAGTGTTAATAAAGGCAGATTTTCATGTCACTATGGCATTACAGTCTTATAAAAGAATATTTAATATTCTCTTGTGACAGACTCGGGAAAAACAAGACTTCAGTATGGGTTTGTTTGATGTCTCTAAAAGGTTTATTGTGCCCATCTGGTAAAATTCATTTAGCAATGACATTACATTAGCAAGGCTGATGAATATGTCAGCATCCATTGTAAAGACTGTATATTGCTAACATATAAAAAATGGCTGGGGGACCAAATGCATTATAAGGGACATTATATGCCAGAAAGAACAACTTGAGAACACTTGCTTTGCTAGATAGCATCTACATGATAGTACGCTGTCTGTTTAACACTGGCTGACATACAAGGCTTGGTACACAAAAAGGAAACTCAATCATTCTTTTGAGGGATACGAAAAACAACACGGGCCACATTACATCGTTCCAACATGGTATTATAAATTTTAAACATCCGGTAAAAGGTGAATTCCACAACAATATATCACAGAAAGAACAGATTTGAAGTATCACCCTGCAAATACAGGATATTTGTTAAATAAGTCTCCTTGATAACATTAGAGAGAGTGGACTACATTCCACATCAAAAAAGAAGGCAACTTTCTTCACTGTTCTTGGTCCACTCAGACTTCAGGAAAAACTACACTTACAAGACCAAGGTTTAGCCCTGAGTGTGGTTGTGAACAGGCAGAATACATCAACTCCGGAGCTTACTATCATCAGCAATATCAGTGCAAACCCCAGTTTTAACACCTCTGGTCAGACTTCAAAGTGAAATAAAAACATTGTTCGACAAAATCCAAAAGGGAAATTTTGTTGCAAGAAGAAATATTTTCTTCACACTCCCCTGAATGAATGGAGAAGGGGTATAGGAGCAAGGAAAAAAATCAAAAGGAAGACAACTACATGGTTGAAGCAACATGAACATACACAATGAAATGGTGATCCATTTCAAACCTTCTGTTTCCTTCCAAGCCTTCTTAGCTCTACTAACATTTTCAGAAATGGCTCAAACTGCAATTTCCCAAATCTAGAAATTATGTTATTTAGCTATTTAAATGCTTTTCTAAGGTTATTGGAGGAAAAAAAGAAAAAAAAATCCCACTCAGCCACTTGAGGCACTTACCATTTAAGCAATCTGGCAAGTGTTTTGACTGCATAGGACTGGTTTGGATTCCCTTATATTGGTCATAACAAATACAGTTATTCTCACCTGCAGCTGGAGTTATTAATGGTCTAAACACCTGAAGAAAAGAATGTTTAATTTATAACTATTTTATATATTAAATGTCCCATTTTTAAAAAGCCAAACAAATAAACAAAAATGATTTATAGTGGCCTTCAAAACTAGAAATTATTTACATTTTCAAGATATAATTAAGCACATAAATGCTGCATCCAGCATTACCAGCTACCACTGAAAGGTGAATATTATTTCTCCATTTTCTGTTCAACATGCAGTAATGGTTCAGATCTAATATACCTGTAACTATAATAGCATCATACCTAATACCTACTTTCATATTTTCAGTAATAAAGCATTTAAAGAGAAAATGGAAAAGATAAAAACCAACTATTTCTTAGTCTCAAATTAGGATTGAAATTGTTTGAATTGGACAATTTGCTGTCTGTCTTTATGTTCTCTACTTCCTCCACATAATATAGACAGCAGTTTGGGAGCAAGCAGCATAGACACAACCAATCAGCTTTTTCATTTCAGTAAAAGTATTCATAACCCAATTATAATTTTGTTCTAATACCTTCATGAAACAGGACAGATTAAGGAAACACAGATTTAGTGTGGTAAACTCTGAGGGTAATAGGAAGACAGCTGGTCAGAAAGATTCTTTCTAAATCTCATTTTTAGACCCTTTGTATAGAAGACCCAAGGCTAACAAATGTTTGTTACCTGCAGCTTGATTTTGAATAAAGGAACCGTTGTGCCTTACTGATACCTCTATATTCTGGAGAAATTTGAATCTTATCAAAAGGTCAAAAGACTTAAGATGATTATTATTTTCTTGGTTATTAAAGAACTATTGATAATACTGAGCATGAGCGTAGAGAAACTCCGAAGCCAGAGATCCTTTTAAACCATAACCTGAAATCAGAAAGAAACCTAAAACATGTAAGGTAAATGTCATGGTAGACTTTGAGCATCTCAGGATGAAATGCCACTGTGAAATGCAGAGGGCTGAGTAGTGTAAGCAATGGGTTCTGTGGTGGGAGGTTTCCTGCACAGATAGCCCCACAGCTGCCACATGACTTCAGACTGGCACCTTGCTGGGATTTCAAGATAGTTTCTCAGACAAAGCTTCGGTGCTCCTCTAATAGCAGTTCACAGAGCAAAAACAAAATTAGGGGATTTCTGCAGAAAGATTTCTGTAGATACTCTACAACCATAAAGAAGGATAGCAGCACACAAAAGTATTCTACATATGATTAGTCTGCATAAAGTAGATGGATTTGGTCCTGTGAGCATCACAGAAAGTTTAATGATAGATAATACTTTATAGATAGTAACTGAACCAACATACATATTACCTTCAAAATACACAGAAAAACTTTGCCAAATGTAGAAAGTACACCACTTACAAAACTACTTTCTCTACAGAGATTTAACAAGACAGACCACAATTTACTGTTGCAAATTAATTAATTGTTAGCTCATTTGGACTATACTTTTTAAGATGTCAAGTGAGTCACCTGTAGAACTAAAAGTTAATATATTATTTGTAATTTGTACAATTACCTAATACTTGCTAATACCAATGGTAATATATAAAACAACACTCAGAACTGTATGTTCACTGCATGTTATTCATGGCAATACAAAACATAAATTTATTTCTGTATTTACTACTAAGTTTGTTATAGTATAAAATTTAAGATGTAACTTTAAATATAATGTGGATCCCAAGTAAGTTTTAATGTGGCAATTCCCCTCATTTCAAGCACGAATAAGCACATACAAAATTCCTATTTCACTTAATCTTACTGGTATAGTTCTGACATTTTGATCGACTGCTCCTTCTGAAGACAAAACGCTTGAATTTGGAACACTGCAATTTTTATGCTGTGTCATAGCAGAAGAAAGAAAATGGACACCATCTGAAGGCAGATAAGGTGAACATGTATGTTCATCTTCTTCTGGAAGATTTAATTCCTTGTAATTTCCAAGATCTTCATTACCACAGCTGTTGTTTCCATCTGGATATATTTCAGCTTTTGCTATTGCATTCTGATTTTCAATGGTAGGAGGATACTTGAAGTGATCCAACAGAGTCTCTCCCACATTTACAGTGCATAAATGATTGCCTTGACTAGATGACAATCCATCTTCGAATTGATTATTTATTACTGCAGTTTCCAGATTAAAATTTTCAGAAATAAAAGGATTATTTTGACTAAATATTTCAGTTACAAGTCCGCCATCGATAACCGATCTTATATCGAGCAATATCTGATTCTCCATAGTCATAGACAGTCCATCAGCTCCTTCTCATTTATTTGAATATAATTACATTTTCTATTTCACTATTCTTCTGAATAGCTTTTATATCTAGAATTGAATGAAATAGACTAAGTACACGCAATACTAAAGATTGATTCAATTAACATGAAACTGAAAAATAGAACACTGCAAGTGGTTGTTAGGGTCCTGAATCTGCTTTTTAGAAAATACAGGCCACCACTCCAACACAAACAGCTGCTTTGTACCATAAGAACATGTCCTTGTAACTTTTAAACATGTTAACAGCATTCAGTCTTAAATCAGAATTTTGATTATTATTTTTTTTTTTTGACTAAAGCCAAATAGCAATCGAATCTGTCCTAGCACAGTGCCTGGGCAGAGGTGTTGCTTGCAGAGCAATAATTATACTGCTTCAAGTTCACAGCCCTAAGCAGCCCAGTGAGAGCAAATGCTCTTCGTGTCACTACTGCCAGAAGCAGACAAGGTTCCTCCCTGCCCTTTATGTACGGCAATGCCAACATTAAGCTGCCATCGCTCCTATTTCTGGATTCAGACCATACCAACGCGGGGAGGCTCAAGCGTTAGGATAAGCCAGACAGGGACGGCTGAGGTCTCTCAGCCCCACAGGCACCCATCACGACCCCCTCGGGGCCACCCCCGGGGCAGGACTCGCCCCTCGCTCCACCTCCACGGCCGTGGGAGCACCCTGCCCCTTCCCCAGCGACTTCACCTCCCCGGGGGCCGCCGCCGTCCCCTCAGGGCGCGGGGCACACACGGCCTCCCCCTGCCGTTACCGGTGCTGCGCACGCGCCATAACGCCCCGCCCGCGGGCAACGGCCGCCGGCTCTCCACACAGGGAAGCCTCTGCCCCCACGCAGGGCGCTCAAGGCAGTTTGAAATGGAAAACGAACCAAAACTATTAAGTATTTCAAGGCAGATGCCGAAAGAGTAAACCTTAGTTCACTACTGTTCAGGGCATCTGGTACCAAAACACTGCAGGCACATTAAAATTTCCTACTGTGTCCTGAGAAGAGCAGTAGTTACTCTCCAGCTGTACAAATTATGACCCAGCAACTGCTTTTCCTTCTACTATACACTGCATAAACATTAGAGAGTACTTTTCTTTACCCATTTTTTTTTTTAATTTTGTTAAATATGGAGGAATAGCAAAGGCTGTCACTTTACTCGATGGCAGTTCTATTTAAATTTCAACTCTTGTTTCAGGGGATGTCCTTCAATGTGGAGCAGGAGGCTTTCAGATGGGAGTTGCTCTTCCTCCTCTCTCAGAAATTATCTCACATTACAAGAAGTCAAAGATTCCCAAAGCCCTGGTACTAGATAAGCTATTGTTTGCTATAGCCAAAGGTATAATTTGTTATGTGGAAGACTGCTACTCATCACTGGTGAGACCACACCCGGAATACTGGGTCTAGTTCAGGGCTGCCCCATACAAGAGGCATTGAGCTACTGAGAGTGCCTGAAGAACAGCCACAACTGATGGAGGGACTGGAGCATCCCTCCTATGAGGGGAGACTGAGAGCTGGGCCTGTTCAGTCTGCAGGTAGCCTGGAGGATTTTATTAGTGTCTATAAATACCTGAGGGAGGGTGCAAAGAGGTCAGAACCAGGCTCTTTTCAGTGGTGCCCAGCGCCAGGACAAGAAGCAATGGGCCCAAACTGGAACAACAGAGGTTCCCTCTAAACATCAGGAAGCCCTTCCGTGCTGTGCATGGAGCCCTGGCACAGGCTGCTCAGAGGCTGTGGCGTCTCCACTTCGGAAATCTTCAAAACCTGCCTGGACATGGTCCTCAGCAACCTGCTCTGGGTGGCCCTGCTTGAGCAGGGGTGGGACCAGATGGGCCCAGAGGTCCCATCCCACCTCAACTATTCTGTGATTGTGTGATTCTGTGAAATAGCTGGCTTCCAACTTCTGCTCCTAAAGCCCTTTCTAAAACTCACTACTATACTGGATTACTATTAACTGTAAAGCAAAATCCAGTGCTGTTTACTGGCTTGTAGACAGTTTCACAGAAACTTTCCAGCAGCCATTTGTACCTCATAAAAAAAGCTGGACTAAAGACTTATGTTGTTTCTTTCTACTGACCCTGAAAAATTGTTCATTACCTAGCAAAGTATTTACATAACTGCTAAAACATCTATGAAACTACTAAAATAATTTAACTACTAAAATACACTGAATAGTCTCCTACTACCATTCCTAACTGGATTTAACAGCAATTATTTCACAAGCCCAGAAATGGGAGCAAGGGAGCCAGAAAGAAGATACAAAAGACACAAAAACATTTTACTAAGTAGTGGTAATTGTGAAACTTTATTTTTTGAAGTCACAGAAGAGGGTAGAACATTGACACAGTATTGAATGTAAATAACCAACCACAGTAGAGTAAGTGAACAAGATAAAAAAACAGCTTAATACATTTTATACAAGAAAGCAATTGGTACAAGGGCTGAATTAGAATCATGATTTTCAAGGTCAGGCACACACCTGTTTCGTCCTTCAGAAGCTCAACCCTTAAAGGAATATTCAGTTTGGAATGGTTTTAATTCTGGACAATGGTAGCCTCTAAATGCACCAAAGCTCTCCTACTCTGTTGCATTAAATAGCTGAATCAAGAAATTCTGAAAACGCATATTCGAGGTATTCAATCAATTCCACACTGCTATTTAATAAACAGGTTAATTTATCATCATTCAACCTGACTTTTACTACCTAGTCAATCCTAACCTGAACTCTTATCACTAATCGAGAAGTGATTCAAGGGATTCAAGGTTTAGTTATGGATGAATCATTTTTCTAAAACATGTTACTCCAACAATAAAGTACATTGTACTAGAAAGTTCATTCAGCTCTAAGTAATTTCAATTACATTCCTATGGCTTTTGAGCAAAGAAGCAAGTAGTTTTACTGTATGTACACATATTGAACATCAAGATTTAAATTAATTATTTATTAATAGCCTACATTCACTGTGGATTGCTAAGATTTACATCCAAAAAGCATATTTTATTTACACACTGTTGATGTTTTTAAGGAATGAAATAAAATCCTGTTTAGGAATTATGATCTATCCCAAATTAAAAAAAGATACATTTAACACCACTCTTTTAAACATTTACATTTACAAAAACAACTTTGTGCCAATTATACTTACTCTCTAAGAATGTAAAATTGCATTGATAACTGCACTAACTACAATTAGACTTGAAACATTTAAAACCTGAGAGTCAAATCTAAACTTTTTTTTTTTGAAATCCTACAAGCTAATATGCCCTATGTTAATTTACGTATGGATTGGTCAGTGGTCAATACAAAAACAGTGCATTATTTCTGCAGCTCCAAAAGAATATATCACTAATAATGTTGTTGCAGTAGTTTGATAAATGCCAGGCCTGTCAGCTGCAGTAAGGATTATTCCAAAATCTCCTTTCCCACACACTGTATCCAATCGAATAATGAGAGTCTTTGGCCAATTTCTATGGGGGGTCCTTTATGTAAGCATATACTTGCTTAAGTATGCATACTGGATCTTTGTTGAGGTTTCCTACCTCAAACATACACACAAGTGTTTTAATATCTAGAACATTGCAAAAAAAACACAGGAAGAGGCATATAAAGTTAGAAATACTGGCCAGAAAACATCCAAAAATCTAGTGAGACGTTTTGTATCATTCCCCAGAGTGCTTTCAAAATTAGCATAGCTCTGGAGCAGTACTTACTGTATTACTAAACATTGTGTACTTTACATTCCCAGAAAAATGAATTTGTTGCCCTACCAGGTACACTGCATTGCATGATCTAAAAAGCAATGACACCAATAAAGCCTGCGGAAGAGAAGCATCACACACCAAGTTACTTCGGTTTTATAGTAACCATTTTACTTCTGCACTTGGAAATATTATGCCCCCTTTTTCAGTGAAATTGTCCACCCTACTTCCCTACCCTAATTTCTTGTTGTATCCTCCAGAAACTGCTTGATCAAGGGCATCTCCCAGGACGGGTTTGATAAGGCTAGGATTTCCCCATTCTAGAGTTGATTTCTACTGCCTTCACAGCTTTTCTCATGTAGATAGCTGGCCACACATAGTATTGGCCCTTCCAGGCTGAAAGAAGGAAGACTGCAATTGCTCAAACTCTACAGGCAGCCTTGATTCCCAGACAATCCAACAGGCTTGTGTTTAAATAAATTTACAGTTCCCTGGGACTCAAACTTACCTCAGCTGAGCACTGACACTGTTCAGCAAAATAAGCTGATGAGTATCTGTAGCTCTGAAACAGTTACTCCTGCATTTTATAGAGAATGATCTTTGCTATTTAATATGAAATCATTTCATTAGAGCTTTGAACCTAGCTGCACCATACACAAAGATATTCAAGTCTACTTATGTCATACCCACCTAGTCATAATTTCAGAACTAGATACGCATTACTATTTCCCCTCACCCACCACTAAAATAATGTAAAACTGACTCCCAGCATAAGATTTTTTTCCTGGGTTTAGAATTTTTTTTTTTCTAAGGCACTGGCATGAACAAGCACACAGGTCCATTTATATGGAAACAAAAATCAACAATGTGGCAAACGTGCTTGTAAGTAGTAAGAAAAATGTGATACCTTCTAATTTACATAATATTTTACTACTCACTGTAGCACATAGTTTCCAAAAAACAGAAAAATTCCACTACACTAGTTGAGTGTGATGCACTGGGTTTATATTATACTAGTGGGGTGTGATTCACTGTGTGTGCGTATATATATATATATTTTTTTACTTTTTGAAGAAATTACTTTTAAGGAAGTCAATGAAGGTAAATAGCCACAAGTTTTGTCATTCATTGACATAAAGCAGCAGATACTTTGAAGAACATTCTACTATCAATACATACCAAATCAAACCTGTCGTAGGATTTGAGTTTAAGACTTGATATGTTTTATCCCTTCCATTCAGGAAGGGAAGTAGACTCAATTATAAGAAAGGGAAAAAAAGAGCAGGGGTATACTAATTAAGGGAAAACTGCAGGAGTTAGAATACACATACCTTCATGCAATAATGCTATACTTCATCCCTAGAAACATACGAGATTTCAAAAGACACCCTTTGTGGAAATAAATTCTTCCAAAATATTGGAAAAAAATCATGAAACATTCAAGCCACTGCTAAGGTTTTCATAGATGATCAATAGGATTGTGACTCAGTTTCTTCACCAGCTATTGTTTGACAAGCCTTGCTTTCATTCACTGTTCAGAAGAGTCCCCATTCCGACAACAGGAGGTTGCTTTGCACCAATACGGCAAATCACTTTGTACAGTTTTTACTGTGGTTAAATAAACCCATGATGTCAACCATTGCTTTTTGGATGTTCTTTCCAAAGCGATGAGAATCCTTAAAAACAAACAATGAAAAAAACTGAGTACAGTCAGGGAACAGTTATCTTTTAAGCAAAAGAAGGAATTTAAACATTGTGTAATTTTAGAACTTCAGGATTTAAACCACAAAAATTCTAATACTATATAAATTAATTCAGGTTTATGCTATTACTGACTGATGGGTTCTTCATTATGTATTTGTTTCTATACAGAGAAGTCAGAATCTCCTTTTGGAAACATGTGCTTATAACTATGTATTATGACTTCAAAAAGAGACATCTATTTTATACATGAAGATTATGTAACAGCTGATTTTTAGAAGACAGAAGAATGTTCAGAAAGTGTATGACACAACCTAGTAGTTGTGAAAAAGCATAAAAACATTTTTCAGTTGAGTTTCTACCAGAATCCTGAAACTATTACCATTGAAGAATTACATAAAGTACTGAAAATGGAAATCACATTTACTTAAGTGCAAACAAACTCTTCATGCTGTCAGATGAATGGTACAAGGAAGAAACTAAAACTACAAATATAAATCATTAGCTACATTATAAAACCTACTGCAGAGACAGCTTAATATCAAGGCCAGGTACATGAAGTGCTGCCTTCTCTGTATGGACTTTTGCCTTGACTGATAAGTAAAATTACAGGGAAATCTAATGTATAAACTAAAAGGCACCTGAAAAACAATTTGAAGTATGTAAGAACAAAGTCGTATTTTCTATTCTTTAATGATTAACTGAAGACATTGAGATCTCTCGGACAAGTTAAGGTCAAAAGAGGAAAACTAATTCAGCCATGTGATCCTGCCAAAACTGAGCATATCATAAGACAAAGAGGAAGGATGAATCAAAGCTCACTCAATAAACGCTTCTGAATCAGCAGGATAGTAAACAGATGACATCTACGACATTCTAATAGATGGGTGTTACTCTGATAAATTATGATAATTATGTTTCCCAAGCAGAGTTTACAATTTATGGGTCAACATCTTTCAGAACTACTTAGACCAAGCAAATTCAAAGAATAAAGAGCATACATTTCATTATCTTTACAACTGCAGCCAGAGGCAAATCAAACTGAAACTATAACAACAAAAAACAGGAGACATCTATATTACTGTTTATGGGACAGGTATGAGTCATTTCACATAAATTCCAGGAACTACACCTGTGTAAAGATGGCCTTCCTTATGCCTGAAAGCATAAGTGAAGTAGCATATGGTTTCCTTGATTCATAAAGCTATTAAGTTTATAAAAGTTGCAAAAAAAAAATTAACGTACAGCATATGTCAACCACAAAAACAGGTGTAACAGGTGTCAAAACCCACATTGTAACAACATTGCAAGTACCACTAAAATTTTTAGACAATGAGTAGAATAGTTTTACAAGCAGACATCTGGACAAATTCATTAAACCACAGGAAAGAATTGTCCCTTACTGTCTCAGAACAAGAGATTTTGCTGGAGACATGGAAATGGATAGAATTTTCATCCAAGATAATGTAAGAAACACCATAACCATCATCAGCCACCTAGAGAAAGAAAGACAAAAACAAGTGCTAAATTTTTTCCTTCATTTTCTACACAATCTTATACATAATTACACAACTCTCACTGTGCAGTTTTTAACATCAGTTGCAGTTTTTCCTGAAGCAAAAATTAAGCTTTAACATTTAATCCAGTGTTTCTGAAGACTGCTTCCACTTAAAGAAACAGCTCTGGTCTCATCTGAAGAGTTTGAAGAACATGGAATTAACAGAACTGTCATATTTCCAACATTTTGAAATTTCAGATTTTGAAATACAGTAGTTGTTCAAAGAACTTCTATCAATGTCTGGTCCTAAACAGCTATATAGCTTCAGTCCTTAAGTACAAAGGAATATATATACACCTAAACATCCTGTTTCACGGAATCACTCTGCAGATGTAAAAAAAATATAGTATATAAACATGGAGTATAAAGCCTTTGTATTACAAGAACTTGCTCAAAGGCAGTCATCTAACATGACAGCAGTTGTACAATTCTGAACACCCATATCATGAGCAGAGCTCCGGTCAGATTTAAATATTAACAGCATTACCTGTCCCAAGTTTCAGCCTGATGTTATACTATGTATACCTAGTAAACATGAAGTATCCTGCTGCCACCCTCCTCCCTCTGTTTCCTAAACCAAAGGGTCTTTAACCTCATCCTTCCAGCTCTTTGCTGCTGCTGAGCAGTCCGATAAGCCTTCTCGCTATCAGTGGTACAAGGCCTTGTTCTGAACACTTTAAAAAGACAAACCAAACCAAAACAAAAGAACAGGGAAAAACAACAAAACTAATAAAAATAAATAAATAAAACAGCCATTGAGGAAAGTCTGATGTACTGAATCACTGGACTATTCCAGCATAGCAAAGCAGAGTTTTTGGAAGGATGCAAGAAACGAAAGGAAATACATAAACAGTGATATTTGGAAAGGCTGACAACTGAAGGAGGAAAAAAAAGAATGAAGAAATAGTAAGAAAGAAGAAGTCAATGTAGCATTAGCAAAAGCAAATGGAGAAGATAACTGTTAGAAATTGCAGCAGTCAAAAACTGTTTTACTGTTGGACAACCCCTCATTTTCAGACATTCTAATAAGGACTTAATCTACTACAGCAAGCAGCATTACAATGATTGAATGGATGCTTACTAGGAGGAGCAACATTACAATTCATTTAAATTAACTCCAACTTCTCAAGAGCTATTAAAAGTATCAGAAAAAACCTAAAATTAAAAAGAAAAAAAAAAACACACCACCAACCAAAAAGATACCATAAAACTAGCTTCCATCTTGAAAAACCAACCAAAATTGACTAATTATCTTAATTTCTAGGAGCAGTCCTGTGATCCCTCTCACTGTTCTTTTAATACAAACGCTTTTGGAAACAGACAAATTTAGTCTATTGCCTGGTAAAATCTACTTAACAGACAGTGTTGACATATTATCAACTGTCACATTCAAATCCTGGTAAAAAATACTACAGCAAAGTCAGCAGCTCTTTAAATTTCTAAAAATACACTAGTTTCTTTAAAGGCTATGAAAGTTGTAGAAAGTTTTTTTTTTTAAACCTAGCCACTACTCGCATTTAGGATGGCTAGCATACCGATTTAATTAGCTTAATTTGGAAACAAAGCATGAACATGTTTTTAATTAATCGGGAAATAAAAAAAGTGAAATAATTACTTCTACAAATGCCAACCTTAAAATCTAGTTTAAGTAATAAAGCATTTGTCTGTAATAATAGCCTGGCATAATAAAACTCTGGGCCTAAGTGATGTGATAAAAGCCCCCAGCTTATCAGAACATGGAACCCTGTACCGCATTTGGCAACTGTGCATTTCCTTAGGAATAATCCATTCCATAATCCCTTGGGACAAGGAAAAAAAAGATGTTTTTTCTAAGCACATCCACATCTTGGAAAACATTAAACACATACATTTAAAAGCATGTGCTGCAATTTTAGTGTGCAACACTAAGGTATTACATCTCTGAAATTTTTAGACTGAAATGAAACTGTTTTTAAAATGGATACTTTTATTTAGAAAACATACCGGTCCAAATCCTCCACCACTGGCCAGCATCTCAGGGTTCTTCTTCAGATCAATATGTTGCTGTGGTGTCTGACTTGTTGACAGCCTCCAAGGCTCCGACAAAACCTTTGTTAGACATGAAAGGGATGCAATCAAGTACAACATACTGCTTAAGAACATGCAAGTTTAAGAAATAATCAAGATAAGTTAGTAAACATTCAATAAGCCAGTATTAAAGATAACTCCAGTTCACGTTAATGGAACAATCAATCGATAGGGTTAAAAGAAACAACTGAACCTATCCCGATATGCAGGCCATATATGAGGTCTTGATGTCAATTTCTCAAAAAATAACAACATTTCTTGCAGCAGAAATGCTACAAAACAGAAAAATCTGGTCTATAACCTGGTAAACCCTGTATACCAGGTCTTCTTAATAAGACCAAGAATGGCAGCGTTCAAATCCCAGTGAAATACTATAGTAAGTCATTAAGTTTGGAGAATCTCTAACAATATATAGAAGTTTCTTGAAAGGCTGCATAAGTTGTACAAGGCTGCTTTTTCTTAACTTAAAGCAGGAATACACTTATTTTCCAAAAATGTACAACAACATTTTTTTTTAAAATAAATCCCAACCTTAAAACATGGTTTAGTAAAGCATTTGTCACTGTAATAAACAGTGGAAAAAAATCAGTTAGTGATTTAGCTTACATTAACTTATAACAAAGTTTTTTTTTTGCCACAATTCCAATAAAACGTTAAGAGAAAACATGTCTTCTGTTGTAATACCTTGAAAACATGCTAAGAGCCACAAGTAGCCAGTATTTTTTGTAATACATATTACGTCTCTCTTGCAAACCTCTGTAACATATATATAGCATTATAAAATGCCCATTGGTAAGTGTAGATACAAAGCAAAATGAAACCAAGTTGATATCTACCAGTAAACATTAGGCAATGCTATCTAAACGCTTACCTTTTTTTCTGAGGAAAACTGGAATTATATGAGTATGTAAGCAGATACCAGAAGACACTAAGTAAACACAGATTACTTACTGAAATCAATAGACACCAATAAAGATCACTTACTTCCTTAAGGAAAGGAGAATCTACAGAAAGGTACTTGGAAACAACATAGAGGCAGAACAGATGGCGGTCAATGCCAGCACCAGTCATGGCAAGACGATATAAGTGCTGATGTTTGCTAGCTGCAAGCCGGAAGAACTTAAGCTTATTTTCATTCTAAAAATGAAATAAAGATGAAGAAAATCAGGTAAGTGAACTGGGTTGAGGGTGGAGGTACAGTAATTAAGTTACAGCAACGGCTCTTGAGCCTAGAGCATTTAAGGACAAAATACAAGACAATGCAGGCAACTAAGACCAAATACTAGAATTCGCTCACTTTTCAACCTCACATATTTTATTTCAGTATTAGCTATTACCTGCTGTAAGCAGTGCAAAATGAAAATAAATCAATATTTTAAAAGTGATATAACCATAGGAACAAACATGATTACAACTGTAGTTTATTACTTTGTATATTTAGCTTCTTAGAAAGCTACAGAAAAGCAAGTCTCAACACAACTTAAGAACAGCAGGAATTTCAACAGCTATTTTAGAATGCTAACTGACAACAACGTATGAACGTAATGCACAGGCTGAAAGAAAATATCAGTTCCAAACTCACTTTTAGATAGCTATTTTAAGATTTAAGATATGGAATGCAATACTGAAAATATGGCAACCTGTCAGTTCTTATGTCCAGCACCACTGTATTTTATGCCACAAGGCATTCAACCATCACCCCCCAATAAAGTTCCTTAATGGGAATCAAGAGTTCAGGTTCAGAGTGATGCCACAATTACCTGAAAACAACTAGCATAAACCTGTAAGACATATGGAAGGTTTGAAAATAAGCGTTCATTTACTTCCTTGGCTCACTAAACTACAAAGAGCCCAGAGTATTTAATTTCCCTCCTAGAGAGGGTAAGTAATTTCCATGTAACCGGCCACATTCAGGTAAGTGGAGATCAGAGCAGATCCCAATCTTAATTTTCTGCAGCAAAATAAAGATTAGCAGGTTGCTAGCAATAAGCTGGAAATTATACATAAAGAGTTAGTACCTTCAAACTCTAAACAGTGTTTTCTTTCCATTTTAAAGGAATAGTTACACATTAAAGATCATCCAGGATAACTATTTTTAATCCAGGTCCACAGTAGCAATAATTGACATTTTTAAAATTAATTTTCTAATGAAATGGTATATGACTATTCAGTAATTTTTGGCTATTACCACTGTTGACAACATATAACAGTCATTTCCAAATATTCACTTCTAAATATATACACATCAGCTAATAATAAAATATAAGGTTAAACTACAATATAGTGTTTTCCTGCATGAACGTTTATTCATAGAATCACTGAGCTGGAAAGAACCTCAACTGTTCATCTACTTAGACTTCTCTGCACTAAGATCAGATCAACTAAAGCTCCTTCCTGAAGGACCATTATGTAGCTTACTTTAAAAGAAAAAAAATCCGTTTCGGGCTTCTGACTATTTACTTCCCTACTCATTATCCTTAGTAGCAGAAAATGTTTCCCTAATGTGTTTCGTGCCAAAATTTAAGTCCATTACTTCTTGGGAAAGAGAACAGATTGTTCCCATCATCTTTGCATCAGCTTTTTTATCCACTTGAGGACAACCTGGCTCCCTAACCTCTTCCCACTAAGTTCACTTCTTTAGACTAAGCAAGAATAAAGAAGTTTAAGTTCTCCTCACAGATCCTGTTTGGATCTTTGTTACTTTCGTTTGGACTCTCTCCAGTCCATCCATACCTCAAGCATGGTGTCCAAAGCTGGGCATACCATGCCAGCTAAGGCCATACTAGGGAGAGGAAAAAATACAGGGGAAAAAAAGACTAATAAAAATAAGAGGGCAAGACAAACTAAACTGAGGGCTGACATTTTCACAATGGCATAACACTGAGCGTGCTACATCAGTGCTGAGTTACTGATTATTATAGTCCTAGATCTTTTTCATTAGAACTTCTACCCATGCAGATGGAAACTCCCTTTAGCTTAGAAAAATCTGCAAATGCAATGATTTATTTAGTCAAGATTTTCACTGGTAGAGTAGACTATCAGTAGACTAAAGAACAGACTGCCATCAAGATGACTATCCACACACACTGTCCTGCATCCTTCCATTTTGACAGCAAACATCTTTAACAGCATTGCTCAAGTTTTCCAAACCAAGCAGCTTTCCTCTAGGCCATGAGATCACAAGAAAGACTAAAAAGCCCACTGAAATCAAGATATGACAGCAACTACTTATTTCCTATGAATAATGTTTGCTTCCCTATCAGGGAGGAAAGCCTAACTGGTATGGCACTACTTGTACAAGTAACAAAAAGTCACAAATAATCTCAGTTTTCTGGAATTCAGGATCTGTGAACATTGGCATTCTGGTGGTTACTGCCATTCACCTTTGGTGTAGCCTTCAATTCCTGTCATACTAATGGAGGATTCAGACAATTATCTGATGCTACACTTTTTCCTCAAAACAAAGGCGTAGCTCATTCTTTAAATCTTTTAAAACCATTCAGGAGCTTGTATGAATAAGTAGTGATAGCCATGTGACTTATGAATTGTATTAGGAAACAACACAGTAAACTTACACTTTCATTCGGGTCTTCCATGGTTCGAACAAAATCGCATGATTCAACAGTACATGAACGGACGGTTTCAGTCCTGCCTTCTCTGAACAAGCGCGTCATAGAGGCCTCGTATGTTAAAGAAAATTTTCCCATGTCCTTTAAATTTGAAAAATAAGGACTTAAAGGTTTAGTCAAACGTAGCCCCTCTTTCTTAATCAACAATAAGGTTCAAGGTAAGCACACAGGATACAAATCATTCCACAAATTAAACAAAATTAAAACAAATATATAAACAAATTAAGTTTTTAGTAGCCCATTAACAGTCTTATCTACAGACAATAAAAAAATAAGATTAATAATGGGATTTGATAAACACTAGTTGAACAACCAAACCAGCAAGGATTAACAAGGACTACACCATGCATTTTATATCCAGTCTTTTTCAGTCTGTTATAAACAGAAACCAATTTAAAAACTACCAAAAACCTACTAGAAAGTTCAGTGGCTTCCTAGATTATGTACCATGGTTGTGTTAATTAGAAGACTGTGACATCCTTAAGAATATTTTCAACCC
This sequence comes from Anser cygnoides, assembly GCF_040182565.1. NCBI lineage: Eukaryota > Metazoa > Chordata > Aves > Anseriformes > Anatidae > Anser > Anser cygnoides. Next base: position 19,476,132 of record NC_089877.1, on the reverse strand, counting down.
AAAGTTTAATAGGATGTAGATGCATGGCAGCATGGGGATGAAAAGCATGTGAAAAAATGTGATTCAAGGATATGAAAACTGAAAGTGATCTGCAAAATCCAAAGAGTGGCTTCCATATTTTCTATAGATCTGCCCAACATACAGATTAGAAGCTAACAAATTGTAAAAGCTTATTTAACACGTTAGCAACTCTTCCTGATCAAAACATACATCAGAACAGACCACAAGTCTGTTCAGCTTAAAATAAAGAGGATGGGTGGTTAAAAAAAGAAAAAGGGGGGAAGAAATGAAACTATTTGCCATACAGCCACCCTAAGCAATGGTAACAAAGACCATAAATGGTGATTGCAGCAAGGGAATCTGGATGCTTAGACATTCCATTTGGAATGCCATTAAGAAAGTTAGAAGAGCTAATGAAAATAAACAACAAACATTGACAGCTAGAATGTAAAAAAAAAAAAAGCCCCACATTTTGCTACATTGGTGTTTTCTGAAAACAGACGGTAGAAAAAGTGAGCTAACAGGAAAAAAAACAGGCAGGCACTTCTATTAATCTTCTTAGGGAATGTCCATGACTACCCAATTAAGGGGAACTTCTAACTAAAAGATAAGTGTAATACCATTTAGATAATAACACTACTGGAAAACACACCCGCTAGAATTTTCGTATCTACAAAGTATCTAGAGATAGAACAACTAATGGGAAGAGAAAAAGCTGCATTAGCATCAATAAGCCAACCTTTGGACACTGAATTTCCAGCAAGTAATCTGTTTCGCGTTTCTATTAACTTCCGCTGAATGACCTTGCACAAGAAGTGCGAAGTTAAAGTACAGCGTACTTTACACAGCCACGTGTTTTAACCACAACAAATAGTTGCGTACTAATAGTACACAAACATACCATTCCCATTTTAGTGAGATTCTATAATCTAGACGTCCAATCTTGACAGTTTGACTAGATGATCTTGGAGGTCTTTTCCAACCTGAATGATTCTATGATTCTACAAGCCAGAAGCAGTCTGTTCTTCTTACCCGATAGTGAGCAAGCTGCAGGGCAAGTTGAACGAAGGCATCAGGGCTGGTTTTTGCTTTCTTTATTAGTCCCTTCCCAAAAACATCAAAATAAAATGAATGGAAGTCCACATCATCTGCCAGAGCTGTGGCAGTGCTCAGAGACCTCTCAATCACTTCTTGGCACTACAATAAAAAAAGAAATTGCTTACCTATATGCAAATATGTACATATGCATGCATTAGATGGCATCTAAGAGTAACATTGAAGAAGAGCACGCATTTTTAACTGACATAAGAAACGTTGCCTTTCTGCATGCCATGAACACCACTGTCTAAATACTCTTCCTTTGGAGAAGCTATCTTTGCCTGAAAGTTAAGATTCAAAGAGCTCTAAAAGAGTTTTAAGCCAATACTCATTTAGAGCCCAAAACTGGGCTTAAAAGAAAACAAAACAAAAACCCACATTATAAGATTGTTCAGATCACTAGAATATAAAAGAATGACCTAAAGAGACAGAATGACAATGGTTGTGCAGCCTCCAACCTACTGTACATGCTTAATTAAATGTATCACCAGCCATTACCTTTTAAATTAAAATGAAATAGGGTTATGGCAGTTTGTTTTGAACTCATGAAAAAAAATAAAGAAAAAGCCTTCTTATACAGAACTTTCAATATATAAAAGACAGCTCATCAAAAGGAAACGTTACACAAGCACAATAATGAAACCACAGCAAAAAAACTATATGGTAGTACAGTTACTGTTTACAATGGATGGCCACTTGTTTTTGATATGTTGCCAAGAAAGAACATTTCTAAAAAAGTTGAAATTTCCTGGCCAGAATTTTAAAAAGGGGGTGTTAAAAACTCTGATATCATTTTAAGTAAACTGGGTAATGTGAAATAATATCTTACAGGGCTCAAGGAAATTCAAGCTATTTATAAAGTTACCAGTAATTACTGAACTGATTTGACTGCTCAGAAAAAAAAAAAAGGAGCTCCTTCCCCAAATCACTATCTGCTCTGTACTTACTTCTTCTGGAATTTCCCACTGTAGTTTGGTAGGAATAGGAATATTTTGATTGGTATCTCCTTTGCAGTGTCCATCCTCTGAATAGCCCAGTTCAAGATACTCAGTTGCCATTACATTCTGCAAAGATACATTTTCAAAATTGTAAATGTAACACATTACTATGAAATTAGGATTTAATTTTGTAGTCAGTATAATACAATTTCAATACATAGTGAAGTATAGTACGCAATCTATTTTCAAAGAGTGAGGATAGATGTTTTCCTATTACTTTAAGGGATTCTTGCCTGTCTTCTTAGCAGGAAAATGTGAGATATGTACAAAATACCTGACTGCTGCAGTGCATTTTAGTAGAGGGTACCAAAATAATCAGTGTTTTAATTAAAACCCCACCTTCAACTTAGCAGTAGTAAAAAAAAGTCTTAGAGTCTTATTTCACAAACTTTGTTCAATTTTGATTTTGAGAGAGTTTCTGCAAGGTTGTTATCTGTCAAAATTTGTTTGTAAAAAAAAAAAGTTTATTTCAGATTAAGTGCATATCCTTGCTAAAATTTTATCAGAAACATTTCATTCTCTTTAAGATTCGCATCCTACTCAGTGTTTATATACGTGCACTAGACCTCTTGGGTGAGGACGTGGAGTGTTTTCAAGATGGACAATACAACCTGAATAACAGGATAAAAAATTTCTACCTTACATGATTTCAAATGACATCCTCAACGTAAAAACACAAAGCAGATTTCAATCTACTCAACATGGAAAGTAAAACACTTGGCAAAAGTTTGTTACATGTGCATACATATTTCCAGCCTCTTAATTTAACTTTCTCACTTAGCTGACAGAACATGCCAACTATGAAAAAAATTGTTATATTCTACAAAACATACAATGCATAAACACCTAACAATAGATAATTTCCTAGGAAACTGAATTCTTCTCAGTTTATTTTGGGCTTTGTAATTCTTAGCAGAAAAGGGAACAACTAATAGTAAGTACAAACAAATGAACTACGTATATCTAACGATTCACTGAAAAGTAACTTTTCCATTGCCCAGAAGAGCTGAACTAGACAGTCCAGTCAACCTCAAACGAGTTTTGACATTCTCCCCTGGTTAGCGAATGCAATTAGGACTTTTTGTTCTTACAAATAGATACTCAGATAATAAAATCAGGACATGACTTGGGGGCATCATTCAGGCCTGAGTCCCGTTTGCACAAATACATAATGAAATCAGAATTAGCTAATATTTATGAGTGATTGAGTCATAACTGTTTATAGGCTTAAGCTTCAAGAGAAAAAAAACATTCAAATAGGATTTCAGGCAATAAACTATGCTCATGATGGAGAAATCTGTCAAAAAGTGCCTTCATCCCATTCATTTCAGTGAAATGAGGTAATTAAAACAACATATCACTCTACACCTCATAAAAAATGGCTTAGAGGAAAATTTATACTCCAGCTTATATCTAAGTTTTTAAAATAAGCATGGGGTTTGGATAGCACAAGGAAGCTTAAATGCTTCAGGAGCATGCATACATGCACCATAAAATGCTGTGTCAAACAGGCAACAGTTCATTTATATAAAATATTATAAACAAGTTGGATGGAAAGCTGTATCGCTTTTCTGTGGATGCATCTGTTGTCATTAAATTGCAATTAAGACTAATTTAAGGCACAACAACTTTCTAAGCATTTTTTAAAAAAAATCTGTGGTTGCTGTGTAAAACTGAAAATAGACAAAACTGAAACAGGTCCATAAGTACTCATCAGCTCAATAAATGCAAGGGACTGAAAACAAACCTGATAATCTTCAGAGTTATTGCAAGGACCACATAACATTATCTTCTACATTCATTTATTTATTTATTTTTTTAAATAAAACACTTACCTCCCACAGGTGGCCAACAATAGGAGCATCTGCCCAAGAATGCTCTGCATTCAGACCCATTCTGCCATTTTTGAATACTACAAGAGTAAATGTTTTATCAAACCACCTACAAACAAAATTAAGATTACATTACGGATTTTTATACTTCAAAAACATTTTTAGACTGTATCTTCATCTCTGTCAAAAAGACATTCAGATGCATAATGTTTTTTTTGTTTGGGTTTGATTTTTTTTTTTTTAAATAAACAGACAAACTTATTGGCTTAGAAGTCACTAACTCAACATATTAGCCAAATGAATTAGCAAAATTCTAAAAATAAGAAGAGGTTTTCCACAGAATTGATACTGTACCTGTCATAACATCTGCCATGTATTAGGGACTTTGCATATGCATCCAGTGACCTCACTGGATCTTCCTTCCTGTACCCTTGCTCGATGTCGTCCAATGTCACAAAAAATGCTGCTTTTTCAACAGCATCTAGAGACTGCTTGTTCTTTCCACGGCTAAAATAAGTCTGTCGAGCCTTAGCCCATGGTATTCTGCAGAAAGAATTTGGTTTACAGCCAAGTTACAAAAAATCAGTCAATGTTTTATCACCCTTAAAATCACTACACAACATTTCTCCTACTTCTATCAAATTCAAAGCTACTACTTCCACTACATTTAAACTACATCAGAAGGGGAAGTTCTAAGAACACAGATATAATGCAAACCTAGGAAGCAATTCAATATCAATTCCAAAGGGATCTTACAGCACGCTTCCAGTACTTGAAGGGGGCCTACAGAAAGCTGGAGAGGGACACTTGATCAGGGAGTATAGTGATAGGACAACGGTAATGATTTTAAACTAAAAGAGGGTAGATTTTGATTAGACTTCAGCAAAAAATTCATTACTCAGAGGGTAGTGAGGTGCTGGAACAGGTTTCCCAGAGAAGTTGTTTATGTTCCGTCTCTGGATGTGGCTTTGAGCAACCTGGTCTAGAGGAAGGTATCTCTACCCATGGCACGGGAGTTGGAACTTGATGAACTTGTAAAGCCCTTTCCAACCCAAACCATCCTATGATATCATCACACATGCAAAGCTTACTCTTCAGAAGTTCAACATGTCTGCTGCACCCAAAATGTATAGCATAGATCATCTACATTTAATAACTGAACAAATAAGTGATCTTGCACCTAGAACCAAGTATATCCTGCTTTATTTTGTAGGTGCAAGTCATTAATATAGAATAGCAGTTACTGAATTTACATCCTCTATCTTAAATTTTAGGATATTCTTTAAGATGCCAGCAAGCCCCAGAGCAGATTTAAGCTTTAGTTCAACTGCTTAATACTGTAAAACTTCAAATTACTATTCTTACAGCAAACAATTAGAGTTCCCCAGCTCTCCAGCTAAGTATAAGGAGCCTGTATACAGCACCGACACTGCAAAGTTACTTTTAACTCCCTGTCATTACAAAGGACTGTACAGCTATTACAGCAGTCAGCAATATACTTCTTAATATGTTAATTTTTAAAAAAATGATAATAGCCATACCTATCTCCTGCAGTAAGAGCTGCTAGTTTTTCTTCACCAGCCTGAGGCTCTGAATCATCATCAAGAATTCTTTGCATCTGCTGTTCAATTTCTCGAGGTTTCAACAGTCTACCATCATGGTACAGCCACACTTTGAAGTAACGCCCCTTATGGTACACAACAATGTGCTTGCTGTCTTTCACATGCTGGAGAGTATCTAGAATTGTAATCGCTTACGTGAAAAGAAAGCTGAAGGCTCAAAATACCAATAACACACTATATAACATCAAACACCTACTGTATGTATTACCAGTTAGCCACAGCTTGCTTATTTTAACAAAGTAATAAATAACATGTGGAATAAACAGTACCACTCCCACACGTTTATTCAGGATTTTAGTACACAAAGATTGCTGCACGAAACAGTCAAATACCCAGATTTGGTAATCATGTAACAGTTCCATGGTGGAGACAACTAAAGCAACTACATCTGCATTTCTGTATCCGAAAAGTAAGCAGTACCAGTGAAGCCTGATGAAGCAGTCAGCAAGAGAACATACTGGGTAAGTCCGGCAGAAGGTACTTCCATGTCCATAAGCTTTTTTTCATGCTTACCCTGGCACATGCAGATGGAATACTACCTCTATAGTCATGAAGTGTCACGTTACAGTAGTCAGTGAAGCAGAAACCTAGGCCACAATTTGTCCCCACTTTAATTATAAATAGAAATCCAATTGGGATAGGCCTAAACTTATGCCATGAAGGCACTGTGTCAAACCTCAAGAGAAGGTTTGTAAGCAGCCAGAAAAAGTCCTCCTTTGATGAAAACTGTTCATTCAGTTCTTTCACTACTCCAAAGAACTGTTTACATTCTTATACATCTGAGGAGACCAGTTAATGAGATGGTAAAGAAGGAAAGCCTAAGTCACGATTCTGAGAAATTTGAGAAATGTTGCACCAGGAAAGAGTGCTCAGAGCACTCAAAAGTATAGAACCCTTAATAAAGTATAGAACACTTAATAAAGTTTAGACAGGTATGCTCCATCCATTGATGAAAAGTATTTTCGTGTTTCTGTGAGCCTATGATACTATTAAAGAGCACCACTATCACTTGGAAACAGCAATCAAACTCTAACATGCAGATTCATCACGTCATGAAAGGCATTTTAAAATAAAAATAAAAAATGAGGACCTGGAGTTACCCCAGAGTTACATGACTAACTTCAACAGGCAGAGGACCTAAAGTGAAAATGAGAGGGCCTAAAATGAGAGAGGACCGAAAGTGAAATGTGACAAACACTGCTTTTTTTTTTTAATCTATAGACAGTATTAATGAATGCACATATCTGCATTCCCTCAAGATGTATTCAACTTCTGTTGTCTGTAATGAGAGCATGTATAGACCTGCAATGAGAATGTACACATGAACCATCACTTGCAGATACAAATGTTTTTGGGGCTGAGCTAACATAATTGCTTGTGGTGATCACAAACATATTTGTAGTGTCCCTCAGTAAGTAGAAGTTGCAGAAGCAGACTGAGGTGAAAATGACCTTGTCGTAATTCAACAGGTGCCTCCCTCTATTCAAAACTAAGATGTGAAAATTTAGTTACTCATCACTTAGGATAATCAGACCATTGTTAGGGTTAGGGTAGGGCAGGAGCTCACCACCACCACCGCATACATTTTCTTAATGCATAACAGAGAAAGTTTTGGACAATCTCTTTATTATAGGTGATTTCACTTACCTGGTATCTTACAGTGCATACAAAGTGTCAAGATAATACTGGCATTGAAAAAAACTGACAGGACTAAGACTGCCTCTAAACCATGTAAACAATACTGTTGCTCATATTGAAAAGAACGCATTAGAATGTTATTGTGAATAATAAACAAAGGAAAGAAGAAAAAATATGGGAGACTTTAAAATAACTTAGATAAAAGAACACAACTTTCACAAAGAAAAACAGAGATATCAAAAGGAACCTGAAAGAGCAGAATGGAGAAAAGTAAAGGTTATGTACAAATTAAAAACATGGGGCAGACAATTTCTTGACGTCAGCTTTTAAAGAAGAGACAAAAAACCACTGAAGTTTCAAAATTACTCTGAAAGAAAAAACATCTATACACTTTATGGAAATTCCTTACTTCTTGAGAAATAACACTATTGGTGTCCAGTCTTTCAGATCCTTACATGGGAAAATAAGATTTTAGCAGAAAATTCTCCCCAAACTAAATTCCATGATGATGTTTTTTCTCCTTGGATGGTCCTGCTTACCTGATTCCACTCCTGGAATACGGGACGTGTTAAACATCCGCTCCCACTGAGCTGAACAGAGTGGAACAGTTGATCCCATCAGAAGAATCTGCACCACAAATACACATTAAATTGTAATTTGTATACAGTTAGCATATTAAAAAGGAAAGAAAAACACGGTCTGGTTAAAGAAAGGCTGTAGAACGATAAGATTTATAATGCATCTATTTTTCGTGTTCCTCATCTTGACCTCAACTAAATGTGGAAAGTTTCATTGAGATTCCAGCACCTGCATTTCCACATGCCCCCTCACCTTATCAAAGCCCTCCCTTCAGGGGGCATAACGAAAGCCAGTTAGCAACAGAAATACAAGGATCTCTCTATGGTCAGTCTGGATGCAAAAGATGCACGTGCATCAAGCATTACCTCTTCACTTCTTTTGTTCCTATACAGCCAGAAGGAGGTTTAAAAAGTTCCAATTTCTCAGACATGCAGTTGCATACAATTACGCCCCTGCTATGATCTTCAACAGAACTCCTTAATTGCTTTAAAAATATTTGTTCACTACAACACAGTCACAGAGCAGAATAGAAATTCAGAATGGGATTCATCTTGCCTATCTCTGCTGCCTAGAAGTCAGCACAACTCTCCATAGGATTTTCGTGTCATCTACACTTAGGCTACCACTGGCTCACTCTTAGCCTCAGGGTCCACCCCTTGCACTGACAGCGTGTGCAGAGTCAGAATGGTATGAGGTACATATCTAGTGTAAATCAAGTGTTGCTACATTTCTTTTCAGAGATTTTTTTTTTTTTTAAGTTTCTCTAGCATCATTGTTGCATCAGGTTAAGAAACGAATAAATTCAGCTACACACTGCAGATTTTTATTTCCCACCTTGATAAATCAAGTAAATACATTCTTTATATTTGGCAAATTTACTAAGCTAGATAATTATCAGCAGAAATCCAAAAAAACATGAAAATACAGCAAGCAGTATGGCATTCAATGTAGCATACAACTTATTTCAAATGCTACTCCACTTAAAACTCATCCTTAAAGCCAGTATTAGCAGGAAATACAGAAATGTTTTCCTAGGAGATTTTCAGACTTCAGTGGCTTGGAAGTACCATTACGTGCTTGGTACATACCAATAATTTGTGAGGTGGTATACTTAACATACAGAAGTGGAAGATCCTATTTTCTTTTGGGCAAATAGGTACATCAGTTTCAAATACTTAAGTTAGTTGGCATGACAGAAGCCTGCATTTTTGACAGCTGGCACTTTCTGCCCACATGCAATTCAGGTGATAACCAATATGTTTTGAGATCACAGATCTAGCTGCATCTTACTTATTGTTCTGGCATAAGACATTCCTCTCCTTTCCTGTTCCAAAAAAACTGATCAACTTCTTATAGGCTGTGCTGGAAGAGATCAAAAGCCATTTAAACTTATATACATACTGGCTTGATTTCTTGTCTGTCCAGTTTTTTCCGGTAGAGCAAGATGGCATGGATAACATTACCAGCTCTAGCTGCCTGTAGGGTTGTGGGTGATAAATAAAGGTAGTCCTGTAGAACACATAAGAATCTTAAGTTAATTATCACCATACTACACTGGGAAAAAAAATACTCAGTACTTCTCATTCATTTTTTTCTTACAGTTTATTCTGGTCAGTAAAGAAAAGGCTTTAAAATATAATGAAGTATGCTAGTGCAGTGACTTGATGACTTCAAACTTAAATTTCTTCAGTAGTCAAAATCTCCTTAAACAGCATCAGTCTGAAAACCTACATGACTGCTATTAATCATCCCAAATACGACTATTAAAAATTTAAATTCAAGATTGCTGTATTTCCTAATTTTGTTTTTAATATCAGGGTCTTTTGCAAATGTCTGTACAGGAAGTAAAATTGTAAATAAGAACATGCAGCTGTGTTACCAATGAAGTTTTACATTGAGATTTTAAAGATTGCTTGTTGCAATAAGTACAGAACTGGATAACAACTCATTACTGCATGAGTCTGCTTAAATGACAGATGTGCTAAATTTATTATGAAATAGCACTGTACTTAAGATATTAGTTTCAGGTTATACTCAAGAAAGAAAATCACCACATAATGGAGTTCCAAAACAGAAGAAATGAAAAAAAACACTGGCAGAAATTTTACAGTGCTTCTGTGACAAATAAGATGTTCACAACATTTACCTACCATTGCAAAATAGTTACTATTAACCATAATTGGTCCACGTCCTCTAAGGTAGATATATTCTTCCCACCAGTCACTAACCTGCAGCATGAAGAACAAGAAAATGAGTAAGACCTCATCATTTCCATAGTCTGTGTTTATGTTAATGACTCCACAACACTCCAAGCAGAAGCAGCATGGAAACTGTTAGCTTGCCCTTCTACTTAGAAACAAGCAAACGGACCAAAATCCTCCACGAAATTCTGTTAATATTTAGGGGAAAACAACAACAAAGGGTGAAAAAATTAAATTCAGCTATAGCTCTCTGACCACAAGCTTCTGAAGAAGTCATCATCTTCTTAATGCTTAAAACGCAACAGATCTCCTGAATGTGAAGTATGCCAGGGTAACTGTAGAACATCATAGTTTACCTCAGGCTAACTTGTACAGCTAGATTTTAGATAATACCTCAGGAAGGAATTATATTACACAGTTCTCACTGTGGTATTGGAGTCTGGATTTTTTTTTTTTTGGTAAGAAAACAAAAACATGTGTTATGATTCTTTACCTCCTCTGTATAAAAAAAATTGTCCTAAATCCCTCTTCTACCTGGTCAGCCACACAGTGTTGAATTATAAATCTTAACAAGGTAACGAACAGCTTAAAAGCAATCATTATAGCTAAATTACCAACTCCAGAAGAATAAACATAGAAATGAAGATCCACTCTTTCAAGTTTCATTTGCGACACTGTTTACTAAATCCCAGATCAAATCATTTCTGTAAAGTGGTCTCCACTTTACACAAATATTAGTCAATTTCAGTTGCTTTCTTCAACTTCAATTTCTTTTAAATGTTAAGCCAAAAATGCAACAAAGAACAAATAAAATAAGGTCAGTTGAATAGTTAAGTCTCCTGTTTATCTACTTACATAGTTTGTGGCCCACCAGGATTTTAGCTTCAAATACCACTGAAGCCTTGGTCCCAAATTAAATGCAAAGTCTTTGGCAAGACCTTCCATTCTTTTGAACTCTTCATCATTCATAAGTGGCCGGACTGATTCCAGATACTAGAATACAGGAAAAGAATCAGCATCAGTGTAGTCACCGACATGTAGCTTCTCATAGTTTCTACACAAAACATCTGAACAGTAGACAGGGTATTCAGACTGAATACATAAGGCTTCAAATGTTATGTTGTTACAGTAAGAGTATACTCTCTTCTAAATGTTTGACTGTGAAGTATAAAAGATCTTTTCCACACATTTGTCAGCAAATTACAAGTGAAAAAGGTCACTTTTCTGAGACATACATTCTCCCCTCAAGAGCAGAACATATTTCAAATAAAGTATTTATTGTATTAAAGAAATCAGTATATAAGCTTTAACTCATTTCTTTTTTCCTTTTTCAAAGTAAGTTGGAAACATTTGGAATTGTTTTTGTTCCTTAAAAATTATGATACTGCTTTTTTAGCATGATGCAGAGAGGTTTTTTTGTCTCAAAACTAAGAAAATCAAATCTTCAGCTTCTATGACATACTGCCCTACTTACACACTTTGCTGCAAGATTTTTGTTTCATAAAACACATTTGTATGTGTGTTAGGGAATGTAACAAAACCAAGATGTATCAGAAGCCCTGGAAGTCACACTTCACTGGACAGTGTTACATCAATAGATATCATATCATCCAACATGAAGCAAGCCAGCTTCAAACTGTCGTTGGTTTTAGTGGTTTGTCATAGGCCTTGTTTTAATTTCTATGGAGAAGTTTTAATCCATTAGACAACATTAATGCTACCATGCAGTGATTTTATAAGACATAGCAAAAAAAAACCAAAACAAAAAAGACAACCAAAATCACAATGGCATCTAAATACAGATTAAATCTTACTAAGGAAAGTGAATTAAGTTCAACATACCCTATTGACTGTGTCTTTAACAGCTGGAACCGGCAATCGTGGTAAAGATGTCTGGAAACTGTATAGCATGGGCTTACGTCCTGAGAAGAGCTTTACAAGTGTCTGAAGAAAAAACAAAACCAAAATACACACCCCAAATTATTAGGTTCCACAAAGGAAAATGACAAGAGTAATAAGGAATAACATAGCTCTGAGTTCCTTTCATCAGTAAGTGATACATTTAGCAAACTACCATCTTTATCATTGTTTCACGAAGTTAAAAAGACACTGACAGAAACTAACTTCCTAAAGGTTAAAATATTATGTCAGTTGAAGAAATTGTGTCATGGAGTCTTCCTGTCTTCCCGCACAATCTTTTAGTTGTTAAGCAATATTGTTGTTCTTGTGTGGCATGCCTTGATCTCAAAGAAAAACAGAGACAGTTACTTAGTGCTTTTGTTTCTTCAAACATTTCCTCTGTGAAGACTAAAGAAGTGAGTGTACCTGTTGATATTTCACTTTTATAATATGCAGTGCAAAAAACCACCCTACATTGTACTTTAAAACAGGATTCATTATCAAGCCTCTCATTCAGCTAAGGATCTTAGATAACTACAGCCATCATTAAAAATAATAGTAATGCTTTGGAATCATGATTTTATATTTTCCACAGTTAGAGCTCAGTATCGATATTATAGATTTACAGGGAGTTTCTTTAAGCATGAGACTGTCCCAGGTAGTCTACTGCACAATTTGAACACATCAAGTTGTGTCAGCATGCCAGTGTTATACTCAGTCCTTCTGTTATCAAAAAAACAACCAAACAAAACAACCAAAAGCCAAGTGTTACCATTTCAGCTTCAGATTTTAGAGCAGTCCCTATTTTTCCATGAGACTGAAGACAGAAGCAGCATTTCTATCCGTGACTGCCTCTGAGCTGTGACATGCACTAGGCTTAAAGTCTAGACCATGCAGCTTCTAGACTGTACACAGAAAGATATTGAAACCATCAACCCATTTCAGCATGAAAGTAAAATCAAGCATTAAACCAATGATCCAGTGGAGCCTTTATTGTGAAATCCAATCTGGGCCTAACAGATTACATACCATATTGCACACAGTTCAATATACTAAATGGTCCAATAGTCTGAAGACAGAAGAAAACTGAGGATTTCCTTTCACTGTTTAATTGCAAGAACTTGGCCTCTCTACCCAAATTACAAACAACTGACAAAGCTACTTATTAAAATATCCACTTTCCTCTCAATTTCCTTGGTCAGCACAGCTACAGGAGGTTGTTTCAGGCAGCACAGCCATTAAGAGTTTCAGTGTTAGCAACAAAAAAGACCTCCCTGCAACAAACAGATCTGTTAGATGTGCCACAGTGATCAGCCCAATGAAATCTGAACGTGCTTCATGACGAGACAAATTTAAAGCTGGGTGAGAAAAAAACTCAGCTTTTCACAGGAAAATCTACTTTCCATACGTGAAGACAATTTTATTCTAGAACTCAGGCAAGGCTGACACTTTCTTCAGACAGAAAGAGAGTACCTGCTCAACTGACAGACAGCAAACATTTCACACTATTTCTCTTAAACTCATTGAGAATTTAACAGTTTGAGACCATTAAAGTGAGCTGACAGACACGCATCCTTGATTACTTCTCCGCTTTCATATCCAGATACAGCAAACAATCTCATTCTTGCACATGTTGCATCTGTTCTAAGAATATTTGTCTTTTTTTTTTTTTATTATTTTTAAACTGCAACTAATACTTGGAATTTCCCCTCATGCTGATCAGAAAATTTGATTTATTTAGATGCTGGAATTTTCATCCAGCCTGCAAATCAATTTATACAGTGACTGAATCACAGCTCAAGTTTTCTATCTGCATGACTATTTGAACAGAGAACAATATACTCACGCTATTATTTTCATGCTGTTAATGAGCATGAAAAGCAGCTGAAAAAAAACAAACAAAAAACTCACACATACACATAGAAACCTCTCCTGGATGATAAAGATCTAGAAAGCTAAAGTAGTTGGTACTTTTACTAAGGAAACCAGCCTTCTCTTTCGCTGGAACTAGCTAAAGAAGAAGTAAGGAATTAAAATAAAGATTCGTATTAAAGAGAGATGACACACTGTTGGGCATATATTTATACAGTGACCTGTTTCTAAAGCATATATAATACACAAGAAAATAGAAAAAAAATATATGCAACCTATAATATACAGAAGTATATAAATATAATACACAACAGAGCATGGTAAGTAGCATTACAGTTCACACTATTGAAGGCTGGCGTTATAAGCTACGATTAACAGCTTTAACACATCTGTTTGGTAAGACATGCTGAAAACCCAGACAGCAGGAGCTTCAAGCAACTGACAGAAAGCCTTACCATTCAGAGCCTGTACTGTACAAATTCGAGTCATGAGGCTCTTGACAGTGCTTCCAGGAGAAGCTAGTGACTAGAAATCTAATATCCATCTGTTACAAATGAAATTTTATTTTAATGTATATTCTGGATACGTGTTGTTGATTACCTTCCATAATAAATCATTACATGTTGTTACACGTAATTTAATTTTTGAGGCTAGATAGGCTGATTTTATCTTAGTAGAGCACTTGAATTATTTCTACATTAATATTGGAAAGAGAGTTAAAACGACTAAGTCTGAGTAACAAAAGTCACTCCATTTTTGGAGCACCTATACGTACATTCCCTCACTTGACACCTATCACTGACTTTCAGGGAGATGACGGCCTCTTAGATCCTTTTCCAAAGCACCTCAATTATCAAGGAGCCAAATCACTCAAATCTCATGTGTAAATTGCGTGACGAGCTACCTAGCTCATGTTTTTCCTCCTACTCTTTTTGGAGTCATACCACTAAAATTGATTGAAGGGACATTCAATGTTACTTTCTTCAAATGTGGGATTAAGTTCGGAATGGATGACTAGGAACACCAGCATTTCAACTTCAACAAAGAATTAGGGTAGCACTTTGTGGGGAAGAAAGATTTTTTGGTGCCACGTACCACGAGAAGTAGGTATTTGAGTCACAGAGTCCCAAGATGTTGGCAAATTTAGAAGTTATTCTTAAAGTGTTTACTCTTCCTTCTACAAGGCCATACTGAACAGTTTAATTATAGCATCAAAAAGATGATAGTAATTAGAAATATTTAAACAGCCTCCTGTCTTAGGATACAGAAACAAGAACGAAAAAAACCCTAAAAGTTATACATCTTAGGGCCTTGAAAAAAATCAGATGCACACTAAGATAAAATAGAAAGACAATATATCCTTACCATCCAAAACTTGGTGCCTGCAGAAAGTTTGCCATGTTCAGCAAACATCCAACCATGGTAGGAAAGCAGCATTTTGAGAGAGTACCGCATTGTGACAATAAGGGCAACCCAAAGCCCTGTACCAAAAAGTATTCCACTGACGATGTTCTGTGTTTGGTTTGACATATAGCCACTATTTAAAGAAAACAGGCAGTATCTGTCAGTTAATAGCAGTTTAAGTTTTAAAGAGAACTTAATATTGCAAACCTAAGTCCCATGGTACTACAGGCAGACATTCCAGAAGCCTGTTTGCCCCTTTTCATTAAACTCCTTTACAAACATCCTCTCATACACAAAGAACAAAGGCAACAGAAGTTACTAACTGTGCTTCCCAAACACTCATAAAACAATGCAGTAATACTGGTACAACAACCTACATGTTTCATACCCTTATGCTTTAAGATTTATGCTTACTCTATCACAAACATACTATTCAAAAACTTACGAAGTTATGTATAACTACTCTTAATCTAAATCCCGTCAAACTGATTTGGTTTAGAGAACAGTAAGTTTTCAGACTACTTACGTTGTATCAAGGGTTCGGTTGATTTTAGCTATTATTCCTAAAGAAGGATCAATTTTGGCATACATTGTTGACATCACACCCACAACTACAATAAGCCAGCTAGATGGGCTAGCAGGATAAACACCAGTGATAATTCCATTCTGGAAAGAAAAGCCTTCACATAATTTTTTCATACCAAAGTGGTTGACTTCATATTACCATGGAAAGAAACAAAAATCAACACATTTAAGTCATTTAGTTTAAAACAAGAAGTTAAGATTATCCAGCATTTTCTTACACGTGCTTAACTCATGAGTAAGGAACAGATTTTAGTTAAGTTTGACACAACAATACCAATAATTAAAGGAACTTAAAGTTTCTTTGCAGATGATACGGACAGTGCTCCAAGTCTTACTAAAAATACTGAAATCAGCAAACTTCCTTAGAACAAATGGCACTTCAATAATTCTTACTTAGCTCTGGATCAGGCCCCTCTAAATGAATAAATGGCAAAAAATATTCTACTAAACAATACACTGAAAACTGGAAAATTTCTGTCATTGAAGCAGCCCTTCTCAAAGCTTTATGAAATCTTTATTAAGACTACTTTAAAATATGTAAGTCTTTGAATGTTAAAAAGATGCTGAAATAAACCTGTAGTTTACCTAGCTTTTTACTAATAAAATAGATACCATTTAGGATCCCATGAACAAATAAATTCATAGAAATCTGTATGAACTATCAGTTTCATTTATATCCATAATACAGATCAGAAACATTACTACTTAGTATAACTAACTCAAGATAGATGTTCAGGTAATTTATATACCAAATACCAAACATTTTATGTAATTTGAAAGATTTAATTTTGGTGAAGAATATATAAATCAAGAGTGTATATATATATATTTAACCTTTTTAAGTGACATAACTTTTAAAGTCACAATTATATTTTTGACCTGTGCTAAAAGATTACATAATTACATCACCTATTATGAAGATAAGTAAATTAAAGCTATTATTGATTTCTACACCTACTTCGTCTTGCTTTCCATAGAATAGATCAAAAAGATGTGTCCTTTCAGTCTTGACACTGTCATTTTAGCACAGCATCAGCCAGTGCTACCTTCCTTACTATCCCTTGTTAACTGAAATCCACACAAGTCATTCACAATAAGGAACTTTATTTGCCACAGATGCATAAAAATTAAGTTGTGCTTTAACAAAACTTCAATAAATCTATGAAACACTAAATAACCTTCACATTTAGTAGGCTTGGCTAATTTGAAGTACCTTGAATCTGATGAACTTTTTCTTCCATGAATGGACACCAGACAGATAAATTTGTTTGAGTGCCTCATGGCTCATCCGCAGGTCGATCCCTTCTGGAGTTACCGTAAATTGAAATGCTACTGCTTGATGGGCTTCCGCCATTTTTGAAGAGAGTTCTGTCAAAAAAAGTTTTAAAAAATTAGACTCTTTGTTCAAAGGTACTAGGAACTATCCCATTTCTGTCAAGAAATCTTCTCCACAGTCATTTTGGAAAACATTTCAAAGCATGACAAATTTACACATGGCACTTCCCTCTTCTTCACAGGCTATGCTTGCACTTCAGTCTGAGCCTCCGGTATGTTAATTAAGGTACTACTCCTAACCACAGCTGCTGAAAATGGAGACAAAACACTCTCATGTAATTTCAGCCTTTTGGCAGGACTGCAGTAAGATGAATATTGTGCATACACACAATATACAAATCCCCAGCACAGAGCAAAAATTTAAAGATATAATATTTAGAAGAAGTCTATCGCAGGTAAGTAGCACCTCATTCTGCTATGATAAAGGATCTTTTTTTTCTTCCAACATTTTAGAAACAAAAGGTATTTAAAGTCTTCAACTCAGCTAGCAAAACAAAGTGGCTTTGGGCCATGCCTTCTTCTGAACTAGTCTCCTTCCCTTACTTTCAAGCTGAGTGGTCAAAACAATATGACATCACAGCCCCAGTTCTCACCAGCAAATAAATGCAAAAATTAAAGCCAAGCAGGGAAAAAAAAAAATCACAACTATCAGGAAAGCAACCTTCACATGAATAAATCTGAAATTAAGTAAAGAGGAAATTTAATTGAACTAATTATGCAAATATAACAAAATCAAAAATAACGTAAGTACAGAAAAAAGACCATCATAATGGGCAGGCATACCAGGCTAAAATAAAAACCACCAGTAGTTAGAATAGAAATGCGACTGAGATGCAGTTCACACATGCATGTCTTAACTCTGAGGATACTGTCAATTTGAATTGAACTTTAAGTTCTTCTTTATCAACTTATCTTCATAGCTTCTTTCTTTCCATAAGCAGCATTTCCACGGAGATACCCTGGAAGTTACCCCTACTTGTCATCACTTCACAGTAATGTTTGAGCATCTACAATCATAGATGGTCTACAAAATACAGATTTTTCTAGGCAGGCTCTATGAATAACATTGAAGTTGTTTAGTCCACATATTCCTGAGGAGACTATTGTGATTCCAAAGCCTGTTGTACACACGGATTTATTAGCTTACCAGAAATTCTGTGCATAAATTTAAAACCAACATCCTCTTAGAAGTACAGCAAGGAGGTTAAGGAATCCATCTTCCCATTTGTAGGTCAGGATTCAAGGGCAGGTTTTAACTTCACATTTTACTGGTACAAAATACAACGTAATCAACACAAAGTGCTCTAAAGTAGCACTGGCATTTGTCTTTAAGCAGAAAAGTACAACTGCTTCATACCTTTTGAATCCTAAAGGCTGAAATTTACATTTCTTCCACAAATCTGAAGCTTAGACTTCTTAGTAAAACTTAAATTCTGCTTGACCTTCATCCCTTGTAAAACAGCATGCCAGAGCTAACCAGTGCAGTTTAGCTGGGCACTTCAAAAGCAGTCTATTATGTTATAATGCACCTCCTCTTTGCTGGAAATATCCTATAATGTGAAAATCATCTGGAGGACAGGAGGTGTAAAAAGGTCTATGTATGGTAAGGATTATAAGAGAATGCTACATTAATAGCAGGCCTAGGAAATAAATACACAATATAGAAAAAGAAGGAGCACTAGGCAGAGAAGAACAAGGTAAGTGCTGTTTCCCAATATCTAATAAGGTAGTTGACCAACAAGTAGTGACTGCAATATATGTAAAGTACCTGTCCCTCAGCCAGCCTCTAATGATATGCCTCTGCAATACAACTGCTCCTACAGCAGTTTTACTCTGCTATTCAGAGATTTGAATATGGTAATTCAGATGATCTCTGATCATGATGGTAATTCAGAGATCTCCCAAACCCATCAGTCACTGCTCAAGTGTTAGAGGCTCAAAATCCTGGTGAATCAGACTTTTGGCTTCCAGAAGAGTAGTTAAAGCTCACGATGGCGTACAGATAGAACACAGTTTGATCTATGCTTGTACAGTGCTTCATTAAGACAACAAAGAAACCAAATCAGCTTGTAACATGAGTCTCAGGACCTTTAAGTCTCAGGTCCTGTATGCCGTAGCAACAATTGCAATCTGTAGCACTTCATGACTCAGTCACTAACAACCGCCCATTTACAGGGGCTGTGCTGTTGGCAAGCATCAGGAAGTCAGTCAGCTGGGTATTCATTCATGTGAACTGTGCATCAGCTCTACACTGAGACCAAAAATTGTGTGAGCGATTAAACAGACAGGCAACAGTAATACACGGCACACCCTGGACACAACAGGGCTCGAAAAAGGAGAGAGCAATCAAAGAATTCATCGTAAGTCTGGCACTACTATTAAGACCAGGGTTAAAAACAAAGACAGACACACACACCATATCCCTATTGGGAGAATCAGGCTCCCAGACTCATCTCAAAAGAGCCACCTGGCTCTCCAGATCACACATAGAATAAGACACTGGCATCCCAGAACGTACAAGTAACAGATGAACTAGTTTCTGTTACCCTTCAAGTCCCCTATGGCTTCTCAGCCTGGGAATCCTCCTCCCGGTTTCTGAAGAGAAAGGATTTCAGGAAACCCTCCCTCTGAAGTGCATGCATTTCTATTGTCCAATGTAGAAAAAGTTTATAAATAGCACTCATCAGAAACAGTCAACCTGATATATTAACGACATTAAATTTAGCATGATCATTAAATAAGCTTCAATAGGGAAAAGATTCCTTATTACCAAATGAAGCACGAGTGAAAGAATATTAATCCAGCAAGAACTAATCCTGAATCAATTAAACAAGCCCTGAAAACAAAGGCAGGTTTAGTTATAGGACTGTATTACTTGACCCTGAAGGATACGAAGCCATCAAACGGCTTGTTTCTTTTCATATCCTTTTCCTTTTCCGAAGGAAAATAAGTCTTTAAGACTACTTTGTTTGTTCTGAATTATGATGGCGAAGTACCAAAGAGACTTCCTGGAGTGCCTTTCTTTGAACACTTCTTTTAGTTCTTAAAGGCCAATTCAATCATAAGCTGCTGTACACTTCCCCTCCTTTGCATTCCTCTGCCATCACGTGCTTGCTCACAAAGTAGGTGAAAGAGCACAGGCTGGAAGAGCATGCGCGAGATTTTAGACTTCACTTACCACTGCTGGTAAGGCAGAGCCCACATCAATCGTCTAGCTAAGACTGAAACAATAACTTCTTTTAACTTCAGGCGTTTTGGTCAGCAAAATATTTCTGTACAGCATATGCTAATTAACCTCATTCCCAGCAGTGAGCCATAACGAAGAGCTTACGGCCTTAGAAGCTTGGCCAAGTCTTACTTAAAGGCAAAAAAGAGAAAGATGAACACAATTTCTACAAGTAAATTTAAACAGTTATTCTCATATTTTGAGCGTTCCTTTATAGAGTTAACATATCTTAAAGACACATTTGCCCCCTAACTTGGTTTGATTTTATTTTATTGAAGGAGAAAAACTGTCTGTTCCCTGCTCTTTTCTGGTTTTAGTTCAATTCGAACATGCTGTAACAGCTGCAAATGCTTCTCTTCCTCCCTTCTCATACCTCAGCTTGAGCCAATCAAAACTTACCACAATTTTTTTTCCATTGTTATAAACAAAATACTGCTAGGTTGGAAGTTGGATTTTTAGTCAAGAAAACACATAGCATGCCGTGAGGCTCAAGCCCTGATAGACCTAACGGTCTGAAAATGGTAAAATGGAAAAACTATGTTGGTTTGTCTACTACACATAAAGCCTCCTCACTGTGCTGTTTCTGCAATTTCAGGACATTGTCACTCCAAAGACCAAGGTTTAACTTTTTAGCTTCTCATGCCCACAGTCCTAATGATTTCAGGGTGCAAACACCAAACAGTCAGCTTTATATTAGGGCCTACATGTTCCTACTTCCAAGGAGATGTTGGTCTCAGCTCTGGGAACTCTGAAGCTCCAAGAGATCCCATGTCCAGGAAACTTCCATTTAGTCAGACATGCAAGAAGTCACTTCGGGTTGGTAAAGTCTCTCTGAGAGATACAATACAAAACGCAATGTCTAAAAAGACAGTGAAAGAATTTTCATGTGTATCTTAAAAAGCACCAGGCCATCATACAAACTAGTTAAATATATTAGTGTACATTGAATGAAACAAGTTATTAATTCCTGAAAGAGTTACTTTTGGAAATGCTATTGAGTATGAACCTTTTTACATGTTTCTGCAGATTTCATAGGCTTTGCATGGATAAAATGAGAGTGTTAAAAAAACAACTAAGGAAAGCCAGCACCTCCCCATCACAAAAAGCAATTCCTCTCCCTTTAAAGGGATATCCATATTGCCCCTTATCTCAGAGCTCATCCGAGCCCCTTGCTTCCCATACACTGCTTAGCTCATACAATACATTTTCTCTAATTCCTACTCCTCTTGGAATAGGGAAAAATCCAGCCATTTCTCCTTAGATATAGTCCAAACAGTCACCAGGAAGAGACATTATTTAAATGCAGTTTTCACATCCACAGATCCTTCTCCTGCAAAGGAAGCAAATTAACAAGTGCAGGGTAAAAACTAAGAGAAATCTTATTCATACAGCCCTGAACAGCTAAAATTTGGGTGAAAGGATTCTGTGACTCCCACTTCAAGCAATCTTAATAATTTAGTTTGAAGCTCTCTTTGTAGTATTTTGACATCTCCTTGTACGTTAGCTTTTATATATGGTGCATACATCTGTCAGGAATCAAACTCAGTTCAAATCCCAGTTCAAATCCCTCCAACGATTCTACTTTGGCAACCAATGGTTGACTCTTTTCTTGAAGAACAGTGACTGCTGAGAATGCTGCCACATACCACCCTGCACTAGGTTTAACACTACCACAGTTCCCAAATAGACATCTTTGACATCCAAACTGTTGCTCATTGGTGGTGGGCAGACTTGCAGCATTATATATCCCTGTGCTAAGAGTTAAAATATGCTACTGGATTCAGAAGAACCTGGAAACCTTTATAATCTCACACAGAGGCACACATCTCTTCTAAGGAAGAAAAACAATTTGAACTTCCTTCAGGAAATGAGCTTGCCACAGCTTTTAGAAGAAATGGTCATCCAAAAAAAATCCCATTTGCATCTTCATTTGTTAACATTATTTTGGTGATTTAGGATAGATCCCTGAATGCCAAGTCTAAGGACAGACTTAATGAATCAGAGCCCTGGGTTAAAACACTAAAACACCTGCACTGTATGTGTTTTAAAAGACATTTATCAAGTATATTGTCTCTCCCAATTAAGCTCTTATTAATACATAAATACGCATTTTCTACTTCCTTGAAAAGTCAAAACTATGAGTGCATTTGTTTTATATAAATCAATAATTGTGACCAAAACTGATCACTTCATACCAGATACTAAAAGCAAGATAATCATAAAAAATGAGGTGCCTAATCCTCTTCCTGGATTATTCTTTATTTCTCTTTAGATTTCTGCCATTGATGTTCCTCTGTCAGTTACACTTACATTAAGAAGCAGGATTTCTTCTTACACAAACATAAAGACATTTTTTGCAAGACTTTAACCTTTTAAGTGTAGCTGGGCAACATTCATCATGGATGTCTTTGCCTATATGCATTCTGCAGAAGTTCTAAGGCCTTATCAAACTGGCACCCTCCCAGACGTTTGGCAGAAAAAGTAGTATCTTTCCAACTTCTTAAATAAGGTTGAAATAAAAAAAGAGAAAGCATGAACCACCATTCAGCAGATGGACATACAAGTGGGAGTGGCTGACAGACCAGGGGGTTGTGTTGCCGTTCAGATGGGCTGAAGAAAAGGGCAGGTTAAAATCTCATTAAGTTCAACAAAGAGAAGTGCAAAGTCCTGCATCACAACCCTGTGCGTTACCACATGCTGGAGACCAGCTGGGAATCAACCCTGCAAGTTGCACAAGGAGCCAGCAAGGGGCCCCTTGCAGCAGAGGAGGTTCACAGAGCTCTGGGACGCATCAGGAAGAGCCTTGCCAACAGGTCAAGGGAGGTAATGAGGCCTCATCTGGAATTCTGTTTTAGGCTCCCCAGTACCAGAGATGAAGCTACTGGAGAGAGTAGTCATTAAGCGAAGAGCGATTAAGAGGACTTGGAACACCTCTCCTGTGAAGACAGGCTGAAAGAGCTATGGCTGTTCAGCATGGAGAAGAGGCTTGCTCAGGAGGGATCTTATCAAAGGGTATAAATATCGGAAAGGCAGGGTGCAAAGAGGACAGAGTAAGGCTCTTTTCAGTGGTGCCCCGTGCCAGAACAAGAGGCACTGGACACACGCTGAAACACGGGAGGGTCCATCTGAACATGAGGATTATTTTTTATTTTTTATATAATTATTTTATACTGTGATGGGGCCCAGCGCTACTTGTCCAGAGAGACTGTGGAGTCTCTGTCCCTGGGGATATTCAAGAGCTATCTCTGGACATGGTCCTGGACAACCAGTTCTAGGTGATCTTGCTTCAGTGGTGGGGCAGTTGGATAAGATGACCTCCAGAGATCCCTTCCAGCCTCAACCATTCTGGAACTGTTGGCATAAGAGCAAAATAACACAAAAATCCTGTATTCTTTTTAGCAAGGGGACACTTGGCATTCAAGGATCTCAAGTCCTGCAGTCAGGGAGAAGAAAACAAGCACTACGCACAGAGCAGAATAGAAAAAAAGAAGCAATTGCACAAAGTGCCTTACAAATACCATGCTTTTCTTCTCTAATCTTCCTTTTACATATTTATGTACCAGGCATAGCATTTCATGAAAGAATACACAGAGAGCTGGAAGAACGCCTTCAAAGGCATGAAAAGAATGACAAAGTTTAGAATTTCAATGCTGGGTTCAGAAGAAAATAAAAAAACATCAATATAGAAGAAGAACAAAGTTCTCAATCAAGTCGTGCAAAGTTCATTATCCCCTTAATGATGTTTAGAAAGTCCCTTGGGATGGCCTGAGTACAACACAAAGCATCCAAACTCCAGCAGTCAGTATCTGTAGCATCCCATTTACAGCGGAGCCTGCACGTAGAACAAAACTCCTAGTTCACCATTAGTGCTGCTCACGTTGAGCACAAATACAAAAACTTTCTCAAAAACAGAGTTTTAACTGTATAGCTACCAGAGATTCTTCCTGAAATTTGATTTTTTTAGTAGATCTACTTCAAAAAAATAAGGGCTGAACAAGAAATCTTATGCATAAACAATTCAATTGCTTTAAAAGAACAGCACACCTTGGAAGTCAAATTGGGAACAGATGTTTAAATGGAACAAGTTTTCTGCAACTGACAAAAGAATAGCATTAGTTTGGAAAACAAAAGCAGCTGGATTTTGCAGTACGTTTCGCACAGATTTTACATGAACTTTTCAGACAATTCACCTGATTTTTTTTAAACATTATTCCACTAACTTTGTCCTCGCTAAAAGCACCAGTGTGTTAGTATGCAAGGTTTATACACTTATGTAGTCATTTTGAACACCACTACATTGTTGAATGAGAGTTAGTTAGTCTAGAGCAGGTAGATTTCTGATACAAGTGGTGGGAAACAATACAAACTCCTACTAAAAAGTGAGCCCTTGGAACTTAATGCTGCACGTATATATCTAGAGGAAAGGAAAACAGTGACTGGCCCTATCAAATCAAGAGCCTGTGTTCAACAACGAAGCTGATGTGACTTTAGTGAGGTGTTTTCACAGTTTGCTACAAGTACAGCAGATTTAGTCACTGAAGTATACGCTGTACAGCAGTATCCAGCACCGATGCAGTAACTCAGTCACATCTGCTCTTATGTGAGTGCCTCCGTACCACCACCTGACACAACCTATCCTCTAGCATTAGGGCAGAATTTTGGTAGGGCAGGCAGCTAACCAGAGGATGCCAAAGACACTTTTACTCACAAGCATCTGGTGCTCCTTTGATGCACAGCTGAAAAAACTTCAAAACGACACATAAAGCATCCAGTTCAACAGAAATCCATGCAAAGATAAAAGTTGTCTAAATGTACATGCATTAAAATTTCCAAAAAGGTCACTACGCCTCCCAAAGGAAATTAAGTTTTTGATCTATCTTCAGTAAACAGCATCAAATATACAGCTGAAACATTTAATCATGACCAAAAAGACATGTGTTTGTTGAATATTCTACTAGCTAATGCCACTTTCTTGCAGTGTAGATTAGAGTTCTGCAAAAATGTAACAAAATAGCTTAGAAAGAGTAGAGGGCTTATTCATAAGCCACGTGATATTTTGCAAGTAGCTGACTTCTGAACTTGCTGTAAAGATTAACCAACACTGTTATTCACTTAAGAATCTCTATTTCTAACTAGCTTCCTTGAATACCAACTTTCAGTAATAACTAATCACGCTTGAGACTCCTGCCCAAGTCTTACCAACAACTCACTTACCTTACAGTGATTAAGCATACTAACAGGTCTACAGACACAAAATCATTAAGAGAAATCTGAGCGGAGTAAAGCCAAGCCATGCCTTTGCAATAAACAGTCATGAAGATTAAAGTCACTCAACAGGGCATCTCAGGTGAACCTAATGACTACTCTATAGAAATAAAATGAACCAAACGATCACTCCCCTTTAGAATTTGCATTAAATGATAATCGATTGAATGCTATGTTAATCTGTAAATTAAACTGACAGGCCCTCTCATGCCTTGTTAGTTGTGACTGAAACAAGCTAAAATCAGTTTAAGTCTCCTAGAAGCTGAAGGTGATATTTATTTATGCATGAGCTCTCTCAAAGTTCTCAAAATAAGACTACTAGGCCAACGTGTGAAGTGGCTTAGCCAAAGCATCAAAGAGAAAGGAGCTTTTCCCTCACCACCCATTATGAAAGTTTTGCAGGGTGGTGTTTTTTTGTTTGTTTGTTTGTTTTTTGTTACTGCTAATCATTGGCTCTAATCTCTCTCATCCTCACTTATGGCTGAGGTCCCCTTACACTGCAATATTTTAAAGGATTCCTTACATATAAAAAAGAACAAATGCTGTGATCCAAGCCTAGCAGACCTGAGTACATGTGCTTCTACAGGTACAGAAACACTGCAAACCTCACCCACAGCAGACTGAAATCAGAACACCTCAGCAGTACTGCCCCACTGACCAAGCTGTCAGCTTGTGACCTGTCCAGCATTTTCCAAGATCACTTCTGGGTATAGATTAGCTACCCTCTGCAGACAACTTCTTTGGAATCTTGACCCAATTTCTTGATCCCCTTCCCAAGTGCTAAACTGTAATGAAAGGCATATGTGGAAGGATGAGATAACAACAAAACACCCACAGACAAACAGACAGACCAACGAATGAAATGTGAACATACCTGAACAGCTCTGTCTGCCTCAAAAAAGGACTTGAAACCTGCTTGTCACACAGAAGTCTTCCGTCCCACAGGCTCACTGCAGCTGGACTCTTGGGAGGTCAGGACACGCTCAGAGCCAGAGTCATTCCAATGCTGTCAGCTGCTAATATCCATTAAGCTACAGCAATGGCAAACAGTTAACTGTAGCTCTGAAACAGAAAGAAAAACAATTTGAACTTCGAATCACACACAGCTTTCAATGGCTCAGGACTGGATCAGACTGGAACCATTTAGGGAGAACCGATGCCAAAGGAGAAAATTGTCACAAACGACAGCTCTGAAACAGTGGTTTTTACTACACTGGACGAATAAACTGGACTGATCTGTCTGCATGTAACAGCTCCGAGATGGCAAAGAACCGTGGGATGAACAAAGTTCATCCACTACTCTGCTACCCTCTCGGTTATTTCTGGGGGCTGAAACTAGTGGTTGCTGGCTAGCTGCAGTAAGAGAGGTGATCTCGGGTGCCTGACTCCAAGGCTAGTTTCATCTTGCAGTTTAAGACAAGTAAATGCAAGTGTTTGCTTAAAGGCTTTAAACTCCCATTACAGTCAAACCAGATACTATCAGGATGTCTTGGAGACATGTTCACAGAACAGACTGCTTTCAGTGACACCTCCACGAGAAAGATCACGGATAGTAAGCTGGCTTCTCACCTAGGAAACAGCCAGGCAAAGAAGAGAAAGTATAGGAAACAACATGCTAATTACCAGGCTAATCCCTACAGTTTATGGATCATATGGCCTCTCTCCTCCTCCCGAATAGCATGCTGCTATACAACATGGTTCTGTAACGTACACTCCATCAAAACCAACCACAACAAAAACCTCAGTCACACTCCACAACTGTAATCAAAACTGAAACTCTTACGATTGTCATTATTTACAACATTTTCATTATAGGTTTGGACATACTGTACTGTTCCTACATATTTTACATAATTCTAGTCTCCATTGCAATATGTTATACAGTACACATTCCAGCAAGCCACCTCTTCTGACCTTCTCAAAATTCACAATAATCTTGCTGAGTAAGAGATAAGCACACACACCAAAAAAAAAAAAAAAACCCACACCACTGAACAGCTACTGTACTATGCAGAAACCTCTCTCCCCCCTCAAAAACCTAAGCACTAGGATCTGGTTACTTTAAATACTGCTATAAAAGACATCACTTAGGCATTTAATTACAGTAGTTTTCTCTCTTCTTTCTCCCTTTGCACTAATTAGCTTCTAAGCTCATGCAGTAAAGAATTATGTTTATCCCCTCTGTGGTAACAAATGTTTCTAGAACTGCAGGACTTTCAGCAGCCCTACAAGATGTCCATCTTCCAGCATCTCCGAAGTCCAAAAACATGACCACAATGTCAGGTGACCAAGGACAAAATGAAGGAATTACTATTACAGTAGTTCAATGATCGTTTACTGGGTAAGGATGTAAGTCCGGAATACTTAAGAGCCACATCTAAACATTTTCCTAATATTTAAGCCAACCATTCAAAATAAAGTTAATCCAGACACTGAAAAGATGGACGCTTTTGAGCCATATATCTTGTTTTTCTGGAGTTTGGGACTATGATACAGCACTGTGCAGGGCAAAGTCAATATCTTCAGAATATTAAAAAAAAAAAAAAGAAAAAAGAAAAAAGCGTATTTTCTTTAAATAAAAGCTTCCACTTAGGTCACTCTTTACGCAAGACTTTCCAGAACCGGTCACACACCACGCTGGGGATGCAGCGTTCCAGCCACCCCTGCATGCAGCCAACACAAACACCCCTCTGCCACGCACGCACCAGACCTCCGGCCGCTCCACGCGCGGCTGACTTGATCCGATTCCGCCTGATCCGATTTGTCCCGACCCGCTCCCCGCCGCAGGACGCCCGCAGCCGGCACCCTGGCCACGCCCCCTGGGGGCGGGACCACCTCGTAACCACACCCCCCCGCCCACGTGACCGCCGCCGGGAAGTGGGTGAAAGGTCGCGGCGCCGAGCCCGAGCTGGCAGCCGAGGGCTGCCCCAAAGGCAGCAGCAGCGCCCTCAGCTCGGGGCACGTTCGGGTTTGCTCAGAGCTCACACGCCTCAGCTGTTGGATGTCACGGTTTTTTTTTTTTTTAACGTAGGAGTAGCGTTTTCTTGCAGGAGGATGCTCTGAAGGAGGCTGTAACACCCCAAAACGACCCCGAGCTCCCAGCGCAGCTGCTTCTTGCAGCAGGTCACGGCTCTGTCAGAGCCTTATTTCTGTGTGAGCAGGTAGTTACACTTCTGCATCAACGGAGAGCCGCGTCACTCACCTACAACATCACCTGCAATATTACAATTCGGTAATGATTAGTTGTATTGACGAATCAAGAACACATTCCCGGTGCTTACTGTACAATTCACATTGGACAGAGGACACACGACCACGTTAGACGAGCGCATAGATCCAGAAACTGAAGAGGGCAGACAGGAAAATATAATTGAGAAACCCAGCACAAAACATCTTTCCCAGTCTCACTGCTGCACTCCTACACACGTGATAAGGAAATGAGTAGTCCCCTGTACAGTAATTTCCTCTACACTGCAGAGTTTCAACACGATCGTCCTTCAAGTGCTGATAAATTGCCAGGTGAGAGGAGCAACGGGCCGCTTCTCTCCATCCTACTTTGCGCTTTTTCCTTCCCCAAAAAAGGCACCCGACGCTGCAGCCCCACCACCAGTACCACAGCCAGTATAAATAACCAAAGTCACACTTAATGCTGATTTTTCCATTGAAAACTGAAGACACGGCACAAAACATTCGCGGTGCGTAAAAACGTGGCGAGCAAACGGAGACCAAAAGCTGCTGCTAGACCTGACCTCTCCCTTCCGCAACGAGCCTATTCAGCACGCCCACCCGGCAAACCCGGGCCCCGTGAGCAAAACGCGCGCGGAATTACACCTCAAAAGCACTTTTTACGGTGACTACGGTATTTCTGTGTAAGTTTCACAGCTTTCAGCCGGGTTAGCGCACAGCCCGGTGGCGCACAGAACTTGGCACCGCGCAACCCCACCGGGGATAAAAAGCCTGGGGGGGAGGCTCTGGAGCCCAAAACAGGGGGGACCAGCCCCGGCTCCCCACGGGGCCGCGGTGTCCCCCTCACCACAACCCCGTCCCCACCGCCCCTCAGCCGCCTCCCGCTACCCACACCGGGAACACCTCAGAGGGCACGCCGGCGGCTCAGCCCCGCTTCGAGAGGCTCCCCCGGCCCAGCCGGCCGCCACCCACCTGCTGAGGGCCGCCGCCGCTCAGCGGCTGCACAAGGGGCGGCCCGGAGCCGGCCGAGCGCAGGAGACCGGCGGCGAAGCGGGGAAGCGGCGAGGGAGGGAGGGAGCGAGGGAGGGCGGCGGCCGCTCCCCTCACACGCCCCGCCGGAGCCGCGCTTGCCGCCCGCCCCGCCATTGGCTGCCTGTGGAGAAGGGGGCGGGGATTCGCCGGCAGGGCGGAGGGGCGGGAAGGGCGGCGGGAGCTGATAGGCCGGCGGTGGGGGGTGCTGGGGTGTGATTGGCGGGCAGCGCCCGGGGGGCGGGATGTGAAGGGAGGTGTTATGGCGGCCTGGGGGGGGGGGGGAATGGGGGGGTGGTGGTCTTGGGGCTGGGGTGGGTTGGGGTTGTGGGGAGCGGTGTCAGGGGGCTCACAGGGCTCCTGGGGCATGGAGGCGGCCGTGTCCGGGCGATAAAACCCCAGGGATTGTGAGGAGAGGCAGTGGGGGTGTAGAGTTGTTGGGATACGGGTGTAAATTGGGGTAACATAGCACATGGGGGACCTGTCTGTGGTGCCAAGATGGGCTCCCTGCGAGGGCGCACCAAATGCAGGGGGCTGAAGGAGGTATGCTCAGTGCTTCCCAAAAGTAATTGCAGTCTTCCGAAAATGCAAAATCATGGAAGTAATCTAAATGAAAGTGTCAGTCACGGTGCAGAATGGCATGCAAAAGTTGAAATGATTGAATTTTATGCTTGCAATGGGCTAGTCGCTTTTGGGTTTCAAGAGGTCAGAGCTTGAATATCTCAGATGCTCTGTTTGATTTCAGTATGACAGGTGCAGGAAGCCTGCTCTGTCCTTTCTGAAATGACGTCAGACTACAGTGGTGTCAACACGAAGGTTCTGAACTAGGACAATTTGGGATTTATATTCTTTCCCTTGTGGGCAGATCCACCCAACCCCACAGTCCTGCCAGCTGGAATTTCCAGGATGTGCCTGAAGGCTCCAAAGCACACAAACATATGATGAAATCCAGAAGCGTGGACACTGCACACTGAGCCTCTCCCATATCCTTAAGATCATGCAACGTCAATAAAACGAAACACTACTGGTCAGAATTTTTACCTCCAGTGTTCCATGCCTAATGATGTGATTTTAAGATGTTACTACCCCAAGAAGAAGCATAAATCCCAGAAGAAAACAAGGAGAGGAGATTTAGATCTACTAGTATTAGCAAGAGGAGGGGAAAAAAAATAAAAAATAAGTAAATCACCACAAACCCAACTATGCCCCAAAGTTCAGCAGCATCCATGTTTACATGTATTTAGCCATAACAGGTATGGCTAAAAAATATATAATGTAACTTGAAGAGTTAGAAGAAGGTAATTAATAACTTTTGTCTCTTTGGTGTATGTGTTCTACAAGAAGATTAAAAATAAAAAATCATCTGCATATTTATCATTATGCACAAAGACAACCTAAAATGCCTTGATGTTTTTTGTTGATGATTGTTTTTTCGTCCAGGTGCTTTTTACCTTTGAAATATTAAACAAGCAAAAAACACACGTTTACACATACGTAAATCTGCTTTCTCTCATTCTACCAGGAGTTTCCTCATATCTTTGTCCCCAGCCAACATGTTCATCTACACGGTAATCAGGAAGGAATCAGTCAGCTGGGAACAGGTGTTGTTTATTTTCTTCTCATGAATTAGAGAACACCTAGATAAACTTGTCATGATTCTAAGCCCCCTGCAGCTAACCTCCATAAGGACATGAAAAGCATTGCATTACATGAGGTTGTGTCTCTCTTAGCCAAACCTGACTTGGCTCTATTTTGCTGGCAGATGTAAACATAACATTACAGATAGTCCTGTGACTAGTTGCCAGTGGTCCCGCCACTATCACCTAGGTCAGGCTCTATTCACCCATTAACCCAGATGAAACAAGTCAAATACTTCCTGGAGTAAGATCATCCTAATCAGAACGTGGTCCATCTTTTACTGTGGCTACTGCTCCAACCTCTCTGCTAACTACGCTTTCTCTTCATCAAGGGACATAAGGTGATTCTGCTTCTCATGACTGGAATTGTAGTGAGCTGCAAGCCTGCAATGCGGCCTGAAATTCTAACCTTTCACTGCCCAGCAAAGATAAGTCAATTTTTTTCCCATAATTTACATATTGAATTCCTAAAAAGAAAAAAAAAAGATGAAGTACCATTAGCACAGATCACATATGCTTGGTGCCGTAAGACCTCCTAGTATTTAAGTCTAATTCTTACAATCCAAAGAAATCAAAATAATCAATGACAGGTCACATTTATCTGTGCCTAGGCAGACTGAAATAGTTTAAGTGTATCATTATAGATATGTACCTCTCGAATTAAATCCTTCTGATCAGCTTACCCCAGTTCTTCAAGATTTCTTCACTTCTGTACACACAACATGGCTTCTTTGCAGCAGCTTTTCTTATCTAGTACTGTTCTGGGCATTATTTTTGCTTTTATCTATTTTTTAACAGATTTTAATGATGTCAAATCACTAAACCTTAAGCTTGGATCATGTTTGGAAGTTGGTTATCCTCAACATGATTTTGTATTGTTCCCTTTTGGTGTTTTTTGTTTGTTTGTTTTGATTTTGTTTTGTTTTTATTAATATTATTGTTTTATTCATTCAGTTTCTCAAATAGGTCAAGTCAAGCAATTTTAATATAGACAACCAACTGTCTTGAATTGTGTTGAAACTGATTTATTCTGCTTATTGGAATTGAATTGTTCAATATTTTCAGCACACAATTACTGGGTGTAGTCTTAGTTGCTTCACCAGATATTGTCCCAGTTTGCTTGCTGGTCAGAAAGTTTCATTTTAAACAGCACCAATACTTTGACTTTTTATTTTATTTTCCTTTGTGTTATCTCCTGTGATATCTGAACACGAAGGTTTCCGTTTCATAATTAGAACACATAGCCACTGGTAACCCAGCATCCCACAGCAATTTACCACTGATAATTTGAGTGGCAAAACACATCAGTAGTAAGCGAACTGAAGAACAGCTCCAAAATACAACTTTTGTAGACAGGTAAGTGCATGCATGTTTGTATGCCAGGAGTCAAGGGTGAGAGCAAGGCAGGCAAGGCAGTGCCCTCCCTGACAAGGGCACCGTCCCATGGCACCTGAGCAAAGCGAGCAGAACAGGTCCAGTGACAGTAAACAGGGTCAGCCAGATCATTTGACACGTCTGCAGCAATGAGGAAGTCCAAGGTTGTCAAGCTGGAAAACTGAGTCAGGGTCAGGGTCCAGATCAACAGGGAGCGTGGCCAGGTAGGGGACTGGCTGCAAGGCCAGGGCATCAAGGACAAAAGCCTCAGCTGAAAAGCTCCTTCCAAGTGAAGCAGGGAGCCCCCTTGGGGCCCTTAGATCCTCCCCTAACAGCTCTTATCACGGCCAGAAACCTGCACCCTGTATCTGAGGCCTTGCACCCAAAAGCCACGGAGGCGTTGAGGAGCCTGCTCAGGGTCCTGACAGTATACACACATACACACTCACAGAATAGATGCATTTACCTGAGAGGTGACGTAGGAAAAGTGGTGGTCTTTACAAAATACAGTAGCCAAAAGGTACAGGATTTTATGTCAAGAATCAAATGTGATGCCATTGCAGAACTGCATACAGCACATATACTGACTAGTGAAAATCCCTGAATGATTTTACCTACCAGAAATAATGCCCATGCATTGCCACATCCTTCTTTTCTTACATGTTTCAGACCAATCCTGACTCCCAGGCCCTTACTACTATGAGTCAACCATCTTAGCCAATATTGTTAATACTGACTAACGCTAAACTCTACCAGCAGAGTAATGGAAAGGAAGACTTTGATCTGGCTTGGTTTTTCTTCATTCTTAAATACTTTCTCATGAGGATATAGTAGCAGTCCAACTGATATTTAAACAGAAAAGAGTGAGTTGTCATGTCTTACCCTGCCTTTTTTTTGTTTTGTTTTGTTTTAAACCAGATAAAATGAACACTACTGACATGGCTTGACTGCATTGTCAACAGGGATATCAGCCTATCCTGTGACATTCAGACCTAGCAGAAGGCATACGATGCGTACCTGTGACTTCAACAGCAGAAAGAAGTTCTAAGAAAATAAATATGCTCTTCTTCTCTTAAACAATACCACTGTTTGAACTGAACTTCTAGTATATTAATTCTTCTGGAGTGGGATGAGAATTTTGATTTTACAATCCATTCAAACTGTGAAATGGTTGCTCAGAACATGTGACAGGTTTTGTTTAGAGTACCTTTCCACTACTCTAACCCCATGGTTTAGGCTGTCAAACTAGGCTTTAGGGCATCTTTGGAAAGTCAACACTCGCAGATGCCACTCAACGCGTAAGCAATACAGTGTTGCTTTAAAAATTTCATAATGATAACTTCAGGTGGTAAAAACCCACCTAATTTCGCCAGATTTGACCCAAGAATTCTCCATGGCCAGGGTTGTGCTCCCAGTGCCTGGCCTTACTATTTTGTACATATGAGATATTCCTACCTTTTGCAACATGACCTCCAAAGATATGACCTGGACCAAGTGAACAGAAAAGCTAATCAATACCCACTGAGAAATGTATAAATGTAAGCCTAACATGTTGCTGACTGAATTGAAGTTTTGAATTCAGTCAAAATTGAAGTTTTTTTGACAGAAGTTTTACAGAAAGGGTTACATTTATGATCAAATAATGATGATAGAACCCACTGAGATTATTTTAAAAGTGCCTGAGAATATTTGAGAAAAAGTCCAAAAGAAATCATGACATCTGCATGCTTAAAACACTACATTCCAAGCAGCGCACTGCTTCTCTAATATATTTTTAATACATATTGAACACTAAGAGCAAAATGAACAGCACTGCCGTGCCATACAGATGAGACTGTCCTTTTGGACAAGCTCATAGGAGTTCCTCTGCTCAGAAAAATACGTAAAGAGCCTATTTGGAAGGAACATTGACAGCACATGTTAGATCTCCCACACACAGAGATTTTTAAATTATCTGTTTTTCATAACTCTCCTTCTGATGTTTCTTTTCCCTGAATTTGAGTATTTGTCCTTCACAGTCACATTGGGTGAGGAATATGGATCATCTGATACCATCTTTGATGTGAGAAAATGGATGGCATCCCAGGTATAAAGGGCATTACTTACAGCCTTACAGCATGTGCCTAAGGTTATATTGACAGTAGCAAAATGGAGCCTGGCCAAGATTTGAAAGGGAAGCATGTAGTCAGGCATTATCTAAAGTAAGGGAAAAGTCAAAAATACAATACCAAAGGTCCATGTATATTAATTAGAAAAAGCTTTAGTGAATGTCGCAACGTAATAGTGGTTGTGTTTGGGACACTCCCTAAATTCTGCAAAACTTTGAGAAAGAAAATCATCTGGCCTGAAAATACATACCATTATTTCTAGAAAAATTAGAGGTTTATTTAGAGGTTATTTGGAATTTCATTTAGAAGTGTATTCGTTCAAATTGAAGAATCTGGCAGGTACTTTTGGGAAGACATCACATCCACTTGGAAAACATTTCAAGTAATCCACTGTCACTAGAAAATTTGCCTCTCAGACAAACATTCACCCACAAATTAATAGCATAATTTCCTTTAACGGTTTCAAATACTAGGCATAACTTGAGGGGTTTGTACTGCAGATTTTTTGGGCTCCTAGGGTAAGAGATACTGTATGTACTATTTTCTACTTGTTTGCTACCCACATAGGTCTGGGAGGACAATGGCATTGTCAAGTATCTGTGAATATTTGCTTCATTTCTAGTATACCATTATATGCCTTACAGTAATTCCCAGACTGAAGGAGATTGATCTGCTGTTTAGAGTCCAAGCCGAAATCAAAGGAAGTGAGTTCAATTCCTTGCTGCACTATGGACTTTAGGGACAAAGCACATCAGCTGAGTTCCTCAATGTTATCCATCGTTCAAGGTAAGCAGAACCCATGGGAACGCCATGTAAAAAAACAATAATAATAATAATCTGTGCAGGTGAGGAGCAGGGAAGAGAGACTCCTTTATTTCCCATGATCCATTCCCATTCCCATTCCCATGATCCATTTTAGACAGGATAAAAAAATGCAGACTACTTGCCTCCAGCTGAATGGATTAGATTATTCTTTCACTTTGTTCATAGCTTTTGAACAAAACAAAAAAAAAAAGGCATTGCAACACTCACTAGACCACTATCGCTTATGTAGCATGGCTATGTCAGTCTAAGTCTTTTCCCTTTAAATGCTTGCAGTTCATCCATAGGCAACTGAAGCATGTCCACAATTCCTCATGTCATTTTCCTTATGAATTATCATGCCTACTCAGGTATGCCTTCTTTAACGATCAGTAGAGCTTTGTGAGGACACATTTTATCATTCTGCCCATTGCTTTGTGATTGTATTGCTCTACATTTCAGAATACCTCCCAGAAAATAAAGGAAATGTGGACCAGGACAACCCCACCTCCCATGGAGCCTCTTTTGGCATCTATTACCAGTGCCAGTGCTATTTGCAAATTGAGCCAGAGAAAATATCCTGTACTGAACATCACAGTAACAGCCAGCAAACTGAAATTCACAGTGCTGCCCTTTACAAGGATTGTTCACCAACCACTCTTTCAGGAAAGAAAAGGATATTCTTACTATGCAAAGTCCCCAAAGAGATCTCCTTTTCATTATAGTGTTCATGCCAGCATAAAAACTATCTGTGCTGTAGTTGCTCTTTTGTTGCACCAGTAGGTTTCCGTAAACAGGCTGCAATATGAACTCAATTCTACAGACCTTGTTTCAGATGTATAATGCATAACCAAGAGATTTTCAGGCCCTGTAGATTTGCAACGTATGCAAGTCTCATCTTCAGTCAAGGCTGAGTGCACACATACAATTAAAATCTACCTTTGTACCTTTTCTATTGAATTTCCTTATCTTTCTATACCTGCAGCCATAATAAAACATAATGTATTTGCTACATGCTTCCTTTACCTTCCATAGTACCACCAACTCAAATGAAGCAGAGTACTGAGTGGTAAGAAGGGAGGAAAAACCTTCAGTAGTTGGAGGAAGATGAGAGAAAGCAAGTGCCAGACAGCTTATAGAAGGGGCAACAGGTGAAGCCAATGATAGCAATTTTGCAACAGCACAGCTCCAAGCTTTGAGTTTTCAAAGGAAGTTCCACTGGGAGCCCCAGAAGGGAGAAGCCTACAATAATTTGAAATAGAAACTCTGGCTAGCTAAGTATTGGCAATGTTTGTGCTGGAAGAAAAGCAGCTTAAAGTCTCCCTACTTAGTTAACCTGGATGCTGCACATCCAGGTTACAGACACAGCTCCTCACCTGCAACAGCATGCCATAATACTCTGCGTGTTGGCTGTGACACAGCTGTTGGGACACAGCCTCAGCTTCCCTGGTCATCCCGTGTGCTTGTTGTGTAAGCAAATATCACTACTGATTTGCGGATTCGTGGTGCTAATCAAGACCAGAGTGAAGTGCTGGAGCAAGGAAAATGTGCCAAAGAGAATCAGATCAGGGAATGCTTGAGCAAACTGAACATATATAAGTGCATGGGCCTTGGTGGGTTGCACCCACGGGTGCTGAGGGAGCTGGCAGACATGATTGTGAGGCCAATCTCTATAATCTTTGGTGAAAGATTGGCTTTGTGGGTAAATAGCTAAGAAAAGCACCTTAATATTTTTCAGTTTCTGGAGGAATTAAAGTATTTAGTCATGTGTAACAGTCTTGTTGTGTTCATCAAACCATTCTAATAAGTAATAAAAACTGCTACAGAAAGCAAAGTGTTTGACCTATTTACAAACATTAACTACAGCTCCTATCAAGATGGGCAACAGAAAGTAAACCAAGCAGTGCAGAAGTACTCCTGTGCTGTTTGGCTAACTTTTTGAAGTGATGTAAGCATCCAGTGGACTTTGTCCGTATTTGTGACTGAATGGTTCAATTCAGTGTAGATCTGCTGAGTTTTGCGATCATGCACCAAGCACAGATTCTACCTATACATATCTAAAATATGCATCCAAATCACTGGAAGAGATGAGGACAATAAAGAAAGGTGAATGAAAGCAAAGATCATCGACCTGTTTTGCAAACAAGCTTTTCAGAACTTAAAGAAAAATAATATACATGACTTTGTAGGCTATTTACTGACCTTTAGGCAGGTCAGCTTCCTAGGTAAGCTGTATCTGCCAGGCTGCTTTTCAAAATACTGTCTGCCAGGGAATTACTATTGCAAAACTCCTTGTTCTGCATGCTGGAGCCTTTGCACTCTCATCGTCTGTGAGAATTAGTTTTGCTTGCATTTGTCCCTGGGAAGCTAATGAATTTAGGAAGTGCACAGATGACATGCTGGATAGGTAGAATACCACCACACATAAATATGTTCCTGTACCTTAATGAAGGAACAGAAGTATCAAGGGAAAAATCACTAAGATTAGAAAGCCATTAGAATGGGGAATTATTAAAAGCACAGAGTGCAAAGAAGTCTTAGTGTTCTCCTATATGACAATATACAAGTAATTGAATTTGTCAGAGAAGGGACTGAAATTAAACCTCTCCTCCAAAAAGTGTATTATTTTTTAGAATGATTTTAAATGACAAATAGTGGAGAAAAGTAATATTTCTAAACATCACAGAATACAAGAACTGACTACTTTCTACCAAACTGCATGAAAATAGCAGAACAGTGTTTCTCAGGATTTCTTAATGCAATCCTAATATTTGTAGCAAAGTGTTAATGACTCTGCTTGTGACCGATCTTAGGAGGCTTTTCTAGGAAGTTAATGCGATTTGAATTGTGAGTTTTATGCAGGAAGATTTTGGTTTTAGAAATAAATATATGAAAATGACTTTGTAGAAAGAACACATATGGGAAAATTACATGTACATCTAAAACAGTACAGTTTTTTAAAAGGCCATAATATTAGGTCTTTCATAAATGTTTTAATTTTCATGAATGCTGAATTTGATGTCAGAAAATTTCAAGGCACTGAAATTATCACTTTGAAAACTTAGTGAGTTATTTCACTGTTTCACAGTAGGTCCTTAGTGCACAGATACCAGCTAGTTATTTTATTGAACAAGCATTTTGTGCAACATGTTCAGTACCCGAGCGGGGAAGAATCGTTCTTCAATAGAAAATACGGCTTACTGCCCTCGTGTGGCTATTGATAAAAAAAAAAAAGGCCTTGGAAAATTTATTTTCTAGGATTTAATCCAACATAACTACTAGAAACAGGCGTTCACAAAGCACAGATTGCACATTTTTCTCATTGTGAAACTTCCTGATCTTGCCTTTGAAGCAGCTGTGACTTGTCATACCCTAGCTCTTGACTAGATGACCCAGCAATTTTATATTGTCTATTTCTGTGCTCTTCTAAATCTGAGGTGGTATTTTAGCTCCTCTGTTTGTAGAGAGGAAGCAAATTGTGGATTCATTTTTTTCATCCAATGTTTTCTCTGACTAATCTTTTGTTATTTCTTAATTTGCTCAGAACTACTTGTAGGAAGGTCAGTGTTCTTAAAAAGACCAGCTTGAAATTTATTTAAATAGTTTTTGATTATTGTATTTGAGAAACTAGCTAAATGCAGAGATCTTCTTTCAACCTTATTCACAAGGTACTTCTCTTAGGCCTTTTGAAAATTTAAGGCTTTTGTTTGTTTGTATTTATTTTTGTACAAACTCCTAGAGATTGCAGGTTCCCCACAGATATCTGCAGTTATCACTGTCCATTCTCCCCAACCCCATCCCAGGATTTGGGCTGGACATGCCTTCCAAAGAGAAAAATGTGTGGTTCTGCTGAACTTCCTTTGAAAGTATCCAAAATACATGAATATATATGCAGATGTGATTGGAATATTTGGAGATTTGGTAACATTTCTCACCCCTTTCATTGCTAGGCTTTGTAGAGGGACTCCTGGCCACATCCATCACTACTTTTCAACAGCTATACCAATAATGAAACACAGATGAGCTTGCACAATCTCTGTTTTTCTTCTATAGGGTGCATGCTTTCACAATCCTCCTCTGATGGGGTGGGTACACTGAGAACACTATCAGCCCTGTGAATTCATGATCGGCCTTCCCACATTGTACTTGCAGCCTCCAAGTGGAAATATCAACCTATAGTGTAATGAGATGCCAGTATTGCATCTCATTGCACCGAGCAAGGCTGTTCTTGCCTGGAATTATGCATGTAGGGTGCTGTCAGTTGTCCACCCTCCTCAGCTGAAGGAGGGATGTTAATTAATGCATGTGGCCTGTGCAGGTGTGGTACGCATAAGGCAGTATAAGTGTAGGGTAAGTAGTAGGTATAGGGCTGCATGACCTGATTTTACTGAGTAAAATTAGGTATGTTTCCCATTCCTGCTCCTCCCTACCAGACTTGCTTGCTGCAGTCAAGAGTTGGTGGATACCTTTGAGTCTGACCTTGAAAGCAAATGGCAGGGACAAATAGAGGGAGGAAGTCTTTTTCAAATAGCCTGTCCTTTTGAAAAAGGACACAGGCACAAAAACACTTCATATCCT
Organism: Anser cygnoides; assembly: GCF_040182565.1. NCBI lineage: Eukaryota > Metazoa > Chordata > Aves > Anseriformes > Anatidae > Anser > Anser cygnoides. The sequence goes on along the minus strand of NC_089877.1, from coordinate 19,435,865 downwards.
TGCCCAGAATGGACTCCTGAACTGGACAAGACATATGGTTCAAGGTTTAGCAATGTATTTATCTCTCCCTCTGTAAATACTGGTGCTAGGACACTATCACCTATTCTGGTGTTTACACTCCAGACTTCTGACAGAGGGGGTGGGCAAGTGTGGCTCAATCACATCTTGTTCAGCAGAATCCCACCAAATACTATCCATTGACATGGCAGAAGTGGTTTGATACCTGCTGAAGTGGACCCAAGGGAATGGCTTGAAGCTGCGACAAGGGAGGTTCGGGCTGGATGTCAGGAAAAGGTTCTTCACCAAGAGGTTGGTCAGGCACTGGAACAGGCTCCCCAGGGAAGTGGTCATGGCACCAAGCCTGCCAGAATTCAAGAAGCATCTGGACAACGCTCTCAGACACATAATTTAAAGACCTAGTGGACGAGATCCCCTAGAACACTGTCCTTAGGGACAAAGGAGCTGAACAGAGATGGCAACTCTTTAAGGGTCTTTTCCTTAGAGCACAAGAACTCTCCATCCCTCTGTGTAAGAAAGCGAGAAGGGAGGGCAGAAAACCAGGATTGCTGAACAAGGACCTGCTGGTCAAACTGAGGCACAAGAAGGAAATGCACAGGCAGTGGAAGCAGGGACATGTGGCCTGGGAAGAGTACAGGGATGCTCTTTGGATATCAAGAAGTCTAAGTGCAGGGTGCTGCACCTGGGTTGGGGCGATCCCAAGCATGAGCACAGACTGGGAGAAGAACTCATTGAGAACAGCCCTGCAGAGAAGGACCTGGGTGTTCAGGTGGACAAAAAGCTCAACATGAGCCAGCAGTGCGTGCTTGCAGCCCAGAAAGCCACCTGCATCCTGGGCTGCATCAACAGAGGAGTGGCCAGCAGGTGGAGGAAGGTGATTGTCCCCCTCGGCTCTGCCCTCGTGAGGCACTGGGAGTGCTGGGTCCAGGTCTGGGGCCCCCAGCAGAAGAAGGACATGGGGCTGTTAGAGCGGGTCCAGAGGAGGGCCATGAAGTTGATCAGAGGGCTGGAGCACCTCTCCTCTGAAGAAAGGCTGAGAAAGATGGGGCTGTTCAGCCTGAAGGAGAGAAAGCTCAGGGGTGACCTCATTGCAGCTTTTCAATACTTAAAGGGGGCTTACAAAAAAGATGGAGAACAACTTTTTGCTCAGTCAGATAATGACAGGACAAGGGGGAATGGCTTTAAACTAAAAGAGGGGAGATTTAGATTAGAGATTAGGAGGAAATTTTTCACTTAGAGGGTGGTGAGGCCCTTGCACAGGCTGCCCAGAGAAGCTGTGGATGCCCCATCCCTGGAAGTATTCAAGGCCAGGCTGGATGAGGCCCTGGGCAACCTGATTTAGTGGGTGGCAATCCTGCCCATGGCAGGGGGTTGGAACTAGATGATCTTTGAGGTCCCTTCCAACCAAAGCCGTTCTATGGTTCTATGTACACCCACACTGGAAGACTGCTAATTTAGCCTGCTGAGCTCCTGACTCCTACAGCTGATTGCCTTGCGTATCACAAGTAGCTCATTCAAACCCATCCATGTTCCTCTAAGTTACAATCATAGTGCATGCACAGCAGCATTTCATTAAAATTACTAGTTGTCCTTATTACACCTGCACCCTGGTCACATTTAAATGTACATAGTCCTGTCTGACTTCTGGGGCAGGACCCTGCCATTTGTAATGATGGATTCTTATCAAGAACAAAGGCAAGGTCAGTAGAAGATCCTTCCTCTTCTCAATCCAAAGAGAGGTCTGTTCTGTGAGATGTTGAATCCCTGGCTCCTATCCAACAAGGCACTTAAACCACTTACATGTGCATTAAGTGACAGTGTTCATGTGCTTAAAGACGAACCTACATTTTGATGGTGGCTGGAGAGGATGCCAAGAATAATCTATAACATCCAGAGAAGCATTAATACAAGATACTGTATCTAAACTCCTAACTTTTAAGATTTTCAGACCTTCCATCCAAAAGACAGTTTCCAAATTTATCAATGTGAAAACAGATTGCTTAAACAACCACACTCAGTAGTAGTTTTTATATTAAAATTTGCTTCTAGGTTTTGCAGCCTACTGTGTTCCACAGCAACAAACAATGTGATCTAGGGCTCAATTTCCAAGACCACCTAAGCAGGAGTGACAAATAAGACAGAAAGGTCCAAGAATGTGTATTTTTGGTGCATGTCTAGTATTTGAAATACCCTTCTCTCATAGATGCTGCCACCAGATACTTCTCAAATTCACTGTTGTAGTTTAACCCTGGCAAGCAGCTAAGTATCACACAGCCACTTGCTCACTCTCCCCAGGTGGGATGAGTGAGAGAATCAGAAAGGTAAAAGTGTGTGAACTCATTAGCTCTAGCCTGGTCAAAACCATGACAATCCTCTCCACAAATATATATATTATTAAGGTATGGGGATGAGAAGTAACACAGTGTAAGTTACAGAGCAGGTTGCTGAGCAACCCATAGTCAGCACCAAAGGCACAAAATTGTGCAAGAATCTCTTGTAAACTAAGGTGTGCTTATGGACTACAGGTGGTAGTTAGTAGCATATCTACTTATTGGAAGTACTTAAGTGTTCCCAGAAATACTTACTTTACTCTAACTAAACTCAGTTGACTGTAACAGAAAAATCCAACAGTTTAAAGACAAAATAAGCTTTAGAAAAGAGAAGAGCAAGACTGGCATGTGAATCAAATTGCTAGAGCCATCTCGTGCAGCAGTCTCAAGGCTGCATGCCCAGCTTGTCCTCACAAGCAGCCCAAATGCTCAGTGCTTTCCATTCAAAAGTCTTGTCCTAGGAAACGCTGAGCGAGGATCATGGGTCAAACAAACATGAACTTGGAGGCCTTTGGGTCACTCAGAAACGCACTCGGAGGCCCCTGGGACACACAGGAGCACAGAGGTCCCAGGGGCTACCCAGGAAGGCATGTGGAAGTCCCCAGGCCACACACGAACGCACTCAGGGGTTGCTGGGAAGCAAAGAATAGCACTTGGAGGTTCTTGACAGGCACCAGGAGGCACTTGGAGGCCACAGGACCTCACTGAGATGCACAAAACAACCACTGGGCCACACAGAAAAGGCCAAGGAGGCTCATGGGTCTCACTGAAAGGTATTTGAATGCTCTGGGACCACGAGGAAAGTAACACCAAGGACTAAAAGGTGAAGAGAAATTTCCTTGGACAACCCCTAGGCTGCAAAGTAAGGCACTTGGAGTCCTCAGGGGAGCACCAAAACGCACTTGGAGGCCCTTGGGCACCACAGAAAGGCAGAAGGAGCCCTGGAGGCCTCACTGGAAGGCCTAGGAAGTCACAGAATTGTAGGGGTTGGAAGGGACCTCAAGAGATCATTGGGTCTCCGGACTGCACAGAAAAGCACTTGAAGTCACACAGCAACATGCCCAGCCCTGCGTGACTGGCATGTCTGTGGAGACACCGTCCTCTGCAGTGTGCTCAGTGCAGCTGCAGGGCCTGGGCATGGAGACTGTGCACACCAGCCTTCTCAGGCCGGCTGCATGGACCAGGAGACAGGAGCTTGGACACCTCACCCGCAGCAGCGTACACATACCCTTGCATTCAGCAGCATAACCTGACAGATCCCAACTCCAGCTGTCTTTCAGTGCCTTCTGATGAGCGCAATGGCCCTCTGAGTGCCTTTTGGTGTGCTTTTGTTTGGATGAAAAAGACCTGGAAGTGCATTTGGCATTCCTCAGGTGCCAAAGCCCATTCTTGACAATTATCCTAAACTTTCCCTGACCCTAAAATTTACCCTAACCCAAAACACTAACCTTAACACTAAACACTAACTCTAAACTCTAACCCTAAACCAAAATCAGGTGCCTTAGAGTACTAAACCCTAGCCCTGTCATTAATCATAACCCTAACCCCTAACTCTAGTCCTAATCCTAATGAGACTCAAATACCCAACTACTTCTAAACCCCTAACCTAACCCTAATCCAGACATGGACCCGCTTCTGGGAATCTTCAAGTGCCATCTGATGAGCACAATGGCCCTCTGAGTGCTTTCTGGTGTGCTTCATATGAAGCTGAGAGAGCACTGAAGAGCAACAGGAGAATTTGTGTTCGTTTTAGCTCTGTTTTTGTCAAGGTGAGCCCTCTGGTGGACACCAGGAGCCTTGGAGAGATTTTGACGTGCAGCAGAAGTGACTTTAAGGGCATACCAGAACTTTGAATGCAGTTTGGATACCAGCAGGGGCCTCTCTTTGTCTTTTGTTAGAATTTAAGAATGTGGAAGTAACTTTGGCAAACCCCAGGTGCCTCAGAGTACTAATCCCTACACCTACTATTTATCCTAACCCTAAAAATAGCTGAATTACTAAATGAAACCCTTAATGTGTACTAAACCTGTGTCCAAGAAACTGACCTACTTCCAATAATTTTCAAGTGTCCTCTGATGAGCACTGTGGACATCCAAGTGCTTTTCAGTGTGCTTCACCTGAATCTGAGAGGATTGTGAAGAGCAGCAGGGGTATCTATATCTGTTTTGATTCTCTGCTACAGACAAGTGTCGTGTGATGTGCACCTGCAGACTTGGAAGGACATTCTGTGCTCCAGAGACGCCTATGAGTACTTGTTGATGCTCACTAAGATCTAAAGTAATGTTCTGGGCATGCCAGGAATCTAAAATTAGGTATGGGAACAGAGCCCTCTGTGTGTCTTTCATTGGAATTAAAGAGCCCAGAAATGTCTTTGTTGTTGCCCAGGTGCCTTGGACTGCAAAACCTAATCCTGACAATTATCTTAAGCCTAAATTGATACTAAAATTTACCCTAAACCTCAAAAGGAACACTAAACTCTGAACCTTAAACTAAATTTAACCCAACTAATGCTAACCCTAACCTTAAACTACAAACCCTAAACCAAATCCAGGTGCCTCATCTCTATCATGAGCACCGTAGCCTCTGATTGCTTTTAGGTGTGCTTCACCTGAATCTGAGAGAGCTCTGAATTGCAGCAAGGGGACTGCGATCAACAAGAATCTTTTGATGCACATGTGTGGCCTTAGAGGGTTTTTCTGTGCTCCAGACAGGTCTGTTGGTGCTTTCTGATGTGCACCAGGATCTCAGGTGACTTTCTAGGCATGCCAGGAATCTCCAAATGCATTTAGGTATGCCAACAGGGGTCTCTGTGTATCTTTTATTGGAAGTAAGGAATCTGGAAGTGCCTTTGATACACCCCAGGCGTCTCAGAGTACCAATATCTAGTCCTATAATTTAGCCTAACTATATCCCTAACACTAATCCAAATACTATAGAAAATCTCAAACATAATTACTTCTAAACCCCTAACCTAATCCTAAACCAGGCCACTGATCCACTTCCGGTGGATTAAGTGCCATCTGTGGCCCTCTGAGTACTTTCTGGTATGCTTCACATGAATATGAGAGGGCACTGAAGTGCAGGAGGGGCATCTGTGTACATTTCTGCCCTCCACGATGGTTTACAAGTATCTGCTCAAGTGCAGCATGGTTTTGTACCTGTCTTTGGTGGGTACCAGGCCCTTCCGAGTGCCAATGCCTAACTAACTCCAACTGTAAACCCCCTATCCTAACATGAAGCCTTCTCACTATACCCAGCACTTACCCTGACTCACAGACTAAAAATAGTCAAGACCCAGTGTTCTGTGAGGGCCTTCTGTGCAGCACCGTGGCCCTCTGAATGCCTTTGGTGTGCTCCAGTCCCATCTTAATGTTTATTTGTAACTCTAACCCAAATTCAAAACTCAATCATAACCCATACCCTAACCTTAATCCTAAACCAAACACTATCTCTAATCCTATTCCCTACCCTAAATCTTAACCCATTATCCTAACCTTAACCACCGTTCTAATCCTAACACTAACCCACTTGCAGTTGTGAACAAGTTCCTTCAGATGTTCTCCATGGCTTTGTGAGTAATTTGTTGCGCAGAAGTTCCAATATTTGTTTGAAGTGTAAGAGAATTATAGAACCACAGAATGTTCAAAGCTGGAAGGGACTCAAAAGGATCATTGAGTCTAACTCCTGGCTCCACACAGGACAACCCAAAAATCAAACCATGTTTGATAGTGTTGTCTGAATGCTTTTTGATCTCTGTCAGGCTTGCTGCTGTGACCACTTCCCTGAGGAGTCTGTTCGAGTGCCTGACCACTCTCTGTGAAGAACATTTTCCTCATACCCAATCTGATCCTCCCCTGTCCCAGCCCCATGCCGTTCCCTCAGGTCCTGTCGCTGTCCCCAGAGAGCAGAGCTCAGCACCTGCCCCTCCACTCACCTTGTGAGGGAGCTGCAGGCCGCCATGAGGCCTCCCCTCAGCCTGCTCTGGGCTGAACAATCTAAGCAGGATGTCTCTGGCCCTGCTGCTGCCTACCAGGAGCCCTCACCCCTCTGCTACCTGGGGCACTAAGACAAACAGCTTTATCTCTGCAGGGAGTGCAAGTAGCTTCTTCCCTCCAGCTAGCACCACCTGTATTCTTTCCATCCCTCAGCAACGTCATTGCTGCCTCTTCTTCCTTTGGCCACTTCCACTCTTCAGGCATTTTGTACTGCTCTTTTTGCAGCTCTTCTGGCCCTGCCTGACCTGTACTGACAGCAGGTGCTGGTAGCCTGTCCCTGAGGATGCAGGTAAAGCAGCAGAGACCCAGAGTCCTCTGTGCAGTTTTCAGTTTACCCCAGATATATTTTTGCCTTTTCTTGTCCGCTACAGGTCTTTGAGACTCTAGAGCCATCTGCACGTTGCTGAAGTACAGGATAAACTGCAAAATCTTTCACCCCAGCTAGCTCTTTTCTGCTTCTGGACAAAGCTCAACTGATGCCAAGGGTTGGGTTGGGCTTAGAGCACCAACTGATGTGTAGGTGCAAAGGAGCTGCCAGAAGAAGGGCAAGGCTGCAAAAGTTTCTTCCCCAAGTTTTTTTCCCCTATGCTATCAGGGTAGGGGGTGGTCCTCAGCCAAGGCTCTGGTAAGTCTTGGGTTAAGATCCCAGAATCTCTCTTTTATTGGCTCCCCCAGAGTCCTTGTTTTGCCTGGTGGTCTAAACCAGAGCAGTTGATTTGCCTTTTGATGCACCTAAGGGCCACCCATGTGCCTTTTCACATACTCTGTGGCCTTCAGTGTGCCCCTCCTTGTTAGCCCCTGTACATCCCCAGAGTTGCAGTAAGCGAATGATCTCTGTACTTCATTTTTTTTCCAAAGTCCTTTGTCTGTAATACAAACCTCTTATCTTCATTCCAACATGGAAAGCTGAGTGGAAGGCAATCTATTCAGAAGGCGCAGTTGATTTGTAGACTTCTTTTTTTTGTCTAAGCTAATCAATGCTTTTTTTTCCAAGAACTAGGAAAAATAATTTTATTTTCAGTGTTTTCAATTAGCCCATACCTTTATTATATTTTTACCATCATTACCACCCCTAAATGAAGGCTCCCTTAGATTTCTCAAACCAGTGCCACTTTGAGGACTTACAGGGCATGTTTCCAATTCTTATCTATTACAAGAAATTCTCAGCTGACTTCCCAGGAACAGAACCGAAGATGGTATTTTTCTAGAGGCGTACATGTAGATACATGTAATGTATCCACCCCCCACACACACTTCCAAGATGATTGTGTTGAAATGCATAGTTCATTTTGTACTACTTTGAAAATATATTGGAAGTGTACTGGGGACTAAGAATGCCAATAATCACAGCATTTCTATCAAGAGGGAAATATAGTATTGCTGCATACCAGCTTCTAGAATCTGTTCTGGTTCTGCCTTCATTAAACAGAAGAGAATGCAAATTTTTTCCCTAAAGAAACTAGGATGATTTCTTACTAGAAAATTATTAATACTAATACACATTTGCTTGCAAGTGCACAGTTCCAGGAATTCAGTTGCATTACTTCTTACTTTATTACTCATACATGCTACTGGATAATAATACTGTTATTTTTATATTTATGGCTAATAACCATAAATATAGCTCATGGACAGAAAACATTAAACCAATCTGAATATTTTATATTAGCAGCTGACTTTCACTGCTCTTACTACTTACTAATGCCCCCTTTGCTATAATTCCTCAAAAAAAATCCTTCAAAAAGGAATACAAAAGAAAGTTAGCCATTTTACTTATCAAAGAGCTTGGATCAGATTTGTAAAATATAACAGATCAAAGAAACACACATGTGAGGAATGCTCCAAAGAGTACCTAAGCAGGAGGCTAAAAAAATGAAATAAAGAAATTTGAAAAGAGAATTGAGCTTGAACTGCATTTTTTCCTGGCAACTGGGAACGCCTAGTGTTACGGCAAAGAGAATACTCTAGAGAACAATAATAGGAGCAACGCTGATGTTATTCAACTACATATTACAACTGCTATACTCCAAGTGTAATTTGTAGTTTATTATGATGTAAGTGCATTGTTGGGACACCGTGCTAATTCAAAATCCTGTGCAATTTCAAATGACTTCGAGTAAGGAAACATTGTATTAGGTGTTAAACATTACACATGAGGAGATTGGCATGAACTTGTGTGTGCAGCTACACCAGTCCATAGATCTGACCTGAACACATGCTCAGAACTGCTTCTTGGCCTTGTTTACTCAGACACTGTTAACAAAAAGTTTCTCCCTGATCTAACCATTCAGCTCCTGCTGGTCCTATTCACTTTTAACGTATCTGAACCAAAATATCAGGAAAGAACAAAAGAAATATTCAGATAACTTCATATCGATTGGAATCACTTCCTTCAGTTCTTATCCATTTTATTCTTCCTTAGAGTCCCTCGTTGTCCCTGCTCCTCAGCTTACTGGGGATGCAAAGACATAGTAGGCTGTATGTGGCACCATCAAACTTTGTCTTCCTATTTGTGTAGGTAGGCATCAAGCCACAGCTCTCCTGAATTCTTCAAAGAGCTGAGAGAGAGAGAATGGACACATTACATGTAGGTGCTTAAAGGAGTGTTGGTGAGGACAAGGGAAACAAGCATTTTAATGTGCTATTTTGTAAGAAAGAACAAGCCAACCCCTGTTCTTAAAGCCCCAGTCTCTCCTATATCCTTCTGCAATTTTCTTCCCAATGTGTTAACTGTTACTTACTGCACAATGTCTGAAAAGGCGGTGAGCAACGGCTTACATTGGTACTCAATGCCATGCTTGGCACACAAGGACTTCACAAGAGGAGCCACCTTCCAGTAGTTGTGTCTTGGCATTGTGGGGAATAGGCTGTGAACAGGAGACAAAGTTCTCTTTCAGTGCCCCACAACAAATATTACCTTTCACATGTTCCTGTTCGTTATTACTTCCTAGGACTCTTACAGCCCACACTAAACAGAGCTTTTTTTGCTGCTCCTGTCTCCTCTTTCCCTATGGTGTGCTTGTAGCCCAAGGAACTCATAATATTTTCCTGCTTTACCCCTCCCTTATTTCTCTACTGTTGTCTCTCATATCTCTGTTTTTTCCAAATTAAGTGATACTTTAAACTAGGAGAATCCACTTTTGCCCCTTTTCTCCAGCAGTAATCATCTCCATAGCTAACCAGCACAGGAATGGAGATGGGTCCATCCTTCAGTTGCATATCTCACTACTCCATCAGGGTATAAACAGGGTGCCTTGGCACATTTTCACAGATGCATATGAACTACCATTTCACAGATGTTTATTAACTACCACTTTGAATAAAACTTGTTGCTACCTGTATGTTTTAACAGATCCTGCCCATATTCCATTTTCAATCATAATTCCAATCTTCCTGTGGGTCCACAGTGAAGGTTTTGAATTAACACTATCATGCTCTTTAGGGTTTTTAGATTTAGACAAACTCACTGGTGCCAACAACAATTTGTAGGATTCAGAGCAGAGAATACGGTTAAAAAAAAAAAACTCTCAGGATGTATACTCACTGATGTTCAATTTGAAAGTTCAGATGCCCAGTAAACCAGTCATTGAACAGGGACTGCTCAACATTACATGTTGCCTGGAGCTGGAGAAGGGGAAAAGGAAGGCAGAATTAGTACATGTTTGTGACTGCAGCCTTTTCCATTTGTCTCAAGAGCACACTATACTGTGCTACTCTGTTCTGTTGTTTTCTTTCAGCCCAAGCTGAGCTACCTCAAGGCAGGAATCATAATCCTCCTTCCCTTGTGCACCAGCAGATTTATACAGACCAGCTAGCATGGACCATGGTAAAACTAGGAGCTGGCTCTGTGCTCCCATGAATGCATTTGAATAACACAGTCAAAAGTTTGTTCTGAGTCTTCTCAAACCTACATCTGCAGAAAAAGCAGAGACGGACAGGTGCTTCTGTGATGGCTTTACTGCTAGCCTCCAGTAAGTCACTGTGCAAAGACATGATACTACATTGACATCTATCAGTGCAAAGGAGCTCAGCCAGAGGAGGACACAAACTTCCATCTCTGCAGAAGGAGAAAAAGTCCACCACTCTGTCCCTAAGTGCCACATCCACATGTCTCTTAAATACATTCAGGAATGGGGACTCCACTACTTCCTCGGGCAGCCTGTACCAAGGCCTAACCAACCTTTCCATAAGGAAATTCTTCTTTAATCTAAACCTATCCCAGCTTGAGGTTGTTTCCTTGTGTCCTATCATTTGTCATCTGAGAAAGAGACCAACACCCATGTTGCTCCAACCTCCTGTCAGGTAGTTGTAGAGACTGATAAGGTCTCCCCTCAGACTCCTTTCCTCCAGACTAAGGAAGCCCAGTTCCCTCAGCCACTCCTCACATATTGCTTTTTAGTCCCTTCACCAGCTTCATTGCTTTTCTCTAAACGTGTTCCAGCAACTTTTTTTTTTCCTGCAGTCATCCTATTAACCTTCACTTCCCAGTTACCAGCAGGATTCACCCTTAGTGCAATACAGTAGCTACTTGTCTTGTGGTTAGAATTTGTACCTGTATGGCCACAACTCTTAAGGTGAAAATATTTTACCTGGGTAGACACCCAGTCCAAATTCTTGTCGTAGTAAATATCCATTGGGATATGGTTCATCTGTGAAACCCAGACAAACCAGCTGCTCTCCAGCATCCTGTGCAACCAAACAAGAGGCCAGAATTCAGTAACAAGTAAATGAGTCAATGAGGAGCCATAGAAATGACAGCATAGCCAGGCTTACAAATGCATGGGAGAACACCGGCCTGATTAATCCAGCACCTGGAAGAACCTCCAGCACCTGGAAGTTTCATATTTCCTTATAAAACTCATCATTACTTGATATGTTTTGGTATAAAACTGAAATAGCCCTGCATTCATCCTGTTTTATCTGTAACTAAGGACCAAACTAGATAGAAACATTAAAATGATCTAACCATAGTACATCCACTGAAGGCTATGATGATAGTTAAAACATTTGCAAGCCCAGTGTAACCCTTTTTCCTGTTAAATGTTCTCTAAGGAGTAGCAGAACCAATTCCCGAAGCACTGAATGCTACATAAGGTGAGCATTTCTCAGTTTGGTAAGCATTCAATTAAGGCTCTTTGCTTTCACAGAAAATGATTAAGCAGAGTTTAACTTTTATTTTTGCCCCCCTTTTTTTTTTTTTTTAAAGAGTTGGTAAAAGAGAACACGGAAGAATAAGGAAAAGGCAGACAGATGGAAAGAATACACGAAGGAAGGCTGAAGAATCTTTTAAAAAGATGTTACCTGAAAATAAAGTAATATGCCAGGAGACTCTTTATTTCTAATAATGATCCATAGGTAAAAAAGAATCTGATATAGAAGGTCAGCATCCAGGCCAAGTCCTACCAAACCCAAAAACAATAGAAAAGAAAATCATCGAAAATTGCATTTCTTATCTCTTTTTTCTAAGCATCATGTTTTATGTACAAGAGAACTTTCTACATTCCACTTCTGTAGGTTTTTGCTGTAGTTTTTTGCTAAATTGAATGATCTAGAAAAAAACAAGTTACAATAAGGTATCAATACTTTTTTTTTCATTCTGTAATTGAAATGAATTTTAGCATTCACTCCTATTAAATGGATTAATATGTTAGCAAATAGCTAGGCATTCAGAAACACGAGTTTAAGACTTGTATCAAATCATTGACTATGACTCCACAGTGAGCAAAGTGCCAGACCAGCTATTTCATTTTGCCTGGAAGTTGCTCTACCTTTCTATATTCATAACACATGCAAGAGAAGGAAAAATGAAGCACTGCCTGGCATAGGAAGCAATGCAAATTATATGCATACTGCTGACAAACAGAGGACAGCAGTTCCTGCAAATCCACATTCTCCTGTTTCTGAACACTGTGGCCATGCACTTCATGATTTTGCAAGCAAGGCAAGGCAGTGCAGGTCAAATAGCCCACTGCTTGTTTCCAGGCCTTTATCAGCAAGCTGGGGAACATAACGCATTTAGCAGAAAGGATACATAACCACTGAAAAACGCTACACAAACCTGACTGTCTTATTAGGCCTAACTGACAAGCACGCTGGGTCACGCAGCAGGGCCTGAGCTCTTGACTCCATGTTCAGGAGAAGGATTGGAAGCCCACAGCTAACCCCGTGGTTTCACAAACAGCAATACTTACCACCCAATACCTCTTTGTGTATGCAATATAAAATGTGTGGCACTGGAAGTAGGTGGGAAACAGGAGCGGAGGAAGAGCTGTAATGGAGAAATCATTATCACTGGTAATATCATTTCCTGAATGACCGATACCAAATCACAAACTGGAAGCAAAGGATCCCTGAACAACTACTTAATATAGATAGTAGTCTGAAGCATTTTAGGGCTGTTATCATTCAGAAGCTTCTGGATGATCTCAGCATGCATCAAAGACGACTAACATTTAGTGATCCTTCAGCCTGCTGGTCTCGGGAGGTAAAACAGAGATAATACGAGAAGCTCTCTGAAGTTTGACTGCAGCTCAAAAGTAAGATCTATAAGCCCCATTAGTAATCAGTGTTGCAGGAGAATGAAGATACTCACTAATGAAAAAGTATTTGTGCTGGTGATTATATGGCATGTATTTTTTCTTTTTGATTCCAAGCTGTGAAAATAAACAATAAAACAATGAGTAGAAACTAAGTAATCTGTACAGATAGCTTGCCATTTTCCATTTTTCTTCCCCAAAAGGCACCCTTCTTGCACACTTTCCACAGCCATCATTACTGTCTCCTTCTTGTGTACCTGTCCTACTACTTTACATACATATGCTTTTGCTATAAATCCTCACTCCAGTGATTGCTTTAATGCTTTACTCTGTGAAGTCCTTCAGAAATAAGCAGTTAAGCAAGCCTGAGACTTTTCTTCAGTAGGAGAAAAGTGAAATGTGATTGCTGAAAAGTAGGTCTACATATACTTAAGACATACATTGGGACATAGTAGGAAATAAGCTACTGTCAGATACCACCATTATCTGTGTTGGAAAGGAATAAGGTAGTAAACGCTATACCTGAATGTTTTACCCATTAAAAGATGGTGTGACACATAAGCATGAGTTATGATAAAAATTAAGAGTAAAGTGAGGTGAATTTTAATTGTTGAATCTCTTGGTTTTGTGTTCCTTGTTCATTCATAAGTCACTTGGCACAAGCTTATATACCACAGTACTAAATTATATTACCAGTCAAAACCAGTTGTTTTCTTTGTTTTCATTTTCTACTTTTTTCTCTGATTTCGTAAACTTAAGAGACAATTTAATGGAAGAGAAAATAAAATCACTGCTGTAGTTCTCCCGACAAGGCTTCAAAAACTGATTAACTTGTGCAGTAAAAGGGCTGCAGCATTGTCCTCTGCTGTTGCTCCTGGCAGTGGCCTAGCAGTACAAGCTGAGAGCATTTTATGTAGTCAAATGACTTCTGCACATGAAAGACACTTGACAATAACCAGTCCCAGAAAACTGCAGAAACAGCCAGCCACTGGATCTTCAGCGCTGTTGTGCCAGCTGCCTTTCACATCAAGGCATACACAAACCAGAGCAGCCTGCATCTATGAGCCTTAGACATTAGTATTAAGAAATAATCCCAGACTAACTGCATACATGCTTTATATTAATGTTCACAAGTTACCTAATAATCGCTAATTACTGAGTTGTTACAAAACCCAGTAGGTCATTAAGTTGCTATAACCATTAGTAGTCTTTTTCCTGCTGGATTTTCCCTCCCATATGTAATGCACATTTGTCTCTTATTTGTTTACAGCAACTTCTCAAATGCTTGAGCGATTTTTAAATAGTATAATATAAATTATGACCTGCTCGCAATGTCTGAAGAAAATAGATGAAAGTCTTTTTTTTCAGAAACTACAATCGCGGTTTTAGATATTTATGATATAGTGTGCTTTTTGTTGAGTAGGGTGTTCTTCTCAGTTGCTAGTACATGACCACTTGCACATGCACACACAGACACTGACCTCCACAGAGAATTTCTTCCCCAAAGTAAACAAGAACGGGTGCATATCAATATCAGGATCTTTCTGGAAGCAGTTGGGTTTGGCATGGTGTCGGGAATGCAAGAGAGTCCACCATTTGGCTGACGCTCCCTGTTTAAGTGAAGAACAGAGCATGAGAACCACAACGCTCTCAGAGCCAGATTCTCTCCCTTCTTCGCCCAGTGCTGAGCACACTTCTACAGAATCTTTAGAACACACACTTTTGCATGAAGGCCATCAAATCAAGTAAGTTGTTCCAGGATGAATCACTTACAATCAAGTGGCACATGACAAACTTATGCAGCAAGTGGTTCCACTTTGTCTTCCTGAAGACTGAGAGATGTCCTAAATCATGTTGTAGCCATGAAGCCTGGACCTGAAAGAGGAAAAAGGAAATTTTGGGAGTAGCACAAAAGAGGAATCAAGACCATCATTACCTCTAAATTCGAGAGACATGGATTTGATGGATGGACCACTTGGATAAGGAAATAGTTGGATAGCCACACTTATAGTTGTGGTCAATGGCCTGATCATAGAATCATATCACAGAATCATGGAATTGCTTGGGTTAGAAGGGACCTTAAAGACCACCTAAATCCAGCACTGCTTCCTTGGGGGAGAATGCCACCCACTAGATCAGGTTGCCTAGGGCCTCATCCAACCTCACCATCAACACTTCCAGAGATGGGGCATTCACAGCTTCTCTGGGCAACCTATTCCAGTGCCTCACCACTCTCTGAGTAAAGAATTCTCTCTTAACATCTAATCTAAGTCTCCCCTCTTTCAGTGCTAGGACAAGGGGGAATGGTTCTAAGTTATCTGCCTGTATAAAAAGTCACAGATCACCTTTAACATCCCTTCCAACCCAAAACACTCTATGAGTCTGTGAATAGATCTTGAGGGGAAAAAAAAAAAAGCTACAGATGAGGCATACTGGGAGCTCTCCACAATTAAAAATTTCCTCTTTGCACCTTCTGTGAAACAAAAGTCATGTAGAAGTTTTCATGTTAAGCAAAGGAGAACTATACCAAGTAAGGCAATGGAGAGCTACAAAACTGCAATAGTATGTGTATGAAAGTTGACATAAGTCCATGCATACATGTTGTGGACTCTATTGCTTACCTGAGAAATGGTCATCATCACCAGAGAGACAATAAAGGGCATTAAGGATGTTCCAAAGTAGAAGAGAACGAGCCAAGCAGCAGTATCCAACAGGAGGATGTGAGCAAGGTGCAAGAAGAAGAAGAGTTTATTTGGCTTCAGAAGTCCCATTTTCTCAACACTGGCACGCAATTCACGGAAGTCTTTTACGAGCATTTTCTGTGGAAAGCACAAGTGTTACACATTCCCTGCTCCTAGAGTGTAGTGCTGCAGCCTTAAAAGCTAATAAACATTTCAAGCAAGGAAAGAAAGATCAGTCTGTTCAAATGAACAAGAGCTGGACTTGCACACCAGTAAACTTCATCACTGCTCTCCTACAGCTACTCAATGCCTTTGCCCAATAAAGTACACAGAGCAGAGGAGCAAGCAGAAGCCACTACAGAGCAAAATGTCTGTACCCCCACCCCCTAAGACTATGTCTAGCACCTGTGCTTCTTCCATCATCTCCTTGACAATAATATAGGGCTCATGCAACAGATGTTTAAGGCTGTAATATCTTCTGAATGCTACTGGTCCATAGTCACCAGAGCCCAGCACTACTCAGACATTGCCAGGCAATAGTGAAGACATGTAGATTGAATTGGCATCCAGAACCTTTCCTCAAAGAGTCAAAGTAGGGGGAAAAAGTGTGTGTGTGTGTGTGTGTAAAGCACCTCTACTGGAAGGCATACTGTATGCATATGATGACGTTATTCCTCCTCTGCCATCACTTTCACCAGATCAATGCATGCCTTCACTTTACCCTTCCCACAGTTAACAGGGGAGGGTCAAACATCTGTACAAAAAATTGAACTCATAGCCCAGCTGACCTCACGTTGGGCACTGAGGAAGTAATATGGAAGAAGTGACCACAGTACAGGTGCTAGACCAACCTACCTTTGTCTTTACCAGCTCAGCAGATACCTTACAAGCCTAGTTCCTGTCTCCACGAAGCCCAGCCCAAAGGAGACTGCCAGACTAGTTTGCCAGTCATTTCTGGAAAATGGAGTTTGCAAGGAGCAAGGCACATGCAGGCTCTAGTGCAGGCCAGCTGTGGGAAATCAGTAAGGCACAGCCTCACATGGATAGAAAGTTCATGAGGTTCCCATATATATAGGAATTATGAACATGCTGTTCTGGGAATTGTTTCTAATGCCTGGGTTACGTGACGCCACGTGTTACCTTGCTTCCCTTCAGCAAGGAATTATGCAAAGGAAGAGTCAGGGCAGACAAGGAGGAACAGGAGAAAACAGTCTTGGATATAGGGGAGCAATTAGGTGCATACAACCCTGTGGACAATTGCACTCTAAGAGTGATTCTGGTCTATTGTCTGCATGCCAAAGAAAGGAGAGGGGTGCAAGATTGGTTATTCACACATTGTAATCATCCACAGAGGCACTGTTGATGTCACAGTTTGACCTTGAGCCTGCTACCATAGGCTGTCCAAAAGGGCAACGAATTAAGTTTTACAGTGTATTGTCAAGGCTAATGCACTCTACCTGCATTCTATCCCTACAGATACCTACAACAGAAGGGAATACAGCCTGAAAAGTTACTATCTGTTGAAGAGAACTACCAAGTGGTTGGTTAGCTCTTTCTCAAAGCAGGGGAAAGAAAAGGTGGTAACTAATATTCATGAGAGCCAAACAAGCCTCTATAATTTATGTAGTTGCTGTGATAAAAATTTCTTAGGAATCTCATTCTCTGACAAATAATGTGGATTTAGACTAATACTCATTTAGGATTTCTAAGTAGTAACAAAAAATTTTGAAGAACCTGGATCCCACTGTTCTAGAAAATACACTGATCTAGAAAATAAAGTTCTAATCTCAGAATATTTGCCTTTAATCTTTGATTTATGAGGATAAACTTACATTTTTAGTGGGCTCAATACTGGGTTGATCTGGTGCCAGCTCCCCGATCAGCAGTGACTTCAAGTACTTGTTCACCAGCAGCTTGTCAACATGGAATGCTACAAATGCATCCTGCAAATGCAGAAGAGTAAAGATAGAGATAAGAAAAACCACTGTGTTACTAACCTCGATCTCCTCAATACGCTGTGCGTGCTAAAACATCCATGGTGGAGGAACCACAGTGACAAAGACCTTTCTATCTCCCCATTTTTTCACCTTCCCCTCTGTCACCTTTACCCTAATCTCTTCTTAAATGAGATTTTATTATTTAACTGGCAAACAGAGGAGGTCTGGCTTCAAAGACTGAAATTACTATGGGTATGCAAGCTGCATAATACAAAACTGAATTTAACTCAATTACATGCCTAAAGTGGAATTTAGTTTCCTTGCCTTTCTTCCCCTTCTAACCCCAATTTTAGTGATCTTTCACTCACCCTTTACAGTCAGGTGTCCAAAATACCTTTCATCAGCAAACTAAAAACATATTTGTTGTAAATTTATCAGAAGACTGTTTGCCTTTTAATTCCAACTGCTTAAAAGAAAAAAAAATCTGGTGGTTCTTATTCATAGACATGAGGGATTTTCACCTTTCAGAAATATACCCTTCTCAGACAGTAAATTCTTACTTTTCCCCAACTAATCAAATAACAACAAGACTTCTGTTATATTAAGGCTAAGTAATGATGGAAAACTAAACTACGAGTAATACAAGCTCTGGAGGAGGAGATAGCAATGAGAAGCCTGCTTTAGGAAACATGTCACAGCAACATTCCAACCAGCCCTGGGTAGAGAAATCCACTCCCAAATTAACGAATACAGGATGGGTTTCACTGAGGTCTAAGTGATGTAGGGAGCTTTTTTCTAGCACTTGGAGATATTCGTACAGAAATGAACGCAAGGATGCAATTTATATGAACAGGCCTGGTTAGGTGTTACTGATCTCTCACAAAGATATAAGCATGAAAAAACAACAGTGTGATAGCTTCCAGGCAGGGCTGGGGACAGAAAGGGCAGAAATACAGAGGAGGAAACAACTTCACTGACAGAGAGAGCACATAGGGAGTAGCTGGAGCCCTGAAAGAAACAGGAGTATGCGCTGATATGCCACAGCTGAGGCTGAGCTGAGCTGTGAATTCACTCTGTGGGAACGAAACTCCTCCCAAAGATTCTCCAGCTGTGGAAAATTGCTTTTATACATCCAAGCAAACACCTTCAACTTACTGCTCTGCTGACATGCCTGCCTTTGCACCACCTTTCATCTGCATCAATTTTGTCAGTCTAACCAGACCAGAGTAAGTGTTTTACTGCATTCCAACCCTGCAGGGCTACCCTGTGCAAGTGTGTATTAAGAATGGTTGTGTGACAAAAAAAAAAAAAAAAAAGAAAAAAATTTGTTCAGCTAATCCCTTTGAGCAAACTGCTACAGAATCTGTCCTATATTCTGAAATAATTCTGAAATAACGCAGGCCTGGGCAACTGCATGACTAACTATGCTGCATATATGCCTCAGACTAAGTACCGAGCACACAGTCGCTATCACAGGTGAATCTCTGCCAGCAGTTCCAGCAGTTAAATTCAGCAATAAATCCCAGTTTTAACAACAAGCAAGAAGCGTCTCCGCAAAACAGTCTACAGCAAGTAACTGTACTTCATGATGTTGCAACACTACACATTTTTACAGTCTTCAAAACTCAAGCAAATTTGGTTAAACTGCAACCCAACCTCAAGACAGTTGTTCCTGTTTCCTAAGTCACTTCAATCCTTAACTCTGCTTTTCTACACTTTGTGACAAAACACCTCAACAAAATTAGCATTAACAGGACTCTTCTTTACAGTTCTGTGCAGTGCGACCCTTGCTAATATTGTGACATTAATCATACTCAGTATTTCCACTCCTCTTCTCAATTTTGTTAATTAATGCTCCTTCCACTTTTTGTCTCTGCATCCACTGCTAACTAAAGGGCTTGTGAGATTCATACCATCTCATGAACTCCACTGAATACTGAAGAGGAATTTCTTACTTCATTTACAATGTTCAGGTTGTAACTCAGTGTGGAAATAAAGTTTGCTCCAAACAAGATAGTTCAGGTTCACATATAATCAGGATACACAGTAGAGCACAGAATTCCACAAACTCTATTTTATCTTGCTTCTGTTATAGATTGACCGATGCCAACTTGGCTTTTTCTGCTACATGATCCTGTAGTCTAGGCATGCCTATAGCAAATATTCTGTCTTTTACTTGCTTTCATGGGTTTTTCTGAGGCCGAGCTGCACAGCTTGCAAGCACACAGAGTTCAAGCAGGACAAGATACTCCAGTATCACATCTATCAATTAGCTTTGGAATTAAAAAATCTGAGGATTCTGCCCTGTCAGAAACAATGATGCTAGAGTTATATTTGTTCTTCAGCCTCTCAGAAGCAAAAGGAAAACCCTTCCTATTAATTTTATTTGGAGGCCTCGAGCTACAGTTTCATAATATTCCCCCCTGCCTCTTTCTGTACACATAGAGCCACATGTTTTCCCATTGCAGTGTGCAGCCTATTTCACGTGCGCAAGTGTGAAGACAGTTGAGCTTGTGTCACACGAAACTGGCTGAATTCAGATAGGGCTTTTTGTTTGGATATGGCATCAACCAGTAAGAACCAGCTCAGATCCTAGAAAAAAAGCGCCTGTATTTTCCATGTTCATCCGTTATCTGGGGATATCCAGCATCCTAAGATGAAAGAAGTGTGACAGTACTAACTAAAGCAAATGAATGATGGAAAATATGGAATGCAAAGTGTTGCTTATGCAAGATTTGAAGTTTAAACTCAGTGGACTGAAAATTATTATTATTTTTTTCATGAATATCAGTCATCCCCTACATGTGAGAGATTCAGAAACTATTTGCCTTGGGTTGCTTTTCCAAATACAGAGCAAGGATGCAATCATGTTTGTCGCATCTTTGTATAGATGCCGATTTACCACTATTTTCAGCATAACCTGTATACACCAGAACACCAGAAGTCCAGAGAATTTGCTGAACAATTTTCTGTGTTCCCCCAGGTTTCCATAGCTTTAAAGATAGCGGTCAGACAGGAAAGGTGATGAGCAGATGCCTTTTTGCCCCCAGACTAACTGACCAGCGGCTTGACATCAGCTAGCCATCTGATTCTTCCAATTTTGTTCATTCCAAGGATCAGAGGGACTATGGGCAATAACTGCAGCGACTTTCCTGGAAAACTGCTTGGGAGAGCATGCCACCTTCACTTCCCCTCCAAATTAAGTCGGGGAAGCACTTTGGAAGAGATTCCTTTACTAATATAAGGAGAGCAACTACCTAAGTTGCCACAGGGCTGCTGCAGTACCACTTGCAGATTCCTCACCATATGCAACCACTGCAGTATGCTTCCAGTAGCTCCAAAGCGAGCTCAAGAGATAAGAGCCATCCTGAAGTCTTCGTCTGGATTACAACCACAACCCTGGTGCCCCCCGCCTTCACTGCCCTCTCCATCCACCCCCAGCCTGTGACATCCCTCACCGTGACATCCTGCCCGGCGTGGCTGCCGAGGAGCTGGGCACCCCCGGGGTGCCTCCTGTAGAAGTGGCTGATGTCATACACCTTCCTGTCGATCACCAACCACCGGTCCTGGGGTGGGGGACCCCGACCTGAGCGCTGTGCGATCTCCTCCCAGGTGAAGCAGCGACGGGGCCACAGGGCTGAAGCAGCCACCACCGGGTCTGGGTCCGGGTCTGGGTCCTGGGTCCTGGTCCTGGTGTTTCTGGTCCCGGTCCGCAGCCACCCAGTCCCCATCACCCTGCAGCAGCACCATCCTCCTGTTGCTTCTCCTCAAAGGCAGCCACCCTGCCCTGTATCTCCCCAGGTGTATGAGGGCTGAGTCAAGCCCCGACCCGCCCCCCAGCCCACGCCTCCCTCAGTTTTTCAGCCCTGAGAGAAATGAAGAGTGTGCCTGGATGCAGGCAGAGCCCCTCCGGGCTTCACCTGTTCCCCAAACAAGCAGGCAGACAGACTTGCCTCCTCTTCCCTGCCCTGACCACTGCATTGCAATCCAGACATAAAAAAAAAAATGCACTACTATTGAGTGTCAGACCTCTTAGTTTCTTCTCACCTAGCTCATTTTGTTCCCAAGATGTGCTTACTGTGCTCTCCAACAATCAGGGAAAATTTTGCTTAAAATATACCTCTTGTTACCTCCTCCAAGAAGGATTAATGTCCAGAATGCAGAGAAAAATGGGAAGGATTCCCCAAAATCAACATTTTTCTCAGGGACGGAGAAGTCAGGATATTCCCAGGAATAATCAAAACACTATTTTCTGATGCAATCAAACAAAGAAAAGAAGATATTCAGCAAAACAGTGATGTAGCACACAGCATTGCAACCTTCCAAAAATATGGGAATGATCAGGTTTCTACAGCTCCAAACAGGATGAATTAATCCTGTTTTTTTTTATTTATTTTTTTTTTTTTTTTTTTTTCCTCAGGCATTCTAACAGCTTTAACTTGTAGCAGTAGTACTACTTGGGTATCACTGGAGTGGTAGAGAATTTGAGGATGATCTTCTTTTCCACAGCCCGGTTGCTAAATGGATGGCTGAAGAACTGATACTTTGGCTAGAGCAACTGGGCCCACGGGCTTCCCGTTATAAAGAGAAATTTAGGAGGTAACTTGTTACATTTCCCCCAAAATATCCCTCTGCATCTCTGTTGGGATATTACAGCCTGTGAACCCCTTTGTAAAAAAGATGATTTATATACTAAGAACAGGCAGGGAGGAGAAGGCTTCCACAGTGCCCTTTGCACTGAAAAGGCTCCTCAGGCCTCCACATTTTATGCTTTTGTTACCTTGGGTAAGCCTTAGATGGCAAACACAAAATGTTACGTGAGGTTGTGATGGTAGGCTATGAAACTGTTCTTTTCTTCCCTCCCACTTGTAAAATTACTAACTATTGGGGGAAAAATAGTACTATTAACTCCAGGAAATTAGAATTAATTACAAAATAGCACTTGGTTCAGCTTTTCCTATGTTTCTTAAAAAGTCATAACATTCACGTAATTTTCTCTTTTAATTTAGCAACAGGCCATAAAGTCATGAAAATATTGTAAAAACACACCTGAATCAATGATTTCATTGTTCCATATAAAGAGAACTCATGTTAAAGCCCGTATCAGCATCAGTCAGGATAGAGAAGCACACAATTAAGATAATTTTCAAAGGATATTATCAAATCTGAAAAATTAATTTGTCAGAGTTACTATCATTACATAATTTGCTTGATTTAATTCCTACACATTTGCAACATTTCTCACACACTTACTTGCATTTTGTTTTCCTTTACTTTTGAGTCTGCTTGGGATAATAAAGTTCTCACAGTAATAATTCTGCAGTGTGTTTTGTTTCTTCTCCCCTTTTGAAGTAGGCAGTCAGAAAACATCTTTTTCTTCTTGTTCCTGGGCTTTGCCATCCCTCAGTCTTACTTTTGGTACTTTTTACAGACTATGTTTGAGATAAGCCATCTCCAGTGCACCAGTACACACCTTTGGGACTACAGCATGACTTGTTCCTTTCAACATCCCTCCTACATTGAATACTCAATGTTGAATATTCAGCAAAGACGGAATTCAGCTCCCCTTGCCCTATGCTGATACTTCTTTATCTGCTTTTTCTGACCATAAATTCCACAGGAATTTAAATAGCTTCAACAATATGACTGAGACATTTCCTATTTTTCCTGTTTCATCTTTATCTCTACCTCTCTGAGGATACTGAGATGGCCAGGGAAATCTAGCAGTACACAAGAGAATTAAGGTCACATCCCTTTGATACTTTAACTTTTTAGTGATTCACAGGTTACTAAGTAAAATACCTGAGAAAGTACCCTTTTTTTCCCCAATAATCTTTTACATAAAGCTGCAGGTACCACTGGATCACTAAGATGGGTGTGGAAAAGACCCCCCTTACCCCCTGTATAGTATGGCTTTTAGTACACTGAGTACCCAGTGTTACTAAGTGCTTAGCTGCACTTAGTAAGCTTCTTGAATGAGACCAGAGTAGAAGATGTGTATGCCTTTAGTCTCCTACAGGTGTAAGGTAAAAAACCAAAAAAATAAAATAATAAAAAAAAACATGATTCAGTCAGAAACTGTTGGTTGGAAACTTTAGTGAGAGGTATTAAGCAGCACTGAGAACCTGCCTCTTTCAGGAGATAGTTAGCCAATCTATTAAGTACTTTCACGTATGTATGTATGTATGTATGTATGTTGAACCCTTGGATAACTGAACCTTTAATTACTCCAGAATGCACCACATAATCCAGTCAGAGAACAAACTGTCATATGGTTTGTATGGAACTCATGACTTTACCATTCCTCTCGGTCTATAGACATTACTCTGAAAAAAATGCTAATAATAATTGCTAATGTATCAGCCAACTGATACAATTGAACAATACATTTGGTAACAAACAGGTCATTAATCTGAACCACAGCTATCTATTACATGCAGCTACTCAATTTTTTTTTGGAACACCCTCCCACCCGCCATTAAGCTAAACTTACGTATTTCCAGTATTGCTGCTGTCTGTTTTCACATTTTGCAATGTCATTTCACAATAACAGATCAAGCTGCTAAAAAGATAAACATCAAATAATGACTGGAGAATCTACCTACCTGCTATCCAGTTCTCTCACGTATCCCACATCTTGTTCTGTAATCCATTCTTCCTCTCCTTTCATCAGGGTGAAGTGGAACAAACCTGCATCATGGTCCTCTCTTAAACTCTTGTGTTATGTCAATGCGTAAATCATCAAGCCTAAAAGTAAAAAGAGTTTTTGGGGTGGAGCTAAATGAATCTTGAATACAGGCTAGAGTTTGAACATTGATTTTCCAGACTGAACTGTTGCACCTCATAATTGATTAAGATACTTGCTGACTCCCAGAGGAACTCGGTTAGTTCCCTTTCTGCAGGCCATGGACCACATGGCAGATTCTTGAACACCAGAGAAACATTAGCTAGATGAATGACACCAAAGTCATATCTTTAGCCTTCTTTAGCATGCACAAATGCTGAAAAATTAGTCTTGTATTCCCACATAGAGTACGACTTGAATACTGATGGACTCCATAATCAATTTCTACTTTTGGAAAATGTCCTAATAAGTAATCCAAGATGATTCGAGCTATAATAGTGCTTGCATTTCTGCTATGCTTTAGACTAAATATGTCCCTACCTGCTAACACACTATCTGGGGGGATGTTCTTTTACTCTGGCAGGAAGGGCAACTGACAATATATTTGCAACAGTTTGCCTATGACAAATATTTTGAATTGTTATGAATGACAAGAAAGAAGATAAGGTATTGATTTGCTTGATAATCAGCATATCGGACTCAATGTGCCTTCCTCCATTTGCTATTTTGGACTGGTAGAAAATCAATTCAATGTATTGCATAGGCTGCTTCCTTTGTTATTGTAACTGAGTAAAATCTTTTGATGGCTTACTCTTTCATTACAGTTGTGTGGGCAATGGTAACAATTTCAGTAGCACTATGTCGCTATGAATTTCAACAACACAACTAACTGATGTGTATAGCCAGAACAGCCAGCCACAGTGCAGACACCAAAATCTCCATAAACAGGGATCTCTGAACACAGCAAAATGATGCACGAACTGGGAAAAAAAAAAAAAAAAAAAGCTTTAAGTATAACAACAGAAACAAACAAAAGTGCTGCAGCACTGCAGCAGGTTCTCACCTTGCAGGAAGGTGTTGGAGCTGCTCTTTTTAATTAGTGACAGCTGGTGGGACAGATATCCTCGAACTGTAGAAGTCAGGCAGAAAATCAGCTTGTTCACTACCCATAGCATAGGGAAGCCTGCTATGTTCACTCCACCTGCACCAGCTGGTGGCTGGAGCTGGCATGGAGCTGTGTGACGCCCATGCTCCAGTTCCTGTTAGCCAGAGGAAACACTGCTCAAAGCCCTTAGAACTGCTGTGACCACTGTGGTCTGCACTAGGGGGGCTGTCCTCCTAGACCTGCCTTTTCTGCCTGGCCAGCAATGCCAGGTCACAATATTTTCTGGTAGAGCTCCAGGTAGAGCATGGAAGCCAGGTTGCTTCACTCCTGGTCCTGGGAGCCAGCTTCAGTGTCCTGTGCTGTCTCCAGTAGGTCCAATGCAGCCTATACTGTCATGTCTGGCTGCCCTGGGCTGCCCATAACAGTGTGGTTTTTACTGGAACTGGTGGGTCTGTAGACTAAGATAAAGACCTTCTGCCCTCCAGGATACCTCGTCTGCACAGACAGCATCAAATTGTTTGTTGGTAGCCTGATTTCCCTGCTGCAGGAGCTCCAGGGAGTGTAATTCAAGGAGGCAGACTCAGGGTTCTTTCCCCGGGAGTGCCCGTGGAAAAAGCCAGGGGCTTATGTGAAATGGACAGAGCAGATTTTTTACGGGGTGGGGAGAAGATAGAGAAAGAGATGTTGAAGGTTTAAATGCCTTAATGTCTTTAGACACAAGACGCCGTGTCTAGGCTCCAGGCAAGGTAGCACGTAAGAACGTAAATATTGTGAAATATTTCTAAGTGGGAAGGAGAGAGTAGCCTCACCAGGAGCTTCTAAAAAGTCTAGTAGTTGTGCAGCACACAAATGAACACAGAATCTTTTCTGTTATCAAGCAATTCAGCAAGATCTGCTCATTAGCTAAGCTACTCAAGTATCAAGGACTCGAGCTGCATAAATATTATTTTCAAAGTATTTCTAAGTCTTAGAAGAATGCTGATGAACTCTGTAAATAACCAGTGTGAGTGATTCTATGAACAAATCTCTACAAAGAAAGAACCACTCTGCCTTTCCTGTTGATTGCTGCACAAATTGACATCTACTGAATATGACTTGTCATTGTCAACTCACCAAAAAATTATGTCCTTCACCTTCAAGACAGCTTGTCCTTATCCTGTGCTTTTTAGCTTTCATTTTCATTGAGGATAAATGTCAATAGTGGTGGACTCATATAAAAGTGTAAGAGAACATCTCTTAAACTCTTCATAGCTTTCATGAAGGTCCTAAAAAGGCTGCTCCATGTTCCCCTCCAGTTCAAAATGCTGACCATGAACTCTATTTTTTTCTGCTGTGAATTGAAGATCGTGTTTTAGAGAAGAGATTACCAGTGGCATGTAGCTTGATCAGAACAGCTCCTCTAGAGCCACACAGCAGAAGCACATTCTGCACCACTTCTGCAGTGGCCTGTAGTACATCTTTAGAAATTCTTCACTGAGCGTTTTTCATGGTCCTGATCACCGGTTTAGAAAAGACTCAAGTAAGCAAGTGTTTAGAGCAGCTGATGTGGCACAGAGCTGATGCTGACATATTCCTTGCAGATGTTTGACACAATTTGGGTGTGCTCAACTGGTTAACTAGCGCTGTGTTGAGAGGTTCTCTTGCTAATGACACAGCAAAGTCTGTTTCTATTTGTGCTACTTTGCAGAAATTTCTGAAAGACTAAATTAAGTAAGCCAGTGGGGGTCAGTAAAGAGGCAAAGCATATGCAAAATATTCTGACTGACAGATTTGTTATGCTTGCACCTATTAACTTGCTGCTGCACAGCAGTCAAGATGGTCACGTACACAGTTGTGCTATGGCTCTCATGTTTCCATGGGACATCTACAGGAAAGGTGTCTAAGGAAATATTAGACTGATACTTGATGAAATCAGTCACCTAACTATGAGGAAAAGGCAGAGGCATTTAATGCCTTTTTTGCCTCGGTCTTTCATAGTAATGACAGAACTTGGGCTGCCCACTCCTCTGAGATGTCAAACACTGGAATAAACTTCCTATCGAGGTGTTTGATGCTCCATGTCTGTCCATGTTCAAGAGGCATTTGGATAATGCCCTTAATAATATTCTTTAACTTTTGGTTAACCCTGAAATGGTCAGGCAGTGGACTTGATAATCTCTGTAGGTCTCTTCCACTCTTAAACTAATGTATGCTAAGCTATTTTATGCTATGCTATTTTATCCTATTATATTGACAACACTGTAACCTTGCATCTTCATGTGATGCAACGTGTTCTTTCATAATAACAGATCTTATCTACTGCCCCCCAAAAAGCATCAGTGTATGACTCAAGATTTGCAGTACAAACATATGCTGAATAGAAAGAGTGATATCATCTCTTTTCTGTCACACCATGCTACACCCTTTTTGGCTAGTACAGCTGATTATGCTCTGTTTTGGTGATAACTGCACCCACAGTCACTGGGAGGATGCCTTAACCCCTTGAAGAAATTATGGAATCATAAGGATCATTCTCACACTTTGTCCTCTCTTTTAACTTCTTAAACTCTTAAGAAAACCCTGCATTGCTCTCATTTACCTCATTCCAGACTGCTTGTCAAAGCACCAGGTGATCAGTTAAAACATTCTTGTCGTACTTCTATCTAAATCAGACCAGAAGTTCCCTGTCACAAATTCGGTGCTGAAGAATTGCTAAATATGTGTCTCTACATGTCTGAACAAACACTTAAGAATGTCAAGATGAAGGAGAAACATTTCAAGGTGATGGAAACTCAGAAACATATTTAAAATTCATTTGAGCCAAACTCTGAATACTGTCAGAATAGGAGAAGAGATGAACTTGAATAAAATATACAAAGAATGTATATTCCTTGTGGCATGGTGGTTTGGGGAACTATCACTACATGTTGCAAGTTGGGAAGGATAGCTCAGTGAGTACTCAAACAGTCTGAATATTTTTCAAGTCTCAGTCCAACTCATGCAACATGGCAAAGGAAATGGACATTCCTCTAACACTCTGGTTCCTGGGGTATGTTAACATAGGATAAATTCTAGTGCTGCTAATACGATAAATGGAAGATATGCTGAAAAAAAAGCCAAGTACCAAAACTTATGGACATTATTGTAGTCATGTGCTTAAAGATGCATAAGATAACAGACGTTGTAACATTAATGGAGATACGATTTCTCTTATCAGCTTTCTTTTTCACACCTCAAACTTTACAGTGCATGACAATAATTATCTTACTAATACAAAAGAACATAGAAAAGGAAGACATAATAAAGAATCACATACCAGTTCTACTCAAACCTATACACAAAATTACATGCATGATAACTTACTTACTCCAGGATGCATGGCAATGGCACAAAGCTGTGCCAGGGGAGGTTCAGACTGTACATTAAAAAAAAGTCTTTACTGTGAGTGGTCAAACACTGGAAGAGGCTTCCTAGTGAGGTGATCGGTGCCCCATTCCTGTTAGTGTCAAGAGGCATTTGGATAATGCCCTCAAAAATATGCTTTAACTTTTGGTTATCTCTGAGGTGGTCAGGCAGTTGGACCAGATGATCGTTCAAGGTCCCTTCCAACTGATCTATTCTATTCCTACAGGAAGCATTCCTTTTTTAGTAGAACTACAAATAGGAAATTCAGCAACTGAAATATTTATCAGTCTAGATAACTTTGTTTTGTAGTATCTTTTCCCACTGTAACAATAGCTGTTTTACAGACTCAAGCACCTGAAAATCAAGAAGATGCTGAAGTATTTCTAACTCAAATCTGAAAAGATTGAAAATCAAAAAAATTAAAGAGTTAAAGTTATACCCAGATCTTTACATCATTTGAATGATGTCCTATTCTGCCAACTCTTCTCTCTGTCTCCCTCTCTATCCCTGCATACACACATACTCTTAATTTAATTTTGTATTACATTGAACAGAACTTGTCTATATTTTCCATACCAGGACAAATATTTAGGTCTAGACTCATACCTAACTTCAAGTGTCTTACTTCAATTAACTTCCCGCATTAAGAGGCCAGTTAGACTCTCACTGACTAGTGCAATGAGAATACACGCCTTGAGTGGGTGACTCAATTTTTGGCAGGCTGTATCTTACCCTACACACTGACTCAAAATTTGGACACCTTTAGCCTCTTGGCCATGATCCTGGCACCACAGTTTCACCTCTCTAGAATCAGAAATGCAGACCAAACAACTGGTAATCACCACAGCACGAGAATCCCTATTTCCTGCTACTTGATATAATCTATGCAAAGCAGCATAAATATGGGTTATGACTGAGTGTTTCAAAGGAAGCACATAACACTGTCATCTGTTCAGCAAAGTATCAGAGAGAGGGGTTGAAATCACATAGAAAACCTTGGTCTTTCCACATAATCCTTTATCACAGCGCCGCTAAGATGCCCTCTCATTATCCAGTTCATTAACTGGATTATTGACTAATTATTGATTAATTATTGGGTTATTATCATAATAACATTAACTTGGAAGGTGTACCTGGAAAATTTCCAGCTGATTTCCACTTCACACTGCCAGTCTGTGGAGAAAGTGATTACTATTGCATAGTTCTTATTTTCTTAGTCCTCAGTTTTCAGAAATGTGTCTTATAACCATATTACTTCTTTCCTAATCTTCAGAGATTGATGTTCTGATGGGGATAGTATTTGGAAAAGGCTGAAAAAAAGAGTCGAGCAACAACTACTACAATAACAAAAATGATGAAAGGAAAGGAACAAAAATAATCTCAAATGATATGGTGTAGAAGGTGAAATATGTTTCTCACTGGTAGAGGACAGTCAGCAGAGAAGCTTCCTGAGGATAATAGTTTTGTTGCCATCACACCAGTGGCAGGGATGGGAAAGTGCTAAGAAGCCTGGAATTATTCGTGCCTTTAGAGAAGCTCTTGAGAGAAAGTTGTGACAGCGTCCACAATTACTGTGCATATTCTTCTGGAAAGAAAGACAAAAAGAGGAGTATTCTTTACATACATGCCACTGCACCTTCTTGTTTTCCTACAAAGGACAGGAATTGTGAATTTCAAGAGGTGAAACAGCGCAATGCTAGTAATCCAGTAAAGATTTCCTGCACATGGAGCTTATAGCCTGTGTCCACATTCTGCATAGATTCACAGATATTATTTGGAGAAAGCTTGTACTGTGTTAGTAGTTGGAGAAAACCGATTACTACAACTTGACCCACAAGGTAAAGATCCACCCTGCCTTCCCATCTGAGGTATGTCAACAGGTACAGACAAGTCACATCAAATAGTAGGTGAAAACACATTGCATAACGCTATAATTTATCTTCATGAGAAGTCACTTCTGCAACAATAAAGACATAATACATGCTTCTTTCACTAGATCTCGTGAAAGGTGTTACCTTTCTTTAAGCACTGCATCAGTGAGAGTAAATGTAGTATCTCTTTACACCTACAAAGAACAGCTGAAAATCATATTGGTTTTTGACGTAATTTAAATACATACCTACTTACACACATATGAATATTTGAAGAAAAATACTGAAGAATAATTACCTGAAAATGTGCTTGGTTCTTTTTGTTTCCTTTCATATTATCAACACTGCATTTCTCTGATTTACCTAATAGAGGCCCCTTTTCAGTTTTGAATTAGTCTTTCTTGGGTCTTGGCAACCAACAGTTTGTACAGTCATCTAGAAGAGATTTTCCTAGTCTTGTACAAGAGCCCTAGCATTTGTCTTTCACTGCTGATAATTATTTGTCTGATAGTTTCTAAGTTTGTATTTTTGTTTTTCAGAGATGCGACACAGTATTGGATCACAGATGTCATTGCTCTCCCAAGGCTTTCCCCCCTTTTTGCTTCCAGGTGATTATCAGACTGTAGCCCTGTCCATCTTAAGATATCATTAACAAAGACAGCACTTAGGATTTGATTCCCCAATTTGGAAATCTATTACATTCTTCCTCAGACTTTGAATTCCTCTGTGATCCCAGACAGATCATGTTGACAGAGGAAAAACTCAGTGTACATGTATGCATACTCTAAATGAATAAAAATGTGTTAGCTTGAGCGAGGCTGAGCTCATATGGCTCTGGAGTTAACTCTTTTAGATAATCGAGGCATTGGAAAAAGTATAGCTACACAACATTTTCCTGGGCTAATTTATCCAGTATGGCAACACTGCAAATAATAATAATAATGATAACAACAACAACAATAATAATAATAACTTTCTACCTCTAGAGGGCGCTCAGGCAATATATGAATGATAGTGAATTTGCAGACTGCATAAATACATCGGATAAGTACTTCGAGCAGCTCTCTTTGCCCTTTTTATGACTGACTGATATAGAAACAGAACGACCTGAAAATGAAATAATGGAAAAATGAGACCACAAAGTCATAGCAAAAAAAGGAAGACTTAAGCATACCAGTAGGACTAGTTTTCAAGTAGGACTTGATTTAAGGGCTTTATAAGGCAAAATGACCTTATTTCATGATAATATTCATGCTACAGACTGAATGCTACTTCCAGTTTTAATTTTGAATGAATTTTACCCCATTATCCAGTGAACAAATCTGTTTTTTTTTGTTGTTGTTGTTGTTGTTGTTTTGTGTGTGTGTGTGGTAGTGTGTTTAGTGGTTTCTTTCTTCTTTTTTTTTTTTTTTCTTAAAAAAAATCCTTTAGTGCTTTAGTGAATATAGCTCTTCAGTATCGGAAAGTTTTTCTCTATAGCGGTACAGAGATACAACGTGTTCCATGGCATTGCTCTGTCTAAAAAAGGATAAGGTGAGTGTTGGAATAATTCAGATACA
Source organism: Anser cygnoides (assembly GCF_040182565.1). Lineage (NCBI taxonomy): Eukaryota > Metazoa > Chordata > Aves > Anseriformes > Anatidae > Anser > Anser cygnoides. The sequence goes on along the minus strand of NC_089877.1, from coordinate 19,403,824 downwards.
AAGAATGAATTCATTCACTTAGCTTTAGTTGCCTAAAACCACATAGTCTAAATGATTTATTTATTCTTTCTCTGTAATCATTTGAGAAAAATGGAGAGCATAAATTAGATCTAGAGGTGATCTTACCTCTTCACCTTTGTTTTCATAACTGGAATTACAGAGGTCTTTAAGGAACTGTACTTTCAGCTCTTACCACACCTGTTTATTTTTTCCTGAATGATCAAAACAAATTTCAGGAAAAGTCTAAAGAAATAGAAAAATCAAACAAATCAAACTTTTGCAGAATTGCCCTCTTACAATTACAATGTGCACTCATCACACCTCAACTGTAGTAATGAGTCTGATTCTTCTTATTCTCCACAAGGAAAATAAAATATTTTAAATCATGATCAATTATTCAGTCAAACTCAGCTGAGAACTGGTGCATTGAACACTTAAGAGTTGTCTTACAAAATCCTAAACACCTACCCACTTTGTGAGAACAATTTAGTCACTTTTATTTGAGGGAAACAAGTGGGAGCAAAGCAGTGCAAAGTAATTCATTCTGTCAGTTTGGAGCCACTATCAAGATTAAAAGGGAGGATCTGTATTTTGTAGCTGGACTGGTTTCTTGCACAACCTTTGCCTAGCACCTACTAGGTTACCTCATTGCCAGGTGTAACCCAAAGTGATTGGATCCACATTTCATCACAATTCATCCTTTCTTTTCAGATCTTCTGCTTCCCCGCTAAGTGAGGATGTAGAACACAGCAAATTGAATTTACTATTAGAATCAATAATACAAGAGCTATAGCTCCAATTTTATTGTATTTATAATGAGTTTCATAACTAGTATGGTAATTTTTTTAATGTCATGGCTGTGCTACCAGGCCCCTTATCATAAAGTTTAACTGTATGCTGTTCTATGCAGAGTTTAAGCTCAACTCTCTGGTCCTAGTGGTCATTTATGGAAAGTTTGATGGGTCTCAAGCAGGCATAAGACAAAAAAATAATAAATTATGGCAAATACTTTTTTTTTTTCCTGTAGGAATTAACCCAACAATACATTAAAAGACAACTGAGAATTGTGAGTAATGATCTGAGGGGAAATGAAGCATTAAAGAAAGGTTTGTTTGTGTATGAAATGAGTGTTATTAAATTAATTTGTCTAGCTCAGTTCTGTTCTTCTTATGCAATTATGCTGGAATATGTAAGGCTAACTAAGTAGAGCTAGGAGCTGTATTCTGAAAGGACTTTATGCATTGCTGTGAGACACTCCAGGCTTAGGTTTGCATATGACCACCAAACCGATAGAACTGATGATATTATAGAAGAATCATGTTACTAAGCACGTGTAGAATCTTATCTTGGGAAAATTTATATTAAACACTGGTAACTACAAGCAAAACAGATTCTTCACTCCCTGCATATCTGGGGAACACCCTTCACTTCTGCAGTGAATAAAGATGTATCAAGTTACCCATATTCTTTTCAAAGTTAGGTACCTAGCCACAACTCTCTATTAATTCTCATATTCCAAACTTGGGAGTAGCCACTTCAGATACTTGCTCTGCATCATAACGCCTTCAAGAACTCACATGGTTCCACCAGAAGTCAACCATCACCTTTCCAAAAAAATCCACAGTACTTCTGCTGTCTTGCTTCAATTTACATTTTGATTCCGTGTATCAGAGGTGACAACAAATGCTGAAGCACAGCTAAAATATTGATACGTATTCCACCACTATTTCTAAAGACTATGTTTCTAAACCAAAATTGTTTCTCCCTAAGGCAATGTGCATTGCCTTAGCAAGTTTTATGACATGTTTAGCAGACTCCTGCTCAATCTGTCTCTCTTTTTTTTAAAGCTAACTAGGTGTCTATCTAAAGCTAAAAGCTAAAGCTAAAGCTAAAACTAAAGCTATCTACACACAAAGGTGTGTAGATAAGATTGTTGGGCGAGAAGTTCAAAAAGACTTGTCCTAATGCAATGACTCGGAGGCTCAGCAGATAGCAGCAGTTAAATTTTCTCTGAGGTACATGCTATCCCCCATATTATGCCTGGCTTCCACACTAATCCTAACTCTTAGAAGTACTGTAAACAGTATTGCATAATCTGAAAATATCTAAGCAAAAAAAAAGCTTAAAAGATTTTGGTAAAAAGGTAAAAAAAGCAACCTTAAAAAAAAAAAAAAAGGTTTACAAAGCTGTTACTGAGGTAAGCAAAGGTAAGCTTACTGAGGTAAGCCAGACTCAAAAAAGCGATCTGGGAAAATATCTGTTGTGTAATGAGCATTGGTTAGCGATAGGTTGTTGTGTCTCAGAAGAATGCTTCTCACATTTTGTCAGCCAGGATACTATGAAGATAAGAAGCAATTATACCAGAGTGCAATATGGATAGTACTTTAAGATGCTCATCAGATATCTTAGAAACAAACAGTCTCACAAGACCCTCTCCATACTCTAATGGAGTCAAGTAAAAGGGAGCCCCAAGCAATGAAGGTGAAAGGCTCACACCTGAGCATCTACAGGCAATATAGAAGTTGCTCAAAGATGTTGCAAAAGAAACAGCACAGAGGTGTTAAAATGATTGAGATTAGTGAACTCACAGAATGGTTTAAAAAAAAAAAAAGGTATAAAACCAGATATAGATGGTATCTGGATTGGATACATAGTCTTATGTCCCAAAATGTTTTAAACGTGGCATTTTTACAATGTCACGTTTATATATGCATCGGTTCCATGAGGTCAGATTTCAGTGTATTTGTCATTTTTCAGTTGCTGTAAGTGAGATTGTAAAACAGAGGCTTGAACATACAGCCAAACTCTATGGAACTGGGCAAGATCCACGGGCTTTAGGTAAGGCTGATCCATTTAGTCCAGCAGACACCTGGGCCATAGGAAACACACAGACGAACTATCCTTCTGGTTTGTCAATATTACAGATAAGTGATATTGTTAGGAAAACGAACACCTAAAACCATTACAGCAACAGGCCATCATCTAGTGGGCTGGAAGTCCTCTGTGGATGGACCACGGATCTCTGAAAGGATATTTGAATCAATTAAAATGGGAACTGGAATTCAAAAAAAAACCTGTGACCTCCATATCTGAAAAGGCCCAAGGCCACTCATGCTCTTCTTGTTGCTGTTCTCTGTTTTTTTGAATCACTGCAACTAGGTGCTACCATTCTCAAATGCTCTATAGAGTTAATATGATACAGACCAGCCTTATTACCGAACATGGGAAGCTGTATGCTCTTCTGCTCTGGTATGATTCAAAAAAGGGTGAATCCATACATGGCCATAGACAGAGAAGGGACACTGTAAACTTCCTTATAAACATATGGGAGAAACAACATAACTATGAAAGAATATAATTTGTCCTCAACAACACGCTTGTTATGTGCCTCTTTTTCATTTTCTGCAAAGACTCACAAAATAGCTGATGCTACTTCCTACATAACATGAAGCAGAATTTGTGTGTAGTCCTTCACTGAATTTCAGGCACAGGACTGCAGTCCATTTCTTTTTGGTTCTACATCCTTGAAACCAATGAATCAAGAGCTATCCTAGCTGAATCTGGCTCACTGAGGCATAAACCCTAGATCTTTGCTTGGATTTGTGGATTACTGTCACATAGGTTAATGAGATGGAATGGTTTTCTTTTTCTTTTATATCTATAGACACCATGTTCTAATGTTTTTTCCTCAGATGTACTGTGATCCACCTGGATGGTTAACCTTGGGAGGAAATTGATAGCATTTTAAAAATGCGTAGTCTTCATAAGTGTAGCCCAGCATGATGGATATTAGTGGCTATCATACAGGTATTTCATTTTAATTCTCTTAATTGCTCCTAATCCTGCCTGATCAGACAGAGGCCTTGGACTACACCTGGGGGATACCTCTAAAAATCCAAGCAGAGTACTAATTGTTTAATCTTAGCCCTGGGCAGCTACTAGTTGATTATATACTGATTGCTCACAGACTATAAACCGAAGGAAGAGGTGATGCCAGACAAGCAAAGCACTCCACAACACATTGGTTGGCCCAGTGCTGCAAGTGCTGTCTTTTGGACATTAAGCATAGAGCTTGACAGCAGCTGGGATTACACCTGGGTAATTTGAATCTTGAAGTAAGACCTATATAACAAGATCTCCCAGTGTCCTTAGACAGAAGGCTACAGGCAACATAATTAAATTAATTTGAATATATCAGAGACATAAATTACATTTTCCATCGTAAGAGGCATACAACAGTTTTGTGAGCTGCAGATTGAGGCAAAGAAATGAACTTCATTAGCCTAGGCTGCTGGAGTCAGTCCCAACCACCACTACTAGAGTGTCACAGGGTATATTATACAGAGGGAGGAAAGGAGATGCAAACTACTCCAAGGCCATGACACCATATCCATTCTCTCCATAGTCTGCCACTAGACATTAACCTAATCGGGAGAGAGGTGAAACACTCCTGCTACTTCTAATGTCTTGGCATTTAGCCCAAGGCACTGCCCTGAGTTGTTTTGTGTTTTTTTTTGTTTGTTTTTTTCCTTGTGGATGCATTTTCAGTTGTGGTATCAGCATTTGTTATTCTATTGTGAGCTCTGCAGTTCTGAGTTCTTAACAGTTCAGCCCTCAGTAGTCACAAAAATGAGTAGAATCCTGTATTTACGAATAGAATTGAGAGAAGGGAAAGAGATGCAATAATTTTCTGTCTTCTGCATGGTCAGATGATGTTGAAACTTTGATCTCAGTGCCTAAGAGGAACCCAGAAATCAGTGAGAGCTCAAAGATGTTTTTTGGGGGGTCAGAGTGGGAGTACTTCAGTACTTAAAACATTCACTTAATTTTTATAGTATTTAAAGCTTTAAAAAGCCTTATGCTATTAGCTGAATTCTGTCACTTGAATCTTGGGGCTTGACAAACTGATTTCAGAAGTATTCCAGAAAAGATCCTGCATGAGGAAGTGGGAATCCACTTTTGACAGTGTCCCTGTGTTTGCACATCATTCATGAGACAGAACAAAACAGGTTAAGATATTATAATTTTACCTCAGAGGAAACACCTTCTGCAGTCACTGTGATTTTGCAATTAGTTTTCCACAGTGAACCAGATTTTGATGTCCTGCCAGCATCACACCATAGGGAATCTATGTACCCTAACGTGACCCAGTGACTTGTCACCTCACTTTACTTGCTGTTCTTCCTTATGCAACCAGAGCCTTCATCTACCCTGGAAACAGAAGGCCAAGCACTGAATAGGCACAGTAAGCACAAGCCACTGCCCTGCTTAAGTACTTTCTGCTAAGCACCCATATGCAGAATTACTACACACAGCTTTTAAAATATTCACTTCTTTTTCCACTGCTGATGCACAGGTTACACATAGCAATTGGCTGTGGAAAGCAGGTCATAGATTTTCCATGCAGGATGATGGGATTCACCCCAGTGTAGTGAGGGAGTTGGTGGATGTTATAGCTGGACCCCTCTCAACAATTTACCAAAGGTCTTTAGAAGTCTGAAGTCCAGTCCCTGATGACTGGAAGGTAGCCAATGTTATAACCATCTTCAAAAAGGGCATGAGAGAAGACCCAGAAAACTACAGATGTGTTAGTCTAACCTCAGTCCCTGGAAAAGTTAGGGAGAAGATTATCCTGGGTGCTAATGAAAACCATTTAAAGAACAAAGCTATTATGACGCATAATCAACATGGGTGCATGAAAGGAAGGTCCTGCCTTAGTAATTTGGTTTCCTTCTATGATAAAGTCACCCACTCAGTGGATGAAGAGAAGGCAGTTGACATAATTTTTTGGGACTTTAATAAGGCCTTTGATACCGTGCCTCACAGTATCCTTCTGGACAAATTATCCTCCTGTGAGATAAACAGGCTCATGCTATGTGTCATTTCAACAGCAGAGCTCAAAGAATTGTAGTAAATAGGGCTACACCTGGCTGGCAGCCGGTCACTAGTGATATTCATCAGGGATCAGTTCTAGGGCCAGGCCTGGTCAACATTTTTATCAACGATCTGGATGCAAAAGTTGAATGAATCACTTGCAAGTTTGCTGATGTTACTAAACTGGGAGGTGCTGCTGACTCCCAGGAGAGATGAGAGACCTTGCAGAGGGATCTAAATACCTTGGAGAACTGGACAATCAACAATGACATGAAGTTCAGAAAAGGTAAATGCCAGGTTCTTGGATGGATTAATGCTAGACACAGGTACAGAGTGGGAAATGAGTGGCTAGAGACCAGCTCTGCAGAAAGAGAAGTGAGGTTCTGGTTGACAGCAGGCTCAACATGAGCTAGCATTGTGCGCTGGCAGCCAAGAGGGCAAACTGCATTTTGGGGTTCATTAAATACAGCATAGCAAGCTGGTCAGAAGAGGTGATTTTCCAACTATACATAGCATTGATGTGGCCTAACCTTGAATACTGTGTGCAGTTCTGGTCTCCACAATATAAAAAGGATGTTAAGGTCCTTGAAAGTGTCCAGAGGAGGGCAACAAATCTGGCAAAAGGGCTGGAAAGCATGTTCTATGAGGAGAGGGTGAGGACACTTGAGTTAGCCTCCTTTTCTCCAAATTAGATAAGAGATGACCTCATTGCTCTCTACAATCTCCTGAGAAGGGGAAATGGAAAGGGAGGCACCAATCTCTTCTCCCTGGTAATCAGTGACAGAACACATGGAAACAGCACAAAGCTCCACCACGGGAGATTCACACTGAAAATTAGGAAAAATGTCTTTACTGTGAGGGTGGAAAAACACTGGAACAGGCTTCCTGGAGAGGTGGTTGATGCCCCATGCCTGTCAGTGTTCAAGAGGCACTTACACCTTCATTAATATGCTTTAACTGACCACTAATGTGGTAAGGAATTGGATCTCTGTAGGTCCCTTCCAACTGAACTGTATTTTGTTCTCACTTATTTTGATGGTCAGTACATTTTTTGGATAACATTCCCATGTTAAGCAACACAAGACTACTAGTATTGTGTATTATCAGTGTCTCAAAGGCAGGTAAAACTGCATTCTGTCTTTGTCCTGTCTGAATAACACTGGCTGGCATTGAGAGTGTTCAGAAGGCCAAGGATGAACTAAGATATCTGTTATGAACACAGATGGTCCAGCCTGAGCAGTAAACAGAAAGCTGTTCATACATACATAAGAAAAGAAAGAAGAAAAAAAAAGGAAAAAAAAAGGTCAATCCATTTCTAGGACTAACAGCACGACAGTACCACAAGGGGGCAAACTAGCAATATTTTTCCTAGAGCTTTTCTTTGATACGGGATGGACCTATATATAGTATTCTATTCAGACTGGAAAAACAAAATAAAACAAAACAAAAAAAAAAAACACCAAACTTTCCTGTGGAATTCATGCCAGGATCACCCACCTGTTCTGACACTTCAGCAAGTAAAAAGGTTAAATGACCTGTCAACAACAGGACATAAGTCAGCTCAGAAGTCTGCAAATATTCAGTGAAGCTGCTAAGGCTAATCACAGAAAAACCTAGGTGGCACTCAAGGTGCAAGCTATAGCTGCAGATCAAGAAATAGAATAGAAGTCTGTCAGGATGCAGCAAAGTCCAGCAGCTCCTCGTGTGATGGGGAGCCAGGAGGGCCACAGCCAAGCAGGGTCATGTCAGCCAGAGTCTATCTCAAGGCCAAGAGCAGGGCAGACCTGGGATGACAGCCAAGTTCAACTGAGGCCAGATCACCAGAAAAATAGTTTGTGGTTATAAGGGAGGTCCTCAGGTCAGGGACAGGGGGTGCACGCCTAGGGCCAGCTGAGCTGAAGCCCAGCACTCCTAATATGCAGCTCAGGGAGAGAGAGAAGGGTGAACACTAAGCTTATATGGGACAAACTGTGCAGGGACAAATATATGAGCCCCTGGGCAGGGTGAAGGTCAAAAGTGAAGCTGGCCAAGGTCATTAAGGCCTGTAAGTGTACTCAGGGCCCTCACATATTCCATCTTTATTAGAAAAAGCATACAGAAAGAGAAGCCGTTTATGATATGTGTAATAGCCTCATAAGTAAATAGCTCACTCAAAGCTGTCTCCTCACTTTCCAGCGCACTTCCTCACAAGTTGAAGATGTAAGAAGTCTCTTTCACTCTAACAAAGCTGGCATTGTACAGCAAAAGGTACAAACTGCACAGAAAAAGACCAAACAAGTACAGAGTACTGCAGGTCATCAATTAAAGGTTTAATTCAATGCAAAGACCGTAATTGTTCCTGATGAATGTATCACACAATACGTTTTATCACTTAGGAGGCAAGGACAATTCATAGCACCAAACTGTGTCTGTCTTTATATGTTAGCTGCAGTAAGGCTATGCTACTAAAAATATATACAAGTAAAATGGTGTGAATAAAAGTCAAGAGGAAAGCATAGATTTGCTACAGATACAGCACCTTAAAAAAAAAAAATCACAGAATGAAAAACAGTTGAAACTGAAGCCCTTGTTCTATGTGCTGTTAGTACTTAAGTGAAATTTGTCGTAGGTAGGAGAATCTTGAACACCACCACCAAGCAAAACCTGGGAGGATCATTTCTGGGGACCACCAACAAACCATAAATTACCTCCATTTCCCCCTGGGGATGAATCAACAGCGAGATTCCAGTGAGAATGCTGAAACTCAGTGAGCTACTAGTTAGTGTTAGAGGAGACAGTGAGCACAATGTATAGCTCGGTTGCCCATTTATTACAGCAACCTTTCAGTGCATTAGCTTTGTCTTTTTCCCTTTCTGACTGAGAAGATAATCACAGGACAAGAACATGTTGTCAGATGTTCAATATGAGAACAGATAAGTATTGCAACTGAAATGTGCAAAGCTTACCCTGAAGGAAAGGAGATGTCTATAATTATTTAGATTATAACACCTGTTTTGTAAGGAGTTAATAGTAAGTGTTAATAGTAAGTTCTATTAACACTTAAGCATTTTGAAGGGCTAAGTCTATAAAATATAGAGTTCTAAGAAACAACCTGTCCTCTACAGCAAGAGAAAGAATAGTAGAGATTCTTATTCACGTAGTTACAAATACTTCCTCTAATTATATCATAGACCATTGGTCACACTCCCGAGGATAGGAGAAGACTTTTCAGGTAAGCTGGGGCAAAGAATGAAAGAACAATGTTAGCAAATTATGCAACAGGATAGGCAGATTGTGTTAAGAGATGTGACAGTTCTATCAGTTGCTGATCTCAATTCCACTATACTGAACGTTACCTAGATTTGATGGCTGCTAATTTGAGATACGTAGAAAAAATGGGAAAGATTATTTCTCCCTTCTGTTGAATGACTAGAAAATAGTAACAACAGGACAGATTAATTAATAGCAGCATGTTAACATAGAAATCAGAGAAACCAGTCAAAGCAACAGCAGTGAAGTCCAGTCACCTAGGAGCAATGACCTTAAGGTTAGTGAATGCCAAGAAGATTAACTAGTAATTGACATGGAGTAAGATATTTTTATAAGAAGTAGATCATGTGTAATAGAGAACTTATAAAATTGAACTAAGTGCAAAAAGCTATCTCATGAGGTAACTTCATCATATACAAGAAATAGATCACATCGAATGTTGCTGTTTTCATGTGTGGTAATATCTCAGTTACATCAGCTTGTAACAAAGAGCAGTGGCACATGATGATGGTGGCATGTGAGTTTATAGATGGATGAATGCTAACCTTTAAAAATGTTGCTAAAAACATAACAAAACAATTAAACCAGTTGACAAATTAAACGCAACAGACTTTCCAGTCTTGGAAAACAACATCGAAGTCATACCCCCTGCAAAATTTGAGCTGATAATAAGGCTCAGCCTTTTATTAACCCTATGCAAAACAGATTTAAAAAAAAAAAAGTATATTAGTTTCAGATCTCAGTTGCAATAGGTGTATCAATCCAAACCTAATCACTATTGAACAACAGATGTTTCTATGCGCTGAAACCTTGGCAGTTAGTACCTGTGCTAATGTCATTACAAACCACTGATGCTTGAAGAATGATACATAACAATATGCTCTCCAATATACTATAACTTTTAATTACTGGTGTGACAAAAATATGTATTAGAATGTTGTACAGAAATGTTGCAAGTTAAAGAAGAGCAAATGTTCAGTCCTAATGAAATCACCTTTTGTATTTTAAGGTTATTAATACAGTATGATACTAGTAAAGCAAAGCTTCACAATGAGACCTAAGAAAACGCAAAGCCAGACTTGCTAAAACCTTAAGGTACAGATCTCAGTTTTCATTGTGCAGTGTAGCAGCATGTTTAATATCTTAAGCTGCCATAGTTGCAGAATAATAAAGAGAAACTTCAGTCATTATACAGCATTCCCAAAATAACTTAAAGTCATACCTGAAGTTACTCTACAGCTAGTCATCACTGGAAATAACTCTTTTTGATAACACCACCCAAGGACTTGCACATTGTTCATATTTGTAGTTTATCCTCTAGTAGTTCTTCTACCATTACATGTTCTACTATTTCTATCCTTGATGTAGCTTGCTTACTAAGTATAGACAGCAGTCCTTTTATGCTGTTAGAACAGAGCAGTGTTATATTCTGAGTGAACCCAGAGAGGAAAGAGAGGATTTTAGCATAACTACTGCTTCCAGAACACCAGATCTTGCTGGTGACCACCATCCACCTACTCTGCAGGCTTACAACAGATACTGGAGTCCAGGATTGGGCATGCTGTCAAGGATCAAAAAAAATATTGAGACCAAGGAAGGAAATTACAGCCCATGGCTCAATTTTGTGAGACTGAGCAGTCTGTGATGTAGGCCCCAGTTTGCTGAACCTTAGTTTTCTCTTCTTTGTAGAATTTTGCTTAACAAATAAATAAATAAAATGCTGATGATGCAAGCAAGTATGTAAGTAGACTCATAGAAACTAAGAAAACTAAAAATGAAGCAGAAGTGAAGAATTCATTGAATCAGTAGCAGCAAGTACCTCAAGGACTCAAGAGGAAATTACTGACATTAAAGACAATAAAGACCTGTGGAATAAAAGCAGGGAGAAAGAAGACAATAGCTCAGTAGGGCTGGGGATCTGCCCATTCCAAGGAGTTGCAGCAGTTGTCATTTCCCCACCCAGATAATGACTGCATGGCCATGACATTCACTGGCATTGGTGAGCGTATGGTGCTTTGCCTAGCAGTATGCTGATGCTGGCCATTTACTGCGTGCATTAGACAGACTATAAATAAGGTAATTGCTGTGGACTCAACGTGCATACAACCCTGCTTGCAAGTGTAACTGCACACTAAATAAAATTAATATACATGGCTTAGGCTTGCAAACAATAGGTATTGATAGAAAACGTAAAATTCTCCAAACTCGTGCAACACCTGTGAAGCTGAGATGTCAACGCTGAACTTGCATGCTTTCAATCCACTGACCTCCTTTCATCTGTCATGCAACATGTCGTAGAAGCAACTAATGGCAAGTGGAGTCTTCCGTGGATTAAGAAAGGATTAAGAAGCACGGACTGAAACAATTTTAATTGGATGATTTTCATCTTTCATTTTATTTTATAAATCTAAAATAAAGTTCAAACACACTTAATTCATCATAATGCAAGTTTTAACCTGCCAGGAGGCAAATAGTAGGTACAACCCATGTCGTTACAAAACCAGCAAGCCAAAGAAAGCTATAAACAAAGCTACACACACAAATCTATTATTTCACTGTGATACAGCCTACCATCTTAAAATATTTTGTCTTGCTATTGCCAATAGTGGCTTCTTACTGTAAGTGGTAAACTGAAAAATAAAAATAATTTTAAAACAATATATTAAACTAGTTTTTAGTGTATAAGACTGGAAAAGGAAGAATGAATAAGTTATACACTGTTCATATTACAAGGAAACAAGCTCCATTTATCCTTGTTTACCACTGAACTTATTATGTTACAGCCCTTTTCACTCTTGGCCAGTGCTGCAAATTCACAACTCACTGTTATTTCAGCTTTCCCTGAGATCTGAGTATAGAACAAGTACCAGTGGCTAATCTCCAACCATTACTACATCTATTCATTTAAGATAGATAGATAAATAGATTTCAATTTAGCTTGGAGCAGAGAATAAGTGGGAGCTTAAATAGTGGTTGTACTAGAAATACACCAAGACGTTTACTTTACCAGCTTCGTGTTCTTATTTGCTGCCTTCTTTGTAAGTCTTTGGGTTATATTTAAACCTTACTTGAGCAAGAGAGCCTGAAAACAAGAACAAGACTGGAGAACTGATTTCTTAAATTCAAAAATTAGATTGTAACATGTTTGTATAATTATAGATGCTGTGACTTTACTAAATAAGTAAAGGTTTGATTATCATGACTGTTAAGTGCTAGCTAACCAGAACTTAGCAGCAATTATAGCCTTCCTAGACTAATCTTCTGAAGATTGGCTGATTATATTTGAAATTAAATTACTTGAAAATTTGAGATGAGAGACAGTTTTAAATGTGTATTCACACTGTATCTAAATCTCCTTTCTTAATTATGGTTGTCCCAGCTGTTCAATCATCTTTACCAATCATATGCTACAATCTGAAATGCTATAATCGTCCTACCTCCACCAAAATTGATATAGTATATACCTTTCCAGACATATTTAGGCACAGTCCCAGGAAGTAATAACAATAAAAATAGGTTCACTTGTGCTTGGTGGTTGGGCTGAGCTGAACAGTGTTTGCATTTTTGCCTTTTGAGTCAGAAAAAAATGGATATGTATCTGTTTTTTCTTTTCAAAAGATTAGTCCCAAATTATGAGTAACATAAGTAAAGTTCAAAGTCTAAATTTTGGTTTTTCATTGTCTTCATTCTGTGGAAAGAAGATATAAAAGGAGCACTGATACCATTAGCAATATGACTGCTGCTGGGTGGATTTTTAATCTCTTAACAACTGCAACATGTTACTCCAGTTTGTGTCTAAGTCCTACCTAGAGCTTGCAGGATATCCCTTCTCCTGACCCCTTGTAATTTGTAAATCCAATAGCATTACCAAAACTCAGGTGCTGGGTCACCAGGTTGTAGTAACACCCATCATGGAACTGGGAGGCATAATAGTACACAGTGCTGTTATGCTATACACTAATTGCTGCCTCTACAATTAGGCAGCTCCAAGCCCAAAGTGGGAGTTGGACTGGAACTGCTGCTGAATGGCAAAACTCATGACCTGCCAGAGGTCAGGGATGCCTCCACTGTTGTCTGTTTCCTCCAAGGACTGAGGGAGCAATTCATGTTCTTTTAGGCAAAGTTAGAATCTAGGTTATGATTACTGTACTGCATGCTAATAAATAAGGATTTGACCCAATCTGCAGAAGGTCCAGGTGACTGAAAATTCCACGTAACCGAGAATTCTAGAAATTCATTGTAACTGTAAGCTGTGGTAAGTGTTAGAAGTTCTGAAAAAAAAAAAAAAGAAGATTCACTACAGTGATTGCTAACTTTTTATGTAATAGTACATCCCTAACTATAATCACAACCCTGTGGGCAGCCCTCATTCTGCCAACAATCCCTAAAGAACCTCTCTAGCCTCTGTAGCGTTGGGTGACAGCATGGCTGAGCAGAAGCATATATCCAAGAAGTGCAAGAAGGACAAAGTCTTCTCTCCTTCACATCTCTCAAGAGAATTGTTATTCTAATACGCTACGACAGAGCAGGTATTCTGCTCCTCTCTCTGCCATGACCTTCACAGATTTCAAGAGAGCAGAAAAAAAAGAAAAGGTAGCAACAGCACCCTCTCCACACCACTACCCCATTCCCTTACCCACCCACTCCCCAGTAAATAAATAAATAATCTTGCCATGCTGTTCTAGCAAAACATTTTAAAGATCAGAGAGAAAGAAACAGGGTACACACTTTTTAAACAAATATACGCAATGATGGAAGGCTGAGTTTTACCGCACTGGCTATCAGTTGTCACAGCTTCTTACAGAAGATTGTTTTTTATTTCAAGGTTGGTAGGAGTAGTCAAAAGAAGTGAATTAAGATAAAAAGGTTTAGAAAGTACCCTGAGAACCTCTCTTTCATTTTCACACACCCACAGTTTGCAACTATATTCGTAGGGTTAGTTTACATAATCCCATAGATTGAGCAAATTTCGTATGCTGCAATATCAAACTTTTAGCTTATGTCCCACAACTGACATTTAAAGCTATTATAATGAATATTTTTACGATCTGTACATGCCTCCCTTCCTTTGCTCATTCATGTGTATGGGTGATGTATAAAAGCATTTATGATTCAGCAAATTGGAGTTTCATAATGGTGTGTTGAAACACTGCATCAGAAATATCAGCAGGCCCCAATGGAAGGCAAGATACAACATTCTGAAATTTGTTGACTCTGTTCATCCTGACAAAATGGTGATAAAAAAGGGAATCAGCTTGAAGTCACATTTTTAACAGGATGTGAGTTCTCTCAAAACACAGGAAGGAAAAATCATGCAGAGACAAAGTGGTAATTATTTTTTTCATATATATTATTAGTTTTCATATATATTATTACTGAGTTTTTTTCCTTATGGTGTGCATAACCCTAGTGCCCATTTCAACAAGTGTTGAAAAAAAAAAAAAGGAAAAGAAGACAAATCCTTTTTCAGCTTCATGAGCACCCAGAGCCTTGTAAAGTCATATCTACTGTAACCAGCCAAAGTTGCTAAGGCTAATTCATAGTTCAAGAGGAATAGAAGAAAGACTAGGACTTGGAGAGGGTGTGATTGCAAAGGTCCTAGTAGGTTGATGGAAGAAGAATGACTAAATTCTGAGAAAACCTACCATTTAAATCACTGCCAACAATAGTTTCAGTTGCCAGAGTTGCTGCTATTCTCTTTCCCCGCTAGATAAGTCACTGCATGTTCAGTCCAAGTATGAAAATAAAATAGACACTGTAATTAATCAGTACTGAATCTGATTTTATATCTTCCTATATGAGCCTAAATTCTATGAGTGATGCATTCATGCATAGGACAAAGCTGCACCAGAGTCATATTAGAACTGGGTGTATACATAAATTTCTAAAGAATATATTCAGTGGATTAAAAGTCTAAACAGCTAAGAATGTATAACAACTATGGAAAGATCTCCTTTAGATTGTTCACTGTAAAACTCAAAGGACCCTGTCAAGAACAGTGTAACAAGTATAAAGCAGTATATTATGCCTTATAGTAGTATTATGTAGTAGTGAGAGATAAGGCACTTAAAATCACCTACCACATGCTAACTGTAAAATACTTTACATTAAAATGAAAAGCTGCTATCAGTATTGCTTTGCTAAGGCATCTACCTTTATTAGATACAGTTTTCAGAGTGTCTAGAACAAATGTCATTGCAGGTAGCCCCAAAGACATAGGTAATTGAAGCTTTAACCTGACTGTGCGATGCTGATATAGCAGGTTGTAAATGGGTAAGCATGCCCATGTAAGCAAGCCCCAGTTACATACTGAATGGTATGTAACTACCAAGCACAATTCTATTCACAAAAGTGGAATTATGAGTCAGAGCAAAAATTACAGTCACGTAGATTTCTGAATGTGGCAAGTCTTGCAGAGCTTATAGGCTTTATTTGCATAATTAGCTTGTTCTTACACAATGCTCTCCATACTGTGCTGGTAAAAAACTGCGTGTACCAGCATATCATTTTTTGGCACAAGAACTGTGCAGTGATAAATAGGTAATTCTAAAATAAATTCACAGTATTTTTTACTCTAGACATTTAAATGAAAGCAGAGTGAAGCTTCTCTCACAAACTTAAAGATTCAGAGAGATCCTCTGATATCGCATAACATAAAGAA
This sequence comes from Anser cygnoides, assembly GCF_040182565.1. Taxonomy (NCBI): domain Eukaryota; kingdom Metazoa; phylum Chordata; class Aves; order Anseriformes; family Anatidae; genus Anser; species Anser cygnoides. Next base: position 19,388,040 of record NC_089877.1, on the reverse strand, counting down.
CAAAGTTTCTGTTGCAGCCTTTCTTTACACAGTCTCTTTTGTGTTCATCTGTCAATTATTAATATTGCTACTGTACTGTAAAGTTTGATACAGACCAGCCAACATGATTTTACGCATGAGAGAACTCACATTACCAGTCACCATACATGGATGGCTTCCTTAAGAAATGGGGTTTCTAAAACAGATCTAATTCACACTGGAGTACGATACTGGAGATTCTAAAAGTTCATATTACATTTCTTGGATATTTTATACAATAAAGAAAACCAAAGGGAAAGGAATAATGTTTTTTAAAATTGCCCCTGTTATTATTTGGCTAATAAATTCAGTAGTCTGAGTGTCTTCTAACACATCAAAGATCACAATAACAGATCTAGTCAATACCTCTGTGTCAACACCTTCAAATAAATCAACTTGATTAATTGGCACAAAAAGACTGTTTGGCTCACTATAAATGTTTTCAGGTAAACATTCTGATTTTTCAACATGTCACAAAATATCATTAAGTACCTCAGACTTCTCCATGTCTGCTGTCATTAATTATCCCATCTTTTTTATCAGAGGGGGTACACTCTCTTCACCCTTCCCTTTCTGGCTAATGTACCTGTAGAATCCCTTCCTGTTATTCTTTGCATATTGAACTTTGCCAAGTTCAGCTCCACCTGTGCCTTGGTTTTCCTGATCCCATCCATGTACTCTTCCCAGGCCATATATCCCTGCTCCCACTACTTATGCATTTCCTTCTTACACTTCAGTTTGACCAGCAGGTGCTTACTCAGCCGTACTAGTTTCCTGTCTTCCCTGCTTGATTTGTTACACATGGGAACCAATACCTCTTGTGGTCTGTGAAAAGCGTCCTTAAAGAGCTGCCATCAGTTAATTTATCTCTAAGGACGATTTCCCAAGGAATACCATCCACTAGTTCTTTAAACTACTGAAAGTTTGCTATCCTAAAATTCAGGGTCCTGACTCCTTGCCAGGCTCATTATCTCTCAAGGTCACAAACTCCACCCATGGAGTAATCACTGCAGCCCAGAGCATCCAATCTTGATCTCTTTAATCAGTTCACCTGATGGTGATCAGCAGGTCCAGTAATGCTTCTCCTCTGGCTGTTGCATGACATATCATGCAAAATGCCAAATCATCACTCTGGCCTCTTCCTCACTTTATTCCCCTGTGCCCATGCGACCACTTGCACTCAACAGTTCATTAGAGAGCTCCTTCATGGCTCTTGATTTTGCTGCAAACAGGCAAAGCCGTCATGTTCAGCACCAAACACATTGTTGAGAACCAGGGAATTAGCAAGTTGTCTTCGTTCAGCCTCTACTCCAACTTGTAAGTTCAGAGTCTACCAGGTAGTTGACACAATGAGTACTGTGTAAGAGTGGAAGCACTAAGACATCACGTACTACTTTCCAGCTGGCTCTTACAGCAGTGTCATAGAAGTTGCCACTTTCTATTGCACAAGCATCTGTAGTCTTTTCAACAGTTTCATTGTTTCTCAGTCAGAGCTCGTCTCAGACTTCTGCATAAAACTATCCAGCCTCTAGTATTCAAGGCACATTGTTGTCTTATTTTAGGTGGCAGTAATGACCACAGAAGGGGAACAGAGCACTTTCGTCATTTTAAATTGCTTTGTTCTGGTACCAGAGACATATCACCAATCTTCTCAAAGTCTGCAGCATACGCACAAGGCATGTTCCTTAACAGCAATTTCCTCAAGAAGGATGTCAATAAACAGCAACAGAACAATTGACTCAGTCTTGACACACTGTTTTCTAGCACCTTGTTGAGACTGAAATAAGGACGGGCTCAGAAGTACAACTTAAGGCTGCCTAAGGTAATGGTTTAGGTATTATATCAGTATTGCTCTTGCAGTTATCACTAAACATTGTATCTAAGGTGTAGAAAGGACAACTAAAATGGGGATAGAATTCCTACCAGGAAGTAAGCTGAGAACCCAACAAGAAACCCCCTAAATTAGAGGCCAGCTCTGCCAGTCTTGAATTCTTTTTAGCACTGAATAATGATTTTTAGCACAACTTCCAAGAAGAGAGGAACACGTCACTACCCAGACCATAGGCAGGAGAGGGGTGGGCATCATGGCTTTGAATCCCTTTGGCTAGGGAGAGAATTGAACCTAGGCAACTCTTGTGGCATAGCAACTGTGTATTAGTGCACTGACATAACAACTCTATCACGAAAAAGTGGAGGAACACCTCTTTTATCTCCATTTTAGAAAGAAAATAAACATAAATATTCTCTGAAAAGCACGGTCCAGACAGAATATCAAGCTTGTTTCAAGCATGCCTATGGGATTAGTCCCCTCAGGCAATATGGCAGACAGGAAAAACTAATATGCTCCACCCTTAAGTGGATGATAAGAGGAAAATTGCTCGGTGAGACAGTTCTGTACATGCACAGAAGTATAACTCAGCATTTGAAGAGCTTTAGAATAATAGCAGAACCCACTGAGCCAGATACAAGCAACACTTGAAGGTATTTTAGGTGGGAGACTAGGACATAACCCTCTATGGCATCCAACTCTATTGTAGACGTTGTCTATTTCTTGTTGATTGCCCCATAATGGATATTTATTATATACACTTTGTGACTTTCTTCATGTCAAACAAAGCTGTCCTCCAGTCAATTATTTAAGAGCTTATGAAATAACACTGAAGAACTCTGGCAATATTTTGCAAGTGCAGATGGGAAGAGGAATCAATTAACAAGTCTAATATGGGATTAGCTTTATCCTTTGGAAGAGAGAGGTCAGGGCTTTTTTTTTTTTTTTTTTCCTCCCCCCTCAGAAGTCTCTGGACTCTGTAGTTTTGATTATTCAGAAAGGCAACACCTTGAAACAAACATTTTTGTTTAACAGCTGGCTGAATAACTATGAATTTATATCTACCTGAAATGACTGGAATAAGGCAAAGAAACTTTGAGGATGCAGATACAGTTGGGTGTACAAACTGAACTCTACCAAGCTTTTATTTCCCCTGATTTCAAATAGAATTAAACTTTGAAACCCTATGAGAATCTGGGAATAGGATTGTTGTATAACAAAAAGCACACTGCATAACCTGCAAGACACATTGTATTTACATGAGCAGAACTCATTTCCTAACAAATGTGTCACGTTTCTTTGGCTCTGCAGTTCTTGCAGCCCTCCTTGCTGTTAGAGCCCTCTGAAGGTTGACATTTGTTTACTGTAAAACGGGGTGGCCATTTGTGCCATCACTGACTTGTGGGGAAAGGATCCTCTGAGATACCTCTGGGAATCTGACAATTTTGGTGTATCTGTATAAGAAAAAACGCTACTAGCAGAATCTTAGTATAAAGTCCTGAAGAAAGCAGTGTTCTGCAAACTGCTTCCCTGATTTCCTTCGTTCTTCAAGGTATTCCAGATTACACACAGTGCCCTTCAGGGAACATTAAGTTTATGAAGAATTTTGGATGCCAAACTAAGTGGCTTGCCAACTGCTCACCAGGAATTACCCCAAATTCTTGAAGTTTGTGAACTATGTTAGAACTAGACAAAGTTACACCAGCTTCATGCATGTTAATAACCTTTACGAAACAGGTAAAGAGAAAAATCAATATTGACACAGAGCCCACTGTAGGATCAGTTAAGGAGACAAATATTTTAATTAAAAGGAGGTTGCAAAAAGACTGACTCAATCAATTAATACATTCAAACAAGTAGAACACTAGCAAAATGAAATGAATAATCACATTGATTCGTGAGACTGAAACCAGGAAGAACCATTTTGTGTCAGTCATGTCTTTAAAGAATTTCAGCAGGACCCAAGATCTCCACAGCTTTTAAGTCTCACTAGTAATAAAGCATAGGGATCCTTAATACTTAAATTACCTTCACCAGGAAGAGCATTTTTAAAACGTCTTCATCTTTTACCAAGTAGAGGAGGCAGTGAAACCCCTGCATTCATCTTAAGACAGTACTAACACTTAAGTACTTCTAAAAAAATGTTACTACTGTTACACATAATTGCGGATAACTGACCTCAGCTTTGGAAAAACAGAATTATTTTAGGTAGTAGTTAGAAGGGATTTTCAAATTACACTCGAAGCAGTTTCTGAATAACAGTACGTTTTAATCTAAATCTTTTTCAATGACATCTGTTGGCTATTTTTAGGAAATAAATAAATGAGTGTTATTAGTACCTGCACATGCAAGTTGTAACTAAAAAAAAATGGACATGTTCTTAAAAAAAAAGTCCAAACTCCTTCTGCTCTCTTGGAATCTTTAACTTATGGGCTTGGTAATATTTGTCACTTAGAAGAACACTGATGTTGTCTGTAGCTTGTAATGCATGCAATTTGCTCCTCAATGGGTTGCAGATGTGTCTGCTTGTCCACAGTGATATTTCACTTAAAGTTCTTTTGTTTTCCCCTTCTGCATGGTTTGTCCACTGAAAGCCTGAGGCACAGAGTTCTGGATTTGAATGGCAGAAGAGAAGAATTCCTTTTCTTCCACTTGGTCTTTGCTCTTGCAGGCACATTGTCTACTTATTTGGCATTACAAACTGCATTCACAGTTTTAGGTCAGTTAGGTAAATACACCACAATACAGGTTCTGCTAGTGTGGCTCAGTTGTCTCATAATGGACTGTATTTGTTGTAATTCATTTTAGAAAGTGACATCATTTGATAATTCCTTTGCAAGGTCAGCAAGAATAATCACAGGTCATATGCTCTTTCTAAAACAGATACTGACTATCAATCTAAAAATCACGAAGAGGTACTTTATTGTTATCCTTGGATTTCTCTTTTTTCCTTTATTCTAGCTTTTCCAAATAACCATGTTATCATTACTCAACTGTTATCGCCTTCTTTTTGTTTTTGTCCTGCTACTAACTGATGTCTACACATCTCTGTTCTTTCATACATCCTCCATTTCATCTCAGCTCTCATGTCTTCTCATTCACAATTTACCTTTCCCATAACTTTAAAGGACTTTCAGTGAAGACACTCCACTGCAGGCCTACTCCTCCTAGCTTCTTCATTTTGTTGGCTCTCTCACAAACCAATAGGAGAATTCTGCTGTTCTTAGAGACCTACTGTGCCTTCCACACAGGCTGTCACTACGCTTTCCACTAGCGGAAAATGCACAGGACCATAAGTAAGGAGGGGCTAGGTCCTTCTTGGGGCCAAACAGCTAAGTACGGTGTACAAAACCTATGAGTTAGTTCCAGGAAAGGAGCAGGTTCCTGGGGATGCTGAAGTAGAGGAAAAATTTGTGAGGACCAGAAAGGCCTTCATGGAATGAGAGTTTGATTTATAGGTACGATTTAATTGGTTTTGGTTTTTTTTTTGGATACAGGAAACTTAGTTGCCTAACAGCCTAGGTATGCAGATTCCCATATGTCCTTGAAATCACTTGGAAATAAGTATTTAGATAAAAATTAATACATATAAAAGTCAATAAAAGCAAATATAGGACCCTATATAACCTTGTGATCTGGAACCACTCCTCAATGCCTAGGTTCCTGAGTCTCATTCAGAGCTGGTCTACTGAAACTAAGAGTTTTAGAAGTACTCTAACATCAGCAAGAATCTATAAAGCATCAAATCAGAAAGCTAATCAGACAGCACAGTCACCACTCAAATACATATATTTATACATCAAAAAGTCTGTATAGTATGTATTATTTTTGACTGCATTTAAACTAGCTCTTTTAGGTGTAAAACTTAGTATCCAGTTATCTACTTCCCTATGCAATTCATGAACAGTACATTTTATAACACCTAATTTCACTAGTTAGAGCAAGTAGTGCAGATGTGATCACTAGTGCTGGCAACATACCCCAGACCATCTTGTTCCTTTTGTATACCTATTTTATCTATTCTAGAATATCCTTTAAAGATCACCCCCCATCCTAATGTGTTCTGACTTCCTGCAGTTTGATTTGTCCTATCCATTTTCACAGAGCCACTAAGCCACCACTATGAATTTCCATTTAAATTTTCCCATAAGCAAGAAGCTGGGCTGCTTTCATCCCTCACCTACACAGTAAATTGGCCAAGCTTATTCAAGAGCTACTTCTCCCAAATTTAAAGGCCCACTTTAACACGGTTCTGAATGCTGAGTTTGAGAGCAGCGCAAAATAGAAATATTGTGGTTCAGAACAAGGAAAAAAAGGTATCTTTAATCCATTCCCCCCCCCTTTCTTTCTGAAAGTTGCTTTGCCCAGCTCCCAAGTTCCTATGCCAAAAGCCACAGACACTCTGTTTGTCTTCACTGACTCTTTGCAGCAGCTGTCTGGTGAAGAGGTTCCCTCTGAGAGCTGCCAGTTTCTATCCATGCAGATAGGCTTCAAGCCAGTGTTCCCCAGACTCCTTCAGTGAGCTGCCAGAAGAGAAATTTAAAAAAAAAAAAAAAAAACACTTATGGAGAGGCACTATTCGGCTTCAGGGGAGGCAAATTGCTAACAGTAGCAGTTCAGAGGGGAAAAATATACTTGCTTAAGGAATGAAGATGGTTTGAAGTGGGGAAAACATGAAAAAATAGATTAAAAACTGCATTGAGAGAGTTCTTCTAGAAACAGGAGAACTGGGAAGAATATAGTTTTTACAGTAGATGAGTGGAATAAGCTGTGTCAGAGACAGCAGCAGTGCCTGGAAAGGCTCCAATATACTGTGCCTGAGCTAACAAAGCAAAATTTGGGCTCTGGATAACACCAGACATTTCTCCTGTTCCTAACAGGTGGCATATGCAGCAAGGTGTGGTGGAAGGGGAGTTCAAACCATTCCTTCTTATTAAGGGAGTATCTCTCCTGGCTTCCCCTGAGTGGCCTTGACAGTTTTAATCCCAGGCAATATGCTAAATACCTAGCAAGCATTTTTAAATAGAATACGAAAACCACAAGACAGGTATATGGAATGCTGTTTCCTTAACAGAAAGAGCACTTCTATATATAAAGATGCCTGTATCATGGCTGAGGGCTAGAACACTGTGTGATTGGACCTGATACTGGGAATTCCCTCTCAATGAGATCATGGCCTCTCTCTTCATATTACCAACTGCAGTTAAAAGTGCTTTAAGGAAAAAAATAGGTTTGATCACTCCACAGATATCAATTTAAAATGGTTGCTTATGTGCATGTCCCTCACTTGCATGCTATTACAGAGCAAAACTGTTGTGTTAAATTGATACTTACTGCAAAATATCTACAAAGGCTCTGAGTAAAGTCTTGCTTTTATACTCAATGCCATGCTTGTCACAAAGGGCTTTCACAAGAGGAGCTGCTTTCCAGTAGTTATGTCGAGGCATTGTGGGGAAGAGGCTGCAGAATTGAATAAGATTTAGCTATTGTAGGGCTTAGCTTGCACCATGCCCTGGTCACATTGTTCAAAACATTTCCCAGCCATCCCCCAAAATGAGAGCAAAGAATCTTCTGATGAATATAGTTTCACGTGAGACTACAAGACTTTTATCACTTTTAAGTGCCCCATATTATTCCCACTAATCATACTCACTGGTGTTCAATTTGAAAGTTCAAGTGCCCAGTGAACCAGTCATTGAACAGAGATTGGTTCACATTGCACGTTGCATGGAGCTGGGAGGAAAAGAGACATGATTTAGCTATTGTATAATTTTTCTGAAAATCCAGATAATTGAACCCCGGCAATCATTTCCCATCCTTATCTAACATAAAAAGCAACTCAGTGTCAGGGATCATTACCTTCATTGCCCTTAAGAATTAAAGAAAGTCTAGATTGAAATGGATTGTTAAGATACAGCTTAATTTGGTTCTTGGCTCAGGAATAGCTTCTTCACTGACATCCACATAGGCCTGAATGTGATTCTTTTAAGAGCTTCTCCTCACTTCTTTCATTTGGATAGAAAGAAAAGATGCCTAAGAAGAAGAAACAAAAAGCATTCTTCTGGACTCTTCCAACTTGTACAAGTGGAATCAAATGGAAAAGTATGAGGACAAAATCTGTGTACACATGTACAGATGAGCTTCTTCTCCAATAAATTACACATCTTGGGTAAGTTTCTTAAATCTAAGTGTCCTATTTTCCATCTTAAGAGTTTGAAAGTTTTTGACTACTACAGAAATACACAGCTGAATGCAGAAAACAGCAATGACAAACCTCATTATGAAAGCATTAACGTTAGCTATGAGAAGAACAATACTATCTTTGTCCTATAATTCAGGACTACAGATCCAGTTTCCAGAAGAAAGGAGATTCTCACCTGAGTAGATACCCAGTCTTTGTTCTTATCATAATCAATGTTCATTGGAATGTGATTCATCTGCGAGACCCAAATAAACCATGTACTCTCTAGATACCTGACCAGATAAACACAGGAACACATTTATGTTATCTCTAATCTCATCCAAACTTGTCATTAAAATACAGTTAGGCAACTGACACAAAAAGGGCCAGGGAGTAGGGGGGAAAGCTTGCTCTCCACTGGCAGTTACTAAGGAGGCCCCAAAAATCAATTGCCTGAAAATATTTATCTATCCAGCCTCTTAAGTCTTGTCTTATATAACAGGGCACTTTTACATAATTCACTATTTTCTGTTCCCTGCCTTTCCCTCCTCTTAGGAGTTGCCTCCTAACTTTTAAGAACCACTAAATCTGTAGTTGCAGATGGCCCTGAGCAGCCTCCCCACCACCTCCAGTTTATAGTGTTTTTCTTGGCTCACTATTTGTTTCTGTGAAAAAATATAATTTTGTAAAGTCTGACTAGTATGCATAGTATGACTAAGTTTTATTGATTTCCATTCACGTTCATTATTGTTTACTGATATTAGTTGTGGGGTCTTTGGGTATGCTGTGTGTTACCTGGACATCCAGTAATACACCATGAAATTGCTAAATCCCATTAAAGGAACATACATGAGACAAACTCGGATGTTGAAAGACACAATCAATAACAGTTCCTGTATAAAAAGAAAGAGGAAAAAAAATAAAAGAGATGCTTTTGTTGAGAAAGTCCCTCTATCCCTCCACTTCCTCCTCTTCTCTTCACTTGAACTGCAGCATAAAATACGTTCCTTGTGCAATCAAGAAGTGACATAATCATTCTGCCTCCTGAGTGTATCCCCAAAATATTCCCATTGCACTCACTTTACCATCAGTAACTAAACACCAGCAAATAGACCCATAATCCCACTCCATCTAGGTCTGATAGTTTTCTGTTAGCTTTTATTCTGCTGCTAAAAGCCTCATCCCAAAAAGTCACTCTGGACTTGTTGAGAGAGTGGCATTCCTGCTGCAGCAAGTCTCGAATCAGCCTTTTCTACCCCAGACCCCACAGTCACCTCAGCTGAAGGGTGATGTAGCCACATAGCAGTGTTGTAGGTCATGCCTAAGGGGCAGCTAAGCACCGCACAGCCCCTTGCTCAATTCCCCACTCCCAGGAGATGGGGTAAGAGGAAAGGAAGAGTAAAAGCAATAAAACTTGTGGGTAGAGATAAATATTGCTTAGTAAATGAAGAATTGGAAGACAGAAAAAAATACAAAACAAAGCAAGTGACACAAAAACAGTCACTCGCCACCTCCTACAGGTAGCCTGACGTCCAGCCTGTTCCCAAGCAAAAGATGGCTAATCTCCCTAAACCCCTTCTTCTCCCTTTTATTGCTAAGCATGACATTTTATGGCATGGAATGTCTCTTTGGTCAGTTTGGGTGATCTGCCTGGTTGTGTCTTGCACTAGTCATTGGTGGGTGTGGAGGGATGAGGGGCAGAGTGAGAAACAGAGAAAGCCCTGATGCTGTGCAAAAGTGGTTTAGCCATAGCTAAAAATGTTGGTGTGTTATCAGCATTTTTGTCACAAATCTAAAACACAGTACTACATGATCTGCTAAGAAGAAAATTAACTCCATCCCAATCAAATACAGTACAAGTGGCAATATCTGTTGAAAGGTTTCTAGTCAGTGCAAGCAGTGCTTACCAACCACTTTTTCCTCTTGATTGCAAAGTAGAATACAGACAGCTGGAAGAAGGGTACAAGGGCAAGTGGGGCCAATACTGAAGGAAAGAATGAAAGCAGAAAAACATTTATAACACTCCACCATAAATCTTACAGAAAGCAATTTTTCTTTCACTGCAAAGAAGAATCTATCTCCCATTTACACTAACCTTTACATTTCTATATAATCTGTTCCTCTTCTCATTCCAGCATCCATCACCTCTTCTTTTCTTTCCCATCTGGTTTTCTTTCCTATCCCTTTCTTCCTCACACCTGATTAACCCTTTTATGGTACCCAACATCACATAATCAGGGGCAGTTACTCCTTACATGAAGTGTCCTTAATGTGATGGTCCCTGAAGCTGTGACTTTAATGGAAGTATCTTTAATGCCATTATTTTGGGAAGGAAATGCAGGTGTGATTATTGGGTGGGGGTTCCTACAGCACTCCAAGAAAGCAGAAATACTCACAGATGAAATATTTATGCTGATAATTATAAGGCATGAACTTCTTCTTTTTTTTTCCAAGCTGGAAAAAAAAAAAAAAGACATTGTAATGGGCTAGTTGGAGAACTGAGACACTTCATGAGATATTCCTTATTCCTGTATAACAAACTTATTTAACATACTTCTTAAATCTGTCTAATCCTACCTCTCTTATTGAAAAGCAGGTACTGAACTCCCAAAGCAGTGGAGAGAAACAGATTTCATCTGAGCCTCTACATCCAGATATCAGTACATGCAGATGTGAGAACACAGCAATTTTTAGGAAGAGTTCCAAAACTCATGATAAGATAGAAAAATACTCAAAAATAACAAAAATGCTCAGAAGGCATTTGAATTTTGCAGGGGAAGTTTTCAGTGATGGTGATGAACATCCCAGGTTTTTGAGTGGTAAAGAAGACAGTGGTCAGAAAATACATAAGAATTTGGATGTTATCCTATAACAACTAAAATCATTTCTACAAGATCCAAGTAGTAAACACTCTACAAAGGCATCTGCCTTTTTGTCGAATATTTTAACTTCATGAAACGGCAAAGAGATTAAATATTTGTATAGCATAAGTACTTTTATTGCTTCACAGTGTTTTTTTCCACTATTCACACAAAAGGATTCTTGATATCATCTGCAAATTTTGTGCTTCTGATTCTTCAAAGGACAAAATAATGAGGTAGAGCAAACTATTTCCATAGCTCCCCTGTTACTGAGAAAAAAATCAAAAATATTTACACTAGATCCAACCAACTGAAACCAACCAATCAAACTGAACTAAATTAAACCACTGAAATCCATTTTACCCATCCACAGCGTGCCTGACTCATTTCTGTTAAAAGCAGAAAAAGATGAGAACTAATTTCCTACACTTTCGTTCTAGATACTGCACATTCATGCTAATATACAGCCATGAGAGATCTTTCAGAAGATAACTGGCTAAATTCTTCCAGGTTTCAGCTAACAGTTTTCTATGAATAAATATTTTGTATAAGCTCTCTTCCCAGGAGTCTTTCTGAGACAGTGGAGTTGGAATTTTCTACATGCATTGGAGAACTACAATTTCTTTGCTTATTACTAGCTGAAGGAGAAAGACACATAATTTAAAGAGGATGTTTTAGCTAACCAAGAGGCCCTTTCTTCGCCCTGTGAGTAAACAGAATTGCTGGGGAAAGAGAAGATAAAGAGACCTTATTTAGCCTAATGATATCTCAAATCACAGGAATGAGGGGGAGCTGTGTTCATGGTTTTAATTTTTATAAAAGTAAAAAATTTATGATTAATAAATAATTTGCTATAGTGGTGCAAGATTTAGGTGCAAAGCAGCTCCCACAACCAAAAAGACCACAAGGGAACATCTGACTATCTACAATATCACTAACAATATCTAACACCAATCACGTGAACTGAGTCACTCTTTGGAAGGGTTTCAAGGTGCTTACCATGCTCTTCTAGCAACATAGAGAACTTAAGTACTGAATTTAAGACTTTACTTCCCAGGACCTATCGCCTAAGCATCATGATAACCAGGTCAGAGGTAGGTGCTTAAGTTAGATACATCAAACTGGAACCTTGGCATGAATGATAGACCAACAGATAGAACAGATAGACCAAGAGACTGTCAGACCTTCAAACATTTTGGAAATTATGACAGGTTCAGCCAGAAAGTGACAATCCATGTTTTTATCCATGTTTTTATACTTCAGTCTATAGCTTTCTGTCTTTAAATCTTTTATGGCATAATTTTGACTTTTTGACTATTTGCTTCTCCAGGCTATATCTTAGCATTGTCCAGATGCCCCCACACTCACCTCCACTGAGAGTGTCTTTCCCAAGCTGAACAAGAGAGGGTGCATATTGAGATCAGGGTCTTTGCGGAAGCAGTTGGGTTTGGCATGGTGCTGGTTGTGCAGATGATTCCACCAGCTAGCAGGTAACCCCTGCAGGAAAAGTCAAAGACCAGGAATTCAAATTCGAACAATATCAGCAATTCCATCGCTATTTATTCACCTGTTATTGAATGTTGCACTGCACTTTCCTCACAAGTAGTGCCGCCTGAAAGTAGGGACACTCCCATTCATTGCTTCGACCAGATTAGCCCCAGAGAATATTCCCACAGTGAGGCAATTACCTTCAGAATATTTATCACAATGATCTGCAGCAGATGATTCCATTTAGGCTTCCTGAAGACAGAGCAGTGTCCCAGATCATGTTGGAACCAGCCCATCTGGATCTAGAAGACAAAAGGATCACCAGAGAAACTGAATCACAGCAGTGTTGTATTAATTTGCGCATGGGAGCCTCTGTAACTCCACAGCGGTAGTTCATCTTCCTCCTGTTTTGAGGAAGAAACACTACTTGTAGTCCTATCTGCTCAGTGCTGAGAACTTTCTTCCTGGCCACTGTCCATCAAAGCTGCTCAATGCCAGATATGGATTTTATTGTAGCAGCAAAGTGTCATTACAATTAATATGTCTGTTACAGCATATGTCTATGACTGCCATTGCAAATATATATAATTTCCAAGTAACCATCTAGAAAGTGCAAGACTTTCTAAATCCAGAGCTTCCACTCATTTCATGAATGGATGGACTAATGTAGGGTTTCAGCACTACTAAGAAAGTCTTGCTTTCCTCTCACCCTCCAACTTCTCCCACCCAAGGACCATAGAGTCCTGTTTCCTCCTTTCCTACTCTGACCCTTGCATGTTTCATGCCTTTCTATGAGTTGAATTAGTTTAGTAATCCAGCAGAAAACTCTTCAGGGTTAGCAAGCGGAGTCAGCTCCTAAAGGACCCAACAAACACCAGAGCCATCAGACAATAAGCAGAATGTGGAGCTGGAAGAGGAACTGGGAATGAATGCTGCCTCTTCTCTCTAGTGTGAGTGATTAGATCAGCTCATCTCATCTTGTGAAACTGCCAGCTCAACCTCATAGCACCCCACCAGCCATAGTGAGCAGCTTGTCAGCAAACCTAGACTTGCTGGAAGCAATGAAAATTGTGATGTAGAACATGGTTGTTGTCTTCAGCCAGCTTATTAGATCTAAGAGAAGGCAATAAAGTGATGACTGGAATATATTTCATTAATCCTCTCCATCTGGAAGAAATGACATATCTGCACTGATGAACTGCTGTCAGTGTTTTACCTGAGCAATGGTGAAGAACGCCATGCCAACAAGGAAAGGCACTAAGGATATCCCAAAGTACCAGATCATGAGCCAGGATGCAGCATCGAGTACCAGGAGGTGAAGAAAAATCATGAAGAAAAAGGTGTAATTTGGCTTCAGAAGTCCCATCTTCTCGACGGTGCAGCGCAGCTCACGAAAGTCCTCTAAAAGTGACTTCTGTGGGTAAAGTGAGTGTTAATGGACTAGCTACTTTAAAAACATAATGCAGCAGACACAGGAATCCCAGAGTAGCCATGGAACTCAGTGGGGATCTCTACCAGAAGGGTCTCTGTGCAAGAATAAGCATGAGATCAATAGATCTCAGCTTTGCTTTGACATTGGAAAAGAAGTTGCTGACGGGCTGTGTTAGTGAGACATCAGAGTAGGAAGAACTGAGATGACTTTGGCCATTTGTCACACTCAGGTGTGGATCTAGCTTTTCTGGAACAGCACTGCATGTTTCCATGCATGACTACGGGCAGCTACCTCCCCACCACCCAGCCTATGGCACAGTGTCAGTTATGCTGTTCCAGAAATTATATCTGCTACCCCCTCTTTCCAATTTCTCCTCCCCTGCTGAACCCCAATCCATTAGATTCTAGGACACTCACTTTTTTATTAGACTCAAAGCTGGGTTGATCTGGTGCCAGCTCCCCGATCAGCAGTGATTTCAAGTATTTTCTCACCAGAGCCTTGTCATTGTGAAATGCTACAAAGGCATCCTGATAAATACACAAACGAACGCAATAAGAAAGGTGTACTTTTAAATGCCAGATGCCAAGCCTCTTTTTTTTTCCCAGACCATTGATATAATACATAATCCTGATTCCTTTTTTTTCAGAGACCTTCAGATTTTTGTTCCTTTAGTTTAGTTCCCGTAGTTCCTTGCCATCAACAGGAGCTGGGTCCAAGGAAGCTGGAGAAGTTTCAAGAAACTAGATGGCATAAAAATATCTGGGTGAGGCTGGTAATAAGCATGAACATGTTTGATGAAAAACTATTTGCAGAGGGAACATGCTCTTTCATCTGTTAGTTTCAACACAGTCCTTCCTTAGAAGGCTTCAGCCAGCAGCCCTGCCCTATGGATAGGACTCAGGAATAGGAAAACACATCAGTGAATGACGTGTCTCTTTGCCATGCTTAGAATACAATGATGTTTTTGAAATCCTGTCTTTATTACACTAGGGCCCAAGGAAATGTATGCTGAAGTTCCATACACAGCAGGAATAACTGGTTATCTCTTACAGTTCCCTCTTTTCAGAATAATTGATATTCTGGGCATCCGAATTACACAAGTGACACAAACTGATCTGTTCAAGAACCATTCATAGTACCAGTTTCAAAATGAAATATAAAATATGGAATAATAAAAAATAAAAAAAATCACAGGAAACTCCAGACAAACCACAGCTCTTCTGTAACTCATCTCCTCAGTGAATGTTCCAGAAGAAAAGTGAAGACACTGACCGTACTCCTTTATCTTCCAGAAAGAGTAGATGCAGCAAAACCCTCAGTGTCTGACCACCCACGCTCATGCTTATTTTAGCTCTGATAATAAATGGGAGTGATCTGTTAGTCAGGACAAAAACAAATCTGCACACTTCTGGACAAGAATAGGATTTCCGTTGTGCAGTCATTCCTCTTGACTCTCTGTTCAGATAAGGCCCATCCTTGAGCACTATAGAAGTCAGAGAAAGGTGACATTTTGAACCGATGAGCTTTCAACAGACCTGGTGGCCCTTTGTCAAGGCGAATAATCAGAAACCCTGTCCAAACCCATAGGTCTGGGGAAATCTTTCTGTTGTTTTTGTGCTCCTCATCCTGCAGTTTTTTGTATGTTTTTATGTAGGTTCCTCTTCCCAGGAATTCTAAAACTGAATAAAGCAGTAAGTATCTATACAGGAGCTTAAAAAAGGCGCCAGAGGCCTTTTATGCATAAGCTCCTATACACAATTTCAGTATTATAGATCTGTATCAGAGAAATGAAAGTTTTTCCATCCTGCAACATGTTGTTTATCCTCTTTGCTCTTAGGTTCTGATTAACATCTTCTGAGAGGTTAACTTTTAGGAAATCATCTGCAAGGCACCTGACCCCCAACATCTGACATCAATGTAATGCCCTGCAGAGCATGTTGTCTATATATGCAAAGTAATGCATATAGAGGAAGATAATTCTCACCATATATATAAGATTATGAACTGTATTGGTCAAGAGTACTTGGTAAAAAAAAAAAATAAAATCCTGGACTTTAGGCAATGTCACATATCAGACAAATTCTTGAGACATCTTCCAGTTCTGCTTTTATGTAAAAGTGTACATTTCTCAGAATATATGAACAATGGATTTAGTAGCATTTTAAAAACAAAGATAATAATAAAGATTAGCTGAATAAAAAAAATCAAAAACATGACAGAATGTCATCAAAATGAATAAATCCACAGTGCTGGATGACTGCATGTAGTTCTGGTCCTTCTGTCTTCAAAACAGTGTAGTATAGCTATACACAGGCAACAAAGATGGTGAGAGTTCTGATACAGCTTTCTTACTAGAAGACTACCTTGGGAAAGAGGTAACAGGTTAAAGAGTTTTCAAAATCACGAGTAGCATTGAGAAACGGATGGAAATATATTCACAATTTCATAACATAAGAATAATATGATCAGGAATAGGGTTTAAAATGTATGAAAGTAATAGTGAGGCATAATGAGGAAAAAACAGATTGTACTATTATTGTCACAGGGAATACCACAAGATCAAAGGTCATTCTTTGAACTCATTCATACCAGACAAATTCACTGTTGATAACACCTATGTGTGTCTATAAAGCATGATAATCTAAACACAGTCTTGAGCTAGAGGTCCCTAGCAGTGGTGGCTGTTGAAGCTGGGAGGGCACAGCCTGGGGAAAAAAGCATTCTAAGTATTCCATATTCCTATACTCCTTTTGCAAAAGTCCAGTAATGGAAACTTCAGGAGACAGCAACGGGGATCACTAAAATGGCTTGGTCTGTCTGGTCTTACATTCTTAAATCTGGCAGCCTCAATGTCCCTATTGCTGCAGCAAGCCCATTACAGCATGGCACAAAACATCAGCAGAAAGGGTTGTGTACATTTAAAATGGGCACATTAATCTTTACAAACACAGTTTTCGTGGAAAGAAAGACTTTTAGCATGGGCAGCATGCTTAACTCTTTTTAAAGACTACGTTGAGTTGGTATACACAAGTTTTACTTGAAAAGACTGACAGAGAAGATTACAGGCTGGTTAGAGAGGTGACAGAGGCTGGTGGGCAAGATTGGTGCTCCTTCTTCAGCCAGTTTTTGATGCAGCACTGTTGGCAACCTCACATCATCCTATACAGATACTGCACAGTGGACAGACAACCCTTCCTTTAGATCAGTGTTGTATCTGACAGCCTGTGAACCTACCAGAGCTAGAGAAAAAAACAAAGGAGACCCAGAAGTTTTTCTTCATTTGAGAACACTAGGTATTTTTCTGCCTCATTTTCAGCTAGGGTGAAAGGAATGATTTGTGAGTAATAGCTTCTCTGATCCATTTTGGTCTATGAATTAGGAAATGCTATCCTATTTTGCAAACTGAAAACTGATGAATAATCAACTTTCTTGAAGTTAGAAAGTCTTTCATGACGAGAAATAAATTTGGGTTCCTGTAATGTAAGTTTATATCCTAAACCTGGTCATGCTTCTAATGAGCATATAACAATTCAGAAATTCTGTATCAACTTTTATCAAATAGTCTAATTAAAATTTGTTTTTTCTGTCAGTGACCAACAAATTAGAGAAATCCTGTAAATCAAAGGTTTTTGCAAATAATTCTGGAAAATCTACTTTCAGATAATTATTTGTAGATTTTTTTCCTCATCTTATGCAGTCAAATATCATTCTATTGATTTCTGGGTCATTTTTCCTGTATTTTACTTCTTTTTCTCCATCCTTTGAAATAGACATTTCGTCAAGACTCTCTTCCATCACCCACCTGTACAAAAAAAGAAGGTCCTTCCCTTGATGACCCCCTTTTCTCGCTGCACTGCCCCCCCAAATTAATTTCTCTTTATGCTTGAATATTACCTCCTCCTTATTCACCACCTTCCTCTCTCTTCGAATTTCATTTGCTTATGTCATATCAGTGTTGCTCAGAGTCCACACTGAGCATACCACCTCCCACCCTCTTCCCTTTCACACTGCTGCAACAGGAACACTTTTCAGGCACCTGGAAGACAGCCTGCCTAATCATGCCTGGTGGCAAGGCAACGTACACGGCTACGCGCTGTTTACATCGGCAGGTAACGCACCCAAAGAGCTTTACAATTTGCATAGCTGGTAACTCTGACCTTGAGGGTAACCAGAATGGTATTTTTACAGACAGCACAGACATATCCACTACGTTATCTGACCAAGCAGCCAACCAGCCCAGGTGTTCTCTGCTGCAGTCCCACCACACCATCCTACCACAGCAATGGCACCACCTTCCTCCACTGTCACCCTACATCTTACCGTCGCATCTTGCCCAGCATAGTGGCTAATAACTCGGCTGCCTCCAGGGTGCTGTTTGGAAAACGTGCTGACATCGTAAACATTCCTGTCAATCACCAGCCACTGCTGCTGACTTTGGCCACGGCCGTTGTGGATTTTGATCTCTTCCCAAGTGAGATGCTGTGGAAAGTCTGAAATGGGTTTTGCCTCCTTTTCAGTGGAGCCAGTCTGTGGAGCCATCTGCGCAGCCAGATGTGCATTCAGCACTGAGATTAATTAGTCTAAGCTTTGCCACACTGCGTCCAGACAGGTGAACCATGTCAGCCTACCCGTTATACAGTCCCACTGGTAACCACTCCCTGTGCTTCTAGGGCTGGTGACTCCCCACCCCTCCATAGCTCCCTCCTCTTTCATGTTCGCACCAGAACCTGACACACCCTTAAATAAAAGCTGTTTCTTCTTGCCCTTTCTTAGTTGCCATTGGAAGGTCTGATTACTCATAAGACCTGTAGGCTACATCATGGAAGACAAATATACATAAGCAGAAACCATTTAGGAAGATAATGTAGGAGTCTGTTATTCAGTTAAATGAGATGGCAATATAACAGAAATATATATATATTAATGACCTCCTTCATAGAGCATTAGGAACTGGATAAAGTAAACGCTAACTTCTTTCCATAGTGCTGATTGAACATGGCGTTAGCCAGAAGAGAAATCTGAGGAAGACTGTTGGCTGCTCTTCTGCAAGACACATTCTCTGACCTTCTCAGAAAACTGAAGCACTATCAGCAGCCTGTAATGCTTGAATTTGTCATTAATGTCAACAAATCCTACATTTACCAGATTTACTGTGGAGCTTCATAATGCCATAGCCAAAACATGTCATAGATATGTCTATGGGACAAATATGTCCCATACAGCCATAGCTGTAAGGGAGCCTGTGTGGTAAGCCAAATGTTACCACTAAATATGTCTGTTAACATATCTCATTCAACTGCAATTCAGTTTCAGTTATGTTAGATTGCATATTAACACCACTTTGTATACAATTGTTCTCAGGGTGTCCTGTGTATACTCCAGTTACTCAATCATCTCATTATTCAAACAATTCATAAGTAAACAACAGATATTGGGGTTGAGACTAAACAACTCCTAACACCAAGTCTGTCTGTAGATTTGGAGTTTCTAAAACTCTGTTTAATGACACTGTAAGTCCTGTGGAAAATGACACCTTAAGTATTGTGGAACCAAACCTGAAATATCTCTGCTGTTCAGAGATAATCTGGCATATACTAAAGAGGTAAGAATTATCAGCTGTGATAAGTAGTAAAGGCCCTGCTTGCTGATGGTGATTGGAAAAGTAAGGCTGTGCTTTCCAATGGAGTCACATCATTTTTGCAGCTGACCCAGGAAAAAACTAAGCCCACACTATATGAAATATTGCCCTACTTCAGATTCAGGAATCGCTTAATCTGGTATTTTATTTTTTATTCTGAAATGACCACCCTTGGGTGCTTTTGAGGAAGGCACAAGCAGTAGGTGCCGGCCATGGTATCCCAGACAGAAAACCATGGCCTCTGCATCTCTTGTGGCCTCTCCAGCCAGTCACCAATGTGACAAGATGGAGGTCTCGGGGAAACACGCAGCTGTCCAGGTCTTGGGCTGCAGGGTGTGCCCGAGTCTTCTGTCGGTGTCCGACAGCAGCAGCAGGGGGTATGCCTGTGGGAGGTGTGCCCTGGTTGAGGAATTGCTTGGCCTGGTGGCGGAGCTTCGGGAGGAGGTGAGTAGGCTGAGGAGCATCACGAGTCAGAAAGGGAAATTGACTGGTGGAAACATACTCTACCCTCCGTGAGACAGACTCACGAGCCTGCCACAGCACAAGTGTCTCCTGCTACACAGAAGACAAAAGTTCCCCCGTTCCGCCAGGCAGTAGCAGGGGACCTAGGCCAAGGGGGGGAATGGAAGCAGGCTCCTGCTCGGGGTGGTAGGTGAGCCCTCTCTCTGCCCACCTCACCTTCCCATCTACCCTTACATAACAGCTATGAGGCTCTAGAACATGACAGTCAAAACAACGATGTAGATGAAAGCCCGTCCCAGCTGGAGAGGATGCCTAAGGCAAGGCAACCTACCCCTGCATCGCTACATCTGTCAAGAAAGAACGAAGGGTTATCGTCATCGGGGACTCCCTTCTGAAAGGGACAGAGGGCCCAGTATGCTGACCGGACCCAACACACAGGGAATTCTGTTACGTCCCTGGGGCTCAGGTGAGAGACATTGCCAGGAAAGTCACTCGCCTGGTACGGCCCACCGACTACTACCCGCTACTGGTTTTTCAGGCTGGTAATGACAAGGTAGCAAGGAGAAGTCCGAGAGCGATCAAAAGGGACTTTAGGGCTTTGGGGCGACTAGTTAAAGGTTCAGGGGCACAGGTTGTGTTTGCCTCTGTCCTTCCAATAGGGGGGATCGATGTTGACAAGCAGACTTGTCACATTAATGTGTGGCTTCAGAACTGGTGCAACCAGCAGAACTTTGGGTTTTTCGATCATGGGAAGGTCTACGCGACACCAGGCCTGCTGGCACCAGATGGGATGCGCCTCTCTCAGAGGGGGAAAAGGATTTTTGCTCAGGAGTTAGCGGGGCTGATAGATAGTGCTTTAAACTAGAGTCAAAGGCGGAAAGGGATAAAACCAGGCATGCCGGTGATAAGCTAAGGGATGGTGTGCTAGAATCAGAGGGACTGTGTGCTAGTGAGGTCCTTCGGTCTGCTCCACAAAGTGCTGCATGCAATGAGGTGCATTTGAAGGGCTTCTACACAAACTCATGCAGTATGAGGAATGAAATGGATGAGCTAGAAGTCTTGGCCCAGTCCCACAGCTACGACATCATCGGCATAAGCAAAATCTGGTGGGATGAGTCCTGTGGCTGGTGTATTGCAATAGATGGTTACAGGCTCCTCAGGAGGGACAGGCAGGGCAGGCGAGGTGTGGGGGGGTGGCGATGTATGCAAAGGAGGGGCTGTGTGGAACTGTGTAGAACTTGAAGTTGGCAATGGCAAAGTTGAGAGCCTCTGGGTAAGGATTAAGGGACAAACAAATAAAGGGGATAGCGTTGTGGGAGTTTATTGCAGACCACCCAGCCAGGATGATGACAGAGGGTCTTGTGGGGAACGTAGTAACTGGCAGCCATCTTGGTCATAGTGACCATGAAGCAAGCGATTGAGTTTAAAATTTTTGATGACAGAAAGAAAACTGCCACCAAAACTTCAGCCCTGGATATGGGGAGAGCAGACTTCACGCTGCTCAGGGGACTAGTTAGCAAGGTTCCCTGAGAAACTGCTTTTGAAGGTGCTGACGTCCCTCAGTGCGGGTCAGTCTTTAAGCACTGCCTCCTAAAAGCACAGGATCATCAATTCGCAGGTTTGTGTTACTTACATGAGCTAAGCAACTGTATTTTCCAAGCTCTCAACAGGACACACATGACTGGAGAGCCCTCTGCAGTATGTTGAAGAGAACACTCTTTCCCTACAACCACCCCCTCTACTCCCTCAGTAACCACTGTCAACACACTGAACAATTTGTAAAAGGTGTTTTTTTTTTAATTTGTTTGAGTATACTACAAAACCCTGGTTTTTTTTTTTGTTGTTGTTTTGTTTTTTTAATAGGCATTCATAACTGAAAACTTCATCCTCTCTTGATGGGATGGGGACTGTCTCACACTGAGTTTCCAAACCAGCGTGGCATATACAGTCACCAAGCACATGAAGAGTGCCACTACTATTTTTTCCTTTCATTATTGTCCGAATTTCCAGGCATATACAGCAAGGAGATACACTGGCCTGGTAGCAGGATTTGGTCATAAAAAGATGATCAGCTTTCAGATCAGCAAAGCACCCCAGAGAACTCAGATTTATCTGTTTTACCTTCCGTGCCCATTTGGTGAGAGTAAGCACACACAAGACTGAACTTAGCTATGTTAGTTAGCTCAAGGTGTGGTCTGCGTTTCTCAAAACATAGATACTTGCCTACTGAGACCTCAAATAAGCAGCTGTTAGCACACATGAAAACATTCAGATTATTTCCTGCCTCCTTCTTTTTCAGTTTGCTACGCAAAAAATTCTGGTCCCCAAGGAATTGGTTTTGGTGGCCTCACTCAAGTGAAAAAGAAAGAATGCGAATGAGAAGAAGTGGATGCAACAGTCTGCTGTTGGTGTCAGCAGATAATAGTTGTGAAGTAAAACAAAAATATCACAAATTGCTAATAAACTAGGGCATTAGTTTAATATTCTCCACCTTGCAGAAAAGCTTGGGAGTTCGTATCTTAAGAAATTCTTAGAATAGCCTAAAAAAAAAGTTACTGATAAAGTTAGATTTATGTTTACTTTAGAGCAAATAAAGACAAAAACTTCTGTGCAAGGAACATTATTGCTTCTTAAACTACTATTTAGCACAGTTTAGACTCAATTTTGAAAGACTCAGCATACTGTCCCATTAAGACTGAGGTACCTTATGGATCACAGAATTGTAAAGGTCAGAGCGTTCCGACTTAGGCCAGTTTCCTAGAGGTGTTTTGAACATTTTGACATTATTTGTATTATGGCAAAGGAGATGTTACTAACTTTGAGACAATTAAAAAGTACCTGAAATTCTCTCTCTCAGAGGCAGCTATTTCTGAAGAAATAGCAAATTTTCTTAGAATACAGTGTTGTCAATTTTGTTATTGTATGTTTTCAAGCTACAATAAAGTACTCATATTGCTTCACATTTTTTGTTTACTTCAATTTGCTTGTGCTTTATGTCCCAAATGTCAGATTAATGCATTTCACTGAGATTAATGAAACCCTCCATTTCATAACTGCCAGAGTTCTGTCTCATTACTTTGCTTTACTCTACGTTGTCAGTTCCAGACAGTATTTAAGTTTCATTTTCTGATCTTGATCTGTTTCTCTGCTAGTTTTCATTTTAACTGTTTTGACCTCTGTTCAAACACACTGCCCAGCCTGCAGCTCTGGCCTGGCCTTAGCATCCTGGGCATATGACTGCACAATAACTATAGATTTATGCATGCGGTTGAGAGTAGCTCCCTGTTATATACATTGGTATTTTCAATCATCTAATTATTCATTTTCATAAACTAACAAGGCATACACACATGCAAAACATAAGACAAAGCTATAAGAAAAAGCCTGACTGTTTGCGCTTACCTGTTCTTGAACTCTACTGGTCACACATCCCTTGAATCTATTTTAGTCTGTAAAATATACTAAGATGCATAGAGAGTGTTTTTTTTTTTTTTTTTTAAACATGTAAACCCACTGAATACAGAGTTCCAATATGTTTTTTGTTGTTGTTTCTTTTTTTTTTTTTTTAACAACATAAGATAACCAATAAAATTACAGGGTGTTATATTGAATTTTTAAATATGAACTCTCCCCTTAATTTTCAAATGTAATTTTTATTATCTGCAAAAGAACACTAAGTGTACCGACATGGTTTTGAAGTTTTGCCATAAAAACTTACCTTTAAAAATATATTTAGTGCCATCACATGAAATTTCAAACAGTTTAAGCGCATACTAAATGTGCAAACAGTGATTGTTCCATATTCGAATCTGCTGTAGCCTATGCAAAGTAAGTTTAATATTTAAAACAATAATAAAAATAAAAAGCAGCTTTCAGAACAATGTGTAAAAATTAGAAAATATCCAGTTTTATTTATCTTTCAGTTCAGCGGTTTTAAAAGTCAAGCAAAACTTCATACAGAATGAACATTTTTCTCCTTTACCGGATGAAAAAGTTTGTATTGCTTGGTCCAGTCAACTACATTGGGTTTGAACATACCAAAGCACGTACACTGAAAGAAGTCTGCAAGATTCTGGAAGCAACCGAGACTGAAAATGAGAGAAACATCCATTAATAAACCTAACAAAAGATGACTGCAGGCATCAAAAATACACATCCACCATTAAGCAGTACTCTTAAGGTATAAAGCTATCAATAAGGACAGCTCTAGGTGAAGAAACAGAGTTCTCTGTTCAGCATTACTCCTCTGTTGAATTTTCAACGTGCATTACATTTAAGAATGAGATAAGTTTAAGTTCAACTCAAATACTTAAAATCAGTAAGATCTTATCTGCTCACACACAAGGGATTACAAAGTTCTTACATAACAGCGAAATCTTGGCACTAATTTCTTTATTGAGCCAAATATTGCAAGACAAGTCAGAAAGGGGACAGTATCTTAATTCTCCCTCTGGATCTCCAGAACAGACATCAAGAGTGATGAACAAATTCAAGAACAATTTGCTTCCCACCTCCCAAGTAGTTTCTGCTAGTTAGAGCTGATTTTGGCACAACTTCTGTATCTCCTAACAGGCAGGACTACTGTGCCCACAGACTAGCATTTTTTTTTTTTTTTTTGCATTTACATAGTAGTGGAGCAAATCAGTACTGAATAGATACATGCCTAAAACACCCTATTCATTAATACTCACTTGTATGAAGTTCTCCTGAGTGAAACAGGATGCTTAGAAGATTTGCTCTGCATCACTAGGTTCATTCTCTCGTGTGAGGTCAGTCCCAAGAAGGCAATCTTACAGAAAGGAAATTATAAATAACAGCGAAAGCATGAGTATCATAAACTCAAATTCTGGTCATACAAAAAAATACTACTGAAAGGGTAGGGAGGAGAAGAAGTTGGCCATATCTAACAAATATCTACTGCCATAATAAAGGACTTTGGGTAAAACAGAATCCAGAAAGCTGTAACATCAATACTTCCACAGAGAAAGCAAGCTTAAATGAGATGACTGTAAAGATTACACTTTTATACAAATGTCTGTAGAAGTTTAAGATCTATAGCAGTTAAGCACTTACCTCCTCAGGTTTTGTCTATATTCTACCATAGAAATTGTTAGGAAAAGATCCTCCAAAAAAGACAAAGATGAAATAGTCAGAAATCAACGATAACTTACTCATTTTCTTGATTCCATGTCTTGTTTCAATGAGTTTCACAAAGCTCATTTTTTTTGCCCTACATTTTTCCTTACCAATTCCCTTTTCCATTTAATTTTTTTTTCTGACGACAATCTTATAAGCCCTTATAAATGGCAGCAAAATTGCTGCATGACATAGTAAGCATCATAAAGAACTACTTACAAATGACTGTGTACAAAACACAACACATCACTGTAGATATCCTACCTAGATTTTTTTTTCCCCACTGGAAAAAATGTTATTTTCCCCCTCAGTTCCTTAGACATTACAGCAATCAAGCAGCACACATTTACAATTGTGTATTTTTTCTTGTATGCTGCTGAGCTCTGTCATGGAATTTTCAACTGTGAGACTGAGTTTTCATGCCGTTGTGAGGCAGTAACACCAGTACTGTTAGTTAACGAAGTTTCTTGCCTTTAAACATGCTTTTTCATAGGTTTGGAATTTTTGATGAGTAGTGAAACCAGAATTCAGTTATAGGAATGATTTTCAGACTGTGATCCTACCTTGAACAGGGGAACGATAAGTACACAAGTACCCATGAAACTTAATGGACTGTTCTGAGATTTAAGGTAAGCACTTAGATGTGACATAAATTAGAGAAGTAAAGCAGGTACAAAGCTTTTATGGGAGCAGGTCACCTAGAAGTTTTCATTTGGTAACTTGTTAAGAAAGGAACATAAACTAAAGCAAAACAACACCTGGTAAAGTTGAATAGTTAACCACAATGAAGTCCATACAATATGGAAACAGGCTAGTGCGAAGATGTAGGACACCCATGGAGAACAATATGTTATCTGTGTCACGTATGTCCATGCTCCATCTTGATGGTAACTTGTTGAGCAGTGGTTTGACCAATCTGACAAGATACATTATCAGTTAATTACCTTTTAACATAAGCCACTTAAAAACTGAAAAACACATATTTGCACAGAATATTATATAGCCACATGCTCTAGAAATACCATTTTCTCACTTAAACACCCACAGTGATATGTGACTCCTTGCTAGTCTTGCTGCATAATCTTTCTGTTGTGTGTCCATAACCCACAGAAGGAACAGTCAAGGTATTAGCCAGATTTTTGTTTTGTTCATATTTTGAAGTTAACTAGTAATATTGAAGTAAGTTACTACCTCTTCTTATCAAGCCTTCTGAAATTTTACTGCATGATTATTTGTAATTTTAGGACAAGAATTTATCATTTACCTTAAACATCATCATCAGTAAAAGAAGACATGATTGTGAAAATGACAAGAAAGCAGTTTTTGCTATGTGAACTTATCCTCAGGAATTATATTATAATGGCTCTCCACATCTCCAGAATTCATTTTTTTCCCCAATTTCCCAGGGAAACACTTTGGATTATTAATGAGATATATAATTCTCTTTTCAAAATTATCACTATGCTAAAAACAAAATGAAACTTTAGCAAGTGTTCAATACAGTTATTTCTAAACAACAACAAAAACAATAAACCCTTTGCAATAATATTTTTACAAACTTATTTTCAATTGCGGGAATGGGTATACAGACTAGAATCTGTATCCTGACCCTCCTCAGCACAGCTTGCCTACGCTATCTCTAACAAAAATGGTCTCCGATATTGTATCTTCCAAAAATGGACAATCCCACTAGGGCTATATCTTAACACAACACAAACATAACAGACATTTGATCAAAGATTCCAATGTCCTGATGTATTTTCATTTAGAAAGAGAAATTATCACTGATGAAATTTGGTATCATCTTATGTTATTCCTGCAGGTATAATTACACTAGATAGAAATAAAATGTTGAAAAATAATGACTATATGCACAGGTCCCTGAAAGCTAAATTAAAATAAACTCATTGATACATACACAGAAGACTTCCATAAAGCAGCCAGACACTGGTCATAGCTAGGAACAACAGGAACAATAGGTAATAACGATGGTTCCCCATGCCTGTATTTGAGGCAAGGAAAAAAAAAATCATGACATTTTAAAATGTTGCTTTACTTGTAATTTCTCCTTAACTTAATACGAATAAGAAGAATCTAAACCATTTCCTATTATTACCTTTGCTATACTCAAGAGAGTTTAACAAGGCTGACCTCTTTCTCAACTTTCTCCTGTAAGCCATCCAGATTTACATAACAGAATTAGCTCTAATAAAGTCAACCAGTCTCTACTCCACTCCTTTAATCATTTTATTTGTATTTGTCTTTCTCTGTCATTTAAGTAATTTCTCCCTGGCACTTATTAGTAACCCCTTCAGTATCAACTGTGTATTCTTCTATCTGTTCACTTTTTAAGGAGATAAACATTAAAAAATGTTGCAGAAATAACACATGGAGTTTTCAAATTTCATAAAACAAATACTCTCACCTATGCACTGCCCAATCCACAGAGAATGCTGATCATATCTGGCTACGCAGGAATCACAAGCAAGACAATGCACAGATCTCAAAGGCTTCCTTACCTAGTTGAACACAAAGGAAAGGAATACAATCATAGCAAAAGCATCTATTTTACTCAAAGTTTGCAGCATCATCTGAAGAGCACTGTCATATATGGTAACTATTACTACATAATGGGCCTCACAACACAGATAAGAGCTATGCATCTTAATTTTACCAAAAAGAAAAAAAAAAGGTAGAAATAAAGCTATTTTATTAAGAATACAGTCCAAGGATCTCAAAACTTTGTCACCATAAGAGGAGAAAAGAAATCTAAGTAACACAGACAAGACAAGGCATGTAATGCTTGCATTACAAGAAGTGAGGGAAAAAACAAGATTGTAGTGTTGAGTAAAAAACAGGCTAGAAAAAGAAAAGAAATATCAAGGCTTCACTTACAAGACACGATGTGCAAAATGTTCTGAAGTCCAAGCAACCTGCTTCCGCAAGAGCTACAATGTTCTGAAAGACAAAGTTTGTGCTTGTATTTGGATTGCGTTTCATGGAGGATCTATGAAGATTTTTACTTTAGGCCTTTTGCAGATATTAAGTATTTTGAGAACCAAGCACTTGCTACTCAGGGTCAAGGTAAGTTCCATGACAAACAGAACAGCAAAAACTAATGCAACTTTATTCATGCGGGGTTATTTTAAAAAGTAGCTCTATGTTGCCAAAATTAATAAATAATGTGGATGAAATACCCTTAAAGAATTATATGGTATTAAGGCACAAGGTACCTCTCATATAGTCAGCCAGTCAGTTAAAGAGAGGAGGAGAGCTGCTATATGTAGTCTTCCTTTATCAGTACTAGATAGCTAGTACTACTAGCTAGTACTACTAGCCCTGTGGCAACAATATTGACAAAGTTAAAATTGCAGTTTATTCTCCCTGTCAGTCTGAAGAAATGCAATCACATGGAGAACAGAGAGATCACAAACAAAATAATCAGTAGGCTGAGGGACCAAACAATCAATGTTCTACGGACTGGTTCGCCATCCCTTTTTGCCTTTGTAAAATGCAACTAGGAAATAGCACATAGTTTACGTGAAACTTAAACATAAAAATCAAATCAATATACACATCTTCAGAGCACGTGACAATTTAAACCATTTCTAGCCTTTAGTACGTCTTCTGAGCATGGACAATTGTAGAAAAGCACTGTGAGTACCTCTTGCTAACATCAGACAACTGGAATGGAAACCTTACAGAAGTTTTATTCATTAAGCGAAGTTCTATGTGAGTTTATATCGTTGATGACATCAGTGGTATGAATCTGGGTGCTTGGCTGAAGCTCACAATTCAATAAGAAGATGGTGGCAAGGAAATCATGGCAGAATGATCACGATATGGAAATAAGCAGTAGGAGGAGGAATTATCTACAACCTACACTGTTTGATGATGGAGCTATCTTGCTGCTTTCAAATTTAATATACAGTTGATGACAAAAAAAAAAAAATCAACCAGAAAGGAACACGTGGTGTACCATGCTAGTCCTTCCACTTATTTTTACAAAGTCACCTACCTCTTTTTTTTCTTTTTCTGAAGACTTAATATACCCAGGATCAGTTCTCCAAGTTTTATAGAAATAATAAAGAAAACCCACCAAGCCGAACATGACAGTGATTTCAAAAATGGTATTGGTTATATGTATTATTCAGGTTAAGGAATATATTCTTACACCACATACCACCACTATTTGCCAGACAAATAAAATATTCCAAAACCAGTGTATGATATTTTATAAGCAGTACAAGAAAAGGAAAAGAATGACCTCCACTTTTCACCTCTCTGTCCCTTAGTGGCCTCTCCAGTTTGAGCTCTGGAGAGAAGCCTTTTACAACTGTTATAAACCTGCACTACAATATCCCTGTCATCCTCATTAGCAGAGGACAGACTTTTCCTTTGAATATATAACAGATATAAAATGAATTCCATTTCTTTTTTCCCCTATGAAGACTTTTTTTTGCATATCTGATTGGTATTAAGCAGCTGAGAGATTTGACTGCTGCACACACCGCTAAGTTGTCAAACAGGCTCTTATTCAGAGAGTTTTGAGTCTTGCCCTCTATTTTTTTCCTCCCCAGTTAAAACAACTGAATAAATTCAGATAGACAAATGCATCTTCTGTCATCCTGGAGCTATATCACTCCAAAAACACACACTGAAAAACAACTTCTAAAGTAATTGAACAGCTACCGGGAAACCTTCTTTCCTCACAAATATACCAGAAAATACCAAATCCAAACTGGCATTTCTAGTCTAATTGGACATTTTTTATCCTGATTTTCCCCTTTACTTTTACATGGTGGCTAACTGTGTTAATTAAGCTATGTGGAGGGAATTCATTTCTCATCAACTCTAGAGAAGTAGACTTAAATCAGTTCTTTTTAAATATGGTTCTTTGCTGCAACTTCTCTAGCAGACAAATTATTGTTGTACATATGGGAAGATAAACAGTCACTAGAAACAGAAATTCTGTTTCTGCATTTCTACACTGTGGACTAAAGACATCTGTAAGTCAGGTGAAAGGGGGAGAAAAACGTGTGAAGATTAATGATCTCCATACAACAACAGAGGAACGTGGATTGGGACAAGTCTCATACCAATTAAATTCAAGCAACCAACTTGAGAGCTTGGTCTCCTACAGCAAGGTCCATGAAGCCACCAAGAAGCAGTCAGAATGCCCATGCCTGGATTCCAACTCCATTGCCTACCTAGCCATTACATAAACAACAAACATACTGTGAATAACTCTTTAAAATTAAGAAAAAGCAACCTTGAGGTTGCAGTACTCATGAACTAAAAATATTGCAAACTAGCTCTTATTAAAATCAAGAAGAAAAAATATAAAATAATAGCACTGTATATTATCAATCCTACATTATAATGTATCTGTTCCAATGCAATTGTGGGGTACCCTTCTGACCAAGTCAGGATGATAATGAATTTCCTCTGGATACTGCTTATCTATCTGCATTTCTATCGGTTTTTGCATCTGAGAGTAGCCCTTAATGAGAATTGCTGGATTTTCATTCAGTCCAGAGAAATAGTTTGACACACATGAATGCAGTTGACTGAAATACTCAGCGCTTTTATAACACTCAGATCTGTGGCCAGTTTCAGAGGAAAAACAGATTCATGAGAACAAGGGTTCTATAGAAAGACAGAGAACTATCTCGCTAAGCCTTTAAGAACACTTCTGTGGTCATCATCTTCAGCAGAACTTAACTCAAATCCATATGGTGAGATTTTTTTTCTTTTAATTTAATGACAAGAAGAAAACCTTAAAACCTCACAATGCAACACTTAATAACAGGATTTTCATTTAGAAAAGCACGTGTGTATCCTCAGCAGGAATATCCCTGATAAGTTAATGCTAATAATTATATTAAGATGATCTTAACTGGGAACAGTACAAAAGAAAAATACCACTTAAAGGACAAAGTAATTAAAAATGAATAGCAATATACTATAGCTGGTTTAGTACAAAATTATTTACATTTTAAATGTCTCCCTAAAGGCCTTCCTTTTCACAACGCTTTATAATAAATGGATGACCTTTGTGCAACTGAACAGGGTACTGAAAAGTGGGTGCAAGCTATTAATTAAATGTTGTTGTACTCATCAGTCCAAAGCATCTTCAAATAAAGTACACAAAAGGTAGAAGTTAAGGCACCGTGCACTAGGGATGCAGCATAACCTCTGAATGAACAAACAAAGGAGACTGGAAGATCTACTTCTGAGGGAAATTAATAAATTAGTTTGCCCATTTTTTTTTTCTTTTTCTATGCAGAAGCATGAATAGCACTGTCAAATCCTTGTTATTTTATAAATAAGGAGTGCTTTAAAAATTGGAATGCATAATGCAAGTGTTATCCAGCTTTAGTACATGCCAAAATACATTACTGGATGAGAGACTCAATGAGGAACTATGAAGAGTCACATGGAGATGCTAACATAGAAAACAATGTTTATAACAAAGACATTTTGATATTCTGGTAACATTAAAAAATACTTCAGAATTGTACACAAATATCTGCTAGAGATAAAAGAAGATATATACTTTTAGTCCATATATAACTTTCATTTAAGCTTGAAGTTATTTAACACCAGCCCAATGTAAGAAAATCAATCTTACCAGACATTAACAGTCACGTGGAATTATCTGGGACTGCTCGTTAGTATTTGCATGACTAGACTTAATTTACTAGGAAGGGTAAGGAAAGTTCTATTGCATTTCTCCAGCAAAAAGGATATCAGGCAGAAACCAGAAAAACCAGGTCACAGACATCCAGAAGACTGAACTTAGCATCAATGCTGTGGGAAGATACCTTAGATTCTTGAGGCCCACAAACTGCCTGAAAGAATATGAAAAGAAAGCAGTATTTGTCTTTAATTTGTTTAAAACGTAACTTAGTGGAGTACACATTTATAATCAGTTTTGTTATTTTTAAAAAACTTCACTCATAATACTTTAAGCCTCTCTTAAAGCAATCAAAAATTGCCATACAAAGGCATTCTTTGGCCCAATACATAACAGGGTTAAAAATGCAAAAATAAACTGAAGAGTGCTCTGTTCCAGCCTGAATTATATATCTGAACTGCTGATGCACTGGGTGAAAAGAACTTTCTCTATTTACAGACTAACAATATTGCCATTTCAATGAATACTGACTGTTGTGGTGTGGTGACCACTGCAGGAAACCTGTACAACAGCTTAAGATATCACTGAGGTGTGTGGAGCAGGGAGGGAAGGAATGGCTCATTAAAACTCATGCTGGATCACAAATACAGAGAGAAAAGTTGAAGTAAAGCACATTTCTAAGCATCATGAATGGGTATCTTAGCAACTACCAGGTGCAGAACTTCAGTAACACTCTCTTTATCATTTAAATTAGCTAAGACTGCACCTTTGTTTTTCCTCAAATCTCTCAGTGATGAGAAACTATTACTTTGCACACCTAAAGACATTCCGTTTCAAGATCATTCTGAAAAGTACATATAAATATATATGGTATCTATAAAAAGTAAATACAGAGAGATAAATGCACAAACCTCACAAACAGAGCCATCCCAAACAGCAGGAAGAGAAGCAGACATCCTTTCAAAAGCCAAGAATCAGAACTTAGGTTCATTACATATCCTACGGCCCACACCGATGTCAAGGAAGATGCCAACAGCAGGAACAGCTATTAACATGACTATTGTTAAAATATGACAAAGTATTCAAGCAGGATTTACTTCAGGAGCATTCAGATAATATAATAACAAGTGCTGAGACTCAAGGTAGATAAAGCAACAAACAAATACACTGGGGGAAGGGGGGGGTAGGGGGAACAACAGGGAAATGAAAAAAAATCCACACCTATACCACAACTAAGCACTTCCAAAGAATTTCATTTTTGTGTATCCAATTTTGGAAGCTTTCAAAAATCCAGAAGAGCTCTCAGAAAATAATTTTTATGTATTATTTTGAGCACGGAATGCTGTAGCTTTATTTCCATCAATTATTACTCACGAAATTACCTCATGTTTCTCCATTATTCTCAGTAACCTGCTATTTCTTCTGCTTCTCATTCTTTCTTCTTCCGTTAACATATAGACTATGAAGCGATTCTGAGTCTGAACTGCAAGGTCAAGTGGTGTCTCTCCCTTTAACAACAAAGTTTATTTGGTTATGTACTTCACACATAAATGTTTTCCTTTGTAACAGAAATAATAAACAAATTTAGCCAAAAACAAGAACAACTCAGTAGTTGCTTCCTCCCAACCCTTTTTACTTTAAGGCAAGGGTAGGGTAAATTCAGAGTTCGGTAGCTATAAAGACTGATACTTTCAACCAGACTGCATCCGTTTGAATTACCTTTGCACTCTCTCTGCTAACCTGAAATGCTGAACTGTCAGCTAGAATACGACATGCTTACTGAAAGGCAAGGTTTGTTGTTTATGTTAACTTCTTAAAACCAAACAGCAACATTCTAAGAGTCACACACAAAAAAGCAGCAGATGGAAAAGCTGCATAGCTCAATACACCAACCCTGTGTAACTACACTATACAAATATCTATACAGGAGATACATACATATATATATATATATATATGTATATAGTTTCAACATTTATACTTCTTGATATCGGTTTTTACAAATATTAGGACTAAGATTTTTACATGACTAGCACTTTTGACTTGCACCTACAAACAGGGATGGAAAAACACTTCAATATTTTCAGGATGACATATTCATCCCTTTAAAGTCTTTACAAGTCTCAGTGAATACGAAGACACTTATTTTTGAAAAATCTGTCATGAGTAATGCTCTTGGCCAATGTTTTAAAGCAGAGAACAGCTGAATAAAATAAAATAAAGACAGAAAAAATCTGTGAATGACACAATTATGCTCAGAGTGATCAAAAGAATTAGCTGTTCATTAAATGAATATTGCAAAGAATCTCAGCGTTCACACTTTGTGCCACACCATAAGAAAAGTGCTCATTCCTCTTGGTTTCCCAAGTAAGGATGCTTGTCTTATTCACCTCCACATTCCAGAGAATATCCAAAAGGTAGAGGACTCAGGTATTTCTTCACATTCATTTTATGCGTTCATGCCACACGGATGAAAGAAACTAAAATAATGCAAGAAATTTTACCTTGACATTTTTTATGTCCATGCTAGCACCAGCTTCCAGTAATAGACCTACTGCACTAATATTTCCTGATGTTATTGCCCAATGCAGAGCAGTGTTCTTCTGAACATTGTCAACAGCGTTGAGAGAGGGGTTAAACTTCAGTAGAAACTTTGTGGGTTCTTGTCTAGGTGAAAATAAAGTTAAACAGAACATAATCTATACTGGAGAGGAAACTCTTGAACACCCCGTAAAAAATGAATCACAGCTGAGATCTGTGAAGTAACAGCAGATACAGGATACTTTGTCTCCCAACAAGCTCATCAACAATAATCCAAGTTTAGAACTGGGGACTCACACTCAACGTTTTTCTCCAGACTATATTTGAACAAACACGAGCTATACACACAGATTTTATCTTTCTACACTTTTTATAAGCTTGCATCTCTATAACATGTATTAAGTGCACTTACTGTGAACACTTTGATTTACTTTCATAAATGTTTTTTGATTTACTTTCATAAATGTTTTTTGTCATTGCTATACCTAGTTAGCTGCTTCATAATTTCTCATCTCTTAAATACCGCATATTTTGTACAAGTAAAAGAGAGGAATGTCACTTTAAACATTTTCAGAAGACTCAGGATTGTGCCCAGAAAGTGGTGGGCAACAGGTTCTTTTTAAGTTGTTCACTACTTACCCCATCACTTTTTGTGCTGATAACATTAAAGGCGTTTGTCCATTGAAGTCTGTTGTGTCTATGTTCTAAGTGTAAGAAAAAGATAACAAGCAAGTATCACTGATTTCAGTAAATGCTTACATGGTCAGATTCTGAGCTACACAGCTGACTTAGCCACACTGCAGAAGTGGAAAGAAACCAAAATATACCGGCCAAGAAGCCAACACTCATTTAAATAAATTTTCTTCCTTCCATGGGTCTTGCACGTCATTCATTTCAGGATATGCTGAATGTCCACTACAGATACTTTAAAAGGAATCATGTGGATATAATTCCTTTAACTCACCGTGTTTCTTGTCCTCTCTTGAGCAAAAATACCATAAATAGAGTTTATGTTGGGAAGCATTAACATTTAAGCATTAACAACATTAACTATCTTCCTTGTGTAAACAGAGGTGTATAACAGAATGTCCAAATACATAAAACTGGTTTATTAATAGAACAAAAAAAATGATTACGCATCAATACATAATTAGAGATCTAACTCGTATTACCTAATCTTTTCCCTTCTCTTTCACAATGAAGGTTTCCTTCTCTCCTACCTCCACCCATCATTGAATTAGAGCAGATTTAGTTATGTTTTGTAATCGCTTGCATTTTTTAATAGAACATAAACTTTCATAAGTTTGTGATGTATACCATCTATATCTACATTCCAGAAGGTGGTTTTCTATTTAAGAGAGCTCTAGGAGAAAGAAAATAAACTTACCAAATCTTTAAATCTTATCACATGGTGTTTTGAAAAAACACTCTTTATCACAAAAGCACTCTCCTCTCAATTTTATTAGCGAATTGTTACAGCGGTCATCAGTTCTGCTTACTTCAGGTATAAGCTAAGCAGATATCAATTAAAGTGGATATGACATAAAACATATAGTCAGACTAGGTCTGATTTTTTTAATAGAAATTTCTGTATTCTGTATATTACACATGCTTCAACTGATGGCCAATTGCAGAGATTACTAGTTACAAATCTGTAATCAAACAGTGGATGCTTCATGATGTACTTCATATAATTCTGTTATCAGTTTTAAAAGCCAGTTGTTATTTATACAGCATCACATGTGTTGCTGAGCTTTAACAATTCTGGATTGTAAAAGGATGACAAGACAACCGGAAGGCATTATATTTGTTCTTTGTTTGTTTGGTTTTTTTTAATTAAGTTTCTCTGAACATATGGCCCAGGGAAATACTTGCCAAATACCTACTTGTCATATAGGAAACAGAACAGTAAACTCTGCAATGTATCTATAAAGCACAAGCAGCTACTCCTAACTAGAAAACAATGCTTGGGACATCAACAACATACCTGGCCCTTTGATATGAGGTAAGCTATAATGGGCATGTGTTGAAACAGCACTGCTAAATGAATGCTAGTGAATCCTTCCCCGTCAATAAGACTGGGATCTGCTCCACATTTCAACAATAATATGACCATGGGCAGGTGTCCTTGTCTGTAACGATATATGAAATGAAACTATAGTAATGACAAAAAAAAAAAAAAAAAAGTAAATCTTAATGAAAGCCTTGCCTTAGAAATTCTTAGATACCCTGAAAAAATTTAATTTCAGAATCTTGTATTTTTATTCAGGAGACATTTTTTTAAAACTAAAGGTTTATATCAGAAGATTAAATATTTATCTCAATAAGTCAATCTATGGCAAACTGGCAATTTAGCATACAGTGTTTATTCTGCAGTAGTTTCTCCCATGAGCAGTAAATCTCGTAAAATGTATCTTTGTTCAGCAGAAGATTAAACCCAGAGAAAAGCAATACTCTTCCAGTATGAGCATTTGCACTTAGACTAGTTATTCTATAAGCAGTACTTAAGGTGAAGTATTTCCCAGAAGAAAAAGTGCATTGTTCTTTTGATCATTTTATTCAAGTCCTGTCCTGGAAGCCAGTATGATTTTACTCCACACCAAGTGCTAACAGTTATTGTTGCTCAGAAAGAGGTACTTCATGTTTGCAGTGGCAGCTATAGGAAGCCCAAGAAAAAAATCTGGCACCGCTGGGGGAAAAGGCCAAAGGTATCTATATGCTGCTGAGCAACCTGGTGTCATACTTTGGCTCTGCTGCTACATGCTAGCACTTTAAGTCCAGGACTGGAAGCGTGGAGTCTTACAGGTGCACACCAAGTTAATTTAGGGCAGAAGCTAGAACAACTGAAAGCAAATTAACTAGACATGACAAAGTCTGTCAAAGAATACAATGTTTCCAGACTTAAACTATGCCCTAATAGGCGTCAAAAGCTAACTTCCAGGAAGGAACAATATTTAGTCTTCTTTGCCTAGTAAGGCAGAAGCTAAGAGGCCAAGTCTGGAAAGTATTGCTCTTGAGAAAATTCAAAATGCGAGTCTGACTAAAATACATTGATACACACATAACTCAACTTTGTGGCCTGCAAAGTTGCCAAGAATCAGAGAACACATTTCAGCATAATTATGGACATGCTATGAAATTCTGTACATGTGAATAAAGGAAACACAGCACAGATTTAAGATGACCACTTCTGTCCTACACAAAACGCTACTCTTAACACTGGCGGATTTACAATGAGTAGTTGCAAGCAGCATACCTAATGGCCCAGTGAAGGGGAGTTGAATTCAAATCTCCACCTAGCTGATCCACTACTGCACCTTTGGAAATATAGTATCTGTATAACAGCAATAAAATAAGATTAAAAAGTCATAAAGCATTAAAATATTATTCTAAAAATAACATATCTGTAGTAGTAAATAGCTTATAATGAAAGTTTCACTAGAAAAGCAAACAGCAAGAATATTTTTGCAGTGAATGATGCTACTTTGAGAAGTTGTTTAAGAAAAAACAACAGTAATTAGTACGACACTTAAGAAATCAGCTTTGATCTTTCTTAAACAAAACAAATCCAGGAAAATCTAATGATATCATATACTACATAATCTCATGTACAAAAGAAAAGCATGGTAACTATATTTCAGTGACATTTTCAGAAACGTAATTGGGTTAAAATTTGAATTTTATGCTTTTCTACTTAAGCAGCACACTCCCTTTGTTTTGAAGTACAATAGGGACAAAGCAATCATTACTAACACTAGCAGAATACTTGAGGTACTTTCACAGGGTCTCTAGAGCTTACTTAACCAGCTCCTGTCTGTTGTTTATTGCTGCCCAGTGAAGAAGAGTCACGTTTTCTTTGTCTGGTTGTCGAACATCATATCCTGCTTCTACCAGTTCTTTGCATCGCTCCAATAATCCATACCTTAAAAGAGAAAAACAAGTATCTACTTATTTCTGAAACATCCTCCAATTTAAAGAATGTCACATACAAAAAAAAGTAAATCTCAAAAAGCCTCATCCAACGGTTCCTACATGAACAAATTCCACTTTGTGTTCAACGGAAGTCTTGCAAAAAAAGTTGGTCTTAGCCTCAGTATCTAGAATTTTCTACCTAACAGACTTGGTTGAGATTATCATTGCTTATGATAAAAATATTTATAATAGCATACTGAAATGATTTATCTTCTTTCACTAGAGAGGTGATGGAACCCTAATATTTATTCACCTTTTTAAAACATCCAGCATAGCTTACATTGGAGAAAGGAACACCTGTCTATTTCAGCATCTTGCAGACATAGAACATATACTTACTGTGTAGCCTTAACAATATCAAACGAGCCAGGGTCCTCAACAACTGGATGTGATCCTGGTAGCACCGGCAGATCTTTCTCACTGTGGATGCTATGACAGTTGTGCATATGAGGTCGATGAGGCCCATGGCAATGGTTTTTACACTGTTGGTTAACAAAATATCTATCAACAAATATTATTTAAATGGGGGATACCATACCTCCCTCTTTACAAGTAGAGGCACACACTGTGCTTGCCAAGTTGCATTAATGC
Source organism: Anser cygnoides (assembly GCF_040182565.1). Lineage (NCBI taxonomy): Eukaryota > Metazoa > Chordata > Aves > Anseriformes > Anatidae > Anser > Anser cygnoides. Next base: position 19,349,252 of record NC_089877.1, on the reverse strand, counting down.
AAATAAGGAAGTAGATTTAAAGCAGTTAAAACATAAAACCACCTGACAAGAGGCTAATCTTTCTTCTCAGCACTGAGATACGGGAGGACAGAGTTAAGTTCTCCGAGACAAAATTACAAAGGCACTGAACTCCTGGCAGAACCAGCTCCCCACAGAACACCCTGACCGTAAACGACTGCTCGCCCGCAGCCCAGGCTTTACACCAGCTGCGACAAGCTCCGTCCTGACGCTTTGAAACACAAGAGCCCCGGTAGCCCCCCCGGGCAGAGGCGCACACCCATGAGCCCGTTGCGAGGGAGCAGGGAGCTCCCCCGTGGGCCCAAGGCGGCTCCCCGAGGTCAGCAGCCAGCGGGAGACCCCAGCCCCAGGGCCGTGCCGAGCCGGCTCCGGGGCACCCGCGGCCGGCCCCCGCCTCTAACCCGCCCCCGCCGCCAACGAGCGGCCCGCCGGGCCCCAGCCCGCCGCCTCCCGGGGCCCGGCGCTGCCTCCCCGCCGCCCTCCCGTCCCCGCGGCTCCCCTCACCGCCGGGCCGCCCCCGCCGGCCATCCTCCCGGCCCCAGCTCCGCGCAACCGCTTCCTGCTTCCTGGTTACCGGCGCCCGCGGGGGGCGGGGCCGGGCCGGGCCGCGGCGGCACCGGGGGGGGGACGGCTGAGCTCGGCCCTCGGGGCCTGCGGAGCCCCGCAGCCGTGCCTCGGGCCCCGCCGCTTCGGCCGGTGCCGCCCCGGGCGGCGGCCATGTGGTGGCACCGCTGCTGGAGTCGGGCACGGGGCGGCTGGGGGGCTGTGGGACCGTGTCAGACATGGTTTAGTGGGTGATATTGGTGGTAGGGGGATGGCTGGACTAGATGATCTTGAAGGTCTTTTCCAACCTTAACGATTCTATGATTTATTTATTGCTGTCTCCATCTCTATGTCCCTAAGCACCATGTTCAACCTTTCCTTAAACACCCCCATGGATGGTGACGCCATCACTTCCCTGGGCAACCCGTCCCAATGCCTGACCGCTCTTTCTGAGAAGAAATGTCCCCTCATTTCCAACCTAAACCTTCCCTGGTGCAACTTGAGGCCATTCCCTCTAGTCCTGTCACTGGTTATCTGCAAGAAGAGGCCGACCCCAAGCTCCCCACAGCTTCCTTTCAGGCAGTTGCAGAGAGCAATAAGGTCTGCCCTGAGCCTCTTCTTCTCCAGACTAAACAACCCCAGTTCCCTCAGCTGCTCCTCATGGGACTTGTGTTCCAGGCCCTTCACCAGCTTCATAGCCCTAAATAAATAAAACTGTGACACATTTAGGACTGTCCATGAACTGGTTAAAGCACTATCTCTGTTCAGGTAGAAGCAGAGGAAGATCAGGCTGTCCTACCCCAATCCACTGACAGCAAGGGCAGAGTACGACTTAAAGCAATTGTAAATCCAACCTCTAACCGGCGAACACGTGCTGTTGCCACAAGGACATTCCTTCCCCAGGTCTTTGTATGCAGTTTCCTCAATTATTTTTAAGGAAAAAAGTTTGTATAGTCACAGTAAGCCTTTCATTTATTATTAGAACAACATCTAAATATTTCAGTTAAAAACCTCAGTACTCAGCAAATGACCAAAAGAATTTATCAGCTATCTTGAGAGAATCAAAAATACTTGTCAGTTAACAGAGTGGAAGATGCCCTAGTTGCTTCCCGCTTCCCCTCCCTCTTTGACCCAAGGAAAATCTCCAGCTCAGTGCTGCATCAGCAGACAGAGACCAAAATAAATTAGTAGGGCTATGTGCTGGGATTTCTGATCTAGAAAGAGAAAGCCTGCTCTGGCTTCTCATGCCTGCTTTCAGCTTGGTATTGCTGCCCTGGCAAAGGGATGATTCTTCATTAAGTTCTCTAAGACGTTTATGTCCTATTAGTAAATTTGCCAGCTACCAAAATTTCTGAGGCATGCAAGTCTGACTGAGAAAAAGGAAAACTTCAGCAAGAAACAAACAACTCAAATGCAGGTGTCTTGTTCTTTATTAGAAATAACAATAAAAATTCTTCACCATCCTGCAGCCTTTAGGCTTCCCAGTTCTCATGCTGGAAACAGTAACAAGGCTTCCCCAAAATCACTAGAATACTGTAAAGAGAAAAATGCTGGTAGCTTACAGATAAAGTGGCTATCAAAATGCTTTATACCCATGAAAGCTACTCTTTGCTGTTTTACTGACAGATGATGGTGCCTTCCACATTATATAAACTTCAGCTGAGATTTTCAAACATTTTAAATACATTAGTAAGCTGTTTAATGAGATAGGTAAGCATTGCTCAGAGCACTCCTTCTATATACCTTGCTATTATTTGCTTTTCCTGTTCTTTCTACCCTCTGAACTTACTGTCTTTCAGGCTTCATTCTTCTACCTCCCCCCCCTACCTTTTCCTTCTCCGGTTCTAGCCTCCCTCACAGCTTCATGTGTTGTCTCGAAGGAAACAGACAGCTGTATTAGGATTGACATCAACAGAAAAGAAGGATCAGAATACCACATTCAGGAATCGTGATGCTCACAAGCGTGCTGTATCAATACAGTAGTTAAGCTGTTCCCCATCAAGCACTTTTTGTGCCTGTTCTGTGCTTGCTCTTGCAAAAGTTGCCAGTGTAAAGTCATACACGGACACCTACGCTGGCCTGAGAATCGAGTTCCTCAAGCCTGTGAAGGTGCCAGCTGAGTCACACTATTGCAAAATGCATCTCTATTCATACTCCACATTTAGCACTGGAATATCCTGAATTGTGCAGTTTACTGAATGGAAGGAATTAAGTGTTCCCCCCTCCACTGTCAGAGATTATTTGTTTAGACGGTTTTTGTGTCTTGATCTCTACATTCCTGTTAATTTTGGGGTGTTAAAATATTTCAAAAATTATCTGCCATCTAACACGTTCAAATCACCAAGGAAAGAATAATTGATGTTGTCTAAATTAGCTCAAACTGTAAATGTGCTTATGAGTTTTTCAATTAAAGCTAGCACATTTAGAAAGCTGTTGTGAATGCTGTGGGCGTCTGCTGTCTTCCATGGTTACCAACATGTGAGTGAATAACAGAAAGCTGTTCAAACAAACAGAGAAGACTTCTTCCACCAGAATACGTAGAATGAGTCCACAAAAAATAATTTCTGACCACAGCTATCAAAGGCTGCTCACAGTATACACTACTGCTACTTGTAGCATTATTGTGAAAGGATAAATGTCGTTAATGCTAGCCTACAAGTTAGGCTAGATGCTGCAGAATGAATGTGAAATCAAATTCCAGTTGACATGTTAATACATATTTTTTCTTCCATATGCACAACTGCCACATAAGTAGATATCAAAGCAGCTTTACTTCATAAATACTCAGAGCTTTAATTTAGTTTGGTATCACAAAATATTTTATGATTTCAATACAGAAATCATGATGGGGAAGATTAGGAAGAAACAGTTGTGTGTTAGCTCTAGGATAGCACAAAGATTGGGTAGGCATTTCAGTACCTTGCTATGTAATGGATCCCCAAACTGCAAAAATAAAACTGAAGAATTTGCCACTTTGGCATGCAAGAAGTTAGCATTTGTAAAAACAGAAGTTAGATATTTTCTGCATTATTCATGAACCTCAAACCCCTTGATTTTATGGTATTGTATGACAATACAACTGTTGGTAGCAGTAATTATAGTAGTACAATGGCAATTTTCAATTAGATATCTTGATTTTTGTTACCTGTGGCCTTCACCTCTACAATCTTTTCATATAAAAGCCTTCCAGAAATAGGAAAAATGAATGCTTCCTTCTACTGTATCTATAGCTGGCTTTACAAAAGAAGCCATGTTTGATCTTACTGAAATCTAGAGCAAAGCTCCTAGCAGAAGGCAAGATTTGGTTCTTAGAGGACAGGCAAACTGTCACTTAAAACTAAATATTATCTTTACTGTAGTTGTGTTTTTTTGGAACGTATAGCAGCAAGCACTTTTTTTCCTTTTAAATTAGCCTGTATTATCTCTGACAGCATACAGGGATGAACTAAGCTTAAACAAAGATTTTGCTGAGCTGCTTGTGGACAATAAGTTGAGCCAGAACTGTACAGCTGTATATTCTTTCTGCACCTTGCTGCACTGTGCTATTAATGCTGCACTGTTAACACATCTCATGTATATATAACTTGGTGAGTCAATTTGCTCAAAGAACTGAAGTGTTTGCATGACTAAGAACAACTTTCAGTTGTTCACAATGTTTAAGAGACTAAAAGACTCGAAGCAAGTGCATTTTCTTCAGAATTCCTAAAACAATCATTCTCCCTCCCAGGCAACCTTTTACAAGTGACTATGCCTGTGATGAGTGTCATTTTGATTAGATTACCAGTAAAGAGATACGTAGGTGTTCAGCAACTTTCAAATAGCATTTTACATTCACTTCACTGGGTAAATGACAGAAAAATATGTATAAGAATGCTATTAAATCAGATCAAATTGTATGAAAATTGCAATTCAAATAGTAAAATGCTTTTTGATTATGGCAAAATATTATGGTTTTTAAGTCATTACTTATTGATACTGCTTATTACTTTTGATGCTGCTTTATGGAACAGTACAAGCAATATGCTTTTGCATGTAAGTGTCTTATCTAAGGAAAAAAAATAGAGGGCAGATGGTTTCTGGTAGTAATCTGAATGCTATTTCCTTATTTTCTCTCTTCTAAATTCTTTTTTCCAATTCTGCTGTCCAAGGAGTTTTTATGGAGCCGCAGAAATAAAACCACAGACCTGCCAACAGAAGGATCATTTAAATTCTTCCTCCCTTTACACCATCTAAAATAAAACCATCAGCTGTCTGTTAAATTTACATAAAATGGATTGCAATGTATCCTCAGAGCGTTTTTTCTAAGAAATCCTCCTTTACAAATTATTTGTAAATATAGCCAGAGGAAGCACAGAGGCACTGAGGTAATAGGCAGTGACTGATACACTCCAGTTTACAAGTTCATGAAGGAGGAGGAAGCTAGTGAACGCTGGCCAAAGATTCTGCATTGCCATGGACCGAACTAACAGCTATGAGGTAACGTACAGATTGCCTGTGCACATGATTCAGAGCCAGATTTCTTTCCAGGGAAGACTTCTAAACTTAGAAAAAAAAAAAGAAAAAAAAAAGCCTTATCTCCCAAAAGCATAGTTTGAAGATGTTTATGGATACAGTTGAAATACTGTTATTTTTTCTTGAGGTGTTCTGTATGGAACTATCTTTAGATCTAATGTAAATAGGAACATTAAAAACAACACTGACTTTGACTAAGCTGTTGTCAGTAAGGCAGTTAAAACACGGGATACGCTGAGCGGCTCTCAACAAGTGAGGTAAAGACATAAATATAGCACTCAAGATAAAACGTGTTGACTACTGTCTCGTACATACAGCTTTCCCAGTGTTTCATGAACAAAGCAAAGCACATCAGGCAGGATCAGAGTGCTGTCTGACTTTTAACTAATAAAACCATCTTTCAAGAGAACTGACTTTTTTTCTTTTTTCCAGGTTGGGGAAGTCCCGATCTGATGAGTGTTTTCAGCTAGAAAGCAAGAGAACTCAGTGGACAAGGCAACTTCTTTTCTATGCTCTCCTTAGATAACAAGTAGGGACAATGCTGCCCAAAGAGACCCAGATCATCCCAGAACCACCAGGCGCCCACAGGATACCAAGTGAAACAGATGCTGGAATGCACTTTTCCAACTCTTCATTTACAGATTCTCAAGACTAACTTATGTTACAGACATGATCCTTTAGGGACTTCTTTTCTTTTGGGGGATGGAAGGTAGGGTGGAAACAAACAAAGAGCTGTTAACATAGGGACGGAACAGTTACCTGAGAACACTGAAGTTTACTCCAGAGCAAACTTGCTTCTTTGTAGATGACCATACTGGGTCTTCACAAGCAGGGGAAAGATCTGAAGAGCGTGTACGTAATCTACAGTTCCCATAGTTGTGGCTAAGGACATAGGACTTTATCACATCACAACACTGAACCGCTTCATTTAGTTCACTAGCTACAAAAAGCATGAAACAAATCTAAGAGCAATCAGTCAATTTAACATTGCAAAATTCCACTGAAGATACACAACATATGGTATTTAATAATGAGGCACACGTATCATCGTTGTTGGTTAGAGAAACTTTGCTAATCCAAAGAAGGAACCGTACAGTATAACAGAGCCCAGATTTCTGTCACATCAGTCTAACTTTAGGGGATATTAGTTCTATACATCATAAACATACACACACTTTTACATACAAGACTTGTTTATTACTCTACCCCACTCCTGCTAGAAGCACTGACTTACACGACGGAACAACTAAAGAAGAGAGCTATGCTACACAAAAGCAACTCTCAAAACCAACAAGCCAGAAACATTTACTGGTCTTATCTTACAAGAAAAGTAATAAGTAAGCTAAGTACCATCTTCATGGAGCGTATGATATAACCTGGAAGATGTAATTGTATCCAGGAATTGCAGAACGTTGATGTACCACTGGTAATTTCTATTAAACCGTGCACTTCAGCTGCAATATTTTGAATGTTAACATCATGAAAATTCGTTAGGATTCATCTGTGCTCACACTTGATTTTGCTGAATTGTCATGAGTTGTCTTCTCTTTAGGTGCATTCCACATATTTATTTGCCTACTTTCTTCTCTTTCAGGGAAGGTAGTGACATACATGCTATATAACCAAAAGCTGACACAGTTGTTTTTGCTGGAGGAAAAATGGCCAAGGAGAAAGAACAC